>NC_086105.1:114864376-115478922 GCF_963921235.1 Mobula hypostoma
TGGACTTTATTCTAACAGAGACTCCTGTAGAGCTCTGTCAGATAATTTCTTCGGAAATCCAAGGCCCTGAATCCTAAATCCCTTCAACTTAATTGATGAGTGAGCTAATGTTCAAAGGCTGGATTGCAAAGCCCTGAGAGTAGATTTATGTTGAGGCGAATGCATACTTATGACTGAGAAGGCTGAAGGAAAGAGATTTATTTATGCACTTGATTGTTTTTTCTCCTCTTTCCAGTTTCTTTTAGCAGCATCATAAGAAGTACACTGGTATAATAAAATTAGCACCTGCATTATTCAGATGATCCAGTAAAGCAGTACATCTACTACAAAGATGTCATTTACCAATATTCCTTAGTATTCACTGTTTTTAATTTTGTACATTTGATAGACTTGATTGAATTGAATTCAAGCGCCAGTCTGCTCAACTATAACAGTATCAATAAAACAGCTTTTATCTGAAGCTACTGGCCTGTATATTCATCTGCACCACGTCCACCTTAAGGCTGCCAAATGGCCAAGCTACTGAACCTCTAGCCGTGTGAGCAAGAATCATATGTGCTTCTAAACTGAAGTGTACCATCTAGCAGACTGGACACGAACCAAATAATACAGTGCGTGCACACGAAGAAGTTATTAGATTACTTCCTCTCCAGCCCTTGACCTTTCCTACCCAGCCAGCTTCAACCTATCACCTTCTAGTTAGCCCCCTTGCCCTCCCCCCACCTTTTTATTCAGGCATCTTCCCCTTTCCTTTCCAGTCTTGAAGAAAGGTCTTGGTCCAAAATGTTGACTGTTTATTCATTTCCATTGATGCTGGCTGACTGGCTGAGTTCCTCCAGCATTTTGTGTGTGATGCAAATAAAAGGTCAACTTTCTGTTTAAGATTAGCATGATCTGAGGATATTTCTGTCCAGCTACAGTAAGACACACTCCATGGAACCATATCCCTAACAACTTAGTGTTGATATTGATAGTGAGGGTCAGTAATGCTTCTTAAGGTAAAGTACAGGTAGATAGATTCCCTATTGTTAGAGAAAATGATTCACAAATAATGCAATTGAACGTTTTTGATTTTTGTTCTGCAGGTGGAGATTTGCAAATGAAATTAAATTCTTGAAATCATCAACAAATATCCCTTCTTCTGATCTTGTGATAGAAAGAAGATCATCAGTGAAACAGCTTAAGATGGTCTGGCCTGGTATACTACTCAAAGGAACCCCTGACACTGTGACCCTGAGATTGGATGACTGACCTCCAGCAATCACAATCACTTTCCTTTGTGCAAGGAATCAATGTTCATGACCACAAGGGCCCAAACCTTGAATGCTTTCAATGTGCATTGTACCACTCTCCGTATCCCCACCAGTAGACATTTATAATGCTATTCAGAATTTTATGGCTGGCAGCTTTTCAAAGCCTGAGCTGAAATGTAATCCATCAAATATTAAACTGCTTTCAGCTACTTGACATTCATGTTAGTTTGGATAAGAATTGCTGCTATACGATTAAATATATTTCCAAAAGTTATGTTACACACAACACATACATAGACTCTCATTAATTACTAAGCTTGAAATGAGAGTCAGATTATCAGCTTCACCACTGGAAATACAAAATAATGGTCTATCATCGCCCATAATATAATCTTCATTGCCTTTAAGGAATTGTGTGTTTGCTTAATTTAAAAATTCAACATAAACTGCAATAATATGCCTGGAAAGATGACTGAATCCCAACTTTATACATGCACCGACCACTCAGTGAAAACTGTGCATCATCAGCACTGCAGTACTGTGCCTGGCCGTTCAAATGCTCCTGAACGGCAGAGCTAATTCTGCCTTGCTTGGTTACCCATGCGTATTCTTGTAGGTGCAGCCAAAATAAAACAGTGGCTGCAGAATATACTGACGTGGCATTTGAGTTAAAGTCTGAGGTCCTCTGGTCAATGCTCAATACACTGGTATGACTGGGGAGGATTTAGACAAAATTATCAGGGGAGGGTCTCCAACATATAGTAACAGAAGAGGTCAACGGGGAGCAAAAGTGGGGAACATAGCTAGCAACAGAGCAAAGTAAGGTAGACGGCAAAGCGTACAAAACTAGATTTTAAATGCACACAGAAATAGCCCTGCAGAACTATGATGTTATGGTGATAGCCAAAATGATGATAAAAAGGTAGGAGCTTGAGCAATTATTGTTTTTGTTTGCAAGGAAATCAGAAAAATAAGAAACTGGCAAGAAATAAAGCAGGTAAAGTGATTAGCCTAATTGGAGATGTTACAATAATAGAGAGAACAGCTGCCTTGAATTGGTGAAATATTACATCCAGTCAGTTCAAAGTTAAGGAGCAGAAAGGAAATGTTATTCACTTTAGGAGAGAAGGGGGAGAGAGAGGGGGGAGAGAGGGGGAAAGAGAGGGGGGAGAGAGGGGGAAAGAGAGGGGGGAGAGAGGGGGAAAGAGGGGGGAGAGAGGGGGAAAGAGGGGGGAGAGATGGGGAAAGGGGGGAGAGGGGGTAGGGGGAGAGAAAGGGGAGAGAGGGGGGAGAGGGGGGAAAGGGGGAGAGGGGGGAAGGGGGAGAGAGGGGGAAGGGGGAGAGAGAGGGGGAAGGGGGAGAGAGAGGGGGTGAGAGGGGGAAAGAGGGGGAGAGAGGGGGAGAGAGGGGGAGGGGGAGAGAGGGGGGAGAGAGGGGAGGGGGAGAGAGGGGAGGGGGAGAGAGGGGGGGAGAGGGGGAGGGGAGAGGGGGAGGGGGAGAGGGGGAGGGGGAGAGGGGGAGGGGAGAGGGGGAGGGGGAGAGGGGGGGAGAGGTGGGGAGAGGGGTAGAGACGGGGAGAGAGAGGGAGAAAGAGAGGGAAAGAGAGGGAGAGAGAGAGAGGGAGTGAAAGAGAGTGACAGAGAGTGTGGAAAGAGAGAGAAAGGGAGGGAGGGAGTGGGGGAAGAGAGAGAAAGAAAAATAATGAATATGTCACAAAATGTGGGGTGGAGGTCAATTAAAGGCAAAGAGGTGCACAATACAGAATGGCAGAAATCGCAAACATAAAACTAAATGTATTTTCTATAAATATTTTCAAGGGGATGCTACAGAATTCTCAATAGAGAGCAAAGAAGTAGAGGTGGATGGTGCAAATTGCTAGTAAGGTACCACTAGAATAGTCTAGAAAAAATAATAAATCCATAGGTGCTTGACAAAGTTTGAGTTGATAAGGGAGATGTCAAACTTTTGTAAAAGGCAAGAACATGAGAAAAGAGGAAACTCACTGTACAAGTGCATAATTCTTTCACATTGTGCAGGTCGTGAGCAAGGCACGTGCACCTAGAAATTGAGTTTAATCTTCTTTTGTGCCAACCTTCAAAATGGACCTGAAATTTGTACCTCTATAGTCCCTGACAGCAACCACCAATTTGTTGAACCGCAGTCTGAGAACGGTGTCAGCATTTACCAGCACACTCAAGTTATGACAACTCCTGCAATACAGCAGTCACTTTGCTGAGAACTGAAGTGTTAGTCAGGTGGGATTTATTCTGCTCTTTGCCCTCTCACTTATGGGAGGTGACTCATGTCCCTGAATCTTCAAGCAGTGGAAGAAGCACACCACGACAAAGTCTCTGCACCACGATGGTATCGAACAGAGGGCTGCAAAAGAGCAATGTGGAGCAATAGTGCTTCAAACAGCTTTGGCGCTTTGCAGGGCTACCATTGTATTCAGAGTCAGCATCAGTGGTCAGAGTATGAGTTAGTGTCAGAAACTAGAGGAGCAGTGGGCACCTGTCTCCCCAGGATCCATTCTTTCAGGCAGCTCTGGCCATTGAGAATATCAGCCTCAGTAGCCAGTAGCGGCCAACAATTACCTTCCAAGATGTAATATTGCTGTTGGCTTCACTACTGAGGTAGCCATGGCAATAGTATCAGAACAACATTTTAGAAGGCATTCACAGTTAGAAAACTTGATTTGGATGATGGAAATGATGGCTTTGTTGCAAAGTTTGCAGACAATCTGAAGACAGGTGGAGGGGCAGGTAGTTTTGAGGAAGTAGAGAGGCTACATAAGGACAGACAGATTAGGAGAATGGGTAAAGAAATGGCAGATGGAATACAGTGTTGGGAAGTGTATGGTCATGCACCTTGGTATAAGAAATGAAAAGGCTAACTATTTTCTAAATGGCGAGAAACTACAAAACACTGAGGTGCAAAGGGACTTGAGAGTCCTTGTGCAAGGTTCCATAAAGGTTCATTTGCAGGTTGAGTCAGTGGTGAGAAAGGTAAATGCAATGTTGGCATTCATTTGAAGAAGACTAGAGTATAAAAGCAAGGATTTAATGTTGAGCTGTTAGAAAGCAGTTTAGAGGCCTCACTTGGAACACTGTGAGTTTTGGGCCCCTTATCTTAAAAAGGATGTGCTGAAACTGGAGGTTTAAATGAGGTTCACAAAAATGATTCCAGGACTGAATGGCTTGGCATATGAAGAGCGTTTGATGATGGTTGACCTCATTGAAACCTTTTGAATGGTAAAAAGCCTTGATAGAGTGGATGTGGAGAGGATGTTTCCTATGGAGGGAGTGTCCAAGACCAGAACACACACCTTCAGAACAGAGGAGTCTCCTTTCAGAATGGAGATGAGGTCGGATTTCTTTAGCCAGAGGATGGTGAATCTGTGGAATTCTTTGCTACAGCCAGCCGGGGAGGCCAAATCTTTATGAATATATAAGGTAGAGGTTGATAGATTCTTGACTGGTCAGGGCATGAAGGGATACGGGGAAAAAGCTGGAGACTGGGGCTGAAAGGAAAACTGGATCAGCCATGATGAAATGTTGGAGCAGATGCGATGGCCAAATGGCCTAATTCTGCTCCTATATCTTATGGTCATATAGTTAGTTTAAGCACACATCGTGAACTTTAAAAGATATTTTAGCAGCCTGAAGTCAGATCTAAAGCTGTCTGATCAGGTGTCCCCTCATCCACAAGTCTGAAAGCCCTTGTGCACCTGAGTTGAGTTAGGATTGCACTAAAGTTTCATTCATTTAGTAAGCCCAATCATGGAGTATCTGTGGAGAATTGGACTGCAGCTGTTAAGCCTTCCTTCAGCATCCAGGTAAAGCTGTAAAACTCATGAATGTGGTCAGTTTCAAAAAGAACCAGTTTCCATTTCTGAAACAAGAGAAAATCTGCAGATGCTGCAGATCCAAACAATACACACAAAATGCCGGAGGATCTCAACAGGCCAGGCAGTATCTATGGAAAAGAGAACAGTCGAGGTTTTTACAGGCTGAGTCCCTTCAGCAGGACTGGAGAAAAAAAGCTGAGGAGTAAAGTTAAAAGGTGGGGGGTGGGAGGGTGAAACACAAGGTGATAGGTGAAACTAAGAGGAGGAGGCGTGAAGTAAAGAGCTGGGAAGTTGATTGGTAAGAGATACAGGGCTGGAGAAGGGGTAATCTAAAAAGAGAGGACAGCAGACCATGGAAGAGAGAAGAGGGGGGAAGAGCATTAGAGGGAGGCGATGAGCAGACAAGAAGATAAGGTGAGAGAGGGAAAAGGGGATGGGGACTGGTGAAGGAGTGGGAGGAGGGCATTACTTGGAGTTTGAGAATTTGATGTTCATGCCATAAGGTTGGAGGCTCCCCAGACGGAATATAAGATGTTGTTCTTCCAACCTGAGTGAGGCCTCATCACAACAGTAGAGGAGGCCATGCATTGACATATTAGAATAGGAACAGGAAGTGGAGATAAAATGGGTGGCCACTGGGAAATCCTGCTTTTTCTGGCGGACAGAGCATAGATGCTCAGTGCAGTAGTCTCCCAATCTATGTCAGGTCTCACTAAAATACTGGAGACCACACTGGGAGCACCGAATACAGTAAATGACCCTAACAGACTCACTGGAAGGACTGTTTGAGCCCCTGAATAGTGGTGAGGGAGGAGGTGTAGGGGCAGGTATAGCACTTGTTCCACTTGCAAGGATAAGTGCCAGGAGGGAGATCAGTGGGGAGGGACGAATGGACAAGGGAGTCACATAGGGAGCGATCCCTGCGGAACGCAGAAAGTGGGAGGGGAGGGGAGGGGAGGGAAGGATGTACTTGGTGGCTGGATCCTGTTGGAAATGGCAAAAGTTGTAGATAATTACTTACTGGATATGGAGGGTGGCGGGAGAATGGGGTGCGAGCAGACGTGTGTGAAATTGAAGAGATGGGGTTGAGGGCAGTGTTTATCGTGGAGGAAGGGAGCCTCTTTCTTTGAAGAAGGAGGACATCTCCTTCGTTCTGGAGTGAAAAGCCTTATCCTGAGAGCAGATGGGGTGGAGACAAAGGAATTAAGAGAAGAGGATGGTGTTTTTACAAGTACAGGGTAGGAAAAGGTACGGTCAGGTAGCTGTAAGAGTCTGTGTGTTTATAATAGACACCAGTAGATAAACTGTCTCCAGCGATCAAGAAAGGGGAGGGAGATGTCCGAAATGAATTTGCGGGCAGGGTGGAAGTTGGAGGCAAAAGTTTCCATTTCCGTCTGACTTTCAAAAAAAAGAGAAACGATAAACCAGGGCAATGTTCTTTTTTTGTTAAGACACAATGGTTGCTGGTTGTAGTTTTGAATTGCAATTTATGCCAGGAGCACAGAAATGTTGTAGGTAAAGCATCAGTTTGCAGGGATATAGAATATAATTGAGAGATTTGTACTAATCGATCGTTCTATCAGGAGTCTGGACACAGCTGGTGTCATTGCATTGCCGCAATTCCACAGATAGAAGCTAGCTGAAGGCTTCATACTTCTACGGAATCTATGGCCACTTTAATCAGAGTTCTTCTCATTGTTACTTTGTCATAAACATACAAGGGAGATCCAGTCCAGTAGCAGCTTGTTATTCTTTTGAATTAGACTGCTTCTCCCAGAGAGCACAATGCCACATTACAGGAGTTTGTCACTGGTGGCGTGTTTCTGGAAGCAATGAGGGCAGTTTGATAATCTGCGTCACAACAGACCGGCAACTCATTGTTTGCCTGGTCCCAGAAGAGTTCCATTGTCACACAAAAAAACTACTGTCTTTTCTCAAGTTGACAGCACTTTTCCGTGAATTTTAGGTGGAGCCCTTGCTTGCTACCACAGGGCATAGCCCATCAAGCAGAGATAATACAATCAGAAGCCAGCTTTTGCAAGGAAAAAGCTCATCATAGCCATCCATCACAGACATTTATGATTTCCTTAAGTGATAGTCAGCAACCATCCACCAGTCTGTCAGACAGTGTGTGGGGAAACACCACCGTAGCTATAAAGATAAATCATTTCTGGAGTCAATATTATTGGTTGACAATCAAGGGTAATGCTGGATTTTATCGGAAATGATAACTCAAGTTATCTTTGTGATTTAAAAATACTTAGCTTATAGGGTGTGAAGAGAGGGTTACAGGGAAACAGGTGTCTCTGGGAGGGAGAGAATGAAGGAGATTGTTCATGGAAATGGTTGTGGAAGATAATCAGGACGTGACAAGGATCAGGGAGGTGTCAGTCAGACTAGCACAATGGTACACCTAGTGCAGCCCCTTGCCTCTCAGCACCAGAGATCCAGTGTAACCCTAACCCTGGGTGCCGTCTGCGCGGACTTTGTAAATTCTACCTGTGATAGTGTGGGTTTCCTCCCACATTCCCAGTACGTCTGGGTTGGAAGGTTAATTGGCCATAGTGTGTAAGAAAGTGGTGGAATCTAGGCGAAGTAGATGAAAACGTGAAGGGAATAAAACTGAGATTAACTCAGAATTAGTGTAAGCAGGTGGTTTATACCTGGCACAGTCTTGATGAGCCAAAGAGCGTGTTTCTGTGCTCTATGTCCTTAAACTTACATCTTCAATAATCCATCTGAGGGCATAGATCAAGTGACAGTGGAAGTGAAAGTGATGGACCAAAACATCTTGTGATATTGTGCCATTTTGGAACTTCCACTCTATCTTTACTTAAAAGTTCTTGAAAGCAGTGGCACCACAGATAAACATTTTCTGAGAGTCAATGGCATCTACCTATTCTCTGCTTCAAGGAGCTAGCTTTGTTGCAGTGCTTGTTGAAAAAATGTGATGGACGTGCTTACTATCAGGAAACTATACATAGTATTTCAAAGATCTCCTCATACAGATCAACAGATCTCCTCCTACCTCCTGTCAGAAACAAATGCTAAAAATTTCTCCCTTGGCCTTATCCATAACTGAGGAAATCAGGTGTGTTCATTGCATAGATATCAAATAGAGTCATTATCATGGGCACTGTGCATCTGGAATTGCACCGTTAATTCAAGCTGTTGCACAGTTTGGAAATAGGCCATGCTCCTATAACCTGATGTACAAACGTTTGTAATTATACAGCATTTCTTCCCCATTCAAGATTCTGCTCATTATGATTATGATTATGAGGACACGCAATCCCCTTTTATTGTCATTTAGTAATGCATGCATTAAGAAATAATACAATGTTTTTCCAGAATGATATCACGAAAACACGACAAACCGACTTAAAAACTAACAAAAACCACATAATAATAACATATAGTTACAGCAGTGCAAAGCAATACCGTAATTTGATAAGAACAGACCATGGCACAGTAAAAGTCTTAAAGTCTCTCGAAAGTCTCATCATCTCACACAGACGGTAAACCTCCAGTGCCCCCAAATTACCGATGCGGCATCACGAAAGCATCCGACCACAGTCCGACTCCGAGTCTGTCCGAAAACTCTTGAGCCTCTGACCACCTCTTCGACACCGAGCACCAAGCACCATCTCTGCCGAGCGCTTCGACCCCGGCCCCAGCAACAGGCGATACGCAAAGCCCAGGATTTGGGGCCTTCGTCTCCAGAGATTCTCGATCACACAGTAGCAGTGGCAGCGAAGCAAGCATTTCAGAAATTACTCCAGAAGTTCTTCTGCACTTCTCACGGCTGTCTCCATCAAATCCGGATTGTGCACAGCCCCTAGTTACACATAATCGATATTCATTCGGAACGGCCGCACGCATTGCGTCGCGCCACCATCTTCTCCTCCAAACTCCAAGCGCATTTTGTACATTCTATGAATGCTAATCGCTGCTTCGAGACCATGTGAGATGTTTCATTGGAATAGGTTTTGTCAGTTCTTCAAACCTTCCTTGTGCCATGATGCAAACAGACTCAAAAGCCTGTCACCCACCTTTGCAACATCATGTCCTAAAATGGAAGTGCATTTCAAAGTACCTTGCTGGAATTATCATCTGCATGCTGCCAATGTTGCTACCAGAGGTTCCTGGCACCAGTTCGGTCTCAAGATATCAATTTGGACAAATTATAAAACAGTCAACATCAATTTCCAGATACATTTGATCCAAGTTTGCAGTTCAGAGGTCCATCAGATTACTGGACTAATTAAGGCACCTCCAGATCTTGTTAAATTTTATGCTTTAGTAAACTATAGTCTTTTGTGAACTTGTCGTACTGAACAATCATACCTAAGTCTTTCTAGTACTAGAGTGACTGCGGATATATCGCTGATGACCACTTTCCAGATGCTAACACTCCAGTTACCGTAATTATTTTAAGGGATCCATTATAAATCCACTTGATTTAATATGTGATGAATTCATTCTGAATCCCCGGAGGTTTTCTCATCCTTGGGTTATAATGATTAACTAATATCTCATGTTCTTCTTATTCTCTATAAACCACAGACACAGACCAGGTTCACAAAGCAGAGAAAATTGTATATCATTGAATGGACCTCTTGTCCGATAAGATATATACTCTTGACCGCTACCATGTCGAAGGATGAGAACAGCAGATACCTGAGAACACCACCACTTGGAAATCCCCCTCCAAGTCACTCACCATCCTGACTTGAAAACATATTGCCATTCCTTCATTGTCACTGGGTCAAAATCATGGAATTCCCTCCCTAACAGCACTGTGGGTGAACCTACACCCCAGGGACGGCAGCGGTTCAAGGCGGCAGCTCATCACCACCTTCTCAAGGGCAACTAGGGATGGGCAGTAAATGCTGGCTTAGCTGGAGATGCTCACATCCCATTAATTAATTAATATTAAAAATATACATCTCATTATGATCTTGCACTTTACCCTTTGCCTGCAATGCACATGTTCGGTAGCTTTTATGCTTTATTCTGCATTGTTATTGTTCTATTTTATTCCACATCGTTGCACCGTGCCACGATTTGTTCTGTGTAACGGCATGCAAGACAAACGTTTTATTCTATCTTGGTACATGTGACAATAGTAAACCAATATTCAGTACATCCCACTTACTATAAGGTGCCTGAGCATTGATAGTGAAATGTTCTCTCTCTCTATAGACGCAGTCCAAATGTCATGTTAAGTTAGATAGATAGATAGATATACTTTATTAATCCCGAGGGAAATTTGGTTTAGTTACAGCCGCACCAACCAAGAATAGAGCGTAAATATAGCAATACAAAAAACCCCAACAATCAAACAACAAAATGCAAACTATGCCAGATGGAAAATAAGTCCAGGACCAGTCTATTGGCTCAGGGTGTCTGACCCTCCACAGGAGGAGCTGCATGTTCGATGGCCACAGGCAGGAACGACCTCCCGTGCCGCCAAATGTTGTATCACAGTGGAATGTGGCCGAAGTCCAACAGTAAAAAGTTCAATATCCAGTCTGCAAACACATTCCTCGATCGTAATATACCCCGGATTGCACCATCCATTGTTAACCAAATCAGTTAGCACGGAACTCCTTTACGCTTACCGCTCTCAGTGCACTTCCGGTCAGCCGGAACGGTATTACCCACCGAACTCCTCTTCTTCAAAAGTCTCTGTTGTCTCGAGCCGGTCCTCCTTCCTCGGCTTTGTGATCCCCCTCTGCATCCTCTGTGTGTTTTCCTCTGGATTTCAGCAGGGGTGTCCGCCACTCTGTTAGCTAAGCCAGCCGGGATTTGCTGGTCCGTGGAATACACAATGCGTCCTTGCTTCTGTCCCGCGTGTTGGGATGTAACCATTTCCAGCACTAAAGAAAACCCAAATAAAACTCTCTCTACCAGCATGTTAGAGAGGGTGCAGCTTCGACGTGTTACCGTGAGAAAAAAAAATACAAAAAATAACGTAAATTATAAAGTAAGAAGAAGAAAGTAAAAGAAGAGATTTGTACAATCACACTACACCTCACACAGAAGACAGGGAAAAAGCCTATCGACACCATATGAGCAACACTGTGATTACCAAAGAGGTCTAAGGGAAACCCAAAACATTGCATCTATGCTCACAACGCACTGCCAATTCTGTTGGTCTCTGCCACAGTATAAGACAAGATCCTCTGAGCAAAACGTGTCAGCAACTTCTATAACGCCAACATGATCAACAAACTATGTAATATAGCAGGGGTCTGCATCCAATAAGATGTTCAGGGTGACAGAGATAGTGATCTTGGGCTCCAAGGGCAGAACAGTCCAGGTATGGTACAAGACAGGTGCTCTGTACAGAAGAGGTCACAGAGTCCTGTTACTGCTGACCTGAGAAGACTTATAGCCAGATCGGGCTGGCCAGATACACCAACTGTATTATGCCAGGGCTGGGCTCAGGCTCAAAAAAAATTACCATTGGCCTACCTCCCCTTCGTGACTTGCAGTGTGGCTTCAGGCTGCATTTGGCAGGGACCCCACCTTTGAAATACCCCTGACAACTCGCAAGGCTTGGGCAGAACTTTGATATTAATAATTTGGTCTCAATTAATATGTGTGATTTTGATAATTTTAGAAGCTTGTGAAAGATTTAAAAATCATTAAATTTGAAATAAATACCTTTAAAATGAGTAATAAATTAACCAAAAATAAAGTTATAAATAAATTTAAAACAGAAGGAAAGCAAACTATGTAACTTAACTTCCTCTATCTTTTAACATCTGCACCAGACTTTGAGGCGACAGGTCCCGAGTCCAAATCTGGCTGGCTCCTTGCACGCTTTCCATCTGTGCTGCGCTGAGCTAGCGACTTGGCTTCATAAGAAAGAGCAAGGTTGGTGCCCGATGCGGCAAAAGGCACGGAAAAGAACAACAACAATCTTTTATCTTGCTTATTAAGGGATCACTCTCAGACATCCCACCTCTCCTGGAAGTTCCGGGAGTCCCCCACATATTGATAGCGGCTCCCTGACGCCCGCAAGTTATATAAAATATCCTGGAAATCGATTTTTTTGAGAGGGAGAGAGAGAGGAAGAGCGAGAGTGAGAGGGAGCATCCTGATCGGTCTCTCTTCGTATTAAGTAGACCTATCAATTTTCTCTGTGGGCAGGCTTTACAGTCGACCTCAAAAATAATGACAGTGTTGCTCGCTGCACTGTTTACAACAGTGATGTTTCTAATGCCCATGGTGGGTTAAAACGTAAAAGACATGCTGAGGTGAGTTTAACAGGGGTCATTCGTTCATTAGCATAGCTAACATTATTTAAACTAGCTGGCTAGCTGTTAAGGAGCTACTCTATTGATGTCGTACGTGATGAGGTCAAACTCCCTGAAGACTTGCTTGAAGTTGTAATAGAATAAAAAAAGACTCCATGATAATATAGGTACATAATTTAATGTCACATTTTCTACATATACCGAACTTGGTTTACAGATTAGACAAAATCACTAAACAAAGTATCACATACACCCTTGGAGGTCGACCGGGGGGGGGGGGGTGCGAGGGTGCAGGGTCGGATGCCTGCACTCTAGAAGATAGTACATTCAAGTCTGAACACTTCTCTTCTCCCTTCTGTGCTCTGGGCACAGAAAACTAGGCTGCAGCTCAGGCAGCTCACCTGACAGGAACATCACTGATGGTGGTGCAGAGGCTACACAAGAGAAGGCATTCTGTTTTGCCTAAACTCGATGAGGCCATTCAAGCCTGCTTCAGAATCAGCGGGTAACCTCCATAGAATTTCAATGACTAGTTCTTCATTGTGCACTCAACACCACTGAACACGGAAAACATGCTCGAGCTATGAATGACTAGCAATATTTCTAAAGTGGAGAAATGTAATGTAGACTCCTCTGGCAATAAACTGAACAAGTATTGCAAGAGGGTTTATGCCTTTTAGTGTGCCTGTATCTTGGGCTATGAGGCATAACCATTACTGCACTAGCCATTATTACACTAACAACCAGAGTTCTGGACCATTGATTCTGAGTCACAGTTTCAAATCTCAGCACAGCAGCTGGTGAATTTATATGCAAGTAAATAAGTCTGGAATTAAAAAATAGGTTCTGCATGACAGCTAAGAAACTACCAGATTATTCTAAACAAAAAACTGTGATCTGTTGACCAGTCAGAAATCTAGAGTCCACCTGACCAGCTAACTGGTTGATTTAGAACTCAGCCCAGTTAGAAGCAATTACTGATGATTTAAGATTACTCAGTGTCAATTCTAGTACACAAGTGTAAAGGAGAATGAAATAATAGATATTCCAGATATAATGTGGCATATAAAAAATAAGCAAAAATAAAGAGCACAATAATAAAAAAACACAATAAATAAAAAACACACAAGATAGCTTATATACAGGTGTCCCCCGCTTTTCGAACATTCGCTTTACAAAACCTTGCTGTTACGAAAGACCTACATTAGTTACCTGTTTTCGCTAACAGTAGGTGTTTTCACTGATACGAAAAAAGGCAGCGCGTGCCCCGAGCAGCCAAGCTCCTCCCCCGGAACTGCATTCTAGCTGGCAATGCTTAAACACGTGCCTGTGAGCATCTGTGCTTTATCTTGATTTATTTTGAGCATTCATTAGCAAGATGAGTTCTAAGGTATCGGAAAAGCCTCAAAGAGCTCGTAAAGGTATTATACTTAACATAAAGCTAGACATAATTAAGCGTTTCGATCGTGGTGAACTAAGTAAGGACAAAGTGAGTTTGGCTTGTGGAAGTTGACGAAGATGATGTTGAAGAGGTTTTGGCATCCCATGACCAAGAACTGATAGATGAAGAGCTGATGCAATTGGAAGAGGAAAGGATAACAATCGAAACCGAATGCAGTAGCGAACGGACCGAAAATGAAGTCGCCCAGGAACTGAACGTGAAGCAACTCTGTGAGAATTTCGCTGTAATGATTGCAGAAAAATACGACTTTAATTTTGAAAGGTTACGTAGCTTTAGGGCATATTTGCAGGATGGTTTGAGTGCTTACAAAGAACTGTATGTTAGAAAATAGTGCAAGGCTAAGCAGCAGCATACTGTTGTTTTTCAAGCCTTCCACATCAGCCACAGCAGAAGACGAACCCCGACCTTCGACATCAAGGCAGGGAGACATAGAAGAAGATGACCTGCCTGCCCTGATGGAAACAGACAACGATGAGATGACACCCCAATGTCCCAGCACCCCAACCTCCGGGCCACGGTCCAATACCGGGCTGCGAAGCATGCAGTGATGTAGCGGTAGCCGGGATGCACCCAGCACATCTTTAAGAAAAAAGCTGAAATAAACAAGCTAATTAACTAGGTGCCCCCCAGCACGTAAATGTCGGCCCAATCAGCGATTTGGATTGGGCCGTTATTTACGTGCCAGGTGTCACCTAATTAATTAGCTTGTTTATTTCGGCTTTTTTCTTAAAGATGTGCTGGGTGTGTCCCGGCTACCGCTATATCCCTGCATGCTTCGCAGATCGGTATCGGTCGGCGGCCTGGAGGGTGGGGACCACTGCACCACCCCAACCTTCGACTCAGTCTAACACACCATCATCAGTGTGCTCGGCGCTGTCTTCCTGATTCCGGTAAGTGATACTACACTGTACATACATTATTTCTACTTCATATAGGCTGTGTACTTTTATGTGTTATTTGGTATGATTTGGCAGTTTCATAGCTTAAAGGTTACTGGAGAGAGCACTTGCGTGAGATTTTTGCTACGGTGGACAGTGCGGCAATGATTGTGGAAAAGTATTTCTACCTTATATAGGCTGTGTATTTATCATATCATTCCTGCTTTTTCTATATGTTACTGTTATTTTAGGTTTTATGTATTATTTGGCATGATTTTGTAGGTTATTTTTTGGGTCTGTGAACGCTCAATTTTTCCCATATAAATAAACGGTAATTGCTTCTTCACTTTATGATATTCCGGCTTACGAACCGTTTCATAGGAACGCTCCAACTTCGGATGGCGGGGGAAACCTGTATATAGGTTGAATATACGTACGTAAGGTAACACTCAGTACAGGAGTGTCTGTAGTGAGGTAACTCTGACAGGAAATGATAAAGTAGCAGTGGTGGGGTGTGGTAGGGTGGGTTAATGGGTGTAGGTGTTGATCAGCCTTACTACTTGTTTTTGAGTCTGGTGACCCTGGCGGTGATGCTATGTAGCCTCCTCCCTGATAGGAGGGGGACAAGCAGTCCATAAGTAAGGTGGGTGGGATTCTTCTTGATATTGCTAGCCTTTTCCTGGCACCATCCTGTGTATATGTCCTTGATGGCAAGAGGGCTGGTGCCGGTGATGGTGATGCGTTGGGCATCAATGTCACAACAGCAAGTAAATAGAAAGAAAAACAGAAAACATTAACTATAAATGGTTAAAACAATGAACACAGACCAAACTAGTTGTTGCATAATGGATGAGGATCACTTTGAGATCATGATAATCCATTTTCAAGGTCAGGTTTTCAAATTTGAGCCAGAAATAATCAACGCTTCTTTTGTAATTATTCTTGAACTTATACGTGCATCTGTGCGAAGGGATGGAGACAGGGAGAGAGAAAGGGAGGGAGAGAGAGGAAAAAAAGAAAGAGAGAGAAAAAGACACACACAGACAGAAAGAGATAGACAGAGAGAGAGAGAGAGAGACTCAGGGTGGGGGAGAGGGATTAGAAAAAGTGGAAGAGGGAGAGGGAGGGAGATAGAAATAGGGGATACAGTGAGACAGAGAGCACAAGTGAACAATAAAATATTATGCAGGTTGATTTTTTTTTGCCATCCCTGTTCTTTTTTCCACTCGTCCTTCTGACTTGAGGATAACCTGTTTTGACACTAATTGTATAGCTTACTAGGTGGCCAATAAAACCAATGTGGGATCCATTAGCTCTGTTACAAGTAAACTACAGGGTTCTTGAATAGGTGGTTTTCTGAATGGTTCCTGCGAGAAGACATGGTGATTTCATTCCAGGGACTCATGTAGATTGATGGGTTTGTAACACTTCATCAAGGAGATATTTAAAATACCCAATCATTTTCTCCATCCATCTTTGCTGTGATGGTAACAATGTGGTGTTGAGTATGCAAACAGTAAGGCCAGCCAACTGGACCCTCTGAGTCACGGCTTGGAATACTGGCTTGGCTGAGGATGATGACATTGGTTTAATAATTTCTACAGTTTTTTTTTGGAAAGCCTTAGTAGTATTTCTACAGAATTATGAGATGGTCGCTGTCTGTTCATCATTCTGAGGCATCCTACACCATAAGCCTGATCTTGGGAATGAATATTTGATTTTCAATTGCTCCTACTTTCAGATGGCTGAAAGCTATGCTGGCGAATGGAATGGTAACTTTCATCATCTGAGTTTCCTTCACTGAGAAATGGCCTCCAAGATATAGGAAGTGATCCAAATTATTGTGGAACATAATTGCCAGAGAGCAACATTGCACATAAGGGATTAGAAAACAACTCATAAGTACAGTCCACTGTTTCATGTGCTTCAGTGAATAGGCCAAAGAGTCTACAATGCTCAGCTTCGAAACATGAATGAACAAAGGACACCGTGGATATTGGGATTGAGTGAGGATGGCAGGGTGGGGAGGGAGAGTCATTGGGAAGAGGAATACTGGGCACAATGATTGGGTGCCGGTTGTGATGGGATCTTAAGTTTCGTTCATTATGGACTATCACTCTAAAACGCCGAGAAAATGAGACTGACTTTTGGATTTCTACTGACTGCAAAATTGTTTGGTTACTATGGTGAGAGAGGTGGAGTTATTTGATGGACAATGAATGTTTTATGGTTTCTCGCGGCTTGTTTTGAATAAGCAAGGTCAGATGATCCTCTTACAGACACACACAGTTCAGAGTCGGGATGGATTCGGTCAATGGAAGACACCAGTGAGTCAGTCGCTGGTTTAAACTTCCAGTAGCCCAAAAGGGGTGAGTTGAGATCGATCAAGATATTTGATAAACGACTCTCACAAAGTACTGCAACTAGAAGAAGTTCGCAGGGAGGAGAGGAGAGGAAGGTTTGAAACAGAAGAAACCTAGTGACAAAGAGGTCACTGTTTGGACTCTCTCCAAGTAGCCCATAAGGGTGAGTTTGATTCCATTCGAATACGAAAGTGTGATTGTCCACAGGAGTTGGTTCTCTGGTGAGGGGAAAACCTTTGTGAATACCACGTGTGTGCTTACCTTTGTCTGGGTGTGGTAGTTCACTGAAGAAAGGCACCCCCGTGGCAAATCACTGTTGGAGTTATTTTCGTATAATGTGAAACTGGTTAAGTGGCTATCACGTTGCGTGGTTGGGGTGACCTTGTGGAATCTACCACTGTGTCTACCCTTGCCTGGGTGGTAATTTTCTCTGGAAGAGGGTCCCCTTTGTGATGAGCTACTGTTGGCGATAATCCATACGTGGATTTGGTTTAAGTATCCTGTGGCCACCACTTTGGGATGTCCTGTAGCTGAATTTGAGTGTAGTACCACGTGTGTTGAAATGATATTCATTGAAGATCACTGACCGTGATACTTCGTGTGTGGAGTGGAACAACTTTGAAGATAAAACCTACTGCTATTGTTATTTTGTATTGCTGTCGTGGAATCTGTGGAGTATCAATGTAATTGCCTTCTCACAACATTCGCCTTTGGATTACAAATATCTTGCATGAAATATTCTGAGGATTGAACTGAACTTTCTTACATACCATCATAGGACTTCAACTCCTGCCACCTGAGCTTGAATAAGTTTGGGAACTTTATCTATACACCTAAACATGCATAACACCGTTAACTCTTGATTTACCTGGTTTAAGTTACTATATAATGTAGTTACTAATAAAATAGTGTCTTGTTAACAGCAAAACCAGACTCCAGGTGTGTTCTACTGCTGCTGATACTTTTAGTGTTGCGTGCATGTAACCGGTACTTTCCCCAGGGTTGCGTGTACGTGACACAGTAAACTGTGGTGGTGATGGGAGCTGCAACTGTGAGGAGATCATGCGTAATTAAGGCAATTGTGAAATATGGAGATGGAAGAGAGGTTATCAGGGGATTAAGGGTAGTGATCACCTGTCGAGAGAGAGTTACTGGGTGGTGGAGTACTCATGCCAGATGTTGGTGGATCAGAGCACACATTCTGGGTGACCAAAACCCCCAAAAAAGTGGGAGAGGTGACATGAATATTGCACTGGATTGAAATGGGATGCAGTGATCACAAGGTGGAATTGGCCAGATGTTCAGTGGGGGACTGGCTGAGTGTCACAAGCTTGGACAAGTAGGGGTTTGACATCATGGCTGTGGGAACCCCAGTGAAAAGCAATTGAGTAAAAACTTTACGAGGATAAAACTGAGTCACGCCAGGCCTGGTCAAGAAGCCCGTCCTTAAATTGTGCAGCTGCAAAGCTATAAAATACATGGGTGGATTTTAAGTGACCAGTGACAAACCTGCTTTGAACCAATAAAGAGCAATTTCTTCCAGCAGTGCTGTACACAAGTATTACAATGGCTATAATATCATTACACGTGTCTCTGCTGTTGTTAGCAGCACATCCATGATTCATCCTGCTGAGTGCTTAAGCTAATATTCAAAGAGACATGATTCAACCCAGAAAATGTGTAAACATTTATTCTGGGAAAGGTTGCTTTTTACATGACAGGCTAAGCATTACTATGCGACCACATTTTGAAATGACTATTCCCATTTCAACCTAAGTGAAATCTGTTCAAGATTTCCAGAGCAGTAAAAAAATCATTAATAATTGATGCACTCTGTCATTAACCCTTTTGTTTGTGAATATTAAACCTATTTAACCCTTTTGTCTGTGAATCTTTGTTAAAAAATTAATGATTTTTTCCCCAAAAGAATCCAAGAGCAAAATAATGCAAATGTTGGAAATTTACAAAGAAAACAGAAGATGTTAACTAAGTTTAACAGATTCCATGAAGAAAGAGAAGATTTCAGGTCACTGACCTCTATGCACCCCTCTCTACTGATGCTGTCTGATTTGACACACATTTCTGGAATTTATATCTTTTTAATTCTGTTTAATTAGAGCCTGCAACATCCCAACCACAAGAGCAGTTTAAAGGAGTTAAGATTACTCATTAAGTGTTATTTGATACTATTGGATATGGATGTAAGGTCCATGTTTCAAAATCTGTAAATGATGCCCAATTTAGAGAATGAGGCAGATAATAATAGATCAAAAGAGGAGACAGAAGAGATTCTACAGATGCTACAAATCTTTAGCAATATACACAAAATGCTGAGACACTCAGCAGGTCAGGCAGCATCTATTCAGGGAAATAAAGTGCCGATGTTTTGGACCAAGACCCTGCATCAGGACTTGGCCTGAAACATCAACTATCGATTCCACTCCCCCAACACAGATGCTGCCTGACCAGCTGAGACCCTACAACATTTTGTGTGATTATGTATAGACCAAAAGAAAGCATAGAGAGACCAGCAGCATAGGTGGACAAGTGGTGACTGAAATTTAGAGAAAAGCTATTAACTGATGCACTGTCAAAATGAATGATGAGAGAGAAAAAAAATCTAAACACACAATTCTAAAGGGCATACAAGTACAGAGGGATCTGGAATGCTTAAATGCATGTTAAGAGAGCAGTTAATGAAGTATGTGAGCTGCTGATTTTCATAAATGGAAGCAATGAATGCAGAAAGGGGAAGTTAAGCTGAATCTTTGTTAAAGCACTGTTTCACCTACAAATGGAGTATTACAGCCAATCCTGATCATGACTCATTGTGAAGAATATGAAGGTGTTTATTTGGGTTTCAGGAAAGATTTCATGAAGTAGATCCTGGACTGAGGGATTTCAGATACAAGGTAGATTGGAGAAACTGTTCTGATCTCCTCAGTAAGAAATTTTGAAGAAGATCTGACAGATTTAGACAATATCATAATAGATTTAGGAAGGTAAAGAGGTAGAATACGTTTACAGGTGTCCCCCATTTTCGAACATTCGCTTTACGAAACCTCACTGTTACGAAAGACCTACATTAGTTCCCTGTTTTCGCTAACAGAAGGTGTTTTCACTGTTATGAAAAAAGGCAGCGCGCGCCCTGAGCAGCCGCTCTCCCCCAGATTCAGAACGGCATTCTCGCCGGCATTGTTTAAACACATGCCTGTGAGCAGCCATTAGCAAGATGAGTGCTAAGGTATCGGAAAAGCCTGTAAGAGCTCGTAAGGGTGTTACACTTAGCGTAAAACTAGACATAATTAAGCGTTTCGATCGTGATGAACGAAGTAAGGACAAAGTGAGTTTGGCTTGTGGAAGTTGACGAAGATGATGTTGAAGAGGTCTGGCATCCCATGATCAAGAACTGATAGATGAAGAGCTGATGCAATTGGAAGAGGAAAGGACAGCAATCGAAACCGGATGAGTTGATAAAGTACGACTTTAATTTTGAAAGGGTACGTCGGTTGCATATTTGCAAGATGGTTTGAGTCCTTACAAGGAACTGTATGATAGAGAAATGCGCGAGGCTAAGCAGTCAAGCAAGCCTTCCACATCAGCCACAGCAGACGACGAACCTCGACCTTCAACCTTCGACATCGAGGCAGGCAGACATAGAAGAAGACGACCTGCCTGCCCTGATCAACGATGAGATGACACCCCAGGGTCCCACCACCCCAACCCCCAGGCTGCGGACAGATACCAATTCGCGGAGAATGCAGTGGTAGCCGGGAGGCACACAGCACATCTTTAAGAAAAAAGCCGAAATAAACAAGCTAATTAATTAGGTGCCACCCGGCACATAATTGTCGGACCAGACCAGAGGCGATTGCCGATTGCGTCGCCTCTGATCTGGGCCGACATTTACGTGTCGGGCGACACCTAATTAATTAGCTTGTTTATTTCGGCTTTTTTCTTAAAAATGTGCAGGGTGCCTCCCGGCTACCGCTGTACCCCTGCATGCTTTGTGGATCGGTATCGGTTCGCTGCCCGGAGGGTGGGGGCCACTGCACCACCCAAACTCCGACGACTCAGTCTAACACACCACCATCAGTGTGGTCAAGGCTGTCTTCCCGATTCCCGTATGTGATACTACACTGTACATACATTACTTCTACTTTATATAGGCTGTGTATTTTTACATGTTATTCGGTATGATTTGGCAGTATGATTTTCATAGTTTAAAGGTTACTGGAGAGAGCTTGCGCCGTGTTTTTGCCGAGAGCGCTTGCGTGAGATTTTTGCTACGGAGAACAGTTCAGGCAATGATTGTAGAAAAGTATTTCTACTTTATGTAGGCTGTGTATTTATCATATCATTCCTGCTTTTACTATATGTTACTGTTATTTTAGGTTTTGATGTGTTATTTGGCATGATTTGGTAGGTTATTTTTGGGTCTGCGAACGCTCACAAAATTTTCCCATATAAATAAATGGTAATTGCTTCTTCGCTTTACGACATTCCAGCTTTTGAACCGTATCAGAGGAACGCTCTACCTTTGGATAGTGGGGGAAACCTGTAAACGGTTTACGCACCAGTGACATTGATTCAAAATGATGGGCAAAAGGTATAAGATGGATATAGAATCTGGATATCACTGCCTGCAAGATGTGGAAAAAGAAGAGACCACAACTTTCAGAAGGGAATTAGATGAACACCTGAGCGAAAATAACTTACAAGGCCACTTGGAAAGATCAAGGGAATTTGGAGTCGATTGTTAAGGATGAGGTCTCAGGTAACTTGGAGGCACAGTATAAAATAAGCTGTAGTCAGCATGACTTCCTCAAGGGAAAATCTTGCCTAACAAATCTGTTGGAAATCTTTGAAGAAGTAACAAACAGGATAGACAAAGGAGAATCAGTTGATATTGTGTGCTCAGATTTTCAGAAGGTCTTTGACAAGGTGCCACTCATGAGACTGCTTAACAAGCTACGAGCCCATGGTATTACAGGAAAGATTCTAACACGGCTAACTGGCAGAAAGCAAAGAGTAGGAATAGAGGGAGCCTTTTCTGTGTGGCTGCCAGTGACTAGTGGTGTTCTACAGGGGTCTCTGTTGGGATCAATTATTTTTACATTATATGTCAATGATTTGGATGATGGCTTTGTTGCAAAGTTTGCAGATGATATGAAGATAGATGGAGGGGTAGGTAGTTTTGAGGAAGTAGAGAGGCTACAGCAGGACTTAGACAGATTAGGAGAATGGGCAAAGAAATGGCAGATGGAATACAGTTTTGGGCAGTGCATTGTCATGCACTTTGGCAGAAGAAATGAAATGATTTGTTATTATCTAAATGAAGAGATAATACAAAAATCTGAGGATAAGAGGGATTTGGAAGTCTTTGTGCAGGATTCCATAAAGGTTAATTTGCAGGTTGAATCTGTGGTGAGGAAAGCAAATATGATGTTAGCATTCATTTCAAGAGGACTAGAATATAAAAGCAAGGATGTAATGTTGAGACTTTATAAAAGCACTGGTGAGACCTTACTTGGAGTATTGTGAGTTTTGGGCCCCTTATCTTAGAAAGGATGTGCTGGAGAGGATTCAAAGGAGGTTGTTGAAAATGATTCAACAGTAGAGCATTTGATAGCTCTGCGTCTGCATTCACTAGAATTCAGAAGAACGAGGGGTAGCCTCATTGAAACTATCAAATGGTCAAAGGCCTTGATAGAGTGGAGGTGGAGAGGATGTTTGCTATGATGAAACACTTTAAGACCAGAGGATACAGGCTTAGAATAGCGGAGCATCCTTTTAGAATGGAAACGAGGAGGAACTTCTTCACTCGAGAGTGATGAATCTGTGGAAATCTTTGTCACTGGCAGCTGTGGAGGCCAGCTTTATGTATTTTTAAGGCAGAGGTTGACAGATTCTTGATTGGTTAGGGCATGAAGAGAGACAGGAAGAAGGCAGGAGACTGGGGTTAAGAGGAAAATTGGATCAGCCATAATGCAATGGCATAGCAATGAGCCAAATGGCCTAATTCTGTTCCTACATCTTAGGCCTTATGGATTGGAACTGATTAGATTGCTCAGCAAAGAGTGAACACAGACACAATAAGCCAAATGGCCTCACACCTTGTTACAACTCTAAGACTGTAAGATAATTTAACAGCAATGGAGAAAAGGAACAGCCAACAATAAAATAGGAATAGAATCCCTGTAAGCAAGCGGTAAGAAACAAATACTCACAGGAATAGATGGCAGACTACACTGCAGTGTTTTAGGAAAATGAAATCAAAATCAGATTAATAACCTAAGTAGATATTTTCAACTAACTGAATATTAAATAGACAGAGAGGAAGGCAAAGGTGCTTCAAGAATGGAATTCTGACAAACTGGCTGGTGAAGATTAAATTTTAATTGTATTTAATTATATGGAGAAAATTCTTATTGAAGTTAAAAAAGAAATCTGACTCCTATGAGTAGGTAGATTCCTGCAAACCATCCAACAGACAATAGTTACAGTGGTGCATGGCTTGAATTACTGATTAAGCTTCTTGTTACCTTACTGCCCCAAATCTAATCATTCTGGGGGCTACACTTTTTCGTAAGATCATCTTGCTGTAACATATAGATAAATTATTCACATGTCCTGGAGACTGGTGTAGTACGGGTATGCGCCAAAGGAAAATCTCAGGATTCAATTATCCTCCAATTTTAGCCTGGTTTTAAGAAAGGGAATTCTATACAATACTGATAATGGAACTCCCACTCCATACTTATTCACCAAATCACTTCTTTCCAATGAATGAAACTTTGTAGAAAATAGACAATGGGGTAACCCATTGGGGCACCCTTTGAGAGAAGGGTAGTGCAGTCTGATGTGACCAGAATGAACATTAAATTTTCCTGGACACTACTGGTATCGCTTTGCTTTGGAGACTGAAGTAGAAAACCTCAGTTTATTAAAGAAGAACGACGCGTAGCAAAGCAAATATAGCTCTGCCTCGTTTAATGAAGGATACTTTTGATAGCATCATTTCTGGTTTATCTGCCATCCTCGTGCCGCTCATTGTCATTCTGGAGACGTGCAATCCTTTCATCCGCTGTCTCTTCATCTCTTCTGCTGTTTGTTCTTTGTCTCTGATCCTGGAGACGTGCATTTCTCAGCTCCTTTGTCAGTTCCTCTCTCCTCCTTCTGTGCCTGTTTTTGTCATTCTGGAGACGTGCAGCCCTTTCATCCCCCGTCTCTTCATCTCTTCTGTTGTTTGTTGTTTGTCTCTGATCCTGGAGACGTGCATGCCTCTCCTCCTCTGTCTCTTCTTCTCTCACCCTTTTTGTCCTGACTCTTAGATCCTGGAGTCGTGCAGCCCTGGCCTCATCCCATTCTTGTTCTCTCCCAGACCTTGCCACTTCCCAACAACATTTGGCGTCATC
This sequence comes from Mobula hypostoma, assembly GCF_963921235.1. Lineage (NCBI taxonomy): Eukaryota > Metazoa > Chordata > Chondrichthyes > Myliobatiformes > Myliobatidae > Mobula > Mobula hypostoma. The sequence goes on from NC_086105.1 coordinate 114,888,866, forward strand.
TCTTGACCATAATGTCCCTTTACCTTTCCACGCGGCATAATTAGACTGACCATTTTTTTTTTACCCCAATGCTGGATAGAAGATATGAAGCAGTAACACCAAAGGATGCTGATTATTCTTGATGATGTGGTTGGCACTCTCCTAAATAGACGTGATATAGTCACCGCTGTCCTTTGACTGCAGCAAAAGGTTTTATGGGTGTCTCGAAGTACGTCATAAGATTTAATTATCTCTTATTGATGGGTGGCAGTTAGATCTGTCCCAATCCTGCACATGTTGATGGTGATTACCAGAATGTGACCCCGCGAAATAGAGCTGCTCTGCCCTTTTGCTCCAGTAGGTGTCGCTGCTGAGGCTGGCTGCGCGCATGCGCCGGGCTGTCACGTCCCGATTTCCACGATGGCGGATTGGCTCTCGGGTGAAAGCAAGCCTGTTGATTTTGGCGAATGAGCAATTTTATACAAATATATAACCCCGAACTTTGCCTGCATTCTGTAAATTAGCGCATTTTAATTCGATTTAGCCAAAAAAAGTGCCGCTGTAATGCACCATTTGCACTAATTGAAGGTCACAAACAGACAGACAGACAGAGCATGAGAGTTTTAGTAGTATATAGATGAATGTGATTTTATTGAACATTCAAGTGAAGATTCTCTTTATCTCCATTGAATAAATGTAAAATACATGCTTTTTAAATACGAATGTTAGCACACAAACCCTTTGAATATTACTGAACGGCTAAAACCCTGCTTCGTTTGTAAAGCCGAAATGAAGGGGATAATTGGTGTTTTCCTCTTCAGTGGCTCTTTGCTTTAATTAGCAGACAAGCAACCCATAACTACCAATCATTTTCAATTACCTCCCAAAACAAACTGCCTCAAAACCATCACAGAGCCCTCACATCTCCTCCACAAACAAACAGGTATTTTCCTAGCATTTCACTTATTTTTCATCTTACTTGGCACTGCTCATATTAAGTTTTCTGTTGCCTGGCTACCAGGTCACAGTGTCATTGCGATCATGGCACGACAGCACTCTAAATTCATTCAAGAGCCTTACTGTTCTGCTTCCTAGCCTGCTGAGGTTAGATAGAGAAGGGTTATCCAAGAACTCTGTTGGATATAATACAGTTAATGATGGAACTCTTTCAGAATCCGATTAAAATAATTCCCCTTATAATAATCTAACTCTCCTGAGCATACAAATGGTGTATCTCAAAGCTTTATAATAACTGTATAATAAGGTTATCCAAGAGTTTTTAAAAAAATAAAATAAATCCAAAGACTGATTCTACTTTAATCATTCTAATCTACATTGCTGCGCTCACATTTTCCTACCTTACCCGGTTTTCAGTTCCAAATTCAGAGAAATTCATTTAAATATTAATTTTGATTTTTGAGGTTCATGGTATTTGGAACTTCAATTTGATCAGGGCAGAATGCGCTGAATGCGTTCCTTTGAGATAATATAGGTTCGAGGGAACATCTTTTACAGTCAACTTGTAAGCAAAGCTCACATTTGGTTAATTAACATCAAGGAAAATGTGATAATACAGCTGTATTTGAACATACAACAAAACGTGGCACCCTATGTTGAACTTGCACTATAATTCAGAAGCAAATATTGCCAATGCTGGGAATCTGAAGTAAAAAATAGAATAAGTTGGAAATACTTATCAGGTTGAGGAAAACCAAAAGAAAGGCCAGTGACCTGAAACAAACTCTCTTTCTCACTTCATAGATTCTGCCGACCCTGCTGAGTAATCTGGACAAAATTTATTTTTTGTAGATGTTATTCCATCAGAATTTTTTTTGTTCACCACTCGAAGCTAAATACAAATATAATTTCAGGCTACTTATATCACGTAATAATTTGGAGAAATAAGAAATTAAATTTTATTGAATATTATACATTTAATTGCATAATGGTGCCGACGCTTTGCAATAGTTCAAACTAACTAAAAATGTTTTATTTAAACGCAAACAACAGGAATTCTGCAGATGCTGGAAATTCAAGCAACACACATCAAAGTTGCTGGTGAACGCAGCAGGCCAGGCAGCATCTATAGGAAGAGGTACAGCCGACGTTTCAGGCCGAGACCCTTCGTCAGGACTAACTGAAGGAAGAGTGAGTAAGGGATTTGAAAGCTGGAGGGGGAGGGGGAGATGCAAAATGATAGGAGAAGACAGGAGGGGGAGGGATGGAGCCGAGAGCTGGACAGGTGATAGGCAAAAGGGGATACGAGAGGATCATGGGACAGGAGGTCCGGGAAGAAAGACGGGGGGGGGGGGTGACCCAGAGGATGGGCAAGAGGTATATTCAGAGGGACAGAGGGAGAAAAAGGAGAGTGAGAGAAAGAATGTGTGCATAAAAAAGAGTAACAGATGGGGTACGAGGGGGAGGTGGGGCCTAGCGGAAGTTAGAGAAGTCAATGTTCATGCCATCAGGTTGGAGGCTACCCATACGGAATATAAGGTGTTGTTCCTCCAACCTGAGTGTGGCTTCATCTTTACAGTAGAGGAGGCCGTGGATAGACATGTCAGAATTGATGATTTATTTGCATTCAGTATCAGAGACTTCTCGCTTAAGCGTCCAACAATAATCAGCTAGTACTGATGAATTTCAGTTGCTCTTATATTGTTTCTCCATGACCACAATGTCCTGGTGAAACTTTTTACCAGGCTCATCACAGACAGCACCAGGATTTGCAGGGAAGTCATCTAAATGGGAAAGCAGAAAAAGAATCTTTAGTGACTTGTTGCATTTCATGGTTTTGTATGCTTGAAGCATGTTGTCAACCAGCTGCATGTAGGTTGGTGTTCTGTATTTGCAAAGATGATTTTCAACAACATCCTTGAATGCCTTCCATGCGATTTTCTCTGGTCCCACTAGAAATTCTTTGAATTGCCTGTCATTGATGACCAGTTTGATTGGTGGAACAACTAAAATACTTTCCATCATCTTGGCATCAGTTATTCTGACTTGAATAATGAATCGAAATAACAAATATAGGTGTTTTTTTAAATGGTGTATGATAGGGAAATTTCATGGTAATTTTTATGATCAACAGCCCAAAATCCATGGGTATACCCAAAAGTTTTCGAGAAGCAAAATCTTTGTTGTCCAGGGTATTTGGAACATTTTCTGTCTTTGTATTTTTTTAATCTAAGTTTCTATTTCTGCAGTTGCTTTGGGTGATATCATATACGTATGACTGTATTCTAACAATCACTCTAATTTTATTAGAAAAAAGTGGTTATTTTTATTCATTACTACGTGACCTAGAAGAATTGAAGAGTACAAAATATTTTGACATATTTGAAAGGACAATACTGTATTAGAGAGCTATAGACAGACACAGCACAGAAACAGGCCCTTTGGCCCATTGTCCATGCTGGCCACTAATCACCAATTTACATCAATCCAACATTAATTACATTTTCTTCTCCCCATGCTCGAGGGGCAAAGTACAGTGGCCAAGTGATCTACCAACATGCATGTAATTACAATACAAAAAGAAATCAGAAGAAACCCAGTTAGTCACAGGGAGAATGCAACAAGTCTATACAGACAGCAACCCAGAACAGGTTTGAACCTGGGTCTCTAGCAAAGGGAGGTACCAGCGGCTACACTGTGCTGCCCCTAAAGTCTTCAACAAAATGTTGTAAAGGTACCCTACAAAGTACTGTACAAGATCATAAGGGTCCAATTTTCAAACGCTTACATATACACACACATAAACACTTGTAACTTGCAATTCCAAGCCAGCATGCACACGATCTTTTCTTTGTCTAAATTATCTCCTGATACAAAGAAAAAGGAGATCTTGAGGTAGGCAATAGAGATTAAAACTGGGGTAATGGAGGGGATATGACTAATGAATTAAAGATTAGAGAGCTGGGGAAATCACAAAGAGGGAATTTTTACCCATCATCTCACAGCTTCTCTCTATACATCCTCCCTCTTCTCCCATCATTTACCAGCCCATTTCAAATTTCTTTCTGTCTCATTATACTGGCTGTCTTCCCTCTACACTCTCAATTCTGATGCAGGATCTCAACCCAAAATGGTAATCATGCGTTTACCTCTACAAGTACTGCTCAACTTCCTCCAGCTGTTTGATTAGTGAGCCAATGTCAGCTTCCTCTCTCAGGCAATCAGCTTCTGCACTAAACCCTTGCTTCTACCATGGGCAAGCCAAATTATTTGAATGCCTTTCACCAGATTCCAAAAACAGACACTTCGCTCCAAATTTCATCATGAGAAGAGTTTACCAGGAAAACAGAGGAAAAGATTCAAGGTTTCTTGAAGAAATGTAACATGCTCAGTGACTTGTGGGAAACAATGGTCCATCACACGATGTCGAGAAGAAACATTCGATGAGCATGTATTAGGAGTATCCAGGCCTTGCAGAAGCGTGGAAGGAATCTATCACTTCAGTAACTACCCACCCTCTTTCAACCATTTCTTGCCTCACATATGAAAGAATGTGCAGTTTCCACACCAGCTTCATTTGGCACCTGTCACGTGACCACAAAACCAGAGTGAAGACAAGTTATCATTAATTATGAAGGGCTGCCAAAGAAGAAGAATAAACACAACAGAATAAGTTAGAAGGAAATAAACAGGGAGTGGGATGAATAGGATTGTTCTGAGAGCTGACATAAACTTGATGGGCTGTACGGCCTCCTTCTATGGTGTAACCAAACATGAATTACAGATTTTAGACTATCGAAAAGATACACCAATACTGAGACGTAAGCCTCGCGTCTGAGACGTAAATGATGCTTTTTATTTGGCATTACCTTACAAGGTAAATTATACTGGTTGAATTAAATGAATCTGATCACAACTGGCATTCAGTTCCTTAACCTACTGTGAAATAAAACTGCTTCTTCAGCCCTCCCTCATCATGCAGAAGACACAAAAGCTTGAAAGCACATACTATCAGGCTCAAAGTCGGCTTCTACTCCACTGTTATAAGACTATTGAATGGTTTCCTGGTATGATAAGATGGACTCAACCTCACAGTCTACGTCGTTACGATCTTGCACCTTATTATCTACCTGCAATGCACTTTTTTCAACAGCTGTAACACCTTATTCTGCATTCTGTCATTGCTTTCATATGATCTACCTCAATGCACTGTGTAATGAATTGATCTGTATGAACAGTGTGCAAGACAAGCTTTTCACTGTATCTTAGTACATGTGATAATAATAATAAAATAATTCCAATTCCAAAATCTCAACAAATATTTCTTTGGTTCCTTTGGGAGTGATTGAAACAGTGTGCAGAGGAGAACTATGAATATTCAGTTCCAGTCATAAGGTAATGCTGACTGCAAAATGAGTTGCATTATCCAGTTTTATTCAGCATTATGCAATTGATTCTTTCTCTCTCTCTCTCATGAATAAAGCAAGGTAATGACCATTACTCAGCTATTCTGCATTATTTTGGAATTCTGAATGGTCACTTCCTGTCATAATTTATCCTTGTGACCTTGACGCTTTATGGAATTGTGCATCAAACCTGGAACCACATTGTCCATATCTGTAACTTCCTTCCACCGCAGTCTTTCTCTCACTGCGCTGATTTGGCTGACCTGCAAGTTAAGAGAAATGTTCTCCTACCCCTTGCCTCTCAGTTGTATTTCTTCCTCCTCCTTATCCCCAAAACATTTCATGACCCTAATCTCCAAGCAATCTCCATTATAGTCAGCCCTCCTTACCCGCGAGGGATTGGTTCCGGGACCCCTCGCAAATACCAAAGAACGCGGATGCTCAAGTCCCTTATTCAACCTGCCTAATATGGTGGACCTTAGGACCCTAGGACCCAGCAGAACTCCGGACCTTATTTAACCTCTCTTAGTGCAGTGGACATTAGGACCTGGCAGTGGAGCTCTGAATCCGCAGTGTTTCTGTTCATGAAAATAATCACGATCACGATTCAAAATAAAGTGGAAATAATAAAGCGATCGGAAAGAGGTGAAACGCCATCGGTCATTGGAAAAGCGTTGGGCTACAGTCGGTCAACGATTGGAACAATTTGAAAGGAGAAAGTGAGAAAGGCCCTGCCTCGATGAAAGCTACAATTATTACTGAGCAACGCAGTGGTTTAATTATTGGGTTTTGGGGTTTTGGGTTTTTGATCCTCCACATCAACCCAGCACGGATGGAGAGTGCGCTCAGGAGCGGTCCGTCACTGGATCGAACTAGGGAATTTCTGTTCCCGAGCCCGGCGCTAAAACCTACATTTCATAAGTATTTTATATGCATAGAAGGGTAAAATATATACTATATACTAAGACAAACGTTTGACTAACTGACGCTAAATAATACCAGATGTACCTGTTCCGACTTACTTAGTAAGAGAGCTTCCGTTTTTTTTTCAATCCCGATCCACGATAACCTACGCACATCCTCCCGTATACTTTAAATTATCTCTAGATTACTTATAATACCTAATACAATGTAAATGCTATGTAAATAGTTGTAATACTGCATTGTTTAGGGAATAATGACTAGAAAAAAAGTCTGTACGTGCTCGAACAGCAAGTGCTGGTGGAGCACTTCCGGGTTTTCTCGATTCGCGGTTGGTTGAATTCGCGCATGCGGAACTCGCGGATAAGGAGGGCCGACTGTATATCCTTGGACCCCACAGCACCCCTCGACTCCATCATCACCTCAACATTAGGAAATCTTCCGGCTCTCTGATTCCCAGGCCTCCTTTGATTCCTGATCTACAATCATGTTCCTTCCTCCCTTCGCTGCCAAAAACATGGCCTCAATCTTACCTCTGATTCCATTCAAGGCAACCACTGCGCCCAACAAACTCACACATGCACAGGTCAGTCAGAATCCCAATGTTCTCCTACCATCACCCACAACAACAGAATGCTGGCTGGCCTTCCAATCACACTGAGCTCCAGGCTAGACAGCCCTCCCTCATCCCCAAACTTGCCAGCCACAGGCCCCATGACCAATCTTAACTCCGCATTCTTTAGCTGCACCTGATTTTCTAGGCTGTAGCTAACAACTTGCACCACACTGCTGTGCAAAAGGGTTTGTGGCAGACTGGATGAACACCTATAAAAAGACAAACGAATGGTAATAGCTGATGGTGGTGCTTTTGTGGACCCCACATCAATGAACTCTATTTCTGAAATTTCAAACCCAAGATCTGGCCTCCCATTTGCCACCAATCTTAATCCAGTAAAGACAGTAAACATGACCTAAGTTAGTTCTCCAGTCATCTCCAACCAACAACTATGTGACAGTGAGTAGCAAGGTTCAATAATAGAAGCCACAAATGCCAGTGCCCTGGTGTTAAGAAAAATATCAAGCCTGGGTGTCATTGATTCTCTAGATTACATTCAGTTTAGCTGTTGTTTATCATTGATCTATGAGGCAATGTTTAAATGCTGCATTGATTTGAGTAACTGATCTTACTAAAATTTAATGATCTAGGTTGGTTTATGAAATGCAATACCAGAAGTTCATTTGGTAATGCATTCAGTGTGTGAAACCATTCTTGTCTAGTCATAAAAATTAGGAGAACTGCTAGCATGAAGTCATCAATTTACTTCTGAAGATACGGATAGAAAAAGATGAACAGGGAGGTTGTTTTTTCAAGCAACTTACGGTATAAATAGCAAATAAGTAGTCAGATTAAGTGAAACAACACAGAAAATCAGTACAAATTATTATTTACAGGACAATGGTTCTGACAGTAAATGTACCAAATCTCCAGATAAATTGATGCAAGGGCAAAAGGTACAACAAGCCTGTAAGGCTGGGCTATTTCCCCCTTCTCTCTATCATTAGTCCCAGAGGAGAACACGAAGTGAAATGACAGACACCAGAGTCATCCCTCTGTGAAACTGAATATGACTCCCGGCAACATCATCTGCCATCTGGCATCTTGATTTGCATTACCTTATTTATTGACCCATGGCAAAATACTTTTGCTTTAGATTTTGCTTCTTTCCCCTCTCCACACTGAAGTTTCCCCCTTCTGAGAAGACAAGCTAGGTTTGATGGGAAAAACGCAAGCAAGCACTACCTTACTTATACGAGTTTGTTATTTTTTTGTGAAGTGCAGTTTCAAGAAAAAGTTTATGAACCCTTTGCAATTACCTGGTTTCCTGAATTAATTACGCATAAAATGTGGTCAGATCTTCATCTAAATCACAATAATAGACAAACAATCTGCCTAAACAAATAACACACAAACAATTGTACTTTTCATGTCTTTATTGAACACTTTGTTTAATTATTCATAGTCCGGGCTGGAAAAGTGTGTGAAACCTTGTAGTGTACTTAATAACTGGTACAGCCTCCTTTAGCAACAATAACCTCCACCAATCAATGAGATTGGAGGTGTGGGTTGTATAGGTGCCCTACCCTATAAAAATGACAAAGTCAGTTTACTGACAGTGCCTGCTCTTCTTAAGAAAGATCTGTTTCTATACACCATGCCTCGATCAAAATAACTTTCAGAGGACTTTAGAAGAAGAATTGTAGAGATGCATGAAGTTGGAAAAGGCTACAAAACGATTTCTAAAAACCTGAGTGTTCATGACTCCGCTGAAAGAGAAATTGCCTGCAAATGGAGGACATTCAGTACTGTTGCTACTTTCTCTAAGAATGAGCATTCCTGCAAAGATCACACCAGAAGCACAATGTTCAATGCTGAAGGTGGTGGAAAAAAAACAAGAGTAACAGCAAGAAACCTGCAGAAATCTCTAGAACTTGCTAATGACTCCATTCATGTGCCCACTATAAGAAAAACACTGAACAAAAATGGTGTTCATGGAAGGACATCATGGAGGAAACCAATGCTCTCCAAATAAAACTTTGCTATAATTTTCAAGTTTGCGAAAGACAACCTGGATGCTCCACAACCCTTCTGGGATAATGTCTGTGGACAGATTAGGCAAAAATTGAACTTTTTGGTAGAAACGCACACCATTATGTTTGGAGGCAAAAGGGCAGGGCCTGCACAGCTTGCAATCATTGAGGGACAATGAACTGTAATCAAGACATTTTACAGGAGAATGCCAGTATAGCAGTCCGTCACCTGAAGCTTAATGTAAATTGGATGATGCAACAAGACAATGGCCCAAAACACAAAAGTAAGTCAACAACAGAAAAGTTCAAAAAGAAGAAAATTCATGTTTTGGAATGGCCAAGTCAGAGCCCAGACCTTAAACCAATTGAGATGCTGTGGCTTGACCTGAAGAGGACGGTTCATGCAAATTATCCCAGAAATACTGATGAACTGAAACAGTTTTGTATTGAGGAATGGTTTAAAATCACTCCTTGCCATTGTGCAATTCTGATCAGCAGCTACAGGAATCACTTGGTTTAGGTTATTACTGCTAAAGGAGGTTTTACCAGTTATTAAATACACGGGTTCACATACTTTTCCAGCCTGGGCTGTGAGAAATTAAACAATGTGTTCAATAAAGACAAAAGAAGTACAATTATTTGTGTGTTATTAGTTTACGTAAATTGTGATTATTATTGTGACTTAATGAAAATCAGAACACATTTTATAAGTAATGCAGAAAACCAGGTAGTTGGAAAGGATTAACAAACCTTTTCTTGCAACTGTACGTCCCTATCTGAAAGCTTCAATGATTCAGTAACAGCTTCTTCCCCTCTGCCATCTGATTTCTGAATGGACATTGAACCCACGAACATTACCTCACTAATTTTTTTATTCCTATTTTTGCATTACTTATTTAACTATTTAATATAAATATACTTACTGCAATTCACAGTTTTGTGTATTATGTTTTGCATTGTACTGCTGCCGCACAGACAACAAATTTCATGAAATAGATTCTGGTTCTCATCCTTTCCTGGAACTATTTGCAAAGCAAGTGGTTAGCTATGATGGCAATAAAATAAATCTACTTGTAGGCAAGGCTGACCTTTTTCTCCGTGTACGTTGTCATTTGAAAACAAAGATGCCGTTTTCAGTAACATCTCTTGTGAACGAAAAAATAAATTGCATATTTTTACCTAGTTTGAAGGAGTGCACGAGTTGTAGAAATATCTTAATGCGAATAATCTCAACAGGCAAATTAAAAATCATTTAAGATCAACAGTGCAAAGAGGCCATGAAGAAGTTTTAACAACATCCAAGATAACGTCAAACGTACAACAGTACAGCAAAGGAACAGACCCTTTTGCCCACAATGTGATGCCAATCCAATAAACTAAGTAATCAAATAACCAACTAAACTAATCCCTTCTGTCTACACAATGTCCATATCCTTCCATTTTCCTCATGCTCATGTGCCTCTCTTAACGTCTCCTATAAGTCCCCAATGTATCTGCCTCTACAACCACCCCAGGCAGTCCATTCCAAGTACCCACCACTCTCTGTGTAAAAAAACTTGCTCCTCAGATCTCTTTTGAACTTACTCCCTCTCACCTTAAATGAAAGCCCTCTCTTATTAGAATCTTCAAACCCTGGGGAAAAAGATACTGTCTGTATACTTTATCTATGCCTCTCGTAATCTTATGAACCTCTATCAGATATCCTCTCAACCTCTGCCACTCCAGAGTAAACAACACAAGTTTGTCCAAACTCTCGTTATAGCACATGCCCTTAATTCAGGCAGCATTATGGCAAACTACTTACGTAGCCAAAACTAGTGTTTTATAAAATTTTATAAAGTTGCCCAGATTTTGCACATCTCAGTCCAATTAATTAAATTAATGCTAAAATATGTTGTTTAAACAATTGTGATATTTTTCATATTGCAGTTTAGTTCCCACCTGCATTCTGAACAATAGCTTTCATGAATGTCTCAGTACCAATCAGCTTCAGCTGCTTTATCAATGACCTTTTGCATCAAAAGGCCAGAACTGAAGATGTTTACTGGTAATTGCATATTGTTTAATTTCACTTTTCAGTAAAAGAATCAGTCTGTGTCAACATGCAGCAAGACCTCAATAACATTCAGGCATCGGCTGATTAGTGGCAGGTAATGTTTGTGGCACGAGGCACCAGGAATGGCCATCTCCAAAAAAGAGAGTGAAACCACCTGTGTTGCCTCAGCAATCAACGACATTACCATGGCCATGACCCCACTAACTACGACCTCCAGGCACCTCACTAGAAGCTCAAATGAACCAGTCAAAAAAATACCATTGCTATTAAGACTGAGTCAGAGTCCGGGTATATAGTAACAGCATAGTGAGCTACACAGGTTGTCCTGCTTTAATGAATTGGGTTCAATCGTGACCTCTGGTACTGTTCAAATGTCATTCTTCCATGTATTTCGCCCCTCGTATCCTGGGGTTTCCTTCAAAGATATGCCAGTTGATGGATTAATTCATTACTGTAAATTATCCCCAGAGTAGCTGGGTAGTTGGAGAATCAGGGGGAGTTGGTTACCACATGAGAGGATTTGTTACAGGAAATGAAGCTATCACAAAGCCTCCTTCTACATCATAAAAATAAATATATCCTCAGTGAGTTACTTAATTTTCTGACACTCCAGTCCTTTGCACTATGCATAAAGTGAGAGTTAGGAATGTGACACAGTACATTTGCTTGTCTTGATGAGTAAAGTGCCAACAATTCTCAACACATCCAGGACAAAGTAGCCCATTTAATTAGCACCTATTCACAGCCTAAAAACTACAGTGACAGCAATATGCACTAACTACAAGGGCAGTGGGTGCTTGAGAATAACACCAACTGTATTTTCCCTCGAAGTCACATATCTGACTTGGGAAAAAAAACACATTGCCAGTCCTCCATCACATGTTCCAAATCTGTCATCTCCCTGCCCAGTGAGCTGTGGGAGTATGCTGCAGTGGGCTGAGAAAGTGGCTCACCACCATTTTCTTAAGTGCAATAGGCAACAGACAATAAACCCTGGCCTTATCAGTGACTCACAGGTACAAAAAAAAATGACAAGTAGCTGTAACCCTGAAGGGTCATGCAATTTATCTCAGTACAGTATTTGGAAAGTGCACACTAAGAACTAATAATAGTATTTGTTTTCCCTCTTCCACCAACATATGTCACAGCATTAATATTTATTGTGAAAGTGATGTTATTTTTCCATTTCTACCCAAGAGACATTGAGGGCAAATATAGTAAACAGATCACCTAATTTTCTATGATCAAGTAATCTGGCATAAACTGAGAATTATGCCTTCCTGTTCTTGATGGTTCAGCAATGAAGCAGGAAACTAAAGGTACAACTATACAATTAGCTGATCTTCATTGAGTTCAGCTTTGTAGAACATTCTCCCACTCATTCATACCTTTGTAAAAGCTACCAACTATTCTCTTTTCATTTTTTAAACCCCTATTATACCCTGATAAGATTTGCCTTTTAACATTTTAAGTGGCAGGATCTCTAAATTATCGTGAAATTTGAGTCAGTTCACCCCCTCCAAGTAAAAAAAAAGCAAGTTCCCATTGTGAGAAGGAACTCTTTGCAAAATTATTCAAGCATTACTTAAGCAAGGTGAAAGCATGAGATGGCACAATCGTCTAACAGCAGAACGTCATCTCTACTTGAATCCAAAAAGTATTTACCACAGCAGGTATGAATAAGATTTACTAATTTTGAAGTTTGCATTGTAAATCTACTTGTGAAGTAGTGACCTCTGCATGTATTTCTATCCTTTTTTTTCCAAACCAGCTGTCAATAATCATGCTCTGTCTATTTTACAATCACAAAGCCAGCAGGGTCATTCATTTTTTAAAAAGTTTTATCAGGCAACTTCTATTGTGAAAACATAAAAAAATGTATTAAAAGCTATATCACATGAGCACATGGTAAGCTGATTTTAATTAAAACTAAAATATTGCTGAGAAAGGGAACTTTGTGTGGGTTGCATAAACACACAATTCTTGTTTCAGATTTCCTGTATGTCTGTTAGCTAACGCATAAAGGACAAGCCACTGATGCAAAGAAGGACATTCATTGCATTGGGGAAACCTACTTCTGTATCACAGTTATAGAATCACACAGCTTCAGCCCTTTGGCTCATCAAGTTATTGCCAATCGGTGGACTTTTCTGTACTAGCTAGATCATAAAACCAAAAGACATAAGAGTGGAATTTAGCCATTTGGCCATTGTCTGCCCTGCTATTCCAACATGGCTGAATTATTATCCCCCTAAACCCCATTCCCCTGCCTTCTCCCCATCACATTTGACACCCTCGCTAATCCAGGACCTATCAATGTCTATTTAAAATATACCCAGTCACTTGGCCTCCACAGACACCTATGGCAATGAATTCCACAGACTTACCACCTCCGGCTAAAGAAATTCCTGCTCACCTCTGTTCTAAGGAGATGTCCCTCTATCTAAGGCTGTGCCCTTTGGTCCTAGACTCGCTCACTATTGCAAACATCCTCTCCATATCCATTCTATCTAGTCCTTTCAACATTCAATGTTTTAATGAGACCCATTTTTCTAAACTACAGCAAGTACAAGCCGAGAGCCATCAAACCGTCCTCATACATTAACACTTTCCTTCACGGGATCATTCTCGTAAACCTCTCCTGGACCCTCTCCAATGCCACACATCTTTCCTTAGATAAGGGGCCAAAGAGTGCTCACAATACTCCAAGTGCAGCCTGACCAATGCCTTATGAAGCCTCAACATTACATCTTTGTTTTTCTAGTCTAGTTCTCTCAAAATAAATGCTGACATTGCATTGCATTCCTTACCACTGGCTGGCTCAACCAGCAAGTTAACCTTTAGGGAATCCTATATAACGATTCCCTAGTCCCTTTGCACCTCTAATTTCTGAATTTTCTCCCTTTAGAAAATACGTAGTCTACGACTTTATCCCTTCTACCACAACACATGACAATACACTTTTCAACACCATATTCCATTTGCCACTTCTTTGTCCATTCTCCTAATCTGTCTAGGTCATTCTACAGACTTGCTACTTTTTCAACACCACCTGCCCCTCCACCTAGTTTTGATTCGTCCACAAACTTGGCCACAAAGCCATCAATTCCATCATCCAAGTCATTGACATATAACGTGAAAAGAATCAGTCCCAACGCCAACCACTGCAGCACACCACTGGTCATTGGCAGGCAACGAGAAAAGCCCCCTTTATTCCCACTCTTTGCCTCCTGCCAGTCAGCCAATCTTCTATCCATGCTAGTTCCATTCACCCACATTTGATTCATAAAATTCTATGCCTTGGACTTCACCTCAAAATTCAAGGGTAGCACTGGGAACAGAAATTAGCTAGGTCAACCAAGGTAGTTCGAAAAGCAAAATCCTATAATTGCAGGAAATCAGAAATCTGCAAAAAATTATAAAAACTCACTCCATCTAACACTCAAGTGTTTTTCTCTCTGCCTCCATCTATCATTCAACTTCCAACTCCAGTCCTTTTCCACTCCCCTATGTGGTGCAACCTATCACTTTTTATTCTTCCTTAATCCATCAATCATATGGGCTATCTTTCCTCTCAGTTCAAATGCAGAATTTCAACCCAAAGCATTGACAATTTCCATCTGCCCCATATATGCTGCTCAATTCTGAGTCCCTCTAGCAGACTGTATGTTATTTCTTCCACTCCAGTTCTGTGAGATCTGAGGCGACAAAGCAAGGTGAGACCCGCAGGTACCCAACAGAGGGAAAAGTAGGTAATTTGGGAGATGGTGCACACCTTTCACCATTTGTCATGGGGGGTTTTTGTGCTCACAAGGCTCTTACTGTCATCTCATGGTTTCTCTATTTTCAGAGGTCATAGATCAGGGACATTAGTGTGAGTATTACATTTTGTTATGCCTCATAAAGGAGGATTTGAGAACATTCTTGTGATAGGTTTATTTGTGCTCTCAGTGTATAAACTCAAGACTCTTACTGTCTCTCTCAAGACATCCCTATTTTTAGAGGTCATGGGTCAAGGAGTACAGGTATTACATTTTCTTATGTCTTTTAAAGGAGGATTTGATAACATTCTTGAATAATTTCCTCTGACAAGCTGGTAATCTGTTCCACTGCTAAGTGCAGTTTTGAGTTTGGGTTAGGCATGAAAACAACTTGGCCTGAGTAACACAGTTTACTGGGCAGCGATGAATCCTCTGCCCTCTAAATGTGCTTCAGAGACACAGATTACCAAAAGGTAGAACAGGAGGGATAACATCAATGCCATTTTCATAAACTCCTTCAAATCCCTCGGTGGAATTACTAAACCAACTTCCACTTCTTCTGCCAGGCAGTATGTAGCAATACGCTCCACTGTGTACTGCACATGGGTATGATACAATGCTTAGTTCTAATCAGTTACACAGTATACAATCAGTTTTGGCTGCTCAACCAACAGAATCACTAGTTCTACGAAATCACTGAACCCTCCAATAAATGTACAAACAATAAACATATGATTCATGTACAAGAATGAAAACAAATTTCTCAAATGAAGGCAATTCGCTCTATTATTATTACTTGTTTTCTTTAATTACTGTAAGGCTAGTGTTAAAGTACATATTGGGTCAACATCATTTGACTGCAGAAAATTAAATTTTAAAATATTACAAACACAAGAGATTCTACAGATAACAGATGCTAGAAGTCCAAGGCAACACACACAAAGTGCTGGAGGAACCTAGCAGGTCAAGCAGCTTCTATGGAAATGAATAGACAGTCAACATTTCGCGCCAAGACCCTTCATCAGGACTGTTGAAGAAATATTTAACATATTATGCTATATTTAAGCAGTTTGTGAACGTAATAATATGCCACTATTTTTAGCACACCGCAGTAATTATATATCTGATGTAAAAAATAAAGTTATAACTAAATACTTCTGACAATATAATTACTTACAAACAAGTTATTAATTCTGCCAATGTCATACTTTAATCCTGCCAATCTCTGATAGATCATAAAATGATTCTACAGAAGTCTTTGAATATTCTGCCTGATTACAACACTGGTTAAAGGAAAGCGCAGATAAAAATCAATAGAAGGTCAGCAATGGCTTTGAGACTTAATCCCATTTTATTGGTGCTGCCCATGTAAACACAAGTGAATGATATATTCTCCAATCATAGGTTATGCCAGAAGGTAAAAATCAATCCATTTCAACAAGGGTTAATGACTACATCAATCTATAATAAGATGTGGGGACAAACTTCCTTGTTTTATTAGGCTCATGTTCAGTAATGTCAGGTTTCAGATGCATGTTCTGCCAATGTCAGTCAAAACTGGACAGATCCATAATCATCTATCAAATGGATAGACAAGGTAATTAACAACTGATTACTGCACCATTAGCATAAATACTGCTGATCCACTACCTGCACATGATTCACATATAATGTCTATTTGCATTGTTATCCCAAATGGTGTTTTCACAATTTGAGACACCCCTGCCTATTCAAACCTATTAACACAGCAGAGTATATTTGTAAATCAGTAGCATTAGAAGAACATCTTCTCCAGTGTTAGGAAAGGTCCATAAAGTTTATGTGAAATGTGCAAATCCCATCACAGGCCTGTCCCAATCGGCAGATTTCTCTCAAAGCTCCTGGATATTAGAATAAAGGGGATAAATCCCTACTGGCAGTCTTAAAAAAAATGCACCTTATTTACATCATTATGGTGCAACGAAAAATAGCACTTTGAACAAAGCTTCAGGGAAATCATCAAAAATGAGACATTTAGGAATAAATAACTAATTTATTGGCAAACTTTCAGCATTGACAACTAAGTACCTGGTACACATAAGCATCTGTTAATTACTTTGAAGGGAAGTGAAACAGATAAAAATACACAGATATTAATAATTGATGACTTATGCCACTGCAGGTAAACTCAAAGGGGAAAGGTTTATTCAACAAAATAGAGATATTAGCTTTGCCTTTTATCACAATAAATCAGCTGTTTATTAGGATAAAACAACCTCTCACTCAACATTAGCAAAATCAAAGAGCTGATTATTGATGACAGGAGGAGGAAATAGGAGGTCCAGGAGCCAGTATTCATCAGAAGAGCAGAGCTGGAGGGGATCAGTAACTTTAAATTCCTCAACATTATCATTTCAGAGTTTCTGCCCTGGGTTCAGCACGTATGACAAAAAAGGCACAGCAGTACCTCTATCTCCTTAGAAATTAACCACGATTTGGCATGTCATCTAAAACTGACAAATTTCTATCAATGTGTGCTGGAACTGACCGCTTATATCATGACCCGGTATGGAAACACCAATGTCTTTGAACCAGAACTGCCTACAACTAGTACTGGATGCAGCCCAGTCCATCACAGGTAAGCACATCCATTGAGCATATCTACAAGGAGCAATGTCACAAGAAAGCAGCATCCATCATCAAAGACCCCTATCATCCAGGTCATGCTCTCTTTTTGCTGCTGCCATCAGGAAGGAGGTACAAAGCAATACACAAAAAATGCTGGAGGAACTCAGCAGGCCAGGCAGCATCTATGGAAAAGAGTAAACAGTCGACATTTCAGGCCAATACCCTTCATCAGGATTGGAAAAAACAAAGAGATGAGAAGTCAGAGTAAGAAGGTGGGGGGAAGAGAAGGAAAAGTACAAGGTAGTAGGTGATAGGTGAAACTGGGAGGGGGAGGAGTGAAGTAAAGAGCTGGCAAGTTGCTTGGTGAAAGAGATGAGGGGGGAATCTGACAGAAGGCTAAGGAAAAAAGTGAAGGGGGAGGAGCACCAAAGGGAGGTGACGGGTACCTAATCAGATAGGAAAATGGGAATGGGGAATGCTGAAGGAGAGAGGAGGGCAATTACGGTAAGTGTGAGAAATCGATGTTCATGGATCAGGTTGGAGGCTGCCCAGACGGAATGTAAGGGGTTGTTCTTCCAATCTGAGTGTGGTTGCATTGTGGCAGTACAGGAGGCCACGGAAAGAGCCGTAGGTCCCACACCACCCGGTTCTGGAACAGTTACTACTCCTCAACCATCAGGCTCTTGAATCACAGGGGATAACTTCAAAAACCCCAACAATGAGCTGATTCCATACCCTACCGACTTACTGTCAAGGACGCATGAACTCATTTTCTCAATATTTATGATTTATTTATTATTATTTTAATTTTCTTCTTCTATTTGCAACAATTTAGTTATCTTTTGCACATTGGTTGTATGTTTACAGTTTTTCATAGATCTACAGTATTGTGTTTCTTTGTATTTACCGTGAATGTCTCCAACAAAAGGAATTTCTGGGTAGTATATGGTGACACAAATGTACTTTGATAATAAATTTATTTTAACTTCGTTTATGTCTAAAAAGGATAGATTTTGTACTTAGCATTTCGAACTATAATTCTTCCAAGTTATTACATTTACTTCAACATCCATCCTTTTTGGGCTTTATCTACTTAAGATTTTTAATTTGGAATAAAGAACAACAAATTGAAATTTACAATATCACAATTTGATTATTGGTATATCAATAGTGATCACTCTACCAATACATCTTTCAAATCACTGTATCACAAGTACAGTTCCTCAGTTTGTTAATTGTTAAAGTGACACGAATATCCCCAGGTGGGTACACAAATGTAAATATCAACATATGCCTCACATATTAAAAGCAGCATTACGCAATCTTGATTCTCAAATATGAACACGAGGAATTCTGCAGGTGCTGGAAACTCAAGCAACACACATCAAAGTTGCTGGTGAACGCAGCAGGCCAGGCAGCATCTCTAGGAAGAGGTACAGTCGACGTTTCGGGCCGAGACTCTTCGTCTGTCCTGTCGAAGGGTCTCGGCCCGAAACATCGACTGTACCTCTTCCTAGAGATGCTGCCTGGCCTGCTGCGTTCACCAGCAACTTTGATGTGTGTTGCTCCTCAAATATGAATTCAGTTTTATTTCATTTTTTGGCCTATCTCAGTCAGAATGATCTATAATCAAGAGGTAATGGATGACTTATCATAATTTGATATTATATATGCATTGATTATACTCTTCATAACTTGCGCATCAATTTAACACTGTTGTTTTTCCACCTTTTGTGTATCAGTTAATGATTGTCACACTATTTGCTCCTGTGGTGGGTATTATAGTGGGCAAAGCTGCCTTATACTTTTATTCAGAAGCTCAGCTAATGATTTCAAATTAGTCTTCAGAGCTGTGACTCGGTGACAATGAAGGATTTGGGTCTTCCTTTGTTTCTCTGCATTTACTAGGGTCCCCTTGATCATTTATATGTGACACTCTGTAAACTATGTCATCTCAGATGCAACAGGGATGCCGTTACGATGGTGAATTGTATCACTCTGGCAGCTTTCTAAATACATTAGTAGTAAATTGGATTCCATTATCACACATCAGCTTTCCAGAAATCCCTTGTTCTGAAAAACGGGTTCTAACTGCTCTCATCATTGTAACTCATCCTTCTGACGAATGGGAACTTAGAGTACTAGCCTACAAATATGCTTGGTTGCATTTGAAAATAAGCTCTTACACTATCCCTTAGATATGACCCTATCTCAATTAACTCTTTTCTTTTTTGCCCAGTCCTGCATTTCTACCATACTGGCATCAGTCTTATTTAAAGCTCACAAACATAAGAAAATCTGCAACACACACTAGGAATAGGGTTCCCCTTGTCCTCACCTACCACTCCACCAGCCTCCGAGTCCAACATATTATTCTCCGTAACTTCCGCCACCTCCAACGGGATCCCACCACTAAGCACATCTCCCCCCACCCCCCACTTTCCGCAGGGATCGCTCCCTACGCGACTCCCTTGTCCATTCCTTCCCCCCATCCCTTCCCACTCATCTCCCTCCTGGCACTTATCCTTGTAAGCAGAACAAGTGCTACACATGCCCTTACACTTCCTCCCTCACCACCATTCAGGGCCCCAGACAGTCCTTCCAGGTAAGGCGACACTTCACCTGTGTGTCGGTTGGGGTGATATACTGCGTCCGGTGCTCCCGATGTGGCCTTCTATATATTGGCGAGACCCGACGCAGTCTGGGAGATCATTTCACTGAACACCTATGCTCTGTTCGTCAGAGAAAGCAGGATCTCACAGTGGCCACACATTTTAATTCCACGTCCCATTCCCATTCTGATATGTCTATCCATGGCCTTCTCTACTGTAAAGATGAAGCCACACTCAGGTTGGAAGAACAACATCTTATATTCCGTCTGGGTAGCCTCCAACCTGACATTGACTTCTCAAACTTCCGCTAATGCCCCACCTCCCCCTCGTACCCCATCGGTTATTTATTTATATACACACATTCTTTCTCTCTCTCTCCATTTTCTCCCTCTGTCCCTCTCACTATATCCCTTGCCCATCCTCTGGGTTTCACCCCCCCCCCTTTTCTTTCTCCCTGGGCCTCCTGTCCCATAATCCTCTCATATCCCTTTTGCCAATCAACCATCCAGCTCTTGGCTCCATCCCTCCCCCTCCTGTCTTCTCCTATCATTTTGGATCTCCCCCTCCCCCTCCCACTTTCAAATCTCTTACTAGCTCTTCTTTCAGTTAGTCCTGATGAAGGGTCTCAGCCCAAAACGTCGGCTGTACCTCTTTCTAGAAATGCTGCCTGGCCTGCTGCGTTCACCAGCAACTTTGATGTGTGTTGCTTGAATTTCCAGCATCTGCAGAATTCCTCGTGTTTGAGCCAGAGTTTCCCTGGGTTTGACCATGCTAATGGACTGTCCTCTGTTGCTCATGTCTGTAGTCGCCTCTTCCACCGTCTGGTACAGTCGCATCCCTTCTTGGTAAAATACCCTCAGTTTAGCAGGGTATGGGGTTTGGAATTGAATCTTTTCTTGCTTTAATATTCACTTTGCTTCGGAATATTCCTTCCGTTTCTGTAGGACCGCCGGGGGGGGGGGGGGTAATCATGATCGAAGTAAGTTAACTTCCCATTCCAAAACACCCTCTTCTTACCCCAGGCCCTTCGCAGAATCTCCGCCTTGCTCTTGAATCTAAGTACTATGCGCGGTTTATCTTCTCTGTCTCTGGGGCGGGGGGGGGGCGGGCACTGGCAAGCGAACGATGCGCCCTTTCAATTTCAATCTCCATAGTCTGGGGAATCTCCAGCGCCTCCTGCAGCAGCTTGTCTACAAAGTCTATCATTGACAATCCCTGCGCTCCTTCGGGAACATAATAAATCCTGATATTTGATTTGCATACCATTCTGATGATTTGGAATTCCTTCCCTTTGGTTGAGCATTTGTCAGCATTCAGCTTGTGGTCCAGTTCTCACCACCAGTTTGTGGAAATAACAGACATGCGGTTTTGCCAACACTCCACAGAACAGATTCTATTGGTCTTCATCGTTCAAATAGTGTGTTAGATGTCGTCAACAATGTAGATTTCTCAATCAGCTTCAGTACCACTTCTAACATTGCATTTGCTGTAAGCTTCAGCGGGGATTTCTACTCTGGTGTAAGTTGGATCATCACTCCTGCTGATTGCTTGTTTCAGAAACACAAGAGATACTTCAGACGCTGGAAATTCAGAGCCACATACACAAAATTCTGGAGGAACTGAGAAAGTCAGGCAGTATCTATGGAAATGAATAAACTGTTGACGTTTCGGGCCGAGACCCGTCATTACAACTGGAGAGGAAGGTGGAAGATGCCAGAATAAAAAGGTGGGGGGTGGGGAAGGAGGACAAGCCAGAAAGTGATAGGTGGGTGGGAAAGGTAAAGGGCTAGAGCAGGAGGAATTTGATAGAAGAGTGACCCTCCCACCCCAATTTACATTGGGTCTCACCAATGTAGAGGACGCTGCAATGGGAGCACCAGATATAATAGGCAACTCCAACAGATTCACAGGTGAATTGTTGCCTCACCAGGAAGGAATATTTGGGGCCCTGACTGGAGGTGAGAGAGGAGCAGAATGCGCAGGTGTATCATTTCTCTTGCACGCAGGGATATGTGTGCCAGGGAGGAGATTAGTGAGCATAGAAGGGCATCACGGGGAGGTGATAGGCAGGTCAGAAGAGGTAAGAGGCCAGAGTGGGAAAGGAAGACGAGAGAAGGAAGGGGGAATTTTTTTTAAATATCGGAAGGAGAAATCTATATTCAAGACATCTGATTGGAGGGTACCTAGATGAAATATGAGGTGTTATTCCTGTACCCTGAGAGTGGCCTCATCATGGCACAAGAGGAGGCCATAAATCAACATGTCAGAATGGGAAAGGGAATAAGAATTAAAATGGTTAGCCAATGGCAAATTCCGCTCTTAGAGGATAGAGTGGAGGTTGTCAACAAGCATCCCCCCATCCCCCCCCCCCCAGTTTATGTTAGGTCTCATCAATGTAGAGGAGGCTTCAATGGGAGCTCTGGATATAACAGACAACTGCCAACAGGTTCACAGGTAAATTGTTGCCTTACCAGGAAGGAATATTTAGGGCCCTGACTGGAGGAGAGAGGAGGAGAATGGGCAGGTGTATCATTTCCCTTGCATGCAGGGAAATGTTCCAGGATAGAGATTAGTGGGGAAGGACGAATAGACAAGGGAATCAAGGAGGGTGCGATCCCCACAGAAAGTGGAGAGTGGGAGAGGGAGGGGAAGTAAATATGTGTTTGGTGATAACAGCCTGTGATGATGGCAAAAGTTATGGAGAATGACGTCTTGGATGCAAGGCTCATGGGCTGATTGTGGTTGTAAGGCATGGCATCTGATTATCTTGCGCCCCAGAACAGCAACCATAGAAAACTGTAGATGCTATAAGCTCGTTGTGACCACCACCCAATCAACTGCTCCAGTTGTAGGAGTATCTCTTCAAGTTTTATCTTCTTTTCCACTGTTACTATACGTGGTAACAATGGGAATTAACATCCTGCCTTGGCAGATGCGATCTGACATTCGAAAGCTTCAAAGCATACAACCTATTCATCAAAACACTTCGAATTGTTGATTATATCTGGGTTCATTGAAAGGCACTTTTCAATCAGTGTGTCATTTATAAATACACTTTATAAACACCATATATATGGTAGATTCCAGTTAATTGGTACACATCAGGAGCAGTATGTTTTGGCCCAATTAAGTGGCAGACCCAATTATCCGAAGTTTCATAAAAAAGACAAACTGAGTAACAAATTATGTTTTTGAGTTAAATACAGAATAGAATAGAACATTACCAATACAATTACAGTATTATAAAACTGTGTATTAGTTCCTAATACATATTGAAGGAGGAGTTAATCCACGTCTCATTCTAAATTAACAAAATCAACACAGACACCTCGGACAGACAATAGACTGTCTACGTATAATAGACTGTTATCGATGGCATCCTCCAAATCTTCATTTTCATTGTAGCATTCAAGGTGAGTGTTGATATTGTCCCTTCAAATTCGTCATAGTTTCTAACTTGTTGATGTTGTGAAATC
This sequence comes from Mobula hypostoma, assembly GCF_963921235.1. NCBI lineage: Eukaryota > Metazoa > Chordata > Chondrichthyes > Myliobatiformes > Myliobatidae > Mobula > Mobula hypostoma. The sequence continues at coordinate 114,912,230 of NC_086105.1, forward strand.
ATTTCATTTTCACTCCCAGCCATTTCTGGTATCTCCAAGCCTGAATGCTTGACACCGCAGTGAGCAAAACAGTTCTGAGTTGTTTTATTGCTTATTACTCGTCGAATATCCGTGACAAAAATCGCTGCTTTTTGAACATTAGTACACACCACTAAAGCTATTTTAACACTTTTCACTCCAAGCACGGGGCAGTGTCTGATGGCCACGCAAGTGCACATGACTGCCACGAGTTAGAAACTGTTTGGCAAAGATCTCCTGCCCCAATTAGGTGGCATAGTGTCCCAAATAAAAGAAGGGAATTACAGCTATTTTCTCAAATTATTCTTAAAGAGTTGTCCAAAATAAGTGACAGCCCTGATTAACTGATGGACCAATTAACCGGAATCCACTGTGTGTGTGTGTGTGTATTTTATATATATATATATATATATATATATATATATATATGTATTCAGATTTAACTTAGTTTCACAGATGTGTGCTTGTTTCCTGCCCTTCCTCATACCTGTATCATGGTGTAGATTCACTTCTCCGATAAATGTTCCATCCAATTTATCCATGCAGAATTACGGCTGGAATATCTGATTTTCTGCCAACTCCATTATTACTTTGTTCTGATTTTAACCTTCAGTATTGCTCTTTTCGTTCCTATTTCATCATTTTGTCAGCCTGTTCTACCTTTTGATTTGCACACCTATGCCCAAAGTTTCAGCCTTCACGTAACCTGCAACTTGATTAGTATGCAGAGCACTCTACCCCAAGTTCATGTGGCTGTCCACATCTCTTAATTTATTTTTCATTCTTTTATTGCTCTCACTTAAGTACTTTCACTCCCTACCTTTTCTCAGAACATATCTGGAGGTTAATTGTCTGAGTATTTAGTGATTTTATCTTTCTACCCATGGTCTGCATGCATCTGTAGCTCCTGCTTTGACATTTACCCATCCCCAAAATCTGGGTAAGATTAGACCATTAAACTGTTACCTAAAAAAATGTCTATTTGCATTCACTGACTGTACTCCTAAGCAGGGTTACAAAATAATCAACAGGCTTGTTTACCTCCTAATTCCAATATTTGAACTCACAAAGTCAGACTTATTTTAATTGGGGTGGGTTCCATTAGATTGGAAAATAGCAGAAAAAAACTCCTTCATTCATCCAAGAAGCTACAGAATTTTTTTACCTTAACACCTGCTTTGGCAGAAGTGTAACAAACTGTTGTTAATGATGTCACAGCAAGCTATAGTACTTGACAAAATCATAGGTTAATCAGGTAAAGTCAACATAGGTTGGCGATTGCGGAAGTAGATTTGACCAATTTACTAGACTTCCTAGAAAATGTAACATGCTCTGTGGATAGAGAACCATTGAATGAACAAAACTTTTCATAAGGCACTTATTAAGATCTCAAATCAAAAATTATTGCAGAAAATCAAAGGTCATGGTGAAGGAGGAACATATTTGCATTAATAGAAGATTGGCTATCAGAAAACAGCGAGGTGGCTTCATAATTCTTTCACTGTTGGCGAGATGTAACCTGCAGTGGGGCACAGGACCACAACTCTTTTTGATCTGAAGGTATCAGAAGTATGGTTGCTAAGGTTGCTGATGACATGGAAGATTGCTTTGAAACTAAGTTGTGAAGAATGGATATGGAGGCTACAAAGGGACATTAATAAGCTAAATTAAGTTAACCTGCTGAGTGTTTCCAGCATTTTCTACTTTTATTTCAGATTTCCATCATCTGCATACTTTTGATCTTCATAAAATGGTAAATTGTGAAATTCAACCAGGAAGTTAATTAAAAATATAGTACCTAAATGGGGAGAATTTAGAAAGGTCTAACATCCAACAGGATCTCACTGTCCCAGTTCAAGAGGCTAGCATGTAGCCAAAGCAAGTAATCAAGATAGCAAACAGAATGCTAGAGCATTTATATACAAATCTAGGGAGGTCTTGCATTAGTCACTTAAGGAATGCGTGAGATTTTATCTGTAGTACTGGGCATTGTAATGGCCTCCCTATATAAGGAAGGATGTATACCTTAGAATTAGGAGAAGGTTGATTCATTAAATACTTGGAAGTATTAATTATCTCAAAGAGAAAAAATTGGATGCTCCAGATTTGTGTCTGCGTTGGCTTACGAGAGTCAGATGAGAAATATGTAAGACTTTGAAGTGTTATTAATTGGGTGGAAGCAGAGATGATGGGTCCACCCATGGGAGAATATCAAACTAGGGGTTACTGTTTAAAAACACAGAGACAAAGCAAAATATTTTGTCACAAAAGATCATAACACCTTTAAATTCTTCCTCCAAGTGTGGTGAAAACTAACTCTTTGCATAATTTTAAGACAAGGGTAGATTATCTCTTGACAAGCAAAGGACTGAAATGGTAGACGGGAACATGGAGTCGAGGTTACAACCAGATCAGCCATAATTTTATTAAATGGCAGAGAAGGCTCGAGAGGCTGATTGGTTGGCTCATGTTTCTATTTCTAATGTTCTTATAAAACACTTAAAATAATATTAAAATACCAAACTGAGATAACTGTGGAGGCAAAGACATTGAATGTGCTTTATCAATGACCTTTCTTTCATCGTGAGGTCAGAAGTGGGATGTTTGCACAATGCTCAGTTCTAATTGCAAGGCTCCAGTGAATAAAGCAGTCTGCCCACATGTAACAAAACCCAGGCAACAATCAGTCATGAAAAGATAAGCAGTAAATAATATTCTCGTCACAAATGTACAAGGAAAGACCATCTCCAACAAGAGACAGTTTAATCATCTACTCTTGACATTCAATGCCATAACAGAAATCCCAACATCAAGTTCCTAGGAGGTGGTGAGGGTGTGGGATTAGCAGGGGTCATCATTGACCAGAAACTCAACTGAACAAGCCATTAGTATACTGTACAGGCATGACAATAGCAAGTCAGAAGTTGTGCATCCTGCAGCAAGTAACTCTCCTCCTGAAACTCCAAAGACTTTTCCACCATCTACAAGGCATTATGTATGAACATTCTGCACTGCTCTGGATGTGCAAACACTTCCCAACAGCATGCAGTACAAAGCAGCAGCTCACTTCATTGGCACCTATGCACTACGCTAAACATTCACCTACTAAACGCACTGCAGTTACTTGCCTAGGGTACTCAGATAGTTCCCCAGTGAAGCTCAGGACAACGAACGCATGGGTTAGTGTATGGTGCCATATATACTATTTGATAATAACTTCACTTTGAATTTTTGAACCTTGAACTTGCACACTCCACTCCAATCTGACTTGAAAATATATTGCCAGTTCTTCATTGTCAGTGGGTCAAAATTCCAGAATTCCCTTCCTAACAGCATAAGGGATAATCTTCACTGGAAAAGCTATAGTGAACTAAGGCAATGGTTCACCATCATCTTCCTACAGGCAATAAATGCCAGCCTTTCTCAGATCCCTAAAACTACTCAAGATAAGATGAAATATATTTGCTTTGTCTCCCAAATTATTGTCCTTCAATTCCCATGGAAATCAGTGTCATCTAGGATCAGACCCACAAGATAATTCTTCGGTATAATGATAGGGAATCACAGCAACACCAGGTTCAGCTACTGGACTCCCATTCAGTAACCCAGAGAACCAACAGGATTGTAAACAAAATTTAAGCGTTAACTCCTAGCTTGGCAGTGTAAGGATCAAGTCTCGGATTTCAAAGATTATCAGCATTCCCAATTAGAACAACCATAAGTCTTCCATAAAGTCTAAACTATAAAAGAATCGTACAATTGTAAGTACTTTCTACTACAGTAAGATGAAGACAAAATAAGGGTAAGACAAAGGAACACATACCAATTCTCATAGAGGGATCAAAATTCGAGAGAATAAGCAGCTTCAAGTTCCTGGGTGTCAAGATCTCTGAGGATCTAACCTGATCCCAACATATTGATGCAGTTACAAAGAAGCCAAGACAGTGGCTATACTTCATTAGGAGATTGAAGAGAGCTGGTATGTCAACAAATACACTCAAAAACTTCTATAGATGTTCCGACAGGCTGCATTACTGTCTGGTATTGGGTGGGGGGGGGGGCTACTGCACAGGACCGAGAGAAGCTGCAGAGAGTTGTAAATTTGGTCGGCTCCATCTTTGGTACTAGCATACAAAGTTCCCAGAAAATCGTCAAGGAGCGGTGTCACAGAAAGGCAGCGTCCAGTACCCAGGGCATACCCTTTTCTCACTATTAACATCAGGTAGGAGGTACAGAAGCCTGAAGGCACATATTCAGTGATTCAGGAACAGCTTCTTCCCCTCTGCCATCCGATTCCTAAATGGACATTGAACACTTGGACACTACCTCACTTTTTTAAAAATATATATTATTTCTGTTTTTGCACGATTTTTAATCTATTCGATACACTGTATTGTAATTGATTTTCTTATTTATTTACTATTATTATTTTATTTTGTGTTTTTTCCTTCTGTATTATGTATTGCATTAAACTGCTGCTGCTATGTTAACAAATTTCACAACACATGCCGGTGATAATAAACCTGATTCTGATTCTAAAGATTCTGGTTCACTATTGGAAAATTCCTGAAAAATTGTTTTCCATTTTTAAGTTGCTTTGGAGAAAATGGCTGCAAGGGCTGTATTGGAAATAGGAGAATAATGCTTGCCCGACTGCAATATAACAATAGCTAATTTTGATAAATTCTACAGTGCCAATAACTCATTTCTATCCTCCTAACTGCAACACCATTTTTCAATCTATGTATTTTTAAAGGAGAATAAATGAGCAGCAAACCTTGCTAATATATCAAAGAAATATATCATTATAAAATTCTTTTATGCCACTGTCCTTCTATGGCAAAGCAACTTTCCTTGGATATTTATTTTCATCACCAGCTTGAACAGTTGGTGTTAGAAGAACAGTGCCAGAGGAACTTTAACTACAAAGCCTGCTTAATACACAGAGCACCATTCTCAAAGTTTGTGGATACTCAACATGAACTTTGCCAAATTGATATCCTGAGCAAATACTCTGTCTAAAATAACACACCTAACATAGAGGAAAAAAATGAGATAAATGCTTGAATCACCTACATTACTTCCAGAAACTTGCAAGCAGTAAAAGGACATAGGAAAAACACTAACGTAAACCGTTCAAATGCTTCCACATAAATTAGGACACACACTCTTGGCAAAACAGACAATACGGAATCAAAGATGGTACAAGCACACATCGACAACTCTCTGCGGATTGCAGAAAATTGTACCAGTTTTCCTCGTAAATATTATTCTTCTTAACTACTTTCCCTGCAGTCTGCAGCATGTAGATTCTCTCATAACAATGCACTATGAAATTATGTTAATGATCTTCAGATCTCCCATTCGGGTAGTCTTGTGTAGTTTTGTGTTGTTTCATGTAGCACCATGGTCCTGGAGGATCATTGTTGCATTTTTACTGTGTACTGTACCAGCAGTTATGGTTGAAATGACAATGAAAGCGACTTAACTTGACTTGATTCGACAGTTAAATGCTGAGCAGTTAAACGGGCGCCTTTAAGGGCTAAGGTTCGGGAGATCAAGACAACGAAGAGGTGGTTGCGGGACGCAAAGGAACAGTTACAGGATTGTCTTGAGTCAGCGGACTGGGCTGTGTTCAAGAACTCATTTGAGGACCTGAACGACTACACAAGGATCATTACAGACTTCTTTAAAGCAGTTGTTGATGAGTGTGTCCCCAAAAAACCGTTCAGGGTTTTCCCCCAATCAGAAATCCTGGATGAACTGCAAAATCCGGAACCTGCTGATAGCCAGATCAGAGTCGTTCAAGTCTGGAGATCAAGGATGTTACAAGAGGTGCAGGTATGATCTCTGGAAGGAAGACTGGAGTCAACGAGGGATGCTCGACAGCTGGAGCAAGGTTTGAATGCCATAAGCTCCTACAAAGTTGAATCTTGCGACATAGGGGACAGCAAAGCTTTGCTTCCAGATGAGCTCAATGCCTTCTCTGCCTGTTTGGATCATCAGAACAGAGAGGGACCATTTCGCACCCCCATGTCTCCTGGTGATTCCTTGGTCTCAGTATCTAAAGATGACGTGTGGGTTGCTTCAAGAGAGTTAATCCAAGGAAAGCATCCAGTCTGGATGGAGTACCTGGTCGAGTACTGAAGACCTGTGCCGACTAGCTGGCTGGTGTATTCATAAGTATCTTCAACCTCTCGCTCCAGCAGTGTGTGGTACCCATCTGCTTTAAGCAGGCTTCAGTTGTACTGGTGCCCAAGAAGAGCATGATAACCTGCCTAAATGACTGTCACCCAGAAGCATTTACATCCACAGTGGTGAAGTGCTTTGAGAGGCTATGAAAAGCTCATTGGCTCTTCACACAACCCTGGGACACCTGCATAGCAAAGATGCATACTTCAGAATGCTCTTTATCGATTACAGCTTGGCATTTAGCACCATCATCTGCTCTAAACTAATCAGTAAACTCCAAGAGCTGGGCCTCAATACCCCCTTGTGCAATTGGATGCCCCTTACTCTACTCGCTTTACAATAATGTCTATGTGGCCAAGTACAGGTCCAACACCATACACAAGTTTGCTAATGACACCACTGTTGTGAGCTGTATCAAAGGTGGTAATAAGTCAGCATACAGGACGGAAATTGAAAAGTGGTGTAAACAACCTCTCACTCAATGTTGATAAGACCAAGGAATTGATTGTAGACTTCAGGAGAGGGATACCAGAGCGCGATGAGCCAGTAACCATGAGAGGATCAGAGGTCGAGGAGTCAGTAACTTTAAATTGCTGGGTGTCACCATCTCAGAGGACCTGTCCTGGACCCATCATATAAATATAATTGCGAAGAAAGCACAATGGCTAAGTCTGTGGAGATTCAGCACATTAACGAATACCATGGCAGATTTCCATAGATGTGTGTTGCAAAGTGTACAGACTGACTGCATTACAGCGTGGTATAGGAACACCAATGCCATTGACTGAAAAATCCTATGAAAGGTAGGATCTGGCCCAGTGCATCATGGGTAAAACCTTCCCAACCACTGAGCATATCTACATGAAACGTTGCCATGGAAAAGCAGCATCCATCATCAAAGATCCTCACCACTTAGGCCATGCTCTTTTTTTGCTGCTGCCATCAGGTAGAAGGTATAATATTGACTATCCCTGATCAGTCCCTGTCTATCCAAATACTTATATATCCAGTCCCATTGAATACCTTCCAATAACTTTTCCACTACTAATGTCAAGCTCACCAGCCAATAATTTCCTAGCTTATTCTTAGCCTTTCTTAAACAAAGGAAAAATATTAGCTACCCTCCAATCCTCTGGCAACTCATCCACGACTCACGATGTTTTAAGTATTTCTGCGCAGGGACCCTGAAATTTCTGCACTCACCTCTCGCAGGGTCTGAGCAAACACCTTGTCAGGCCCAGTGGATTTATCCACCTTAATTTTTCTCAAGACAACACCCTTTTTAACTGTTCTTGCTTCCCCTGTTGCTATTTTTTTGTGATTTTTCCCCTCCCTTTGAGGAATACTTGTGATCCATAATAATCTCCAGTCTTTTAGAGAGATTCCATTCCAGCACAACATTTACTATAGATCCCTCCATGCATTCCCACTTCAATTATCCCAGGACCCAAGTTCTTGGGATCCTGACGTACTTAGATTTCTGCCTCAAATGCGATGGGCGGGCACTTGCCAGCCTTGGTTAGGGAAAGCTGATAAAAGAACAATGAAAAACTCAAATCAGTGCAAGATTTTCTACTGACCAATGCCCCGTTCAGAACTGAAATCAATCCTTTTAATGAAGTACTGAGGAGATGCTACATTATCAGAAATGCTGACTCTTGAATAACCTATTCAAACAAAACCTGCTTGGCTTTTTTGGTCTAAGATTCCCAGGGACCATTTAAAGACAAGTTCTACAGCAGTCCAGGCCAAAATTTTGAACACCAATGTTATCAAAATTATTTATTCATTTGCACAATATATGTGTCGGACTTTCACGTGCAGTATGTTATAACAGTCATAGAAACTGAGTCATTGGACATACTCATGTCTGAAGTGCATACATTTTAGAACTCAGGAGGTCAGATGGGAAAGTGAAATTGGCAACAAGGATCAGCCTAACATAGCCATTGAGGAACCATGTAGCTGAAGTAACACACACAAAATGCAGGAAGAACTCAGCAGGTCAGGAAGCTCCTATGGAAATGAGTAGATAAGACAATGTTTCGGACCGAGACCCTTCTTCAGGACAGGGAAGGAAGATGTTTCCACCATCCTTCCTTCTCAGTCATGAAGGAGGATCTTATCCCGAAATATCAACTATTTATTCACTTCCATAGATGCTGCCTGACCTGCTGAGTTCCTCCCACATTCTGTGTGTGTTGCTTTGGATTTCCACCATCTACAGACTTCCTTGTGTTTACCATATAGCTTACCCTTCTTGCTATTTCTTTTACTATTATAAACTGGCGGCCATTCCTAGATAAATAAGTCATTTTATTTTGGAAGTTATAAAGCATTTGGTTCTGCCTCGAGGGCAAGAAAGTGTTCATGTAAACAGTAGTTTTACCTTCCCTTTTCATTGGCAATGCAAGGTAATATCGTGCATCCATCTAAACACTTTTCTTTTCAGCGGAGGGGGACACAGAAGATCAGTTACAATAAATCATCAACTTTCCAGTTCCTGGGAATTCAAGACAGGAATTGTGTGACTAATCTGATCCTTTCGCTCTCTGTTTTTCCTGGTCCAGTGTAGGGGTTTGAATATGCAGGAGATGATTTAGTTCAGCATTGTGTTCAGTACATTGTGATCCAAAGTGACTGTCACTGTGCCGTCGTGTGAACATTTGGTAGTAGAAGAAATGGGCTGATAAAGAAAATCTCAACACAATTCATGTATTGTAGAGGCATCATCTTACAGCCGTTTCTCGCAAGATGAAAAATAAAATTAAAATTTTTGCTTTTGGCAATAAACTCAGTTTTCAATAGAAATCTATATATATGGCACACTCATATTTCATATTCAAGTATTGAATGTAAAGCAAGTCCTCAAATAATGTATCAATATAATAATGTTTATTAAAGTCAAAGTTTAGATTAGGATGATGTTCGTTCTCAAAATGAAATACGTCTCAAAACAAAATATTCTCCATTATTTTCATCTCATTAAAAATTGTGAATTACTTCATGCATGGCATACCTAGGTTTGCTCCCAAGCTATTAACACTGATCCGTTTCTTAAACACGTATGAGCTCTGATAAAAAAAATTGAATAAAAATGGGGAATTCTATAAACAATTCAGTCATAAAATAGATTACCCATGTCCCCTGAGTTGCTTCTGACTGTGAATTAACAAAGTTGCACTGAATAACTGTCCAACTGCTCAGACAGGAAGCAGCCTAACATAAATTTCTCAAGAGACATAAATGGATAATCGTTAAGAAACGTTCCTACATTCCTCACTCTTCGACAATAAGTGATATATAAGCTTGCTTTGAGCAGAAACACGACGTAGTGAATTAGAAACCAGTTTTGCACTTTTCATCTAAATATCATGGAAAATAACTGAATAGGGCAGAATTACAGATGCTGGAATCAGAAACAAAAACTGAGATACTGGGAGAATTCTGCCAGTCAAACAGCGTAGCTCAGCAATTCATAGGAAGGATAGTGGACCCAAAACACTTTGATTTCATTTATTCAAATGCTGCTTTTCTACTTTTCTACTTTCTGTTTTTCTTTCATGGTCATCAGCTCTCCTTGACGTTTGCCCCTTTGCCAGTTTTGTTTCCTTGCTGCCAATGTTCTTTTCTTTTTCCTAAAATTAAGTTGTTTGATCCTTTATAAAAGAGCTTGTAAAAATGCTTTTTAATGACTTAGCATCCTCATCAACCATAGCCATAAATTAATTTCACAATTCAAGCAAGGTTGCTGTGTATGTCTTCATTTTCACAAATTCATGTTGACTTATTCGGCTAAAATTTTCTAAATGCCAACTCAATTTGTCTCTGAACCTCCCTCCACTTGCTCGATCTGTCTCCATCCTTGGAGACAAACTGTCTACTGACATCTCTTATAGACCTATAAGTCCAACAGCTACCCTAACTGTACCTTTTTCCACCAAGTCTCCTGTAAAAATACTATTCCTTTTCTCAGTTTCTTCATCTTTACTGCATCTGATCCCAGGATGAGGCTTTCCTTTCCAGGACATCAGAGATGCCCTCCTTCAAGAATGGGGTTCTCCTTCCTCCACCTTTGATGCTGCCCTCCGCGATTTCCTGGACATCCACGTACACACCATTTTCTCGCTGCCTTAACAAGGATAGAGTTTCTCATCTTAACCTACCACCCCATAAGCTTCTGCATCCAACAAATCACGCTCCACAACTTCCGCCTTTTCCAAAGGGATCCACCCAACTCTTCACTTTCTGCAGCAATCACACCCTTTGTGATTCCCTTAGCCACCACATTAATCGTCCCATCCCATTATTCTTCCTCCTGGCACATTTCCCTGTAAGTGACCAAAATGCTACATCTGCCCGTTCACTTCTTTCGTCACTTCCATTCAGGGCCCCCAAAAGTCCTTCCAGATGCCTTTCACTTGTGAATCTGCTGCGGTTGTCTACTACATGTGGCCCATCGTAAACTGGGGAACCACTTCACTAAGCACCTCTGCTCCATCTCCCAAAAGCAGAATTTCCAGATGGCCAACCAATTTAATTCCTATTCCCATTCCAACATGTCAGTCTGTGGCCTCCTCCTGTGCCATTATGAGGCTTCTCTCAGGATGGAGGAGCCTTCATTTGCCAGCTAGGTACCCTTCAACTTGATACACGAACACTGATTTCTACTTCCAGTAAAAAAAAATTTCCTTCCCCCTTTCCTCTTCAATTCCTCACTCGGACCCTTTACCTCTTTTTACCTATCACCTCCCACTGGCACTCCCTCTTTCCTTTCTCCCATGGTTCACTCTCCTCTCTTCCTCCCCTATCAGATTCTTTCCTGCCCTTTACCTTCTCCCCCACCCGGCTTCACCTATCACCTACTAGCTATCCTCCTTCCCCTCGTCCCACCTTTGTATTCTGGCATCTTCCCCCTTCATTTTCAGTCCTGAAAGGTCTCGACTCAAAACTTTGCCTGTTTATTCATTTCCACAGGTGCTGCCTAACCTGCTTAGTTCCTTCAGCATTTTATGTGCGTTGCACTATTTTGTGTTTGAATAAATGTTGTGATGTCTGTTTCATTTCAATGGAGAAGCACAAACTGTTTTAGATATTCTCCCGGACTCAGTGGTAGCTGATGCCTGTTTTCAAGCTTCACTCCAGATGCTTGAGATCCAGGGCTAAATATAAGTGTGGAGTTGTATTGTCATTAGTAATATCCTTCAGATGAGATTTTCATTTTCATATTTTCTTACAGCATTACAGGCCAGTAGGCTCATTAAATCTATGTTAAGTCTCAGAACCCCTCAAATGGATGCATAACGTACTGAAATTCAAAGAAGATTAAGGAGTTCTCTGTGTCTTGCCCAAAATTTACCCCTTGGGTAATATGGTTCTACTTCAGAAATTGGCCGCGCTAACTACCTACCCTTTAGACTGAATACATTGCGAATATTTTTGAATGTCCTAAAGACAGGAATGGCACTGCATAAACATGAATTGTTTTAAACTGCTTCATCCTTCGTGGAGAAAACATGCTTCACCATGAATTAAAAGTCTTCACTAAAATTAAATTGTATTTGTATATAAGCTAAGAAAACACTATTCCATTAATTAACAGAAGTAAGAGTACTTCCTTGTTCCCTAAAATTTACAACAGTTGCCATAGATATTCATTAATAATGTTTATATCAAAGAGGAGCAATTACTGTAAAAATTAAATTGTCTTCAAAGAGCCCAAGGATTAAGATTTTTAGATGAATAACTGTTGAAAAGATAACCAATAATTTCTAATAAAATGAGTTTCTGCATTTTAATTTAAGAGTGGAAGGGCATAAAATATAAATGTAGATAAGAAAGTGACAATCTGATGAATTCTTTGCCACATAAAGTAACACAGCTCCAAATCAACTCTCATTAATGCTGATGCACCGATTTCATGCCGCATGTGTAGAAAACTCAATTACATGGCAAAACCACGAGACATACCAAGTCAGGTATTTCTTTCAAACAAATACCTTTAAGTAACAGGGAGATAAAAGTTTTGATCAATTGATTCATGATGTACCTGCACTCAATTTATTTTGAGTATTCTTTAAAATAAGTTTCAGGATTATAGAGATATTTCAGACTTTGATCTGAAGTTATGGTGAAAAAAGATAGAAAAGGCACAAATACTGTATACATAAAGATGACAAGTATTTGCAATATTCTTAAAAGTTTGTAAAGGCCAGCGCTGTAGCTAGCAAGTCAAGGACGATAGATCCTAGCAGAATTGTCATGTTACTACACATAGGTACGCACACATTCACATCTAGATTGTAGAAATTTCCATGATTTGGGACTTTTAATACCCCGAATCAGATTAATTTAAATCCACACTTGTTTGTGTGGCTAACAAGCAACAGTAAAAACAACTAAAACAAAGGAACCAGAATGTGAATCAGAATCAGGTTTATCTTCACTGACATATACCATGAAATCTGTTGGCTTGCAGCAGCAGTACAGTGCAAAATATAAAATAGACCATATGTGACTATAAGAAATACACACTGTGGCCCCTTTATGAGGTACACCTGCTCATTAATGTAAATACAGAGTCAGCCAGTCATGTGGCAGCAACTCTAATCATAAAAGCATACAGACATGGTTAAGAGGTTCAGTTGTTGTTCAGACCAAATGTCAGAATGGGGAAGAAATGAGATCTAAGTAACTTTGATTGTGGAATTGTTGCTGGTGCCAGACGGGATGGCACTAATCGCCTAGGGTTTGCACAGACAACTGTCTCTAGAGTCTCCAGATAACGGTGCGAAAACCAAAAATATCATCCAGTAAGCAGCTGTTCTATAGGGAAAATTGCCTTGATAGGTCAGAGGAGAATGGCCAGACTGGTTCAAGCTGACAGGAAGGCAACAATAACTCAAATAACTATGTGTAACAACAGTTCAAAGTAATCTTATTATCACAGTATATATATGTCACCATATACTACCCTGAGATTCATTTTCTTGAGGACATTCACAATAAATACAAAGAAACACAAAAGAATCAATAAAAAATGCATACAGACCAATGTGCAAAAGACAACAAACTGTGCAGATACAAAAAGGGAGAAAAGAAAAAAAAATAATATTAAATAAATAAGCAAAGAGTATCAAGAACATGAGATGAATGCTCCTTGAAAGCAAGTCCACAGGTTGTGGGAACATTTCAGTTTTGGGGAGAGCGAAGTTATCTCCCTCAAGTTCAGGAGCCTGATGGTTGAGGGGTAATAACTATTTGAGTGGTGTCGCACCTGAGGTTCCTGTACCTCCTTCTTAATGGCAACAGCGAGAAGAGAGCATGGTCTGGATGGTGAGGTCCTGTGACTGCTCCTTGTAGATGTGCTCAACAGTGAGGAGGGCTTTACCCGTGATGAACTGGGCTGTATCCATCACTTTCTGTGGGCTTTTCCATTCAAGGGCATTGCTGTTTCTATACCAGGCCATGATGCAACCAGTCCGTACATCTATAGAAGTTAGTCAAACCTTCAGATGACATGTCAAATCTTCGCAAACTTTTAAGAAAGGAGATGCGCGGCTGTGCTGGACCCAGGAATGATAACGCCGAGGGATTTAAAGTTGCTGTTCACTTCTGATTCCCAGATGAGGACCGGCTCATGGACCTCCAGTTTCCTCCTCCTGTCGTCAATAATCACTCTTTGGTTTTGCTGACATTGAGAGAGAGGTTTTTCTTGTGCTACTATTGAACCAAGTTCTCTCTCCTATATGCTGATTTGTCACCTTTGATATGGCCGACAACAGTGGTGTCACCAGCAAACTTAAATATGGCATTGGGTGTGTGCTTAATGTCATAGTCATAAGTATTAAGCAAGTAGAGCAGGGGGCTAAGCACAAAGCCTTGTGCTGCACCTATGCTGATGATGATTGCGGAGATGTTGTTGCCGATCCGAACTGCCTAGAGTCTGCAAGTGAGGAAGTCGAAGCACCACTTGCACACAGGGGTATTGAGGCCTCATTCTTAGACCCGGTGATGTGAAATAAAGCATCTCTGAACACACAACACAGCAAACCTCTAAGTGGATAGACTATAGCAGCAGAAGACCACATTGGGTTCCACTCCTGTACTTAATAAAGTAGCCGCTATGTGTACATAAAAAATGAACAAGCAGTGCAAAAAGAAAGCGAAAATCGTGAGGGAGTGTTCGTGAATTCATGGCCAGTCAGAAATCTGATGGCAGAGGAGAAGAAGCTGTTCCTAAAATGTTGAGTGTGTGTCTTCGGGCTCCTGTAACTCCTCCCCGATAGTAGAAACAAGAAGTGAGCATGTCCTGAATGGTGAGTAAAGCAAAGATTAGCAGGAAGATAGAGGATTGGGAACCTTTTTAAAAAAACTGCGGAAAGCAGCTAAAAGAATCATTAGGAGGGAAAAGATGAAATATGAAAGCAAGCTAGAAAACAATATCAAGGTGGATAGAAAAAGCTTTTTCAAGTATGTAAAATATAAAAGAGAGAGGAGAGTGGATATAGGAAACGTAGTCACAGAATAACAACAGGGGACAAGAAGATGGTAGATGAAGTAAATGAGTATTTTGCATCAGTTTTCACTGTGGAAGACACTGGTAGTATGCTAGGTGTTGAAGAGTATGAGGGAAGGGAAGTGAGTGCAGTTACTTTTACAAGGGAGAAGGTGCTCAAAAAGTTGAAAGACCTAAGGGTACATAAGTCACCTGGACCAGATGAACTGCACCCTAGGGTTCTAAAGAGGTAGCGTTAAAGATTATGGTGGCATTAGCAATGACCTTTCAAGAATCATTGGACTCTGGCATGGTTCCGGAGGACTGGAAAATTGCAAATGTCACTTCACTCGTTAAGAAAGGAGGGAGGTAGTGGAAAGGAAAGTACAGTATAGACCAGTTTAGCCTGCCCTCAGTGGTTGGGAAGATGTTGGAGTCACTTATTACGGATGAGATTATGGAGTACTTGGTGCCACAGGACAAGATAGGACAAAGTCAGCATGGTTTCCTTAAGGGAAAATCTTGCCTCATGACCTTGCCTAATGAACCTAATTCTTTGAAGAGATTACAAGTAGGATAGATAAAGGGGATACAGTGGATGTTATATGTTTGCACTTTTAGAAGGCCTTTGACAAGCTGCCACACATAAGGCTGCTTACCAAGTTAAGAGCCCATGGTATTACAGGACAGTTACTTGCATGGTTAGAGCATTGACTGATTGGTAAGAGGCAGCAAGTGGGAATAAAAGGATCCTTTTCTGGTTGTCTGCCAGTAACTAGTGGTGTCCCACAGGGGTCAATGTTGGGACTGTTCTTTTTATGCTGCATATTAATAATTTAGATGATGGAATAGATGGCTTTGTTACCAAGTTTGCAGTATATACAAAGATTGGTGGAGGGGCAGTTAGTGTTGAGGAAACAGGAAGGCTGCAGATGAACTTAGACAGATTAGGAAAATAGGCAAGAAAGTGGCAAATGAAATACAATGTTGAAAAATGCATGGTCACGCACTTTGGTAGAAGAAATAAATGTGTAGACTATTTTCTAAATGGGGAGAAAATCCAAAAATCTGAGATGCAAAACTACATGGGAGTACCCCCTAAAGGTTCACTTGCAGGTTGAGTCTGTGGTGAGGAAGGCAAATGACATGCTAGCATTCATTTCAAGAGGTCTAGAATACAAGAGCAAGGATGTGATGCTGAGGTGTTATAACACACTGGTTAGGCCTCACCTTGAGTATTATGAACAGTTTTGGGCTCCTTCTCTAAGAAAAGATGTGCTGGCATTGCAGAGGTTCACAAGGATGATTCCGGAAATAAAAGGATTATCATACAAGGAACATTTGATAGCTTTGAGTCTGTACTCACCAGAATTCAGAACGATGGGGCAGGGGGATCTCATTGAAACCTTTGGAATGTTAAAAGGCCTAGACAGAGTAGATGTGGAAAGGATGTTTCCCATGGGGGGGGGTGGGAGAGGGGAAAATCTAGGACAAAATGGCACAGCCACAGGATAAATGGGCATCCATTTAACATAGTATGCAGAGAAATTTCTTTAGCCAGAGGGTGGTGGATTTGCAGAATTTGTTAGCACACGCAGTTGTGGAGGCCAAGGTGTTGGGTGTATTTAAGGCAGAGATTGATAGGTTCTTGATTGGCCACAGCATCAAAGGTTACAGGGAGAAGGCTGAGTGGGGCTGAGAAGGGGGAGAAAAGGATCAGCCATGATTGAATGGTGGAGTAGACTCAACAGGCCAAATGGCCTAATTCTGCTCCTATGGCTTATGGTTTCATATGGTTTGTTAGTTTTCAATGATTTGGTACAACAAATTTATCTACATTTCTTAAACTTCCTCCTATTGTTGCCTCAGTTACATTTCTAATTACAGTGTAAATTGTTTACACGGGAAATCTATAGCACTGACTCAGCCAGAACAGCACAGTTTCCCCATTTTTTCCCAAGGATCATTGTTAGCATATAATTAAGGCCAGCCACGGAACCAGACATTAACGTGTGGAAACAAGAAATTCAAAGCCAAACCTTTTAAGCTATAAAAATGTGCAAGACACAAATTTCCTTGCTCTTACCCACTGGTGATTCCTGGGTACAGGCTGTTATAGGGTTTGTACTCCAGTAAGACTTTCATTTAAATAAATCAAGAACAGATGCCCATCCACACATGCCCCATTTCCAACACAAATTTCTCCATCTAACTTAATCATGTGATAAATACTTGAGGAAAGAAAGAACCAGCAATGTTCCAGCATCATTAAGTCAGTATTGAGTGTTTAGGTTTGAATCTGGTTACCATATGCCTGAAGATTCTGATGACTTAGGCTGAACTAATTTGTAATAAACATACTTGGATTTGGAGAACATGCTGCAGTCAGAGTACCATCTAAATAATCAAGGCGGGGGCACAGATGTATCCCTATTTTCTATGCAGCTCTAGTATTCCAGTCAGTGGCAAAACAACAACCAGCTCTCCTTTTCTATTGCAGATCTGCAACTGAGCACCGGCATCACTCAGTCGAAAAAATTAATGACAGGAAATGAACAAATTTCTTCCAACACAGCTGACTGCTTGCTCTCAAGGGAAGAGATCAACATACAGGTTACCCCAGTGGATGTTCCAACACAAAGAAAGAGTTTAGAAATGGATAATTAAACAAAATACAACAACTTACTACAGCAAGGGTGGTACAGTAGCTTACTGGTTAGCACAATGCTTTACAGCACCAGTGACCCGGATTCATTTGCCTGGAAGGACTTTGTACGTTTTTCCTGTGACTGGGTGGGTTTCCTCCCTTGTCGAATGACATACAGTACTGGTTAATAGGTTACTTGGTCATTGGAAATTCACCCGTGATTAGGCTCGGATTAAATCAGGGGTTGCTGGATGGAAGGGCCTATACATCCTGTACCCCAATAAACTTTAAAAAAAAATTGGAGATGGAGTACAATGCATTGTTGCTGGCTTACAGAGATGAATTCCTGGACACTTCATATACTCAGTAAATTTAGTCAGTTCCATCTTGGGTACTAGCCTACAAAGTACCCAGGAAATCTTCATGGAGCAGTGTCTCGGAAAGGCAGTGTCTATTATTAAGGACCTCCAGCACCCAGGGCATGCCCTTTTCTCACTGTTACCATCAGGTAGGAGGTACAGAAGCCTGAAAGCACACACTCAGTGATTCAGGAACAGCTTCTTCCCCTCTGCCATCCGATTCCTAAATGGACTTTGAAGCTTTGGACACAACCTCACGTTTTTAATATATGTTATTTATGTTTTTTGCACAATTTTTGATTTATTCAATATAAGTATATTGTAATTGATTTACTTATTTATTGGTTTTTCTCCTCCAATATATATATTGCATTGAACTGCTGCTGCTAAGTTAACAAATTTCACAACACATGCCGGTGATAATAAACCTGATTCTGATTCTGATTCTGGAATGTCCAGTCAGGAACTGATTACATCATTTTAATATGGGAAACCATGTAAATTATATAATATTTTGCTTACTACCAAACATGGTATGAAATGTCAAAAGACATGGAAAGAGTGCTTGCATATGGTACAGTAAATATGACACTAAACCTTTGTCCCAGGTTAAAATCTAACCAGATGGAGCCAACATCTCCCATCAGTTATTTGTAACAAACATAGAGTGGTTAACTTTAACTTATGAAAGTATGGAAACCTATAGCAGAAATGGTCTTTGACACCAAGGGACAAGAATTGAAGCTTACTATTTTGAGTAACTTATTAAGAGAAATTTAAGAATGCTATGGACTCCCAGATTTTGAGGTTTGTGCCAACAACATGCATTAAACTGCAGCAAAACAGAATGCTAACTGTTAAAATTCATCTGCCACCCGGAGAAGCCAAAAATATTGGAAATATAGTAAAATATGTAACCACTGTTAAAAGTAAATAGAGCTTTCCATCAACCATTTGTAGTTTGTCTGGAGCCTTACTGCTGATATTAGATGGCACAAATGAAAACAATTATTCTGAGAATTCTGAAGTGTAAAAAATTCATACAATTTTCAAAAAGAAATGAGTTACGATGGCTGCAAATTAGCAGCTGCCAATCTGCAAGGCATTACTGTTATAGAAACAAGATCATGAGGAAGCAAAATTCTAAAGGTTCTTAAGGAAATAACATATATTTCTATGTTGCTTTCACGTTCTTCATGTTTCACAGTAAATTGGTTGCTTTTGTAGTATGGTCAGTCCTGGTGTGCAGGGTCCGCAAACAATAACTGAGATAAACAGCTATTTCTAGGGCAAAGAGACCATTTCGAATGAGGTTGAAGGTAACATCGGATGCACGGCAACTCTGGCAGGATTTGCAGGACATTACTTCCTACAAAGCAAAACCCAATAGCATGAACGGCAGCAATGCTTCACTACCAGATGAACTCAACACCTCCTATGCACACTCTGAAAGGGGGAACACAACTACAACTGTGAAGATCCCTGCTTCACCTGATGACCCTATGATCTCTGTCTCAGAGGCCGATGTTAGGCTGTCTTTAAAGAGAGAGAACCCTCGCAAGGCGGAAGGACTGGACGAAGTACCTGGTAAGGCTCTGAAAACCTGTGCCAACCAACTAGCGGGAGTATTCAAGGACATTTTCAATCTCTTACTGCTATGAGCAGAAGTTCCCACTTGCTTCAAAAAGGCAACAATTATACCAGTGCCAAAGAAGAATAACGTGAGCTGCCTAAGCGACTATCGCCCAGTAGCACTCACATCGACAGTGATGAAATGCTTCAAGAGGTTGGTCATGACTAGACTGAACTCCTGCCACAGGAAGGACCTAGACTCATTGTAATTTGCCTATCACCACAATACAATCTCAATGGCTCTCCATGCGGCTTTAGACCACCTGGACAACACAAACACCGACGTCAGGATGCTGTTCAACAACTATAGATCGGCATTTAATACCATCATTCCCACAATCCTGATTGAGAAGTTGCAGAACCTGGGCCTCTGTACCTCCCTCTGCAATTGGATCCTCAACTTCCAAACCCGAAGACGACAAACTGTGTGGATTGGTGATAATGTATCCTCCTCGCTGACGAACAACATGGCACACTCGGGGGTGTGTGCATGGCCCACTGTTCTACTCTCTATATACATGTGACTTTGTAAATTTGCTGACTATACAACCATTGTTGGTAGAATCTCAGGTGGTGACAAGAGGGCGTACAGGAGTGAGATATGCAAACTAGGAGTGGTGCCACAGCAACAACTTGGCACTCAACGTCAGTAAGACAAAAGAGCTGAGTGTGGACTTCAGGAAGGGTAAGATGAAGGAACACATACAAGTCCTCATAGAGGGATCAGAAGTGGAGAGAGTGAGCAGTTTCAGGTTCCTGGGTGTCAAGATCTCTGAGGATCTAACCTGATCCCACATATCGATGTAGTTATAAAGAAAGCAAGACAGCAGCTATACTTCATTAGGAGTTTGAAGAGATTTGGTATGTCAACAAATACACACAAAAACTTCTATAGATGTACCATGGACAGCATTCTGACAGGGTGCATCACTGTCTGGCATGGGGGGAGTTGGAGGGTTACTGCACAGAACTGAAAGAAGCTGCAGAGGGTTGGAAGTCTAGTCAGCTCCATCTTTGGTCCTAGCCTGCAAAGTGGTGTTTCAGAAAGGCAGGGTCCATTATTAAGGACCTCCAGCACCTAGGACACGCCCTTTTCTCACTGTTACCATCAAATAGGAGGTACAGAAGCCTGAAGGCACACACTCAGCGATTCAGGAACAGCTTCTTCCCCTCTGCCATCCGATTCCTAAATGGACATTGAAACCTTGGACACCACCTCAAGTTTTTTTTAAATATACAGTATTTCTGATTTTTGCACATTTTTAATCTATTCAATATACATATACTGCAATTAATTTACTTATTTATTTATTATTATTATTTTTATTTTCTCTTCTATATTACGTACTGCATTGAACTGCTGCTGCTCAGTTAACAAATTTCATGCCACATGCCGATAATAATAAACCTGATTCTGATTCTGTTGGTGATGGTCATATAGGATGTTGGAGGAATTCTTCAGAATTGAGTACGGACTTCCTTTACTTCATTTGATCGGATTAATAATTCCATTCAAACAGTATCTCCATCAGTTAGATTACATACTCAAATCTTGGAGAGATTTAATAAAAATAATACAGAAGAGCAGAAAGGATGCCAAAAGAGTATGTCTTGGACCTCCAGGTGGTCCACAGCAGGGGTGATTGATAAGTTCGTGGCCTAGGGTAGACGGTGATGAATTATACAGCCCTTGTTGCATGCACGAACCTATCAATCACCCCATGCTGTGGACCACTTCTGGAGCTCCAAGACGCCAACTTCTACAAAGAAGGGATCCGTATGCTCTACGACTGCTGGACTAAGTGTGTAAATGCAGGAAAAATAAATGTGCTAGGTTTTCTAAAATTGACTCTTTCTACCTTAGGCCACGAACATATCAATCACCCCTCGTATATATATACAGACACACACACACACACATCTATACATAGACGATTTGAAGTTATACACTCCTTTGTCAGTAAAGCTAAAGCAATTAATCCAAGTAATAGAACTATTTACTGAAGATATAAACATGAACTTTGGGCTAGTTAAGTGCAGAACATTAAAGATACCAAAAGATACAATAGAGCTAGTAGAATATAAAAAAAAGCAAAAGGTTACAATAGAGCCAATGGATGAATACCCAGGATATCAACAGCAGAGAAAATAGATCATAGTATGATAAAGGGAAAACTTTTGACAAAATTTACTTTTAGGTTTAAAGAAATCTGCCAAACAGAGCACAACAGTTAAAATATAAAGGTGTTAATTAGATTTTCAACATCATTAACTGATAGTAATGGACATACCTTTGCAATATTTCTTAAGTATAGAAATGCTGTTCTGGTCACCTTCTTTATGTGCAATTTAAAATTCAAATCTGAATCAAAGATATCACCCAGGCTTGTTACTTCTGATTTTACAAGAGGCGCCAAGTTCCCAAATTTATCAAGAAGTTTATCTCTTTTGGCTTTGGGACCAACCAAAAGTATTTTACTTTTATCTTCATTTAGTTTTAAGAAATTCTTGCCCATCCATTTGTTTATTGCAGACATACCAGTAGTCATACAAAATACGGTGTTATCATCATCAGGCTCAACCAAGATATACAATCGTGTGTCGTCTGCATACCTGCAGAAATCAAGCTTTTCCCCTTAAGGGAAGCATGTATAAGGACAAGAGTAGGGGATCAATACTGCTTCCCTGAGCGAAACCCAAAGGTAAATCATATCTTTTAGAAAATTGGTCTCCAAGACAGGCAAAAAAAAAAATTCCCTTGAAGATATATGTGCAAAACCAATTGAGGGCACTACCAGAAAGACCAACTCAGTTCTCAGGGTGATCTAGGAGAATGTTGTGGTTAATTTATGTCAAAGGCAGTACATCGATCCAGAAGAATTAGAACTGAGACCCTGTTGGCATCAGTGCAGAGCCTAGATCACTGACAATTTGGGTAAGGGAGCTGTCTCCAATCTGTGGTTTGCTTTAAAACCTGACTGAAACGTATTTAGAATATTGTTCTCATTCAGAAAATTGCTGAGTTGATTGAAAATGACTTTCTTAAGAATCTTGCACTGGAAGAAGATTTGATATAGGCCTTTAGTTAGCTAGTATCTCACTATCAAGGTTTGGCTTTTCAAGTAGGGGTTTGACATCTGCAACTTTGAAGGCATCCAGAAAATCTCCACTTTCAAGGGATGTGTTAGTAATTTTTCGAACAGAGTTGCAAAAGAGTCTCTGAACAGTGTGGTAGGGACAGTTGAGACGGCAAACAGACAGTTTACTCTTTATTACAATCTTGTGGAGCTCTGAATCAGAAGTATTTGTAAATTTTGACATGGCAGCCATTTTTTCACAAGGTTGGCCATAGAGGCTACTAGTATCTGTAACTATACTCTCCTTAAATAGTTTAAGCAATTTTGTTGATTAAAATATTTTGCAAGTTCCTCACATTTTGTGGCACATGCTTGACTGAGACATAATAGTTTGGAGCAGGGTTCAAAAGTCGGTTATAGTTGAGAGCAATATTCTTGAATTGCCACTATTCTCTGTAATAATCTTTGAAAAATGGACTCTTCTTGCAAAGCAGCATAAAAAAAAACTAGCTTTTCCATGAAAATATTACAGTGGATTTCTAGCCCAGTTTTCCTCTATTTTCGCAGAACTACCTCAACTACTTTGCATAATCTCGAGCTCAGGGACAGAATTGTTTAATCATGCTGATATTTTACCAAGTGATTTCTTTTTAAACTAAAGTGGGACCACTGCATTTAATATATTTATTAAGTTATTATTGAAGGAATCAACTATCGATTTGGTAGAATTTCAATTTGCTTTAACAGTGCAGATCTAGCACGTACTGCAATCAAAGGGTCAGGTAATACAGAACGCATTACTGACTAATCAATATCTACATTTTAGTTGACCACTAATCCTGGTAATGAGCAAAGGAACATTTTATTCATTGCTAAATTTATTGAGCATATTAGGACTAATAACTAATAGTTTTAGCTAAACCTGTATTCATAAGTTAAAAGGTAAAGTGATTCAAGCAATTTTACAAGATAATTACTGATAACTACAGTATCATCATATAGAAAAAGGATCTTGGCCCGAAATGTCAACTGGCCAAGTCCCTCCACAGAATTTGCCTCACCTGCTGAGTTCTCCAGGTTTTTGTGTGTTTCTCCTACACTTTTTTGTCTATGTTCTCACCCAACTACTTTCATTCACTCATTGACCAGATATCTTGTTCACAGTTTATCCCCATGGTAACTCCACTTTCACCCAATCAGAGGCATCCCCTCAGCCTCTCTCTTCCTGCACCCTAGCAAGCCTTCCTTTTCTGTGCCCCACCTTCCCACCACTGACAACAAGTCTTGACATGAAACGTTGAAATTTCTCTTCCAACATTTGCAGCCTGACCTGCCGAGTACTTCCAGCATTTCCTGTTTCTATTCAAGTAACAAATAGATTAACTGATGTCTTGTGTGATTATGATAAAGCTTATTAGTTTCTCTTCAGGACTGCTTCAAAACTACTGCGAGGTGAAAACCTGATTAGAAGGAAATAAAAATCACATTATGGAAGAGGCCCTTCACTTTGTCAGTCCTTACTAGCTTTATATGAAAGCAATTCAACCCTTTCCTTTTAACCTTACTGCTTATTTTCTTTTAGATGCCTTTCCAACTTAATTTAAATATTACAGTTGAATCTCTCTCTCTCTCTCTCTTTACCAAGTGCAGTGCATTTTATATTTTAAATTTGTTTTCCTGATGTTATTTTGGAATCTCCTCCATTCTGTATCTTCAAGTACTTGACTCCACTGCTAATGGGAACACCTCTGTTTGTATCCTTCAAGATCCCCTTACAACTTCCTCTATTCAAAGCAGATCAGGCCTTGCTCAAGTGATTGAAAAATACTTAGCTGTTCTTTTCTATACGGATAGATACAGAACCTACAGCAGAAGATATTGCCTTTTGAAATGCTAAAACAAATCTGGAACATGTGTGCAGGTAATGAGAAAGCTCCTCTAAGGAAGACTGGAAATACATGAAGCAATGGTTGTTTTATACTGCTCATGCACATCTCCCATTAACAAAGTGACTGTTAAGCAGAGCGCCAGAACATTTCTTGACCAGAAAGATGAAAAGTGCATCACAACATTCATTTTATTGGTCATGAAGTGTATTAGATATTTGTGAAAAAAATTAAGTTCAACAATATACTGAGGATAACACACATAAATGCTGCATAATCAGCTCAGCTCATACAGCGTTTTGTGTGTGTTGCTCTGGGATTCCCAGCATCAACAGAACCTCTTGTGTTTTTGAAAATATCCAGGATGTCAGGCTCGTGGATGAGTGCTTGATGAAAGCATTGATCATATTGTTATTCTTCTTATAGGAATGCAGTAAATCACGTTATTATAAAATCGGTGGGATGTGTTTGTCCCATTAGTGATGCTTCCATCAAAGGAGGAGAACATTTGGAGAAACAGGAGCCTGCTTAGACTTCTAACTCACATCAAAAGCAAACCAAACCCAAAAGTATCACTACAATTGGCCTAGACATATTAAATTTCCAGGGATCTATCCAAAACAGCCCTCTTTCTGTTTTGCACAAGGCCTTCAGTTCAGGCAGAAAACACATTGACACCCATCATCACAAGACATTTTGACGCTAAGTTGGAAGGCAGAAAACACATTGACACCCATCATCACAAGACATTTTGACGCTAAGCTGGAATCTGAATCAGTGACAATGATTTCCTTTAATCTTTCTGATGCATATGATGGTAACATTCCAAAACGGGCAAAGAAACTGAGTAGGAATGTCAATAAATTTTGGCCTTTCACTGCACTCCTCCCAAACTACAGAACAGTGTGTAGATAATGTATAAATAAAGATTACTTTCTGTATCAACACTGGGATTAAAGACAAAAAATGTTGTCAAGGTAGCATTTCTGGAAAAGAAACAGAGTTAGTAGTTCAAATTGGAGACTTGTCTTCAGAATTGAAAAACCAAGAAAATAAGTTAGCTTCAAGTTGGAGAAGGAGTGGGTAGAGTAGACAAGGATCTCTCTGATAAGGTGAGGCCAGGACTGCCATGGTGATGAGCAGTTGACAAGGCCATCTGCTTGACAGGTTAATGAGCAGAGACAGGCAGAATACAGAGGAACACGTAAAAATAGTGAAATGCTGAAATGTAGGCAATGGCCACAAACCAGGCCAAAAATTGATACGGTAAATATTGTGAAAAACAACAAAATCAAAAGAACTGATCTTTATCATTAGAAGTCAAGAATTGAACTTGTTTTTACTTGTCAGGAAAAGATTTTCCCGAATATCAATCTCATTTATTTTCTTGGTGACTCTCATTTGACGTATATGGACACAGGCTAGTGATTTCTTTTTTCCAAGCAGCACTGGTTTCTATTTGCAGAAGTATGCATTGAAATAATCTAATTAACCTACAAATAACTGATGGTTAGTACAGGCAAAACAAAATCTTTCCTCCTTTATAAACAGCTGAGACTCACCTCATTTGTTTCAGATAAATGTACAAACAACTAGTAAAATCAGCAACTTTTAATTTTCAAGTGTCACAACAATGTACTTGCAAATGAACATTACAATTTTGGGCATAAACAAGTCTCTATGAAAAGACAAGAGATTACACATGAAATTTCAATAATCAAGCCTGAACCCATCCATTATTCTGTCCAATAATTGTAAATGATGAAGAACACGGGACATGATAAACTCACCTGATAATTGTAACTTGACAATTATTTGGCAAACTCAATCATTTCAGAAGAAATGATGAAGAAAATGAACAAAGGTGTTAATGGCAAATCCAATTCAGTCAGAGTTTAATATTTCCCTCAACAATGATTAAGGCTGATGAATTCAAAGTTCACGGTACATTTATTATCAAAGTATGTTTACTTTGAGATTTGTCTTCCTACAGATAGCCACAAAGCAAAGAAACCCAAAAGAACCCTTAAAAAAGACTGCTGTCAAACACTCAATGTGTAGACAGAAAATAAAACACAGATCATGCAAGCGATAAAAGCAAGCAAATAACAATCGGAACTGAAGTCCACGAATTCTTACCTGAAACCATTGCATTTGTATGATTATCAAATAAAATCTAATTGTTGATATTTGACGCAGGAATCAAAGATCTGGCTTAAATGTCTTGTAATTGTGGACTAGTAAAACAAACCCAAGCTCTTAATGTCACATATTCAACATCAGGAAGGAATCCCGTCAACTCTGCTACATAAAAGCATTTTTTAAAAGAAGGAGCAAGAAGAGTAGACCATTCTCTCTTTCATGACTCTTTTGCCATTCAGTGTGATTAGCGCTGATCACCCCAATGCAACATAGTTGGTTTAAGAATATCCATCTCCTTGTTGAATATGTTTAAAGATTTAGCTTCAACTTCTTTCTGTAGTAGAGAGCTGTATAATTTTGCCACTCTCTGGAAGAAAAAATCCCTCCTCAACTCAGTGTTAAATGGCCTCCCCTTATCCTCAGACAGTGAACCTCGGTCCTCATCTCCTCAGTCATTGGTAATATCCTTCCTACGTTTAATCTTTCCACTTCTGTTGGAAGGTAGCATTTACTACCAGTAAGATTGTTGCTGAATGATTTCTACTGTCTGTTGCTCTCCAAGTATTTGGCATTTGCAAGCGGTGCATAAAATTATTTGTCAACATCGTCCAGGCCATATTTGGAATATATCCTGCCCCTTTACTGTATAGACCATATACCAGTCCAGCACAGAACAGGCCCTTTGACTCACATTATTGTGCCAACCTTTTAATCTACACAAATAATCAGATCCTTCCCTCACATCTAGCTCGTATCCCTCCATTTTCCTTTCATCTATGTGCCAAAGAGTTTCTTAAATATATCAGCCTCCATACCACCCTGTCAGTGCATCCAAGGCACTCACTACTTTCTGTGTATACCTCTAACATCCCAATTTTTCTCCAATCATCTTAAAAGAATGTCCTCTGGTATTAGCTACTGCCGCCCCGGGAAAAGGGCACTGACTGTCCACTCTATCTATGCCTCTTATCATCCTATACATCTCTATTAAGTCATTTTTCATCCTTCTATACTCCAAAAACAAAAGCCCTAGCTTGTTCAACCTTTCCTCATAAGACTTGTTCTCTAATTCAGGCATCCTTATAAATCTCCTCTGCAGCCAGCTTCCAATTACTTCCAAAAATGAGGTGAACAGAAAGGAACACAATGTTCCAAGTGTAGTCTGTCCATTGTTTTGTAGAGCCGCAATATTACCTCACAACTTTTAAATTCAATCCCCAAACTAATGATGGCCAACACGCCACATGCCTTCTTAAAAACTCTCTCAACTTGCGTGGCACTTTAAGGGGTCGATGGTCTTCGACTGTAAAATCCCTCTATTCTTCCACCCCGCTAAGAATCCTGTCATTAACCTTGTACACTGCCTTCAAATTCCACCTTCCAAAATGTAACTTGTTACTTTTCTTGACTGAACTTCATCTGCCACTTCTCAGCCCAGTTACGTCCTACCAATTTCCTGCTGTAACCAGTGACAGCCTTCTACATTATCCACAACTCCAGCAACTTTCATGTCATCTGCAAACTTACTAAATCCTCTCTTCCACTTCCTCGCCCAAGTCATTTAGAAAAATCACAAAGAGCAGTGGTCCTAGGATAGATCCCTACTGAACACCACTAGTTATCAAGCTCCAGACATAATACGCTCTACCTATTACCACCCTCTTCCTTTTGTGGGCAAACGTATTCCAAATCCATACAGTCAACTTTCCATGGACCCCATGCCACGACTTTCTGAATGTGCCTTCCATGGGACACCTTGTCAAACACTTACCATATACCACATACACCATGCACTCATTTTTTTTGTCACTTCCTCAAAAAAGCTTATCAGGCTCATGAGGCACAACCTGTCCCTCACATATCCATGCTGACTATCCCTAATAATATTATACTTCTTCAAGTGCTTTTAAATCTAGTCCCAAGGAACCCTCTCCATTAGTTTTCCCACCACTAACATACAAATTTTCTCTGACTTACTGGTCTGTAAACCCCAAGATTATCCCCATTATCCTTCTTGAACAAAGGATCGACATTTGCCATCCTCCAGTCCTCTGGTACTACTCCTAAAGCCAGTGAGAATGCAAAGATCATCTTTAATCTCTTCTCTCACTTCCTAAAGTAACCTGGGGTATATCCCATCTGGCCCTGGAGACTTCTCTATCCCAGACATCCCACTCTGCAAAAACCCATTTCAGGGAGGTAACACCATCAATATGCGGGAGACTCCCGGAATTTCCGGGAGAGGTGGGATGTCTGCTATCTTAATGCTTTTCAAAAGATCTAACACAGCCTCTTACTCGGCCTGGACATGCTTCTGCAAATTAGCTTCTTCTTGCTGGCATCACTTTAATCCAGGCCCCCTCAACGGTGAACACTAAAGCAAAGCATTCATTAAGGATTTCCCCTTACCCCTCCAACTCCAGGCACATTTCCCCCCTCTATCCCTGGGCAGTCTTACCTTCACTCTAGTCATTCTCCTAGTCTTCACAAACATGTCGAATGCCTTGGGGTTTTTCTTTATCCTACTCACGAAGGACTTCTTATGATCACTTCTAGCTCTCCCAAGTACCTTTTAATCTCCTTCCTGGCTGTTTTATAACTTTCAAGATTACTTGTTTTCAGTTTTGCTTCCTTAACCTTAAATATGATTCCTTCTTCCTCCTGACTAAATGTTCCACCTTTTTTTGTCAACTACAGAATATAGAATGGTACAGCAGCACAGTATAGGTCTTTCGGCTCACAATGTTGTGCCGACCCTTTAATCTACTCTAAGATCATTCTAACAGTTCCCTCCCATAGAGCCCTACATTCATCTTTCATCCATGTGCCTATCTAAGAGTCTTGTAAATGTCCCTAATGTATCTGCCTCTACCATCGCCCCTGGCAGCACGTTCCACGCACTTATCACTCTCTGTGTAAAAAAACCTACCTTTGAAATCCTCTAATTATAATTAAAATTATGTCCCCTGGTATTAGCCACTTTCACCCTGGGAAGAAGGCACTGACTGTCCACCCTACCTAGGCCTCTTATCGTCTTATACACCTCTAGCAAGTCACCTCTCATCTTGCTTCACTTCAAAGAGAAAAACCACAATCGCTCCACATGTGACATGTTCTCTAACGAAGGCAGCATTAAGAATGCTTCCTTCTTCCTCCTGACAAGATGCTTCACATTTCTTCTCAACCTGGTTCCTTCACCCTACCACCCTTCCCCCCCAAGGGGATAAACATATCCAAATTCACATGCAAGTGCTCCTTAAACAACCTCCACATTTTCATTGTACACTTCCCTGAGTACATCTGTTCCTAATTTACACTCCCAAATTCCTGCCTAATAGTATTATAATTCTCTCCACCACCCCCCCCCCCCCACTTCACCATAACATCTGCTAATGCCCCTGTCCAAGGGTTTGGTAAAGGTCAGGGAGTTGTGGTCACCATCTTCGAAATACTCACCCACCAAGAAATCTGTCACCTGTCCAGGTTCATTCTTTCTCAGTTCATTGCAAATTACATCCTCATTCTGCTATTTGTTACTTCTATGCTGAGCATGCCAATGAATTCCTGACTTCATTCAGAACTCCGTTGCTCAAGGCCTACCTGTATCAGGTCCTTTTCATTATCAGCCTAAATTGGCTTATTCACAATACCAGGCAATGAAGCAGTGCCTGAGTTTGAACATTTTCACCCTTGTTTTCAATCTCCTCCTTGGTCTCATTCTGCCCGATCTTTCCAAGATATTTCCTGCACATATCCAAAACTTGATTTTTGATTGAATTACTTTACCATTGGTGACCATGCCTTCACCCCAAGTGCTAAATTATCATTCTCTCTCTCCCCTTCTTCCTCAGTCTCTCCCTCCCCCACTCTCAGCATTTATTAACTTCTACTTGTCATTTTCTCAATACGCACTCATTTTGTTTTAAACCCAAGTTACTGATACCACATTTGAAGTTTAGCCATACACACAAGCAACAGACAAGTACAAGATATTGTTCCATTCTATTGAATCAAGGCAAATATGAGTATTTAGCAACAAAATATCGTTCTTTATTTTCCCCAACCACAAACAATTGCATTGCATCAATATAACATTGACAGATCTTGTAGTTATTTATATCAGTATTATTTCCTTACAGCAGTGCATTTATAGGGGATTATGGATAGATGATTCTAAACAATGTTGATCTCTGCATTTAAAAACATATCCTCACATACAACGCTTGGTTCTGAGTGAAACACTGTACTAAATCCTGCGATATTACATCAGCATTAAGAAAATCTATAACTTCATTCCTAATTCCACTTTAAAATTATTCCCCACTATTGACCATGAAGAGGTTCACTTACATTCTCTTGCTAGGGATAATTTTTTGGCCATCTTGAAACCATGTCACTTGCGGCTGTGGATAACTGCTGAGATTCGGAGGCTTTAGCACTGCTGCCTGGCCTTGCGTTATTGCAATATGTTGATCCGCTCCTTCAAAGTTCCCCATGTCTGTAGATATAAAATTAGAAATTTCTATTGATTAAATGTGAAAAACAATCAAACATGAAAATATTTATGCATCCTTCATTTACTGTGAAAAAATAGATAAACTGATCAACTGGAACTTCTATAATAAACTTCATATTAATAATAAATAACATTTCAAGAGTCAATCTGGACAAACACCATCCAATTTTAGTTGAATGTTTTACTTCATTTTCTCTCCTTTGGTTCTCAGGTCAAGGAGGGCACCAAATAAAGGTATCTGAAGCAACCGCTTCCATACGAGGAAACAAATGCAGGAAAGAGATGCATATGTACAGTATTTCACATTCTATCTTTTGGAACTATACAGTGAAACATCTATCTACTGCAGTACCATTACACATCTTACAAGATACATGCAGAGAAGCTGACTGCAGATAAAAGAAAACTTATTTCAGTAATCGCTGAGTAAGCACAACTGTGTAAAAAATTATTTTTATTTCTGCATTGTGTCTTTCACACATCAGTCTTCTGTTCCAAAAAGTGTGAATTTGCTTTATTTAAACTTGCAATGAAAAGATTCCACAGAGGGAAAGATCAAAAAAGTACACAACAGTCACTTTGAGAGTCAGGAGGCAAAAGAATTATTGCAGCTAATATTTGGACTGGAAATTCGAGAACATTAAGCAATCCTCTGGAGGGTAAAAGCATTTCAGCAGCAAAACTGTCAAACTCATATCATTCCTACTATCTGAAATATGAAAACAGACTCAAAATCAAGACATGACTTCTAGGATTTGCAGTGAATAAAATATGGGTTAGCTTTAATGAATTCTCAGCTCAAAATTTGTATAGAACTTAGACACAGTTTTTAAAGCAGAATGAAGTATTTCAACAACACATGAAACTGACTTCAGAAAAGTTCATTTTACATGAAAGTAATCATAAAAATGTAAGAAATAAAACAATGGGGCTATTCAGCTTCTAATATCTGCTCCACCTTCTATAAGCTCACAAGGTCTATTACCTCAGTGCCATTTTCCTATACAGGTGTTCCCTGCTTTTCGAACGTTCGCTTTACGGAACATCGCTATTACGAAAGACCTACATTAGTTACCAGTTTTCCCTAACAGAAAGTGTTTTCACTGTTACGAAAAAAGGCAGCACGTGAAAAAAGCAGTGCGCAATAACAGGTAGCGCGTGAAAAAAGCAACGCGCGCCCCAAGCAGCCAAGCTCCTCCCCCAGAACTGCATTCTAGCCAGCATTGCTTAAACATGTGCCTGTGAGCAGCCGTTAGCAAGATGAGTTCTAAGGTATCGGAAAAGCCTAAATGAGCTCGTAAGGGTGTTACACTTAGCGTAAAACTAGACATAATTAAGCATTTCGATCGTGATGAATGAAGTAAGGACAAAGAGAGTTTGGCTTGTGGAAGATGACGAAGATGATGTTGAAGAGGTTTTGGCATCCCATGACCAAGAACTGATAGATGAAGAGCTGATGCAATTGGAAGAGGAAAGGATAACAATCAAAGCCGAATGCAGTAGTGAACGGACCGAAAATGAAGTCGTCCAGAACTGAACATGAAGCAACTGCGTGAGATTTTCGCTGCAATAACTGCAGAAAAGTACAACTTTAATTTTGAAAGGGGACGTCGGTGTAGGGCATATTTGCAAGATGGTTTGAGTGCTTACAAAGAACTGTATGATAGAAAAATGTGCGAGGCTAAGCAGTCAAGCACACTGTCATTTTTCAAACATTCCACACCAGCCACAGCAGACGATGAACCTCGATCTTCGATATCGAGGCAGGCAGACATAGAGAAGATGACCTGCCTGCTCTGATGGAAACAGGACAACGATGAGATGACACTCCAGTGTCCCACCACCCCAACCCCTAGGCCATGGACCGATACATTGCTGCCGAGAATGCAGCGGTAGCCGGGACGCACCCAGCACATCTTTAAGAAAAAAGCCAAAATAAACAAGCTAATTAATTAGGTGCCGCCTGGCACATGAGTGTCGGCCCAGATCGGAGGCAATTGCCAATTGCGTCACCTCTGATCTGGGTCGACATTTACGTGTCTGGCGGCACCTAATTAATTAGCTTGTTTATTTTGGGTTTTTTCTTAAAGATTGGGCTGGGTGGGTCCCAGCTACCGCTGCATTCTCCGCGGATCAATATCGGTTCGTTGCCTGGAGGTTAGGGACCACTGCACCACCCCAACCTCCGACGACTCAGCCTAACACACCATCATCAGTGTGCTCGGCGCTGTCTTCCCAACTCCAGTAAGTAATACTACACTGTACATACATTATTTTCACTTTGTATAGGCTGTGTATTTTTATGCGTTATTTGGTATGATTTGGCAGCTTCATAGCTTAAGGGTTACTGAAGAGAGTCTTTCTGCCGAGAGCGCTTGCGTGAGATTTTCGCTACGGAGAACAGTGCGGCAATGACTGTAGAAAAGTATTTCTACTTTATACAGGCTGTGTATTTATCATATCATTCCTACTTTTACTATATGTTACTGTTATTTCAGGTTTAATGCGTTATTTGGCATGATGTGGTAGGTTATTTTTTGGGTCTGTGAACGCTCACAAATTTTTTCCATATAAGTAAATGGTAATTGCTTCTTCACTTTATGACATTCTGGCTTATGAACCGTTTCATAGGAACGCTCTACCTTCAGATGGCGGGGGAAACCTGTATACCCTTGGATTTCCTTAATATCAAGCAATTGGTGTCTTGAAAATATTCTACAACTGAGCCTCCAAAGCCCCCTTGGAGTTAGTGTTAAAGATTCACACCTACTGAGTGAATGCATTTTTTTTTCATATCAGCCCCAAATGGCAGAGCCCTTATTTGAAAACCTTCTGATTCCACATACACAAGCCAAGGAAAACATTACCCTGGCATACCCCATAAGAACTTATGAGATAAGAGCCATTTAAGCATCACGAATAAACTCTTCTTGGGCTTCCAGCTAAGTACAGGTATTGATTTTAACTGATGTTTCTATATGACCAACTCTGCCATCTTCATCAAGGATGATGCCTGGGCATGTCAATCCGGTGGTCCATCCCTCCTGATTTGTTCGTCCTCATCCAATCAGGTTTCTGCTCTCCCACCTTGTTATACGATTGAATTCCAGTTCTTAGAGCGAGACTTTGTTTTTTGTTAAAATAAAAAATTAGTTTTATTTCAATGGCTTCCTTCACCAGGTGGTCCCAAAATCCACTGGCACGGCACTATAGCTTTGCGCTGTTGAAATCAATCCTATGGCCATTGCGAATGCAATATTCTGTTACCGCCGATTTCTCCAGAAATCCCAAACAGACACACCTCAGGTGCTCCTTGATGAGGGTTTCCACCATGCGTTCCACCTGACCAATATACGCTGCTCTGCATTCACAGGGAATCCTGTAAATGCCAGCCATCCATAAAGAAGCTCAAATCACAGGTTACACGGGTCAAGGATGACCTGGGGCTCAGCACGGCTGGCGTTATATACGCAGGGAAAGAACTAGATCCTTTTTCATCATAAACATCAGTAAGATTCCAACAAATTCATTAGAACAAAAATGTTAACAACTATTTGGTTAGACAGGGTGGTGTAAAAGGCACGTAGCATGCTGGCCTTCATCAGTTAGGGCATTCAGTATAGGAGTTGGAACATTATGTTGTAGTTGTGTAATGCTGATGAGGCCAAATTTGGAGTATTATGTCGAGCTTAGGTCACTAGGAAAGATGTGATTCAATGAAAAGAGCGCAGAAAAGATTTACAAGAAAGTAAAGACTAGAGAGCCATAGTTATGGAATGGTTGGCCAGACTAGGTCTTTATTTCTTGGACATAGGTGAATGAGGGACTGTCTTATAGAAATGTTTAAGATTATAAGGGGCATAGATAAGCTGAATGGTAATGGCTTTTTCTCCTCAGGGTGGGAAACCCAAATCCAGGTAGCACAGATCTAGGGAAAGAGGAGTAAGATTTAAAAGGCACCCGACAGGAAACTTTTTTCTTTCAGAGCTTGGTGAGTATGTGGAATGAGCTGCAGAAGAAGTGACTGAGGCAGATACAGCAGCATCATTCAAAATAGGTGCGTGGAGAGCCAGGGATTAGAGAGATGTGGGCTGAATGCAGCAAAGTGGATCAAGGTAGGTGAGAACAGTGGTCGCTATGGACTTGTTTGGCCGAAGGGCCTGTATCTGACTGTACTGATCTATGACTCTAATCTAAGGGGTAGACAGAGAGCTCAGGTCTGTTCTTTTTTCCTCTCCAATTGTCAAGTGTTTGGTCCATTCTATTCGCAAGAGTGTTTTGGACAATATTGTCAATACCCTAAAACTTTAAAGTCTAAAACATGTTAATTCCCTGAGTATGTTAAGAAAAGTAAGAAATACTGCCAAAGGGAGTAAGATTATGCACTTAACAATCTTTCAAGAGTTCTTCTATTGCCTTTTCTTATCAATTAATGTTAATTTTTAACATTTGATTGTTGAAAATGGTAGCTGAAATGTTTAATCTGGAATCATCATTTCATCACGAACTAGATTTTCATTTGTTAAACTACTCTACTTATCTCAGAGCACTATAACAATGCATTAATCATCATCATCATCATCAGGTGCCATGCCCAGATTGAGCTTTGACTGCCACGGCCCACACACTCCTGTTTCAGGTCAAGTGGATCAATTCATTGGTATTCATTTCCAGTTCTCTGGCTGCTGTCTTCATCATCATTTGTCTTTGCCTTCCTCTTGCTTTCTTCCCTTCTTTCCCATAATTACTGTGCATTCTAACTCCTCTTTCCTAATCACATGTCCAATGAAGTTACATTGTCTTTTCATGATCTCATACATTATTTCTCTTTTGTGCTTACTCTGTTCATGACATCCTCGTTAGATATTCGTTTCATCCATAATATTCTTTGCATCCTCCTCAAAAACCACATCTCTGCTGCTTCAATTTGTTTCCTCATGTTGCTAGATATTGTCCAACATTCTGATCCATATAACATAATTGGATAAACATTAACCTTTCATTACTCTGAGGCGAGTTGTCATGCCTAATTTAGTGTTGGTCAGTATACCCTTCATTCTCATAAAGGTGTCTTTTGCCATCCCTATTCTTCTTTTAATGTCCAAGTCGCACCTGCCATCTGATGTCACCCAGCTTCCTAAGTAGCAAAAAATATTCTGTACTTGTTTTATGCCTTCCCCGTTTATTCTCAGCCTGCAGATAGGATTCTCCTTCTGTTTGAATAACACCATACATTCTGTCTTTTTGCAATTAATAGATAGACCCATTTTTGCACTTTCTTCAACAACTATATCAATTAAGTTTTGTAGTTCTTCCTCTGTACTTGCAATTAATACAGTGTCAATCACATATCTGAAATTATTGATTTGTTTGTTTTATCGACTACAGAAAAGCATTTGATAAAGTGAAGCACAATAAGTTATTCGAAATATTGCAGGAAACTCTAGATCTAGATTCGAAAGACCTCCGCCTAATCAGAAATCTGTACTGGGAACAAACTACCGTTGTAAGAATAGATGGAAAAGTGAGTCAGTTCATGAAAATCAAGAGAGGCGTTAGACAAAAGTGTGTTTTCTCCCCTGATTTGTTTAATGCACTATTACCTAGTTTAAAAGTTAAATTTTAGTTAACTGAACCAATTGCACAAATCCTCTCCTCACACACATGCTGCTTTATTTCATTCCTATTGTCAATAGCAAAATCCTCTTTCACAGTACTTTGGATTTTCACTATCTATTCTCAGAGTTGGTGTTTATATTTTTATTCTTTTGTTCAATGGTTTTGTATCTCTGAAAGAACACTTTCATTTCCCCTTTCCAATGTTCAGCCACTTTAAAGACATCAATTCTGCCTTTGTTATGTATTCCTCATCATTCATCCTAGTGCCTCTGCTCAACATCAACCAAACAACACTAGAGTGGCTGGCTATCTGGTGTGACAGGCTATAATGATGATGATCGTAGAGCCTGCCTTTGATGCACATTCTTTGTGCACAGTTTTGTATACACACATTTCTCTGAACATTGCACTCAGGTTTGTTTAGCCTATTCTTAAGAGATGTCCACATGGTCTGCTTTCCAGCAGGAGACCATAGTCATCAGAAAACGGCAAAGATCTGGAAACGTTCGGCATCTGTGCACAGAGAAAAAGAGTTAACTATTTTTGGCTGATAACATTTTATCAGGAGTCGAAATGTGTAGGAAACAGGCACGTACAAGTTGTTGAGAAGCGGAAAGAGTGGAGAAATCCCAATCTTTCCTTCATACAGAATAGCTGTCATTAACAGTTCACTACCCACTTTCAGACAACACCAGTAGCTGTCAACTATTTCTTCTTGGCCTCTACCTTTTGACAGAAATTCCCTTTATCCTGTCCATTCTTCCACGTTGCTAATGAACCAAAAGGTCTAATTTTCCAAACGTTCTTGATTTTGATTAAAAGACACCATCACAAACATTTTTGCATGGACTGCCTGAATTGCTGAATATTTCCAGCATTTTATTATTTTATTTCAGAATCACAGCATCTGTTGGTTTATGCTTTCTGAACCAGAGTAACAGTTGATTTGGTAATTCCTCTTTAACACAGATCAATTGCATTTCTAATACTCAGAGATCAGTCAACTCTGCACTGATAATTCACAAGACCAATCTATTTCTGCATGATAGTGTACCATGAATTATGATATATTGATGCTATGCTTAGCATTTTCTATTAATTACCCATCAAAACCTTTCAGAATTAGTGGCCAAGCAACAACAAATTATAATATATATTATGGCACAATTTCAACACAATGGATTAAGTTTGCTATTATTCAAAATGCCATCTGAGGTTTGAAAAATACTTTATTTTTTCCACAATGTGATTATTTATAGAATAAGTTATAACAAAAATGATTTTCTAAATACAGAATACAGCTATGGCAAACCAATGAAAATGAGAACATTATATACTGTAGATGGATTATGTTCTTAGTAAAGACCGCAGCAGAAGAAATTAGAAGCTAGCATTCAATAGTAACCAGGTTCATTAGGAAATAACCAGGTCAACACTGTCTTCTTTCTGTAACTAGAATTGATCATCTAACTTAAGTATGCTATGGCTGTAAGTAAACAAGCAATTCCTTACACTTGAAATTAACTTAAAGGAATCAGATCAGTTAACAAGATAAATTAGTAGCCTACAAGTCTGACTTGCAAAGCAAGAAAAAAGACAAGCCTTAACAGTTCAATGCACGAAAGCAATGAAGTACATTACTGGATAGAACAGATAGCAACTTAGTTAGGGTGGTTTTCACTGTTTTAGAATGAAATAATATTGAGTGGAAACTGGAAAAAAAAACAATTGGATTTCACCTCAATAGTTCATGGTTGTAAACCGATCATAAGTCAGTGTTCCAAACTGCCTCACATACCTGTAATGATCTGGGTCAATTCACATCCCATAACACAGTACAGCAAGCTGTATGATGAAAAGCTGACAGTCTGGAGGCAGGCTGAGGTCAGAAACTCCAACATAATCAGCTAAGTCACCAGAACTATCTCCAAAAGGGTCCAATTAAAACAGTCTAAATAGGAATTATGAAGCTTGTGTAAACCCAATAAATGAAGCTACATAACGATGCAATCATTTCACTCTACACCAAATCTACATCATCCATACCTTCTGGCAAGGCAAAACATCACAGGAAAAGTTATTTTACTGCAACCCTTCCATTTCATCTGCTGAATACAGAATGGAATAGTGCACGTCCAGGAAACAGTCAGTTGTGTGATCAATAACAACCACATCATCAACAGGATGAAAAAGTGAAAGGCAATAGGGGTGAGTCATATTCTCCAAAACTAGAAGAGCAGTGAAGTGAAATATTTTCTACAAGCTTCCTGGAATGTGAAAATACAGACAAAATAATTCAAAGAGAAAGAGTTGTCTGTATAGTTTAATTTATATCACACCTTGAATTAAATGGACTCATATCTTCTTCAGAAATGAAATGTAATGAATAGTGATAAAGGGTTATTTAATCTTTCCGCAGAAATGTTAGGTTGGGAAACATGCAAAAATGGACTTAGCAGAGTGCAATCCAATTTGTTAGGCAAAAGTACACGAAAGAGAGAATTCTGATATATCTATTTTTGCTTAGTAAAGAAGACATGCATAGAACATAGATCAATACAGGCCCTTCTGCCCACAAGGTGATGCTGATCTTTTAACCCACTCAAAGATCAATCTAACCCTTCCCCCTCAACACAGTCGTCCACTTTTCTTTCATCCATGTGCCAGTCTACGAGTCTCTTACACGTCCCTTATGTATCTATCTCCAATCACCACTTGGGCAGAGCGTTCCACCCACTCACCACTCACTGTGTAAAGAAAACTACCTGTCATGCCCCTATACTTCCCTCTAACCATCTTAAAATAATGCCCTCCTCATATTAGTCATCTCTGCCCTGGGAAAGTCTCTGGCTGTCCACTCTATATCTGCCTTTCATCATCTTGTATACCTCTATCGAGTCACCATTTGTCCTTCTTCTCCGCAAAGGGAAAAACCTTAGCACACTCAACCTGTCCTCATAAGACATGCTCTTCAATCAAGGCATCATCCTGGTAAATCTCCTTTGCACCATCTCTAAAACTTCTAGATCCTTCCAATAATGAGGCGACTAGAACTGAACTCAAAACTCCAAGTGTGGTCTAACCAGAGTTACGTCGAGCTGCAACATTACCTCGGGCTCGTGAACTCAATCCCCCGACAAATGAAAGGCAACACACCACACACCTTCTTAACCAGCCGATTTCACCTGCATGGCAACTTTGAGGGATCTGTGGACATTGACCCAAAGGTCCCTCTGTTCCATCCACTACTAACAATTCTGTTATTAGTGTTGCACTCTGCCATCAGGTTTGGCTTTCCAAAGTGTATCACATCACACTTTTCTGGATTAAAAACCATCCACCACTTCTGGATCCCATCAATGTCCCCTTATAACCTACAATAACCTTCTATACCACCACCTTCGTGATGGCTAATGTACCAAAAGCCTTTTTTAACAACTCTGTTTACCTGTGACGCCGCTTTCAAGGAATTATGGTTCAGTATTCCCTGATCCCTCTATTCTACCAGACCCCTCAATGCCATACTGCTGACTGTGTGAGTACTGTACTGGTTTGCCCTCCCAAAGGGCAACACCTTACATTTGCCTACATTAAATTCCATCTGCCATTTTTAATTCCATTTTTCCAGCTGGTCCAGACCCTGCTGCATGATTTGATAAGCCTTCCTGACTATCCACTACGCTCCCAAACTTGGTGTCATCCACGAATGTGGCCGCCATTGCAATACAGTGCTTAGCGCAACGCTATTACAGCTCAGTGCATTCCAGAGCTTGGAGTGTAATTCTGGCACCATTCTGGAAGGAGTGTTTGTACGTCCTCCCTGTAGAATGCGTGGGTATTCCTCAGGTGCTCCAAGTTCTTCCCACACTCCAAAGACATACTGGGTAGGTTAATTGGTCATTGCAAATTGTCCTGTGATTGGGTTAGGGTTAATTGGGATTGTAGGGCTGTCGGGGCAGCGTGGGTCAAAGGGTTGGAGAGGTCTACTCAGCACTGGAGTGGCTGAATAAAATAAATAAAGTTATTGATCTGGTTTACTCCAATATGGCCAAACAAAAACAACTGTTCCAAAAGAGCAATAGTTCATCGTGTTCAACTGTGTTGTGGTTGTAAGACCATCAAGAATGTAAGTTCACCGGTATGACAGCAGAGATTCCAGACTGGGTGAGAGGAATGAATCGAGAAGCTGGTCTAAAAGAAGAGTGGAGAAATGATTGGGATTGATATTTGGTCTACAATAAGTGAAAGCGAAGAGGGTGAAGGGTTGCATAGCAGACTGAGATAAGTAGGGCTGGGTGTATTTTAGGAGAGCAGGGATAGGGAGGGAAAGCAGACACAGGCCCTGTCCCTACTTTTCCTGATGAAGAGTCAAACACTTATGGGACAAGGTCAGGGAGTGAGAGGCAGATGATGAGGCCCAGAGAGAGATCAGACTTCGGGGTCAGAAGGACTGTCAAGTTGGGAGGGAAAGGCAAAAATTGGGACTTAGAAAAGAACCAGGGGCTGAGGGAGAGCAGAGAAAGAGGGAGTGAGATAGAGAGTGAGCACACAAGCAGAAGGCTTTGGGCCAGCTCTGTTAGTTCAGTGCATTTCATCATAAAGGTTAACATTCTCTGCGAGTACTCTGGTATTTTTTTCAGTAGTTAAGTGTGCCAAAGATTCAGTCACATATGGTATAAGGGAAAAATCTGCAGAAGTTGAAAATCCAAAACAAAAACATAAAATGCTGGTCAGGCAGTATTAGCAGGGTGATTTGAAAGGTGAAACCAAAACTGCCGGAGGAAATCAGCAGCATGGAGGGAAATGAACTGTCAACATATCAGGCCGAGAACCTACATCAGGGCTGAAGGGCCCTTTCCCTCGTGACTGATGCAGCCTCATCTGCTGAATGCTTCCAGCATGTTCTGTTTTTGTTCAATAACATATGATATGCCTCATTAAATTCATGCCGTAAGTCCAAACTTTAGAGGAAGAGAAAGACAGTAAAATTGTGCATATGATTATGGTAGATATTTTCATGAAAATACAATCATCAACATTTACACTATTCATATTTAAAGCATCACCTCGTATAATTGTTTGCAGCTTGAATAATTTCAGTTTTAACACCTTGAAGAGTCAGTGATTTCTATTATACAATATTGACCTAGTGCAGAAAGAATGCTATTATAGAAAATAGAAAAAAAAACACCTGCTATTTAACAGTTTCAATTGTTGGTGACCGTGATTCGAAGTTGTTCTATCCTACTCATGCCAACATCCATCAAGGGTACTTTTCAAGTAACGTTAGAAAGAAAACAAATTACCGGTTAAGTAAGGGGGGGAAACTATTATTTGAATGTTCTGACTAACTGCTATAGGCAATGGAGGCACAAACTAATCTGACTAAAGTAACTTGACTAAAATAACAATTTTTACTGAAGACTTCACTCCATTAATTGAGTTGTAAGGTATCAGAAAATATATCAGTGAACAGTCTTTGGTAATATATAAATTAAATCATTATATTTTGTTTACTTTTCTTAATTTGCTCTGCTGCAAATGAATCAACTTGTATTGGCAGTGTCATGAATTAGGTGACACATTGTTACTAAATCAATAGGTTTATTCATTGGTACTTTTCAATGATATCGCTCATCCCCTATCTATCCTCTCCTCAAAACTACTCAATAAGCTCCCAGACCTAGGCTTGGGTCCTCAATTTCCACACATGCAGACTGGCAACATCATCTCCTCCACTATCACCATCAGCACAGGTGCACCACAAGGGGACAAGAGCTTATCCCCTGCTCCACTTGCTTTGTAACTTATGACTGTGAGGCTAAGTACAGCTCCAAATATATATTTACGTTTGCTGACAGCACCACTGTTGTGGGCCAAAATAAAGATGGGGATGAATCTGCATATAGGAGGGAGATTGAAAATCTCATTGTGCCACAACAACAACCTCTCACTCAATGTCAGCAAAACCCAAAAAAACTGATTATTGATTACAGGAGGAAGAAACTGGAGGTCTACAAGTCAATACTCATTAAGGGATCAGAGGTGGAGAGGGTCAATAACCTTTAATTGCTTGGTGTTATCATTTCAATGGATTTGTCCTGGGATCAACATGCACGTGCAAACAAGGCAGGGCAGTACCTCTACTTTCTCAAAAGTCATCTAAAACTCTAATAAAATTCCAGTCAAGAAGCACATTGGAGCACATCCTGACTGAATGCATCACAGTATGCTATGAAAACTCCAATAACCAAGCAGACAAAAAGTGGAGGATATGTGCCCAATCCATCACAGGAAAACTCCTCCACACCACTAAGCACTCTACAAGCAGAGCTGCCACATGAAAGCAGCATCCATAATCAAGGAACCCCACCATCCAAGGCCATGTTCTCTTCTCACTGTAGCTATCAGGAAAGTACAGGAGCTTTAAGTCAAACAGCAGCAGGTTCAGTAACAGCTATTACCCTTCAACCAGCAGGCTCCTGAACTAGTGGCGATAATCTGTCACCTCAGCACTAAACTGATTCCACAACCTATGGACTCACTTTCAAGGACTCGACAACTCATGTTCTCAGTATCACTTATTCAATTATTATTAATATTATTTTTGTATTGACACAGTTTGTCTTCTTTTGCACATTGGTTGTTTCTCTGTCTTTGTTAGTTGATTAATTCCACTGTACTTCATTGATCTACTGTGAATAGATGCAATAAAATTGATCTCAGGGTAGCACATGGCAACATATACACACTTTGATAATAAATTTACTTTGAACTTTAAAGACTTCGGGTACATAGAGAAGAGAAAGTATATTGATGAAAATGTGACATCCACTTACATGCTACATGTACTTCTGTCTTCCTCTGCATAAGTGCTCCCCCTCTGTTCCGGACGACACACTGGTAAAACCCAGTGTCCGATCGTTGGAGTGATGGGATTACATACCTTGGACAGAAAGGAATGTTTAGTTTAGTGTTCAGCATAAATCTGGGCAGAAAGTAAAAGCCATCAATGATCAACAACCATCAACAACTGTTTCAGTGATCAAGATGTAACTCATACAGTTTATCAACTAGCAAGGAAAAGTCACTTTACACAAGTAAAAAGAGAAATGAG
Source organism: Mobula hypostoma (assembly GCF_963921235.1). NCBI lineage: Eukaryota > Metazoa > Chordata > Chondrichthyes > Myliobatiformes > Myliobatidae > Mobula > Mobula hypostoma. The sequence continues at coordinate 114,955,932 of NC_086105.1, forward strand.
GTCCTGTGAAAGGCAGAAAGCTGAAGAAACAGGATCTCCAGTATAATAATCTAAGAATAACTTCCTGTGCCACAAGTTACTCAGTTTAGAAACAAGAAATGCACGAGTGGCTGAAGAGCTGGTACTGTAGACAGAGCTTCAGATATGTGGATAAATGGAATCTCTTTTCTGGAAAGGCTCTTCTAAACGAGGAGGATAGGTTGCACCTGAACAGGAAGGGTAGCAAAATACCACCAGAGACATTTTGCCATACTGACTTGTAGTGGCCTATGCTGGTGATGCAGGAATGTGGGACCCAAGAGCACAGTGTAGCAGGAGGGGGAAGAGGGAAGCATACGACATTAATGGAGCAGCAAGTCTCGTGGGTGGAGCAGCTAGAGAGATGTGCCAAACATAAGGGGGCTGGTAAGCTTAACTGCATTTACTTTAATGCAAAGTGACTTGGAGGTAAGACAGACGAGCTGAGAAAAGCATTCAGACCGGTCCATGGATGGGAAAGGAAACGATGGACATGCAGCAAACACAGGAAAATGGGATTATGTAAGGTGGATGAATGGACTGAAGGGCTTTTTTCGGTGTCAAGGCTCAACCCTTTGTTTCAAAAAGCCTGCCTTGTTTACACATCAAACAGCCTTAGTTCTATTAAAAGAGCAGGAAACTTATGACCATTGATGAGTCGTAAGATTCATAAGTTGAATTTTAATATGTTGACTGATTCTTTTTATCGGATATGAATGTGAGTTGGTCAGCACATCTCCAAACATTTTAAAATTCACTTTGAATGAAACCTGAGGTGGGATAAACTCACTGCTTCTCAAGATCTTTTTAAAACAGCTATTAGAATTTACACAAGTCAACAAAGAACCAAGATCTTCAAACAGAAAAAAAAATCTGCAAATGCTAGAAATTCAAAACAACATGCAGAAAATGCTGGAGGAACTCAGCAGCTCCTGAAGGACCCCTCTTCAGGCTACCCTTCAAATATGATGGCAGAATATAGTATTAAAGGTAAGACTCTTGGCAGTGTGGGGGATCAGAGGGATCTTGAGGTCCGAGTCCACAGGACGCTCAAAGCAGCTGCGCAGGTTGACTCTGTATTGGCCTTCATTAATCATGGAATTGAATTTAGGAGCCCAGAGGTAATGTTACAGCTATATAGGACCCTGGTCAGAACCCACTTGGAGTACTGTGCTCAGTTCCGGTCTTCTCACTACAGGAAGGATGTGGAAGCCATAGAAAGGGTGTAGAGGAGATTTACAAGTATGTTGCCTGGATTGGGGAGCATGCCTTATGAAAACAATTGAGTGAACTCAGCCTTTTCTCCTTGGAGCAACGGAGGATGAGAGGTGACCTGATAGAGATGTATAAGGTGATGAGAGGCATTGATCGTGTGGATAGTCAGAGGCTTTTTCCCAGGGCTGAAATGGCTGCCACAGGAGGACACAGGTTTAAGGTGCTGGGGAGTAGGTACAGAGGAGATGTCAGGGGTAAGTATTTTACGCAGAGAGTGGTGAGTGTGTGGAATGGGCTGCCGGCAACGGTGGTGGAGGCGGATACAATAGGGTCTTTTAAGAGACTTTTAGATAGGTACATGGAGCTTAGTAAAATAGAGGGCAATGGGTAAGCCTACTAATTTCTAAGGTAGGGACATGTTCAGCACAACTTTGAGGGCCGAAGGGCCTGTATTGTGCTCTAGGTTTTCTATGTCTATGTTCAGATAGCTGATATGGACTCGAGAGGCCACAAAACGTTTCAATATAACAGGCTGAAACAAAAGAAAATGCTGGTGATAGAGCAAAAGAGTATTCAATGCAGCTTTGGAATCTATGCCATTGGGGGAAAAGAAATTGAGGAAATACCATGGTCACGGCACAAATTCAGAGGGATGCTGCCTAAGGGAAAACACATAGACTTGAAAAATGGCAGCTCTTTTATTAGAACAAAAGCGAATACTGAGATAGTGGTACTTAAACTGCTAAAAGGCTTGTTGAGGTTAGAAAGAAGTAGATTATTCCAGTGGTGTAGTGGATTAGAAGCCAAGAACATAGATATTATCCCCGGCAACAAAAGAATTGACCATTAGTCCCTAATAGAAGCACTCCCAGCTACCAAGCAGTTGTATTTCTTGCTAGTCATGGGTACAAATCAGATGGCAGCACAGTGGCAGGATTAAAAGTCACTCTTCGCTGATTAATACAGGAAGATCAATCTGCTGCCTGCTTCATCCCATAACAGTTTGCTTCCAGTTCATGAATTACAAATAAGCAAAAAAAAAACAAAGGTTTGAAATATGGCAAACCCTGTTTTATGCAGAGGAATATGAAATGCAGATTATATTCATCAGCTGTTGAAAGATTGTTTTCAACCAGTGCCATTGAGATACTTTCTTCTGGAGTTTCAAGTGAGCTCCCCTATTCATAGATTAACCAAGCCATATATAACCTGTAGCACCAGAGGTCCCAACACACTCGACCACTGCTATAATAAGATAAGGAATGCCTACTGCTCCAGGCCCAGACAATACTTCAGTAAATCAAATCACTTGGCTGTCTTTCTCCTACCTGCATACAGGCAGAAGCTAAAGAACAACAGTTTAGAGATTAGGACAACAAAGAGGTGGTCGCGGGAGGCACGGCAGCAGCTATGGGATTGTTTCAAGTCACTGGATTGAGCAGTGTTCAAAGACTCAAGTGAAGATCTGAATGAATGCACCATGGTTGTAACGGACTTTATTAAAACAGTTGTAAACGAGTGTGTCCCCACAAAATCATTCAGAGCCCTGGATGAACCAGGAGATCTGCAAACTGCTGAGAGCTAGAGCAGAAGCATTCAAGTCTGGTGACCAAGAAAGTTACAAGAGGTCCAGGTATGATCTCCAGAAAGCCATCTTATTGGCAAAGTGGCAATTCCAAACTAAACTTGAATCAACAAAGGACGCTCAACAGTTATGGCAGGACTTGAATACTATCACCTCTTAAGAAGTTAAATCAAGCAACATAGGTGACAGCAGGGCTTCGTTTCCAGATGAGCTCAAAGTCTTCTATGCTCGCGTTGACTGTCAGAACATGGAGGAACCAGCACAAACTCCCACATCCCCGATACCCCTATGATTTCAGTCTCTGAAGCTGCATGTGAGCAATCTTCAGGAGGTCAAGCCCACGAAAAGCATCCCGCTGAGATGCAGTTGTTACATACCTCATGGATCTTATGACTGTCTTATAAGGATGATGTAATGGTCTTTTGGAGGTCACCTGATGTAATTTTCCCGCCAATGTGAGGTCACGTGATGACATGTTCACCACGGGTATAAAAGCAGACCCCTGGGGTGATGCAGTTAGTTTTCCAGTCAATCAGCCAGATACTCCGCTCCGCTGTGTATTTGCCATATGACGCAGTTTTGATTTAAAACGGAGTTTTACGTTCTATTGTAAGGTACAACAGTGTTGGGCCGGCAGTTTAACCAATCGCTGCCAGGTTTGTTGATGTATCTTTTCAGTAGTATTGGAGAGTGAAGATGGGAACCAGAAGGAGTCATTCGACGGTTGAAAGGATCGACCATTATTAAATTCGTTCAAGTAAGAGTGATCTGCATGAGATAGCCTCTGCTAAAAGCAGCAGAAAAGGCCGTGCAGTCTCTAGTTTCCAGAGGGAAAGCTCAGTGCCCTTAAATCATTTTATTTCCGTCATCGTGAATCCTGCAGACAAGGCAGGACCCGGCTGGGATTGGCAGTGTCGCGTCTTCGAGGAATTCTTTACTTCAGGAAAGTCTCTCCTAATTGACTGTATAAATCTCTTGAACTTTCGAATTTACCATTCTAAGAACTGTGTTTGAATTTACCACTTTAAGAACTGTTTTCGCATTTATCTCTTTAAGAACTAGTACTGAGTGGCGGTTTGTTAAATGGCAGCATAGCAGTTCACCTCCGGTTAAGATTTTCATTTGTTTACTTTTTTTATATTGAGCAGAGTTGAGTAAATGTTTGATTGTTTTTATAAAACCTGACTCGATTAATATCCATTGTTGCCGAACATGTGACAGAGTACATGGCCAAGTATAGAAGGCCAGTGCTGATCAACTAGCTGGAGCGTACATTGAAATCTTTAAAAATTTGCTTTGGCAGTGTGTTTGACCCACCTGCTTCAAGCAGGTTTCAATCATGCTAGTGCCCGAGAAGAGCGTAGTGACTTGCCTCAGTAACTATCGCCCAGTAGCACTTACAACCACAGTGATGAAACCTATCAACTCCAGCCTGAGAAGCTACTTAGATCCACTTCAATTTGCCTACAGGAGCAACAGGTCCATAGCAAATGCCATTTCATTGGCTCAAGACCTAACTCTGGAACACCTGGACGGCAAAGGTGCATGCATCAGGATGCTCTGTATCGACTGCAGCTCAGCATTCAATGCCATCATCCCCTCAAACCTTACCAACAAGCTCCAAGACCTTGGTCTCAATACCTCCTTGTGCAACTGGATCCTCCATTTCCTCACTTGCAGACCCCAGTCAGTTCAGACTGGCAACAACATCTCCTCCACAATCTCCATCAGCACAGGTGCACCACAGCGAAATGTGCTTAGCCCCCTGCTCGACTCAGTTTACACTTTTGACTGTGTGGCTAAGCACAACTCCAGTGCCGTTTTCAAGACTGCTGATGACACCACTATTGGAGGCCGAATTAAAGGTGGTGATGAATCAGCATATAGGAAGTAGATTGAAAATCTGACTGAGCAGTGTCATAACATCAGCCTCTTACTTGGTGTCAACAAGACAAAGGAGCTGATTATCAGCTTCAAGAGAAGGAAACCAAACGTCCATGATTATCAGAGGATCAGAGATGGAGAGGGTTAGCAACTTTAAATTCTTGGGTGTTATTATTTCGCCCAGCACATAAATGCAATTACGTAAACAGTACAACAGTGCCTCTACTTCCTTAAGAGTTTGCTGAGATTCAGCATGACATCTAAAACCTTGACAAACTTCTATAATGTGTAATGGAAAGAATACTGACTGCACCACAGCCAGGTACGGTAATGCCAATGCCCTTGAATGGAAAATTCTACAAAAAGTCGTGGATAAGGTCCAGTCCATCACGGGTAAAAGCCCACCCCACAACTGAGCCTCAGGACTCACACTAGCAGGTTCAAAACAGTTATTACCCCTCAACAATCAGGCTCTTGCACCAAAGGGGATAACATGACTCAGCTTCACCTGCCCTATCATTCAAATGTTCCTGCAACCTATGGACTCATTTTAAAGAACTCTTCGTCTCATGTTTTCTGCATTTATAGTTTGTTTGTTTGTTTATTTATTTATTTCTTCTTTTGTCTTTGCACAGCTTGTCTTCTGCACTCTGACTGAATGTCCTAGTTGGGCGGTCTTTCACTAATTTTGTTATGGTTATTATTCTATAGATTTATTGAGTATGCCCACAAGAAACTGATCTCAGGGTTGTATGTTGTGACATGTATGTACTTTGACGATAAATTTACTTTCAACTTTGAAGGCAACCTTTTCAGGCTGTCACCAACACATTACACCTGAAGCAGGAAAAATACTCCCGAATGCTGCGAGTGATTGATCAGCCTGGTTTGAGAAGGAGGCTCGGGTTCTTTCAGTTTTGTTTGCAACAAGTAACTACAAGACAAAGCTGTAACAGATAGGGTGTTTCTAGATGGGCAAACAAAAGGAGTGAAGATGATCATGCAGATTCCCAAGCTGAAATAACCTTCTTGTGCTAAGGCACATCTTCAAAATTGTTTGTAATCAATGCCCAACCAATAATAAAGCTAGCTTACAAACAACTCTAAATAAAATTATGTGATATCATTTAAATATTCACATAATCAATGTATTTTTGTTAGCTATGGCACAGTTTTGGGCCTTCTATTACCTGTATTCCCTTGAAAACGCAGTGATCGCTGTACCATTTCGGAACCACTTAAACTCAAGTGGCCAACTTCCTTCAGCTAGGCAAGTTAAGACCAGACGATTTCCCTCAAGATGAACTTGTGGCGGCCCTGGTTCCGTTTTAAAATAAGGCGAAACATCTTCTGAAAGTGAAAATGGACATATTATAAAGCTGTGCTATGACAGAAAACAAGGCAATCAAAAAAAATACAAATACGTTACAGCCAGTAAAGTTTAACAGCTCCAGAAGGACTCACCAACAGATTTAATAACATTCTTAATAACATAATAAAAGCTTCAGCCAGGTTTGAAGTTTCCAAAACCAATATTATCTCACATGACTATTAATGTGTTATACACCTTGTGGTTATAAAGAATGATGCATGCTTTGTTTTCTTTTTGCACCAGTTTCTCAAAAATATGAGCAGCAATGCTACTGCACACACATTTGCTCCCATAATCTCGTAACCTTAGTCATTTTATTCCCGGGTTGTGTAAATTATTTTGATAGATCTATTCTATTCTTACCATTCTCTCTGCAGACCCCACTCAAAAACATTCATGTCCTAGCTTCCGCCTTCACAACCTTAACAAGAAAATTGCAATGGTCCCTTGGACACCTTCACAGCCTTACATCCCACGGCACCAAGTTCAGGAACAATTATCCTTCAACAATCAGGCTCCTAAACCAGCATGGACAATTTCACTCACCACAATACTGAAGTGATCACTGAACACAACCACTTTTACTTTCAAGAGCTCTACAACTCATGGTCTCAGTACTATTTATTATTATTATTTGATTTTTTTTGTATTTGCACATTGGTTATTTGTCAGTCTTTGTGTGGAGCTTTTCACTGATTCTATTGTACTTCTTTGATGTACTGAGAACAGTTGCAAGAAAATGAATCCCTGGATAGGATATGGTGACTTTTACATACTTTGATAAAAAAAATTACTTTAAACTTTGAATTTTCCTATGAGAGAAAGTAAACACAAAAGCATGATGTAAAGTACACTGACAGGGTAAGACATGAAAATCAGCATTAAAATGCTTGGAAATTGGGCCAGATCATGCTAGGTGCAATATGTTCTTTGGCCTCACTCCACACCCCAACCCCTGCACTGACTGCAGCCATACTAACATTTTTGTGGCCAATCTGATGAAATTAAGCTTTATGCCTTGCTCTGATGGCTACCCCACGATGGGCACTTACCCTCTGATAGTGGCACTTGAGGCTGAGCTCCCAAGCAAACCCTGGGTCAAACTTTTAACAGCCTGTGTTGTTTAATCTTATTTATAAATGCTTCAAATTGACAAGAGATATTTGAAATCAACTTTAATATATTTAAAGAACATTGATATTTAAGAAGTTACTCAAAATATTTAATTAATCAGAAGCATTAGGAGGTAATTAAAATAAAACGTAATATTTCTGCAGTTACCTTTCAATCCACATGACCCCATTCAAATGAACAGATGCCTGCATTAAGTCCAGGAGCCAGATGTGAAATGTATTGGGCTCTTGAACTCAGCATGCCCGAGTTCTGTCCTTGAAACAGTGCTGATGTGAACCAGGGAGGGTCAGGTCACATTAGGATGCGTAAAGTAAGTACATTAGTCAAAAATGTACGGACCTGCATTCTGCAGCAAGCCATGGGTGGTACGTTGTACAATCTGCTATCAGCATGACTAGTCCATCAACTCTAATCAAGAAAGTTGTGTGTCTTGTATAATTATGTCAGGGCATCAAACTGCCTTCAAAATTCCAGCCATGACCTGAATTTCTGAAGCTAAGTGCAATGGCCTTACACAAACTTAGGCAGAGGTACTTGAATCTTGCTGCATCTCCATTGCCCTTCTCTTTTCAGAAAACAACCTCAAAAGTTGCTTCTTTGACCTCATTCATCACAATTTATCTACATTTTTTTGCATATCTATGAAGCTACTCCTGCATGTTTCTATTTCAAGGCACAATACAAAGCTGTCTTACAAAGGAATGCAACACAAATCTGTTCTCAGCAAACATCCACAAATTGGAAAAAGTAGTAAATGAACAACTTTTATGTTCTAGTAAACCAGAAATTGTGCTTCAGCTTTAAAATTTGTCCTAATGGTGCACATCTGTGAATTATGTAAAAGCAGCTTGGTTATCAGTTTATGCTTCACCATTTAAATATAAAGGATGGTTTCTTGCAATTAAACGTTGGCTTAAAGAAAATGAATCATGTATCAAATTTGGTACACATGTAATGAATTATTTTTTAATTACTAGATGACAAAGCTATATTCGCAAATCTGCCATGACATCCACTAATTGTTTCTGACAGGATCCCAGGGGCTACTGTATGAAAGGAAGTAATTAATCGTGTTCATTGAAAATCTACTTTTCAAATTCTGGCAACAGACTACAGTATACAGATGCAGGCTGTGGCAACATAGATGTTTTTCCACATGCCTACTTTACAAGTCGATTCAGCAAAGTTCAAAGTTCACATCTGGCAGAATCTCCAATCTCATTCGCAAGGAACTATAAAATCCAGCAAAGTACCTTTCCACACAAATCTACTGAAGAGCATCAGAATACAATGGAAAGGAAGAAAGCACTCAAAGGATCTGTCTGCCGACCACTATGTGCATCATTTTATCCAGGTTAAGAGGGTGTTACTGAGACCAGGAGGCTGTTACAAGACTACTGGAAGTTCCTCATTTAGAATAAGGTGGACTCTTGACCTCTTGCACCTTACTGTCTACCTGCACTGCACTTTCTCTGTCACTCTAACATTTCATTCTGTGCTCTATTATTGTTTTATTTTGTACTACCTTAATGTACTTTTGTAACGAATTGATCGATATGAAGGGTGTGCAAGAGATGTTCTTCCACTGAACCTTAGTACATAAGACAATAATAAACCAACATACCAAATTGTTGCACTTCATTCACCTTCAACTATCTATGCCTTTAATAGGACAAAAATCTCTTCTAAATTTTCTCTGATACTTCTCGAGAAATATCATAACCACTCTAATCCCCACTTCTACACTGAATCAAATGGAGTTTATTGCCACATGTCTGATGAGGTACAGATACAATTAAAAGCTTGCTTGCAACAGCATCACAGGCATATTGATACAGACAAAACATGCAACATAAATTATACAATGCAGTGAAGAAACAGATTGTGTAAGACAAGACATTAGTGCAAAAAAAAACGAAGTTGATGGTACAGTGAGGTGTTCCATCGCGTTCTGTTGCTGAGGTAGGAATAAGGTTGTGCAACTCAGTTTAAAAACTTGGTAGATGTAGGAGACTAAATGTTTTCTAAAACTGATGGGTTGGAACTTCAGGCTTCTGTACCCTCTGCCTGATGGAGCAGCAAGATGAGAGTATGGTGGAGATCCTTAAAGATAAATTGCCATACGAGCCTGTGTTCAACAGTACTTTCTACAGAATCCTTAAATTTCTAATCATCATTGTGCTGTTCACAAGAAATCTTTCAGGACCATTTAAAAAAAAACACAGCGTTTATCTTGCTGACATGTGACAAGAAAACTTCATTTAGATAACGATGGGTCAGAGAAAGATCACTTTGACTCTTCAGTACGTGGTTCCTTCAAGAACAGCCATCTTCAGAATCACATAGTGTTGAAGTATCAAATTTAATCAATGGGGGTTTTCAAATAGGTCTTAAGATCCACCGAGGATTACAAATCCCTTTTTAGACATTATTGGTGTAGATTACTGCTTTTTTTTAATTGAGGCACAATGTTCAAGATTCACCTGTATCAATGAAGCCTGTTTGAAGCAGGTGGGTCCCTCAGACGGCCAAAGCAAGAGGTTAAAGACATCGGTGAATGGTTCAACCAGTTGATCACCTTATGTCTTTAGTATTCAGACGGATACCCATCTGGGCCAGATGCTTTTCATGGGTTCACCCTCCTGAAGGATGCCCTCACATCATTGTCAGAGACTGAAATCACAGGACCATCAGGGGCTGTGGGAGTTCATGAAGGCACCTCCATGTTTTGCCAGTGAAAACGAGCATAGAAGGCATCGAGCTCAGCTGGGAGCAAAACCTTGTTGTTACCCATGTCACCTGGTTTTATTTTGTAGGAGGTGATAGTATTCAAACCCTGCCACAGCTGTTGAGCATCCTTCAGTGATTCCAGTTTCTAGAGAAATTATCTTGCACACTATTTTCACAGGGTTAGATCTTTCAGAGTATAAACATTGCAACGATTAAAGTGATATTACTAAACTTCACATCGGCTTGTTGAATTAAAAATAATTGTGCTGAACGCAACTGTTATCGCAAATGTTAGCACATTCATTAGTACAGAGATCTGCAACTCAGAGTCAATCATAATTCCCACAATGAGAAAAATACGGCCTAAATTTAATTCCATACTTCAGGTCCTGGCACTTAAATCAGAACAATTAAATCTTTGGCAATCATTCTATTCTTTTTAGAACTATGATTACAGAGAACATTTTCGAAGAGTAGTTTTAACATGTACATTATTATTACTGTGTAAGATCTGAACTCGAGGACAAGGTCAGAACCAGCATGGCAGTTTTCCTAAGTTTCAAATCTAGAAGTGAGTGCTCTTCAATTGATGAAGACATATTGCTGGAATAGCTAAGTGCAACATTAGCCAGTCAGAAGGGTTAAAGTTAATTTATGACCTGATTTCATAACTTGCTCCTTCAGATTAATAATAATCAGTCCACAGTTACAGGCAAATCAATTTTGATATAAAAAGTGTCAGGAGCAGCGTACAAATTAAACCAAATGTTAAAGTAAACTGACACTGAAATTTATTAAGCTATCATAATTACAGCATCAATCAGATTACAGCTCAGGAACAGATGGATTAGAAACATCAAAGTAGGTGGTGCAATCAGCTAGAGCAGGCCCTTCTTAAAAGTTCAACAGACAGTAGCATTGCTTTAGTTGCTGACCTTTATCTTAAATGCAATTATAAAACTCAGCTTCTATCATACATTAAAATTACATAAACACACAGAATGATAAACCACAGAGGACTTACTTGATCTACTCTATGAAAGAATTACCGATAACATCAACAATTACCAAAACAAAAAAAAAACTAAAAGATACAGGCAAATCTTTTAGAGAATAATATTAGAATTCCTCAGAGGGCATATGAATTTATGAAAAGGAAATCACATTTGTCAAGTGTGTTTAGAGTTTCTTGTGTTTGTAACAAATAGAACAGAAAATGGCAAAACAGAGAGTGTCATGCATTTGAACTTCGATGAGGACTTCAACATAATGCCATACCAGAGATTATTTAATAAAATTAAAGCCCATGTGATTCGGACAATATATTACCATAGGTTGAAAACTGGTGAAGAATGAGAACACTAGAGTAGGAAGAGACAGGTCATTTTAAGAAGTAAAACCTGCTGGGATTCTCAGAAACAGATTCAGGCATATTGTCACTCGTCTGTCATCAGATTTGTTGTTTTGTGACAAAGGTACAGTGCAAAGATATAAAATTAATATGTTACAAAATAAATAAATAGTGCTACAGAAGGAGGAATAACCAGGTAGTATTCATGGATTCACGGACTGTTCAGAACTTTGATGGTAGAGGGGAACAAAGTGTTTCTGAATCGCTGAGAGCGGATCTTCAGGTTCTTGTACTCTCCGCCCCCCTCCCCCATGACAGTAACGAAAAGAGCAGATCTCTCACGATGGTGAAAGCCCTTTGTAGTGGGCGCCACCTTCCTGATGTACCGCTTCTTGAAGAAGTTCTAGATTGTGGGAAGGTTTGTGCCTGTAATGGAGCCAACTGAGGAAATTAGATCCTTGGCATTGGAGCCTCCAGACCAGGCTGTGATGCAATGACAGTGATTCCACCATACATCTACGGAGATTTACAAGAGTCTTTGGTGACATACCAAACCTTCTCAAACACATAATGAAGTAAAGCCACTGGTAGGCCTTCTTCATGATTGCATCAATGTGCTGGACCCAGGATAGGTCTTCCAAGATGTTGTCAGCCAGGAACTGAAACCTGCTCACCCTTTCCACCTGCTGACCCCTCAATGAGCACTGGTGGCTGTTCTGCCAACTTCCCCTTCCTCAAGCCCACAATCAATTCCTTGGTCTTGCTGAGGATGCATGAGAGGTTATTGTTGCAATACCACTCAACCAGCTGATCTATCTCACTCCTGTATTGCCATCTGACATTTTACCAACAACAGTACTGTCATCAACAAGTTTATAAACAGTTATACCCAGAATGAAGCTGTGTGGCCAGAACATTCAAAGTACTTCACAAATTTCTGAACCTGTAATTCAAGAATTGGTACCTTTTTAGCATCACTGACTTATGAATTAAACTGATTCTAATCACCTCACATCTTACTTCTTGTTTCGGTCCTTCCAATCAATCTGATCCCAAGTGTTTGGATTCCATTGCTTCTAAGATAGTTTAGATGATGTGATCTATTGAATGAATTATAGGTATCATTGCTGGCACATAATGAGGTCTTCAGACATGGAAATCTTACTCGTTGGCCACTTAATTAGGTAAATCTGCTCAATAATTCAAATATCTAATCAGGCCAATTATGTGACAGATACTGATGCATAAAAACATGCAGACATGGTTGAAGTTCAATTGTTGTATCAGAATTGGGAAGAATTTGGTCTAAGTGGCTTTGAATGTGGAATGATAACTGGTGCCAGACAGGGTGATTTCACATCTCAGAAACTTGTGCTTTTTTGGGATTTTCACACACAACAGTCTTTACAGTTTACAGAGACTGGTGCAAAAAAATGAAAAACATCCAGTGAGTGACAGTTCTGTGGGTGAAAATGAGAGAGAGATCGGAAGAGAATGGCCAGACTGCTTCAAGCTGACAGGAAGGCAACAGTAACTCAAATAACTATGTGTTTCAACAGTGGCGTGCAGAAGAGCATCTCTGAATGCACAACACATCAAACCTTGTTGGGGATGGGCAAGCGCAGTAAATGATCATGAACAGTCACTTCCAAAGCAGCAGACTGACATTTTATTATTAGAATATAGTTTCTTAGACTAAAAAAATCAAGTCAGTATGGGCAGAGGTTCTTAACCTGGGGTCCATGGATAGATTCCAGACAGTCTGTGAACTTTGACGGGAAAAAGTTTACATCGTTATATTCACTAACCTGTAACTGAAATGTAGCTGCTTCTTCAATTTTAAATGTTGGCAACAAACCACAGTAGTATTAGTAGTACCTGTGATTTTGTCACCAGTAGAAATCACAGTTATTTTCATATCACATTACAGGTGTTACAAATATCTCAAAATATAATTTACAGCACACTCAGCACTTCTTCCAAATTATGGTAGTTATCTGACCCGCTGCTAGATCGAACGCGATCACGGACTTCCTTCTACAGACACTCATGCTATGTAGCTGGCCAACTATTGGGCAGCCCTGTGCCTAGTAGTTGTTTAGCCACCAAACAGTGAAGTTGCGTTTTCTCACATTTGTGACCCAGACATCCACGTTGCTCTCCATCATTCCCTGTAATTGCTTGTTGATCAATGCATACCTGGGAGTGCATCTGGAGACAGACCTGAGTGGAACACCAACACAGAGGCTGTGTACAAGAAGGGCCAGAGATGCCTCTACTTGCTGAGAAGATTGAGATCCTTCAGAATAGGCAGGCCTCTCCTTCACATGTTCTACAAGTCTGTTGTCACCAGTACAATCTTCTATGCTATAGTGTGCTGGAGCAATGACATCAACATGGGTGATGCCAACAAGCTCAATAAACTGATTAGAAAGGCAGGCTCTGTTATTGGAGTCAAACTGAACATACCGGAGGCTGTGATAAAACAAAGGACCCTGTGGAAAATCCTGGCAATTCTCAACAATGTTTCTCACCCTCTGCAGGCCACCTTGGCTCAACAGAGGAGCACTTTTAGTAACATACTAAGACAACTGTGCTGCTCCAAAGAGCGCTATGAGATAATTCTTACCCTCGGCCATTAGGCTCTATAATGAGTCAACCTATAGCCAGGGAAATAATGACACTCTCCTGTTAGTGTTTGTGGTAACATATATTTTTATTCTTTCAACTTCTCTTCTTCTAATATTTATATCTGTGCATTTATAATGCTACTGTGACACTGTAATTTCCTTTGGGACCAATAAAATATCTATCTATCTATGTAAAGGAGGTAAGTTGTTTTTATTGTTTGCTAAAGCTTTGCAAAACTGGACAGTTCAAATGAGAACTCTTAACCCTCCACAAGGTCACGTGTGTGGACTAAGAGTGTAGGCCAAACAAGTTCAAACATGCCTGCTGGTTTGGGTAACCGTTGAAGTGTGTTCATGTATTATTATTTTGCAAGAATACTGCGAACGATATCGGAAATGAGAACAATTATTTCTAGGAAGGCACGGAAAGCCATGTGATTCTATGAGCAACAATAGCCAAATTCCAGGATGTTGTAATCCTTGTGTCTATCCTAGTATCTAAAATCCATCAAAACTGTTAAAATTTTGGGTAAATTATAAAACCTGCCTTATTTTACTCATTGACATACAAATTTCTTAAATATCTTACACTTCACCGTATTAACATACAGATTATTTATTTCTTTGCAGATTTATCAAACAAATTAAACTCAATACAAAAATAATGAGTTTCAAAAATGTCAATTGAATCAAATATTTTAATTGAATAATTGAAAATCATACATTTTATTTTAACTATTTATTTTATATTTTTTGCAGAACCAATTTAAGTTGAAATGTCGAAGGATATGAAGTATGATGAAAAAGTTGGGACACTTCCAAAAACCTTTTCTTGAAGCATCCTATAAAGTTGCTCACTGGACTGACAAACAAAAGGATTGTGAATGAGAATTTTTAATACTTGTAACCATTAAAAGAAAAAAATCAAAATCGACTGAATGTCCACCATGACATGCATGTTGCTTTATCAAAGATCACCCCACAGTTCAATGTCCTTATTCAAGCTAAGCAACAGGTTTCACACTATGTCTTTAAAAATAAAATTTAATTTTAACTTGCCTATACCTTAAATGTATAGTCTTGTTATTTAATGCATTAAAATATATTATTACATCACAAATTAGTTTTATTAAATATACTGATAACTGTACTTCAGTATAACTGGCTTCTTTTGTAATCCTATTTTATTTTATTGATCTGAAGATATTATTTTGAGAAGGGGACCATGGGCTTCACCAGAATGCCAAAGGGGTCCATGGGATGAAAAAGGTTATGAACCCCTGGCGTAGGATATCGCATCTCACACTGAATAAATCACATAAATTGAACAGGGTTAACGAGCATAGCGTGGTAACCACAGGGCATCTCTGCTTGCTTTGACTAAAGGATCTATTCAGCTAGTTTGCAGTAATCAAACACTTTATCTGCAACAACAGACATACAGTAACTAAGGGTGCCCCATTGTGAAGTATACACAAATGATTGTCAGCAGCTTGCAAAGATACTTTAGAATTTGAACCATCATATTGGTTCACAGCCTTTCAGTGGTATTGATGCAGCTGAAACAAAGAAGCCTGCCATCATGCTGCACACTAATATAAAGCTCTGGATGGCTAACAGTTTCATTATGAAATACAAATGAGAACACTACTGCACGTGTGGCTATAGCAGCTGTAACTATCTCACAGACTCACAGGAAAGTACTTGGCAGAATTTTAAAATCAGTGAAAATGCGAAATCGCTTGCAGAGGAGAGGAGATACTATGTCAATGTTTCAGTCTTGTAAAGTAACAAGGAGCTGTGTAATATAGATAACGTTTAGGGGCACTGACATGCAGTTTACACAAGATGAAAATAAGAATTATGTCTGCTGAAGATCCAAAGGCTCATTTGTAGAATTTAATTTGTTCAGGTTATCAGCCACCTGACATACTGCTGGAAAAGTGTATTGTGAAACCAGCTGGTGATTCACCATGTTCCACACAACACTCTTATTCAGCCTGCTCTATTTACCTGGTTTATTTATTGTGAGATGCAATACCTTACACTAACCTCATTTCAATGTGCCTACTATGAAAGTAGATCCCCATGTCTGAAACACCTCGTTATGTGCCAGAGATTATGCTTATAATTCATGCAATAGATTCCATCATCAATATTGCCTTTGAGACCATGAATATCAACACTTGTGATCAGATCCAGACTTTCTCTTTGATTGCAAGGAACAAAACAAGAAAACAAGATATGAGACAATTGGCCTGAATTCAATTAATAAGGAGTGGCAGGGATGCAAAATGATGCTACTTCCTGAGTTACAGGTGTAGAAATCTCAAAAGATGCATTGGGGTGGTAGCGAAGGGTCTCGGCCCAAAACGTCAACTGTACCTCTTCCTAGAGATGCTGCCTGGCCTGCTGCGTTCACCAGCAACTTTTATGTGTGTTGCTTGAAATTCCAGCATCTGCAGATCTCCTCGTGTTTGGGGTGGTAAATATGGCTCACTTTGTAACAAATTAATTTGTTGAGTGTAAACACTCTGAAGCCAGCCAGTGCTGTAATGGCATCAGCACCGGATTTCGAGGAGAGGGGTCCTGGGTTCAAATCCAGCTGGTTCCTTGCATGCTTTCCATCCGTGTTGAGTTGAGCGATGAACCAGCAATTTGATATTGCAGACATTACTTGCAGACAAGAGGAAACTGTATTCCAACTAACAAACTACTCAACTGAGGAAACTTAATAATTATACTTGTTTTTGGCAGGTACAACAACCTCTCTGTCAACTTTGCACACTCTCTATTCCATACACCACCTGATATGATAAAATGAGCAAAAATAAATTGTTACCTTATGTCTGTCAGCAGTACTATAATAATGGCCATTAAGACAAAGATGAGAGAGGACCATAAAAACACTCTCACCTTGATGTTTACTCCAAACCATGTCTCGACTTGAACTACATTGCAAAATCATAGTAAATTTTTTCAGGGATTTTCATCAATTTCATTTTGAAGCTACTATATTTTACTTAGATAACATTAAATACAGTCGAAACAGCAATCAGATAGAAATGGAGACCACAAGCTTTGCTCAACTAACCATCAAAATGACTTCATCCTTAACAATGTCAATTACAAACATTAGTAAAAAATGCATTCAGAAGGATGGTTGCTTGCTGTAGAGCATACCTGTCCATCATTTTTAAAGCAGAAGTGAGTTTTGTAGGTAACAAGGATATTCAACCTGAAAACGTCAGAAATTAAAAGGCATTACCTCCATACTTATATAAATATATGGACATAGGTATGGTATTTTATTTGATTAGCTAAATATTCCTTCAAGAGCTCCACACATTGAGCTGAAGAGTATTCAATGATGAGCTGGTTACTATCCTTCTGAGGGCAAAAAATATTCTTTGAGTCCAGCCGGTTCTAAGATGACACCGAAAATGATGAAAAATTGTCACCAAGTCAAGCTGCAAAGCAGTAATCTGATAAACAAGGTAGATTGATAACAGCTTTGTTCATTAATGGTTCTCAGGCTGGTAGACATGTCTCAGTGTCTAAGACAGGATAGATCCCATTGAGTTTTAATTAACATTGAAAGCTACTTCCATGGTCAGGATGACACTAAACCGGCAAGCAGAAACAAGAGTTTTTAAAGCAAATTCTGAAGGCTTACAGGGTTTAAACTCTATCAACATTCCAGCAAATACTGGACAAAGATCAACTCTGGCGAAAGCATCTCAACAAAGGAGTCAAAACACATGCAAGGTATATCTTCAGGTAATTTAAAAGTCGATTGCCATTTCAATTACATCAGCACTCAACAAAACTAGGAGTGATGAGCACCTTGGTAGCCAGAGCTTCAACCAGACGGTTCCAATAGCAACTTGCAACTTGAGAATAAACACAAAGCGACTTAATTTTAAGCTTTCAAAGAGAAAGTTGACAATTAATGGAATATACAATACTTTAGGATCATTGTTGCAGTTGTTGTGTATAGAACCAAAATATATCAGCTGTATCAAAATATATCAGCATATCTCCTGACGAAGGGTCTCGGCCTGAAACGTCGACTGCACCTCTTCCTATAGATGCTGCCTGGCCTGCTGCGTTCACCAGCAACTTTTATGTGTGTTGCTTGAATTTCCAGCATCTGCAGAATTCCACGCAAACAACAGGAATTCTGCAGATGCTGGAAATTCAAGCAACATACATCAAAGTTGCTGGTGAACGCAGCAGGCCAAGCAGCATCTATAGGAAGAGGTGCAGTCGACGTTTCAGGCCGAGACCCTTCGTCAGGACTAACTGAAGGAAGAGTGAGTAAGGGATTTGAAAGTTGGAGGGGGAGGGGGAGATCCAAAATGATAGGAGAAGACAGGAGGGGGAGGGATAGAGCCGAGAGCTGGACAGGTGATAGGCAAAAGGGGATACGAGAGGATCATGGGACAGGAGGTCCGGGAAGAAAGACGGGGGGGGGCGGTGACCCAGAGGATGGGCAAGAGGTATATTCAGAGGGACAGAGGGAGAAAAAGGAGAGTGAGATGTGGCCTTTTATATATTGGTGAGACCCGACGCAGACTGGGAGACCGCTTTGCTGAACATCTACGCTCTGTCCGCCAGAGAAAGCAGGATCTCCCAGTGGCCAAACATTTTAATTCCACATCCCATTCCCATTCTGACATGTCTGTCCACGGCCTCCTCTACTGTGGAGATGAAGCCACACTCAGGTTGGAGGAACAACACCTTATATTCCGTCTGGGTAGCCTCCAACCTGATGGCATGAACATCGACTTCTCTAACTTCCGCTAAGGCCCCACCTCCCCCTCGTACCCCATCTGTTACTCATTTTTATGCACATATTCTTTCTCTCACTCTCCTTTTTCTCCCTCTGTCCCTCTGAATATACCTCTTGCCCATCCTCTGGGTCACCCCCCCTCCTTGTCTTTCTTCCCGGACCTCCTGTCCCATGATCCTCTCGTATCGCCTTTTGCCTATCACCTGTCCAGCTCTTGGCTCTATCCCTCCCCCTCCTGTCTTCTCCTATCATTTTGGATCTCCCCCTCCCCCTCCAACTTTCAAATCCCTTACTCACTCTTCCTTCAGTTAGTCCTGACGAAGGGTCTCGGCCTGAAACGTCGACTGCACCTCTTCCTATAGATGCTGCTTGGCCTGCTGCGTTCACCAGCAACTTTGATGTATCTGCAGAATTCCTGTTGTTTGCGTTTTTAATATCAGAATATGGGACAGTTTATGAATACTTTGCCATCAACACTTTTTTTTCTCTGGAGCTGCTCAGACGACTTAGAGTACTATGCAGAAGTCTTCCACACACTATATATATATTTATATACTGTACACCCAAGACCTTTGCAGAGTACTGTAGTAATTTTATGTATTGCACTGTACTGCTGCCAAACAAAAAGTTTCCTGACATATGTGAGTGAGGATAAACCTGATTCTGATATGGGTCTCTACTGTGGACTGAGAGTGGGAAGGGGCACAGGGAGAGGGGAATCATGGTTTGGAAAGGGGGAAAGGAGTGGGAAGCACCAGAGAGATATTCTGTAATGATCAATAAACCAATTATCTGGAATCAAATGATCTTGCCTGGTGTCTCAGGGCTGGGTGCATCTGCATCCGCACTGCCCCTGCCCTTGGCACTCCTTCTCAGCTTGCTGTCCCACATTCCTCCCACAGCACTCCATCCTCACCACTCCTAATATCTTTGCTCCAGCCAGATTTACAAACTGCTCCACATTGACAAATGCAGTACAGTACTGTGCAAAAGGCTTCAGCATCGTAGCTATATCTATGTGCCCAAGACTTTTGCACAGTACTATAACCTAATGCTGTAGCATATCATCTCATGTGACTTACTAGAAAGGAATGTTAATCGTCAACACCTTGCTAAAGGTTATCCAATGACAAAAGCTATGGGTATGGGAGGAGGATAAGTGGTCAGCTGAAACAGCAGGAGAGTGAGGTGGCATCCTACTCTGTGTACGGGGCATACACATCCACTCACAAACAGCAGAAAATCTGCAGATGCTGGAAATTCAAGCAACACACACACACACACACACACACACACACACACACACACAACGCTGGAGGAACTCAGCAGGCCAGGCAGCATCCATGGAAAAAAGTACAGTCGACATTTCGGACCAATACCCCTTCAGCAGGACTGGAGAAAAAAAGATGAGGAGTAATCAAAATAGAAAATGCTGGAAAATTTCAGCAAGCCGGGTAGCATCTTTAGGAAGTGAAACAATGTTTTCAGTCTGAGGCCCTTCCTGACTTTGCCAGCATTTTTTTTGTTTCAGAATTCATCTGTAATCTTCTCTTTGATTTTCATTTACACTTTCAACAATTATTTTAATTATTTTCCCACAAAAGAATCAGCCTTCATTAGTTTCATACAACCCAGTCTGTTTTACATAAACAAAACTTGAGCAAGCTGTGAAGTGGGAGACCAATTCATCCAACTGCTGACCAATATCAATCCCCCAAGGTTCAAAACCAGAGTAACCCAACATCATCAAAATTCTGCTACAAATTCAAATCTTCCTGAGTCACATCAGTAGGTAGGTTTTTACTCAATTAATCTTCATGTAAGCACTTAAAATATGATTTTAATAAGAGATTATGAATTATCTGAATTGCTCTTATTCACTTAGCACAAATGTAGCCTTTCAAAGAATCATAAACAATAAGAATTTACAACCCACTTACAAAATTGCAATTTCTTTGAGTGAATTATGTAAATATCAAACACCTATGCATTCAACACTAACAATGACTGGCAGGAAGCTGCATGACCATGGGCACCATTACACAGTGAAAACTAATGCAATAAGACAAGCGAATATTACTGTTAACTCAACAATAATTCTAAACAGAGAATTGTTAAAGCACTGGGTAGGTAACAAGGATTGTGGCATGGCAGAAAACGATGGTTTGTTCTTCCACGGTTTACTTGGAGATGCAACTTCTTTACTGGTACTGGAAGCCAATAAGCAATCCAACAGTTTAAAAAAAACACCGGAATGATGAGAATGGATGGTGATATAGATTTGGACATAGAAACTGATGGTGTGTTTTTGGATGATACTGCCATGGAGCAGTATGCTGATGAGAAAGAAAAGTCAGCAAGAATAGTTCCTTGGGAGACATCCAAGGTAATGAGGTAAAAGAAAAAGGCATTGGTTATAAATCTTTGGCTATGAATGGATAAGAATGAAATCAAATGATTACAGTTCCACCCATCTA
This sequence comes from Mobula hypostoma, assembly GCF_963921235.1. NCBI lineage: Eukaryota > Metazoa > Chordata > Chondrichthyes > Myliobatiformes > Myliobatidae > Mobula > Mobula hypostoma. The sequence continues at coordinate 114,977,123 of NC_086105.1, forward strand.
GTCCTTTGGTCCATGAAATAATGAATCTTGGTAATTACCACCATGAAATTGATGTACACCAACTAAACTGATAGCTCCCCATCCCCACCCACCCTCTTTTAAAGCTATTCATGCCAATAATTTTACTAATGATATGATTTCCTGTGGATTTTGAATTACTTTTCAAGGCAAACCAATGATTGTGGCTCTAAAGCTTAAATGTGTTTGGCTGCAATAACTAGGCTTAAATTCATATAAAGCCCAAAGAATATTAACTAACTCCACAAACACTTCTCTGTCTCGAATGGGATTACATTCTCCAGTGTCAATGGAAATACTGGATTGAAAGATCTTTCAATTACTCAAGGGCAAGAAGGATTAGGTTTCTGGCACAGCACAAATCTCTTCATAACTGAATATTTTCTATTAAAAAGCAATATGCTCTAAGTGCTGTCCAATTTAATTCACAAAGTAAAAGAGATTTAATTTCCTTGTGGTGAACTGTACTCTTACATATAGCCAACAGGGTCATTTTCCTAACTACCTAACTACTCTTGGCAATATTCACAGTATAACCAGACTTGCATCTTTGCTGCTACATTCCTCAGATCATCAGATCTGGAACAGCAATAGCATCTGCTGTCGGTCAGACTGATATGCAAACAATAAGCATCACAGATAGGGGATCTCTTTCAAGAATCCTTTCAAACTAACTGTATTTGCAATATTCCCAGGAACAAAGCCAAATGCTTATGATACAGGATAAATCTATTTCAGTCCAAATAAATTTGCTTATTTTATGGGTGATCTTACAATTATTAAACCATTATATATTATAATAATTTCTGAATTATCCATGAACAGTACTTTGTTATTCCTTTCTCTTGCACTAGTCATTCAGTAATTTATAACTTTTTTAATGTATTAACACTGTAATGCACTCCAAAACAAAAATTTCAAGACGTGTTCACCAGTGATAAAAACCTGATTCTGAATTGATAATCTATATATCCTTGTATGCAAGTCATTAGAAACCAAAGTGCGGATACATCAAGTGATGAGGATAGCAAATGATATGCCGACTTTTATTATAAGAAGATGTCTTGCTACAATTATACAAGGCTTTGGAGAACTCATACCTGGAGTATGAGTTTAGTTTCTTTCGCTAAAAATGAATTGACTGACATTGGAGAGAGTGCAATGAAGATTCATTAAACTGGTTCCAAGTGTGGGAGGTTAATTGCTTGAGTCAAGATTGAGCAAAGCAAGCCTGTGGCTCAGAAAAGGAAAAGTACATAATTCTCCCAGGGCTCAAGAGGAAGGATGTTTCCTTGAGTTGAGTAATCTACAACAAGAAGTCACAGTCTCTGAATGAAATGATGAGTGGAGCAGGTTTACTTGCAGTCTTTGACAATGAGGTTAATGTAATGGAGTGGATTCCTGCAGGGGCATGTGAGAAATGAATCAGTTCTTACTTTGTCACTTACAAAGTTGACCAGTCAAAATATGACAGGATTAAGGTTAGGGTAGAAGGGGAATGTGAAACCTTTGAATACAGCAAAAATCAGGCTTATGATAGCTTTGGTCTGCCAGTGTTCAAAGATGGGCCACACGTAATTCAGTACAAAGTCAAGGCCAATCCTCAATACCGTCATGGAAAGATCTATGCTTTTGGTAGATAGATATGAAACCATGCGAGAAGCTAGACAAACGTCTGAAGGCTTTTGCTCAGCGGCTTCAATTGCAGAATTGCTTTCCTGTAAGGAACATTACCTGTATTAACTTGTGAGAACTTCATGCAAAGGAATGGTATGGAAATGACAGAAATGCAAGTCTTGGATGATTTCTTTGTGGTGGCTACAGTAGTGTTATAACACACCCATGTTAACAAGACAGGGGTAATTGTGCTGCATTCAGCAATATTTCAATATTGTGCTTCATCCTCCCTTTCTGTGACATTAAGTACATCACCCGGAAATGAGCAAAATGAGCTTTATGAGAGCCCTCAGCTGTTGGAGCATGCCTGAAAGCATAGCTCAGCACAGCCACACACTGGACAGGGCCACATGATCCAGCTTCTGCTTTTTACTTGCTGCTTTGTTGTTTCTATGAGATCTATTTAATAGGATACAGTAATAACGGAATGGTCAAATTCACAAACAAGGAACTCAGAAGTCTAGACTAACAAACCTACACTGAAATCCCATTTGGCAGCAGTGCAATTTAAATTCAGCTAACTCAGCTAATCCTTATTAATGTCATTTTGAAATTACCAGTTACAGTCTTTCCTCAGGTTTAGCATACAGGTACGCAACTCCAGAAACACAATATGGTTGACTCTGAGATGGCCTTGCAAGCCAATCAGTCTCACAGCAATTAGTAATGGGAATAAATACTGGCCTACAACTGCAAATTAATACATTTGAAACATCTGATTGTGACAAAATTAGTGATAGATACCAGAAATTTATCTGAAATAACACTGGATTGCAACATTTTGAAATGTGAAATGTGAAATCTGTGAGCAGCTGCTTTCAAGATCAGGCAAAAATACCTGATACAGAGTTATGTAATTGTAAAGCTGACTGTGCTGGTCCCATTTACTCATAGTAGGCCCTTGGCCCTCTCTGCAAGTACTTTCTTTTCAAATCTTTTTATTATTATTATCCAAAATTAACAAGAGTACATCGAAGTAGGCAACATTTACAATGTCTCAAGAAAAAAGAACATTGTTTTAAAGATTGAAAAAATTTTGGTGAGAAAAAAAATGCTACTAAAGCAAAGGAAAGTGAGGGAAAAAAAAACAATTAGGTGTTCAACCCCGGAGCCGTGTGTCATACAAAAAGCTTCTAAAGATAAACATCAAACCGCCAGCAAGAGAAAAAAGTGTGCAAACTATTCATTTTCAACAGGACAAAAAAAATGATATCATTAACTTAATGTAAAATTATTCAAATTTCTTTGGTAATATGGAGTAACTTTAAATCTAAAGTTTAATTAAGTAAAATTTTCCACTTTTAAAAGAACTGCCAATGGGAAATCAGAAATCAACTACCTACACAAACATGTGAGCTTTAAGTAATTACTTTCGATCAAAAATATGAAATAATGTTGCAATAGCTATCTTATGAAATGAAACAAAATTCACTTTGCATTAGTTTGTTCATGCTTTAATGAGGAAAAAAAATAGGAACTATAACTCTAATTGCAACCAACCACAACCATTCAAGATACAATAACAGAAAAACAAAAACTAGCTATAAATAGACCCAAGCACAGGAACTCAGCAGGTCAGGCAGCACCCATGGATGGGAATGAACAGTCGACATTTTGGGCTGAGGCCCTTCATCAGGACTGGCTTTTGCTATATAAAAAAAAGTTGGGATTAGCACAGAGAGAAGCCTGGAGGACAGTGTGTTCAGGGGGAGTGAGGTTTGAATTGGAGAGACGAGAGTTAAAGTCAATATGGTTGATCACTCATCGGCAGATAGAGATTTAAAAAAATCCAGAGCAGGGTGTCCAAGAAGAGAAGGAGGGTTGAAGACGGGAGAAGGGGTCATCAGTGCAGGCTGGAGAGTCCTTGCCAAAGGAGCAGGCACAGAGACAGAGGCGATGGAAGAAGAGTCTGGTGTCACAGTGAGCGTGGAAATCACCGAGATGGACAAAGGTGAGGCCCTGACTGAGAACAGAATGAACTAGAGCTTTGCATCAGTGGTGGATAGTTATTAAAAGGAATTCTGAAACACAGGGTTAATTTGTGTTTGGAAAGACACAGTCTAATTAGGAATAGCCAGCATGGCTTTGCACGTGGACAATCATAAGGCCATGTCCGCTTGATCTAAGCCTTTTAGTTTTCAATAGGTTTCAGTGAGATCTACCCACTCCCGCCATGTATGTATGCAGAGGAAACCGTATTTATACTATAGAAGTCATTCATTAATTTAAATTATGTATAAATTCCATACAGTTAATGGGGCAGCTTTTGCTTTCTTTGATGAGCTTCCAAGAAGAGGTCATCAATTTAAATTTGTCTCTATGGGTAAGAAATTTTTCTTATGCACAAAGTATTTATTGTTGAAGCTGTGATTTATGTGGCATTGGATTGCCTGAGGCAGGGACAATTATGTATTTTCAAGGAATGTTGGATAACATTTTAAGCACAGGGGTATAAGGAAATATGGTACAATAGGATTAGTTTTAAATCAATCTGGCAAGCAGCTGGTACTGACATATTGGGCTAAATAGTCTGTTAAGGTATCCTTAAATTTAAAATTAATTACTTTAGTCCCATAAACAATACACAGTACATACTCAACTCAGGACTAAAGAACTGAAACATCAAGCACTGATATTAAAGCAACCAGACACTGGCCAGTGATATAAAGAAACAATCAAAAGATTAAAGTGCAATTACATTGAGGAAATGCAGCCTTGAACACAAAGAGCTTCTCAATAATTTTGCAGCACTCCTAATATTGGCCACACTTAGTAAATTAGTACTGCAACCTGATTATATAAATGTGGAAACCCATCTTTATTCCTACTCACCAGCCCAGACATTAGTTTAATCTTTAACAATTCCACATGTTTACTTGGCTGCCTTTTCTGCTTAACTTATATTTCACTGTCCTAATTATTTTTTTTAATTAGAATACTGTTTTTTTTTCAGTAATTCATTCTACCACAGATGTGAAGCAGTATGCAATGCTTCAGTCCAAAATTGCTAAATGAACTTTGAGAAAATTGTCACTGGAAAATGGTAACACTTCCACAAATACATTATGAGAGTACTATTTGAAATAAGGAAGATGTGAGAGGAAATATTAGCATTTGTGACACTTCTATTTCTGGCATTTCACAATTACTGGGACTATTTTAATCTGGAGACTAAAACAGACAGTAAAACAAATACTGATGCCAATTTCAATTTACTCATTAAAGGACATGATAAATGGACTTCAGCTGCATTTTACTTCCTGAGTTCAGATCCCTTCAACTGAATGGCCAAATAAAATAAGTTGCCTTATCTGCTACTTTCTACACAAAAAAAACTATAGGCTTAAAGTAACATATGATTTTTTCCTGTATGGAGTTTGCATATTGTTTTTATTCATTCATTTATGGGATGTGGGCGTTGCCAGCTAAACCAGCATTTATTTCCCATCCCTAGTTGCCCTTGAGAAGGTGGCAACGAGCTGCCTTCTTGAACCACTGCAGTCTCTGAGGTGTAGGTACACCCACAGTGCTGTTCCATGATTTTGACCCAGTGACAATGAAGGAACAGCGATATGTTTCCAAGTCAGGGAGGTGAGTGACTTGGAGGGGAATTTCCAAGTGGTGGTGTTCCCAGGTCTCTGCTGTTCTCGTCCTTCTAGGTGGTAGTGGCTGTGGGTCTGAAATGTGTTGCCTTATGAACTTTGGTATGTTGTTGCAGTGCATCTTGATAGTATTCCCCCTGTGATCTAAACTATATGTGCTTGTACATGCGATGACTGGGCCTCAAAGCCATGGATTCACTTAGAGGAAGTCGAGCGTCGGGGCGAGGACTATATATACATACACACACACATTCTGCGTCGTATTTTTACTGATATTCTATATGGGTTTGTTGAGTTGTATGAATCAAACCGTGGTGTCGTGGGGGGAGGGGGGAGGTGAGCATTGTGCCTCTTTTTACGTGACTGTGATCTTGTGTGTGCTTACTGTGTGCGTCTGTTGGTAATGTGTCCTTGCACCTTGACCTCGTAGTAACACTGTCTCGTTTGGCTGTATTCATGAGTATTCATATATACAATTAACTTGAATTGAATTGATGGTGTGAGTCTCCCTGGATGGTGCAGTTTCACTCAAGTGCAGGTTGGTAGGTCAATTACTCACTATAAATTGCCCCAAATTTGTAGGTGAACGGTAAAATCTGGGGGTTACGTGGATAGAAATTTGGAGAGAACAAATGGGATTAGTGTGTAGGAGTAGATGATGGATAGTGAAAACGCAGCACACTGAAGAACTAGTTGCTGTGCTGCATGGCTATGTACTGTAACTCAATATAAAGGATAGGATCAGGGCTTTAACAGAATCAACGATGGGTAGAAACAGTAGGGCAGTAGAGATAAGATCAATGGGAGAGACAAGTAGAAAGAAATAAGATGGATAGAGGCAGAGTTGGAGATGATAGATAGAAAATCAGGGCAGTGGGTTAGAAGGTAAAAAGGAAGGAAAATGGGAGTCTGAATCTGGAGGAAGTTGCTGTTTGCACTAACGATCAGGGAACCTGCAGTCTGAAATAAATTGTAAAGTGCGAGAAAGCACAGCGAAAAAAAACTATCTGGAAGAAATGAGACATATGAAAACTCTGCAGCTGTAAGCTCATATGCCCTTTAGAGGAAGTAACACCTGGTCTCCAATTAAAGCTTGCTTTGGTGTCAGTAGACTAAGCAACTCATGGGCTTCATAAGAACACAATATTTTTGTTTAAGCGACTTCATGATGCATATTGCACACCTTTAAATGCCAGGATACCTCTTCACACATGCCTGTCATTAAGTCCCCAATCAGATTTATCAATCAAGTTGTTGATAACATTCAATTACATAGCACACATACAGAGTGTGCATTTTGCATTACATATTTCAAGTTGTGTATATAATTTGCTTGTCAGCAGCAGCATTTGAGCTGCATTTCAGCGTTAGGAAAGAACTAACTGTGCTGTGCTATAAGCTCAAAGAAAGTTTCACAGAGAAAAACTGGAACTCCCAGTGAGATTGACCTTCACTTTATTTACACTGACTGTTATTTGCTATTAGTTTGACTGTCCTTGACATCCAGCAACAGAGATGTTCATTAAGCTGGTTAACACCCAAAACCCACTGAGAATTCTTAGAAGGGAGACAAACATCTGAAAGGTGCAATTTTTTTTTTACAAAACCTTGCTGAACAGTTTAGCAAGTACAAAATAAGGAATGGTGAGAACAGATGAGATCAGAAAAGAAAGTGAAATATCAGTAATCTCTTTAAAATATCAAATAAAATTGCTTTAAATGCATTGAACTTTGAAATATTTATCTGACAATAACGATACACAATATTTTAGGACACAATTGATATTTGGGGCTTAGTATACAATTAGAAGGTCACAAAACACAGGAAATGTGAAACATATTTTATTTCATTTTTAAAGCAATAATAATTTGTAAATACCCAAGTTCTTGTCAAATAAATTATTTCTGAAGAATGTTCTGGAGAAGTTAGCAAAGACTGGAAAGGTTATTTGGCATTTTAATTAACCATTTTCCATGCAAGATGCATAGATTATACAAGGTGCAGTATTACAGACTTATTAAACGTGATCTCCTGTTAAAGTAAGTAACGGCAATTTTGTTCGGTATTCTATCTTCCCTCCCATGATTTACATGACCAAATACTGATATTTACAGAACAATGTTAATGAGAGCAACTATATTATAACTAGTTATGAAAATTTTTGTTTTCCTATTAGCAAGGAAATGTGTTCAAGCAATATGTAAACCAAACAGCATGGAGAACGGAAAGAGTGCTTGCTGCTTAAGTAACACAAATCAAGACCTCACTCAAAATTAACAGACATCCATAAACATAATAGTCAGAGCATGTTCAAAAAAACATATCTACTTCATTAGGTGCACATTTTTAAAAAAGAATAAAATAATGTATATATTTTTACACTTCAGTGACCAGTCTTCATCCCTTTTTTTGCAACAGTCAACCACTGCTCAAAGCTGAAACAGTGACCCTCTGATAACGCATGCAATTTACTATCCTCCATGTGTGAATGTATGGATAGAGCATACCAGTGTGCTGAACACTTGTTTGGCCACACTGGTGCTGAAGTTGTATTTAGGAAATACATATATATTTGACCTATTTGATGAATGGCAATGGCATTAATATCAACATTTCATCTTTTCTTCTGGAGGATAAAAGACACGTTTCCAGGGTTGATGCTGATCTGCTCACTATTGAGCAATTATTTGGCTAAATATATGAAATTACTATTTCTTAATTTCAGATTACATATGCAAGGGTAATTATTCCCATCATGATTTCATCTACTGCTGCTTATCTAAATGTTCAATCATGCACATTCACAGGCAGCACTTGAAGCTCATTTAGTCTGGCCACTTACCACAAAAATATGACCATTCAGAGCTTGGAGATGGATGTTCTCAAGGAGTGAATTTTATGGAATAATGACTGTTCAAATCATGAAAGTGCGTCTGTCAAGCAAATAGATCACTTTTTCCACTTTCATGCTGCATACTTTAAAAATAATAAAAAATCATGCATCAATTCTATTCTGTTGAGCAAGTTTTTAAGAAGTGGGTGCCAACACCCTTCCAACGCATTATGGATAGAAGCAAGTTTATCCTATGGGCACATTACATTTGCCACCAACTTGACTGACCATGTCCTCCACCAGCAAGTCTGCCAATGTGGGGCAACAATGGAAAGGCATCAAGGGATTCTCTGAAGTTTTCATAGTGAAACTTGGGAAGTCCACATTATTCCCTAGTTGGCACAGTTCCAGGAATGCGAGAGGAAACTGGGAAGGTGATTGGCAGTGATCTCACTCCAAGAAAGTACTGACAGCTGGGAAATTACAGACTTTCAGGAAGGCAGTTGAGGCTACTTGTCCTAGACTCTGCTTCAGCCCTGAACTGAGGGATGGCCTTGGCCTTTGGACAAACGGAGCCTGCAGGCCCTGGGCTATTCAGCTATCTGGCAGGGCTATAATGAGGATTACCTGGCAGTGTGGAAGCACCACCCCACCTCCTCAGTTCAGCAACCAGTAATAACTCATCTTTTGAGCTAGCTCGTAACTTTGGACCACACTGGGCTACACAAGGTGACATTCAAGGAACTACTGAATGCCAATGGTTCCTTGAAGGCAAGTAGATTCACCCCAAGGTGGAACAAGCAGCCAGAAGCTTGAGGCTGATGGGAGCCACAAAGATTGGGGGATGGATGAGCTGGGGGCATTAGTGGGAGGAAGGAGAAGACAACAGAAAGGAAGGTTTGAAAAGTAGCAAGGGATTAAGGGAAAAAATATCTGAGGCATGGGGAAAATAGGGAGCAGACAACAAAGAGTGGCTATGGAAGTTAGTGTGGACAAGAATGTGCCTGTGCATCTTGTTTGTTTATGTAAATTTAGATTTAGATTTAGATTTAGATTATGAGGACACGCAGTCCTCTTTTATTGTCATTTAGTAATGCATGCATTAAGAAATGATACAATGTTCCTCCAGTATGATATCACAGAAACACAAGACAGACCAAGGCTGAAAAATTGACAAAAACCACATAATTATAACATATAGTTACAACAGTGCAAAGCAATACCGTAATTTGATAAAGAACAGACCATGAGCACGGTAAAAAAAAGTCTCAAAGTGTCTCGAAAGTCCCAACATCTCACGCAGACGGTAGAAGGAAGAAAACTCTCCCTGCCATGAACCTCCAGCGCCACAAACTTGCCAATGCAGCACCCTGGAAGCAGCCGACCACAGCCCACTCTTGAGTCTGTCCGAAAACTTCAAGCCTCCGACCAGCCCTCCAACACCGAGCACCATCTCTGACAAGCACTTCGACCCCGACCGCCAAGCAACAAGTAAAGCCGAGGATTTGGGGCCTTCCCCTCCGGAGATTCTGGATCACACAGTAGCAGCGGCAGCGAAGCAGGCATTTCAGAAGTTTCTCCAGATGTTCCTCCGTGCTTCTCACGTCTGTCTCCATCAAATCAGAATTGTGCACGGTACCTACTTAACAAATACAGATACCATCGCGGAGCGGCCGCACGCGCTGCCATCTTCTCCTTCTCCTCCATACAATGGAGAATGAAAATGTGCTCGTGCAAACACTGTTCAGAGGGATCATTTGCCTGTAATTTTCCTGAACCTCCTTGTCACTGGACCTAGACTTCAATCCTGTGATTAAACTCCTTGAGGAAACTTTTCTGCATTTAGTAAAATGTTTATATCCAAGAAGAAAATTCCATCTAACAATAAAAGACAAAGATACAGCAGCCATGAGCAATATAAGAATTCATGCACAAACACCTACCATGTGGCAGATTGTCCTCTTCAATAATGTATGGAATGAATGGAAAGAGCCATTGTGTGTGAGGAACAGATAGAGAGTGGGAGCTTAAAGGAGGATGGGGCTAAGGAGGGTGGTAAGAATAGATGTGTCCATCTTGGTGTCTGCCTGTGCATGGGTGCTTGGATTTATCTGGGCAGAATGCATCTGCTTCCAGACACACATATAGTGACATCATGACAGTCTCTGGCTAAAATTTGCTTTTATCTTCCTTCATCTTTGATTTCTTAGGTTTAACGTGAAAGGGGCCTGATCTAAAGAGAATGTGAGGAGCAAGCTTTTCACACAAGCTATGATTGATATACGGAACCGGCTGCCACAGGAGGTGGTAGAGGCAGGTACAAGTACAAAGTTTAAGAGAGATTTGGAGAGGTAAGTGGATGGGAAAGTCTCAAAGGGGTGTGGGCCAAATGCAGGCAAATGGGATATACTGTACACCAATAAGCATCCTGGCTGACATGCACGAGTAGGACCAATTAACTGCTTTCACCACCCTATACAACTCTAGTCTGGAATCTATCCTGATCCTGTTCTTACCAATCCACAAAGTTTGTAAACTTTCATTCAAATGAACATCTCACATACTAAACTGAATCCCAAATAGAACAGTCTCTGACAGTTAAAATGCTGAAAGCAGCTAATATGTCTAGTGATTGATCACATTATTAGTACAATGAATAGTAATTAACTCATTGAAGCTTTCAAGGGCAACCAGTGACAAAGTGAACAAGGAAACTGTGTTGTAGCAAACTATGAGGCAGTGAAACAATGAGCCATAGCTTTTGAATTTTAACATGAAAATAAGAATGCCTTTCCTCGACAAATGGTGGCACTCAGTTATGGAGTTCGCACACAGAGGCTGCTGGGTAGCACAATGATATCAGATGGCAGACAGCATTGTTCTGTTGTCACTCAAGTCCCATAAGCAACCGCAGAGATGAGGCTTGCTTCACTGATGGCTGAGACTCCAATCTATCTTTCTCCAGGTAGTTTGCAATCTTCTACACTCAAGTCTCCCTACTGATGATCATCTCGATCAAAACCCTAATAATCTCTTAAATCACATCCCTGAACAATGGCTCTCGGAATCAGAATTATTATCACTGGCATATAACGTGAAATTTGTTGTTTAGCAGCAGCAGTACCGTGCAATACATAAAAAAGTTACTATAAGGTTACAACAGGAATTACACTGCTGCTATTGACGGTGAAGACGTGGATGTGGTGAGGACTTCCAAGTACCTGTGGGTGTACCTGGACGACAGACCTGAGTGGAGCACCAACACAGAGGCTGTGTACAAGAAGGGACTGAGTTGCTTCCACTTCCTGAGGAGCATTACAAGTACGCAGATATACAAATATTAGAAAAGAAGCAAGAAGAATTAAAAAGTAAGTCACTTTAATACTAAACGTACAAGATTCCCAAGTCAAAGATTACAAGACTGAGGTCCTTTGGAGTACGCAGCCCTCTCCTTCACATGTTCTACCAGTCTGTTGTTGCCATACAATCTTCTGTTTGGTAGCGTGCTGGGGTAATGACATCAACTCGGGTGATGCCAACAGGCTCAACAAACTGATTAGAAGGACTGGCTCTGTTATAGGTGCCAAACTAGACATAATGGAGGCTGCAGTAGAATCAAAGGACCCTACAGAAAATTCTGGCAATTCTAGACAAGGTTTCTCACCCTCTGCATGCAGCTTTGGCTGAACAGAGGAGCACTTTCAGTAACAGACAAAGCCAACTGTGCTGCTCCAAAGAGCACCATATGAGGTTACCTTTGCCCTCAGCCATTAGGCTCTATAAGGAGTCAAACTACAGCTGGGGAAGTGATGACCCCCTTCTGTTAGACTGTTATTAACCTCTGCTTACCACACCCCATTATCGCAGACACCCTGTGCCAATCTGTGCCATACTACCATTATTTCTTATCTGAACAGTGTGAATGTTGACCCATTATTGTATAATATTACGGCAATTCTTGCACTACCATCTTATTAGTGTGAACTTGGAAATGTTGGAAATCTTGTAATCTTTGACTTGTAAATCTTGTATATTTAGTTTTAATTTTTATTCTTCTTGTTTCTCTTCTAATATTTGTATATCTGTGTACTTATAATGCCACTGTGACACTGTAATTTCTTTTGGGATCAATAAAGTATCTATCTGTCTGTATAGAAATAAACAAGTAAATAAATCGTGCAAAAAGAGGGCAAAATGGAGAGTTAGTGTTCATTGGTCCATGAGCCACTCAGAAACCTGATGGCAGGGGGAGAGAAGCTAGACACAGTTGTCATCCACAGAGCTGACTTGCTATACATTCCCAAACCAAAAGCCGTGGATGAACCAGGAGATTTTTCGCCAGCTGATGGCTAGATCTGTGGCATTTAATTCTGGTGACCCAGGTCTGTACAAGAAAAACCAGGTATGACTTGCAGAAGTCTATTTCAAGAGCGAAGAGACAATTCCAAGGAGTTTGGAGGCGACACTAGATGCACACCAACTCTGGCAGGGGTTACAGGACATTACTTCCTACAAAGCGACGCTTCGCTACCAGATGAGCTCAACACTTTCTATGCTCGCTTTGAAAGGGAGACTATAACTACAGCTGTGAAGATCCCTACTGCACCCAGTAACCCTGTGATCCCTGTCCGATGTCAGGCTGCCTTTCAGGGGAGTGATCCCTCACAAGGCAGCAGGACCCGATGGAGTACTTAGTAACACTCCAAAAACACTTCTGGCAGAAGTATTCAAGGAGATTTTTAAACTCTCACTGCTACAGTCAGAAATTCCCACCTGATTCAAAAGGGCAACAATTATACAAGTGCCCAAGAAGAGTAGTGTGATCTACCCTAATGGCTATCATCAATAGTACTCACATCTATGGTGATGAAATGCTTTGAGAGGTTGGTCATGAAAAGAATTAACTCTTGTCTCAACAAGGATCTGGACTCACTGCAATTTGTCTATCGCCACAACTGGTCTATGGCAGACACAATCTCAATGGCTCTCCACACAGCCTTAGATCACCTGGACAATACAAACACCTATGTCAGGATGCTGTTCATTGACTATAGCTCAGCATTTAACACCATCATTCCCACAGTCCTGACCAATAAGCTACAGAACCTGGGCCTCTGCAACTGAATCCTCAACTTCCTAATCAGAAGACTACAATCTAAGTTGATTGGTGATAATATCTCCTCCTTGCTGACGATCAACACCAGTGCACCTCAGAGGTGTGAGCTTAGCCCACTGCTCTACTCCCTGTATACCCATGATTGTGTGACAAGGTCCAGCTCAAATGCCATCTATGAATTTGCTGATGATACAAATATTGTTGGTAGAATTGCAGATGGAAATGAGAGGGCACACAGGAGCAAGATATACCAGTTAGATGAGTGGTGTCATAGCAATAACCTTGTACTCGACATCAAGACGAAAGAGCTGATTGCGGATTTCAGGAAGGGTAAGGCAAGGGAACACATACCAATCCTCATAGAGGGATCAGAAGTGGAGAGAGTGAGCAGCTTCAAGTTCCTGGGTGTCACGATCTCTGAGGATCTAACCTGGTCCCAACATATCAATGCAGCTATAAAGGCAGCAAGACTGCAGTGATATTTCATCTGGAGTTTGAAGAGATTTGGTTTGTCAAATAAAACACTCGAAAACTTCTATAGATGTACCATGGAGAGCATTCTGACAGGCTGCATCACTGTCTTTCTAGTGGGGGGGGGGGGGGAAGCACCTGCACAGGACCAAAATAAGCTTCAGAAAGTTGTAAGATTAGTCAGCTCCATCTTGGTTACTAGCCTCTGCAGTAACCAGGACAGCTTCAAGGAGCAGTGCCTCAGAAAGGTGGCTTCCATGATGAAGGACACACTTTTCTCATTGTTACCACCAGGAAGGAGGTACAGAAGCCTGAATGCATATACTCAGCAATTCAGGAATAGCTTCTTCGCCTCTGCCATCCGATTCCTACTGGACATTGAACCCATGAATACCACCTCACTTCTTCACAAATTATTTCTGTTTTGCACTATTTTTAATCTAACTATTTAATATACATATATATATATATATATATACACACACACACACACACACACACACATATATGTGTATACATACACATACACACACACTTAGTTGGAATTGATTTACTTATTTTTTTCTTTCGATATTATCATGTATTGCATTGTACGGCTGCTGCTAAGTTAACAAATTTCACGACACATGCTGGCGATAACAAACCTGCCTGATTCAGGCTGCTGTACCCTGATGGTAGCAGATGCAAGGTACCTGCGAGGAACTTTCACAGTAATGGGAAGAACATGGAAGTTCTACACAAACTTGTATCTTGTATCTCTGCAATATGTTGTTCTTAAATTGTGCAGAGTGGCTCAGTCCTCGTATGTAGTAGAATATCTGGCATTGGACACCAACACAATGTTATTTTAATTCATGATTTTTTAAAAATATCAGACTAATAGCTTAAAGTGCTGTCATGCTGCATCCTTAAGACACTTCAAAACACTTTATAACACTGAATAATCAATGCGTAAATTTTAATGTAGTCATTAGCAAACATAACCAGCACATTGTGAAAGCAGCTCTCAGAGACAGCAAATCAGAGAGTGACTGATTTTTTTTTGTAGGGAATATGGGTTGAAGGAGGAATATTGGCAGGACACCAAGAAACTGTAATTCTGCTCGTTCTTCAATGCTGCAATTTGTTTTTTTTTCATGATAAACTGATTACGCTGCTGAAAACATGTCCAAAATCTTATCAGAAGATATAGCAAAGCCTAAGAGTGCACAAGTCCTTTAGCACGGCACAAGACTTGAAGTTCATTTACTGCTTAAAATATAACATAACTTAAAAGAGAAACTATTGTACAGAATATATGAAACCAACAATAAGGACACCTGCCAAAATAAAATGCATGTTATATCTTAATCTTTTCAAAAG
Source organism: Mobula hypostoma (assembly GCF_963921235.1). Taxonomy (NCBI): domain Eukaryota; kingdom Metazoa; phylum Chordata; class Chondrichthyes; order Myliobatiformes; family Myliobatidae; genus Mobula; species Mobula hypostoma. The sequence goes on from NC_086105.1 coordinate 114,992,203, forward strand.
AAACACTAAGATCAGGTAACACCGCGGGGACATGGTCAGTGTTACTATCTGTAAAGCTTAACGCAGGGTCCAAGAAACAAAGAAAACTTGAGATGCTTGGTTTTTCATTTCTTTTTTCCAGTCCATGCAATAATTTACTTTGTCTTTTAACACCTTTGTTATACTTCATAGGTGCTAAGGGTTGTTCCATTTGTAGAAAGTTTCTCGAGCTTAGTGTCCTATTTGCCCCAAGATAAGAGCAGTTTTCCATACTGACACAAAGACAGCTTATTGATTCAAATCCATTTCTGCCTCATCTTGTTTGCTATTAAATCTATTCCTTATGCCTTTGATATACACACACTTCTGATCAATCAGCCTTATAGACATAAGCTGATCTACAATAACTAGTAGTTTTAATTCATAACAAGTTGACCAACATCCTTGTTCTTATTAACCAATGTTCGCTACAAAATACTTGATTTTCAAATACTCACCCTTGTTTACAAGTCCCTTACCTTTCTCTATCTTTTTAATCCTCTTGCCCTATAATTCTACCATTATTTACTTTCCTTCAGCTTCTTCAAATTCAACTATCCAGAAATGAAGACCATCTCCTTCGTTGCCAAGGACCTAAATAAGACCCTACTATTTTCTTACCAAGTCCCTGCCTTTCTCTCGCTTCCCACCTGCTTTTAAACTTTTGATATTTATTCAAACTACCACAATAACCAGACTTTCCTAATACTGATTCAGTAACTGTTTGCTGAATACCCATTACAGAAGGAATTTTAGAAAAGTAAATATCAGAATCAGGTTTATTATCACCAGCATGTGACATGAAATTTGTTAACTTTGCAGCAGCAGTTCAATGCAATACACAATCTAGCAAAGAGAAAATAAATAATAAAATAAAAATGATAATAAATAAACAAGTAAATCAATTATGTATATTGAATGGATTTTTAAAAATGTGCAAAAACAGGAATACAGTATATTAAAAAAAGGTGAGGTAGTGCCCGAAGATTCAATGTCCATTTAGGAATCGGATGGCAGAAGGGAAGAAGCTGTTCCTGAATCACTGAGTGTGTGCCTTCAGGCTTCTGTACCTCCTACCTGATGGTAACAGTGAGAAAAGGGCATGACCTGGGTGCTGGAGGTCCTTAATAATGGACGCTGCCTTTCTGAGACACCACTCCCCAAAGATGTCCTGGGCTAGTACCCAAGATGGAGCCGACTAGATTTACAACCTTCTGCAGCTTCTTTCGATCCCGTGCGATAGCCCCTCCATACCATAGTGATGTAGCCTGTCAGAATGCTCTCCACGGTACAACTATAGAGGTTTTTGAGTGTATTCGTTGACATGCCAAATCTCTTCAAACTCCCAATAAAGTATAGCCGCTGTCCTGCCTTCTTTATAACTACATCGATTATGTTGGGACCAAGTTAGATCCCCCCTCAGAGATCTTGACACCCAGTAACTTGAAGCTGCTTACTCTCTCCACTTCTGATCCCTCTAAGAGGATTGGTACGTGTTGCTTAGTCTTACCCTTCCTGAAGTCCACAATCAGCTCTCTTGACATTGAGTGCCAGGTTGTTGCTGCCGCACCACTCCACAAGTTGGCATATCTCACTCCTGTACACCCTCTCATCACCACCTGAGATTCTACCAACAATGGTTGTATCATCAGCAAATTTTTAGATGGTATTTGAGCTATGCCAAGCCACACAATCATGTGTATATAGGGAGTAGAGCAGTGGGCTAAGCACACACCCTTGAGGTGCGCCAGTGTTGGTCGTCAGAGAGGAGGATATGTTATCACCAATCTGCACAGATTGTGGTCTTCCAGTTAGGAAGTCAAGGATCCAATTGCAGAGGAAGATACAGAGGCCCAGGTTCCGCAACTTCTCAATCAGGATTGTGGGAATGATGGTATTAAATGCTGAGCTATAGTCGATAAACAGAATCCTTTCTTTCTTTTTAAATCTTTTTATTGAATAAGTATACAAAAAGGTAAGCCATATAGACACTAATACACTGTTAGAATATAATAAAATAACAGGAGGTATTAATACAAAAAATGATACAAACAATGTAATTTAAACATAACATACTAAGGTAACATAATAGTATACTAATTTTTTTTATTATATATATATATATCAATAGAGAAAAGGAAAAAAAAAACCAAAAAAAACCCACCGTGCAACTAACTAAAAGCAAAGCAAAGCAATGGGCTAACTTGGAACCAAGCAGAGTTAAAAAAACTTAAAATCACGTCCTCAATCCCGACCTCCATTAAAAACAGTAAAAAAAAAACAAGAAGGGTATATAAATATGGAGCAAAAAAAGAGGAGAAAAAAAATTACATTAAATGAAAATATTGAATAAAAGATCTCCAGGTCTGTTCAAATTTAAGTGAGGAATCATAAAGATTGCTTCTAATTTTCTCCAAATTCAAGCATAATATCATCTGAGAAAACCAAAAAAAGGTAGTTGGAGCATTAAGCTCTTTCCAATGTTGTAAGATACATCTTTTCGCCATTAAAGTAAGAAATGCAATCATTCTACAGGCTGAAAGAGAAAGATTACTGGAAATTTTAGGTAGTCCAAAGATAGCAGTAATAGGGTGAGGAGAGATATCTATATTCAATACCTTGGAGATAATATTAAAAATGTCTCTCATAAAAGTTTCCAGAGTAGGACAAGACCAAAACATATGAGTTAAAGAGGCTATCTGCCCCGGACATCTATCACAAAAAGGATTAATATGAGAATAAAAGCGAGCTAATTTATCTTTGGACATATGTGCTCTATGAACAACTTTAAATTGAAATAGGGAATGTTTCCACAGATAGAGGAAGTATTGACTAATTGTAAAATCTGCCCCCAGTCATCCATGGAAATAATAGACCCCAATTCCTGTTCCCAATCTACCCTAATCTTATCAAATGGAGCTTTCCTAAGTTTCATAATAATATTATAAATCATAGCCGATGCACCTTTCTGACATGGATTAAGGTTAATTATAGTATCTAAAATGTATGTAGGAGGAAGCATTGGAAAAGAAGGAAGTATAGTACTTAGGAAATTTCTAACTTGTAGATATCTAAAAAAATGTATTCTTGATAAATTATATTTATTAGATAATTGTTCAAAAGACATAAGGGAACCATCTAAAAATAAATCCAAAAACCGTGAAATACCCTTAGTCTTCCAAATTTGAAAAGCACGATCCGTAAAAGAGGGAGGAAAAAATATGTTACCTAAGATAGAAATCGCTAGCCCAAATTGGTTAAGATCAAAAAATTTTCTGAAATGAAACGATAAACAGAATCCTGACGTAGGTGTTTGCATTGACCAGGTGGTCTAAAGCCGTGTGGAGAGCCATTGAGATTGCGTCTGCCATTGACCTATTGTGGCGATAGGCAAATTGCAATGGGTCTAGGTCCTCGCTGAGGCTGGAGTTCAGTCTAGTCATGACCAACCTCTCAAAGCATTTCATCACTGTTGATGTGAGTGCTACCAGGTGATAGTCATTTAGGCAGCTCACATTATTCTTCTGAGGCACTGGTATAATTGTTGCCTTTTTGAAGCAAATGGGAACTTCCGCCCATAGCATTGAGAGGTTGAAATAATCCTTGCTTAGTGTGATTTTTCATCAAGCACCATCACAACTTTCTACTTTGTCCTCTAACCATTAACTAAGCAGAAGTAACATTCAACTTCTGAAAGGCATGACATTAGATTCTGAAAGAAAACGGAGATAAGAACTGAAAATTACAATCTACAACCGAGTATTTTTAGATCACACTCTTTAGTATTCCAAAAAAATACATGGGCTACTAATCTGAAATTAATGGCGCCAGTGGCGTTTCCAAGGCTTAAATTCATACAGTGAATGCTATATAGAGTTAAATTAAGATAACAACAGAAAAACAATGACAATATAACTGAACAATGATTCAAATAACCCCAACAGAAACCAAAACTAGTTTTTAATCTTAAGAAGGCATCACAAGATAGAATGAACACCAGAACAATACTGAGCAAATATTTCCCATACTGGCGGCTTCATGGTCTCCTGCAGAAATAAACTGATTTGTTTTCATTTTCAGATCATTTTCTGTTGTAACTGTACCGTCCAAAGAGCCCTGGAGTGGCAATGACACCTCGAACTTAGAATATACTTACACTTCAAATATTTTGACCTAATAACATTGTGAACATATGGACTGAACAACATTGCACTCTTGTTTTGTATTTGTAGTTTTTTATGAATGAAGTTAATTTTTGAAATTGAAATTGTATTTTAATATGTGCTATGTCCCTTATCTTGGAACCAAATATTAAATTGATTTTTGACACAAAGATGGAATAGTGGCTTACTCCATCCCACCGCACACGTCAACCCAGTATTCAGTGCCTTGGGGAAAGGTGCACTCCAATTTTGAGAGACTTTTAAAATTGAAATAAGACTGAACTCTGTCACACTGGGTGCGTGATACTGCAATGCTGCCTACATAGGGCAGAAGTTTTTTACAGTAACTGCTGCTATCGTCTGGCTCTCACGGCTGTTTTGATTGCCTATTACTTTTCATTGTGGGGAAGAACTGCAATCAAATTTCTTGCTGCCACTTGACACCGAAGGGCTGAATCCAGTCAACCTGCCCCTCGAACAGATGTACTGTTCAAAGGGTTTAAGAGTAGCATTAAAGCTTTGTAAACAGAATGCATTGCCTTGGTAGGACTTGTCACTTCAAATAAAAAGCATCTACTGTTTGTGTTGTATTTCCTATACATGATGAATTAAGTTTGTTTTTGAAATAAATAAACTCGTGTCAGTATCTTCATCACTTTTGTATGTTACTATTCCTGGCACGTCATGAAACAATTCATAAATTTAAGCTGTGCCTTAACCAGCATTAAGTTATATTCATTCTTGGTTCGACAGTACTTGTTATCTGAATTTAATTTGCTCCTATATGGATGAAAACTGACTGAGTTTATATTCAATCACAAACAAGTGAAAATTTGCAGATGCTGGAAATCCAAACAATACACACAAAATGCTGGAGGAACGCCGACTGTACTCTTTTCCATAGATGCTTCCTGGCCAGCTGAGTTCCTCCAGCAATTTGTGTGTGTTGCTCAGTTAATATTCAAGATGTATGCATTTCTATATTTGAACCATTCACTTCACTTATTACTAAATATCAATTGTTTGATCTAACTACTCGTTTGCTGGTGGGCCGATACTTTGAATAGAATTGCTGACAGATTATGTAGGATTCAGTACTGACAGTGTTGATGTCTCAGTGCTGACTGAACTTTTAAATGGCTTTATTGCTGCTAACTTAAACACCCACATATTTTGAGGATGCTTATGAAGAAACGCAAGCTTATTGATAAATTCGCATCTCAAAGCCAGGACCTTTGGCAGCTGAGAAGGCTACAAAATCAATCCTGTGACATCTGTGATCGGGGCCACTGTACAGGATCAGAGGAGGCTGCAGACGGTTGCAAACTCAGACAGTTCAATCATGGGCACTCGCCTCCCCAACAGAGGACGTCTTCAAAGGGCGATGCCTCAAAAAGGCGACACCCGTCATTAAGGACCCCCATCACCCAGGACATGTTCTCTTCTTACTACTACCATACACCCTCAATGTTTCAGGAATAGCATCTTCCCCTCACCAGCAGATTTATGAATGGACAATGACCCACCCATGAACACTGCCTCTCACTAGCTTTGCTCTTTTCACATTACTTATTTATATATTTCTTATTGTAATTTATAGTATATTTTATAAATTGTACTGTGTTGCTACCACAATACAACGAACTTCAAGACAGGTCAGTGATAATAAACTTGATGCTGATTCTGAAATAAAACAGAAATCTAGCCAGGCTACTATAGACACAGAAATATTAGATCTTTTGAATTTATCTACTGCAAAGTTTGGTAACAACCTTTCTAATTTGAGGAACACCTAAATTCTGAGCTGAAAGAAAATTAAATTACAGCATTTCAAAGACCTCGTGGCTCTTTTTTTTTTAAAAAAAAAGAGCAGTTTGTAGTTCTGATGAACTGCAAAATCACTTTAATATTTTTATATACCACAAAGCTTAAAAAGAAAATTAATCCTCAATCTTGAAAAGTATCCAAAAACATGAAACTGGCTTTTCTTTCCACAGATGCTGCCCAACTGGCTGAGTTCTTCATGCATCTCTGATTTTGTATCAAAGCAGCTTGATTGGAAAGTGTCAAATCTCATTACGTGTTTCATCTAGACTATGAAATATTTAATTAGAGACACATTACCCAACAGATAAAATAAATCAAATTTCATGAACTAGTTAACAGGCAAATCTATAAACTTCAATTCAGCCTCAATGTTTAGTACTAATCAACGTCAGTAATTTAATTCTTCTTGATCTCAGACTCCAAATAATCATAGTGCAATGAAAATTAATGAGCTCAATAGGAAAATAAATACAAGATGATTTTATTCAGACTAAAAGGCTTTTCTCAGGGTGGAAGAGACACAGCATATTGTCCAACAGTAGGCAAGTAGTAAAATTACTGATACCTATCTATGGATAATGCTAGTATTGCTGATAATGTAATCATCGGTTCTTGGAAGCTTGCTTGGATGCACTGAAGAACCCATGACAACATTATCAGCAATTCTAGTTTTATCCATAGAGTGTAGGTAAGGGCCCTTGCTGATGGGGAATTAATTGATATATCCAATGACATCATTGAGACCAATGTGTAATTTTACTTCAGGCCCGAATGAAAGAGCAGATGTGGCATCTGAACCTTATCAAATTGCGGGGACAAAGAATCATTGTCCGAACAGACTGTCTGGAGCAAGTAGATCTGCTCTGACAAGTTCCACCAGGAAACTCAGGGCCTGCTGCTTTCTGCTTCCTGAACATCAAACTCACGAAGACACCCTTGCCAAGTAGAACTTCAGTATATTGTCAGTGGCATGCTCAGTTCCATGGCGAGTGAATCGGGACTACGAGCAACGCCTGCCCAGAGTAGACTCCTTTGCCCGGGTAATACCTTAGCTGTTCTTTGATTATTCAGGAGAGTCAGGGAAACTTAGTCAGTGTGCACAGAAGGCATGAATTTACGTACTTGTTAGTTTAATCAATAAAATACTTGTTGGTAAATACAGATCTCTCTGTGCCTCTTTGATCACTGTTAAAAGGGATGACTCTTGTAACAGCGTACACCTTGGTGCAGAATCTACAAGTTGTGAAGCGCCAAGATAACTGTTGCTATTCAACAAACACTCATGTTCATCATGGAAAGACAATTACTGATGAAGTAATAGAAGATGGTTGGGCCTAGGACATTCCCCTTAAGAATTTCTGCCACAACGTCTGGGACTGAAGAGACTGCTTTCCAACAACTTTAATCATATTCTTTTATGCAAAGGATGACTCCAGTTTGTAGATAGTTTTCCCATGAATCTCACTGAATTCAGTTTTACCAGAGTTCATTAATAAGACCGGAAGATATAGAAGCAAAATTAAGCCAATTGGCCTATCAAGTCCGCTGCACCATTCCATCATTGCTGATTTATTATCCCTCTCAACTTCATATTCCTGCCTTCTTCGTGTAACCTTTAACACCCTGGCTCATCAAAACCTCCACTTTAAACATACCCGATGACTTGGCATCCACAGCCATCTACCACATGTTGAAGGAGAGCTGTAAGTGGTAATTGGTGGGTAACTTGGTGTCCTGTGTTTGACTTCCCAGATTCCATAAAGTGTCCAATGTAATGACACTTCATGGAACATGGGATCAATAGTGAGGAATCTCATATACACTTCCATATTGCACAAAGTCGTACCCTTTCATCTGGTGAGTCTTTCCTGTCCATAAAACATGGCATATCCAAGAGCCGTGATGACAATGGCTAGAATTTTCAACATGACTGTTGCTTTGCCAGTCTGGGAGAACTATCCTGATGGAGATGAATATGAATATGAATGTGAGATGAGTGTGATTATGCATGATTGTTGGGTCCATGAGAAACACAGGAACACTTAAACCCAAGTGCCCAGATTAAAGCCAGATGGTCTGTCGACTTTTATCAGTATTGGGTTTCATCATCACAATTTGGACGCAACTGAATGATTTGATAAGCTCAAATAAGTTTGATGAGGTCAAATAAGAGTCAACACCAAAACAGTGTGTTTGGAGGCCAGACTGGATAAATGATCAGATTTTGCTGTACCAGGGGTTTTTGTGACTAAGCTTGTTCCGACTACTTCAACCCACCCAATTTTGATTGCCCTGCCTCTGCTTGAAACCTTGCTGAATAGATTTTAAGACAGGAAAGATTGCTTTCTCAATTCATCTGGCAAGTTCAGTTAAACTCAGAAACTGCATGATCTGATTATTCCCATACTCCGTGGCAGTAATCCAACCTGCCCATTGAGTCGATGCCAACTCATAGAATAACGCCTTTCCTCGCTGCTTTTTCCTGTAATCTATTCTGCCTGTATTTCCATCCATATTCTACACCTGACATACTCAGGACAAGTTAAAGTGGCTAAAAACCCATACATTTTTGGGGCAAGGAGGAAACAAGAGCACCCAGAGGAAATCTTGTACAGGTGTCCCACGTTTTTCAAACGATCGCTGTTACGAAAGACCTACATTAGTTACCTGTTTTCGCTAACAGAAGGTGTTTTCACTGTTACGAAAAAAGGCAGCGTGTGAAAAAAGGCAGCGCACGAAAAAGGCAGCGCCCAAGCTCCTCCCCCAGAACTGCACTCTAGCCGGTATTGCTTAAACATGTGCCTGTGAGCATCTGTGCTTTATGTCAATTTATTTTGAGCATCCGTTAGCAAGATGAGTTCTAAGGTATCGGAAAAGCCTAAAAGAGCTCGTAAGGGTGTTACACTTAGCATAAAACTAGACATAATTAAGCATTTCGATCGTGGTGAACAAAGTAGGGACAAAGTGAGTTTGACTTGTGGAAGCTGATGAAGATGATGTTGAAGAGGTTTTGGCATCCCATGAGCAAGAACTGATAGATGAAGAGCTGATGCAATTGGAAGAGGAAAGGATAACAATCGAAACCGAATGCAGTAGCGAACGGACCGAAAGTGAAGTTGTCCAGGAACTGAACCTGAAGCAATTGCGTGAGATTTTCGCTGCAACTGACAATGCTGCAATGATTGCAGAAAAGTACGACTTTAATTTTGGAAGGGTACATAGGTTTAGGGCATACTTGCAGGATGGTTTGAGTGCTTACAAAGAACTGTATGATAGAAAAATGCACAAGGCTAAGTAGTCAAGCATACTGTAGTTTTTCAAGCCTTCCACATCAGCCACAGCAGGCAAAGAACCTCAACCTTCGACATCGAGGCAGGCAGGCAGACATAGAAGATAACCTGCCTGCCCTGATGGAAACAGACGACGATGAGATAACACCCCAGTTTCCCACCACACCAACCTTTGACGACTCAGCCTAACACACCATCATCACTGTGCTCACTGTCTTCCCGATTCCGGTAAGTGATACAACATTGTAGATACATTATTTCAACTTTATATAGGCTGTGTGTTTTTATGTGTTATTTGGTATGATTTGGCAGCTTCATAGCTTAAAGGTTACTGGAGAGAGTGTTTCTGCCGAGAGCTCTTGCGTGAGATTTTCGCTATGGTAGACAGTGCTGTGATGATTGCAGAAAAGTATTTCTACTTTATACAGTCTGTGTATTTATCATATCATTCCTGCTTTTACTATATGTTACTGTTATTTTAGGTTTTATGTGTTATTTGGCATGATTTGGTAGATTATTTTTTGGGTCTGCTAACGCTCACAAATTTTTCCCATATAAATAAACGGTAATTGCTTCTTCACTTTACCACATTACAGCTTACGAACCGTTTCATAGGAATGCTCTACCTTCGGATGGCGGGGGAAACCTGTATAACAGTGCGAATGTACAAGTTCTATATAGATAGGTCAGAACACGACACTACAGCTGTGAAGCTGCACCACTATGCTCCCCAATAATTACCAGCGTTTTGTATTTCATCAGATCATACAATTCAGAGCAGGTTCTTTGCTCTCACCTTCATACCTGCAGTCCTACTGGATGCAGTAATTTTCAGTGCTGTGGCTCACATCGGCTGAATGTACCTATTGTTCCCCGTCAAGAAATGGACATGCATCTCAAAGTCAAGCTGATAAGCAAGAGGGCGCACAGAGAAAACAAACATAAGGGAGGCAAAAGATGAACATTCATTTACTTATGCTCCCATTTGTTCCTGGGATCTAAAAAACATTAGCAACTAAATAGAATATGTATTGTCTATTCAATCTATTATTCTGTGGGCATGAAGGAACGCACTTTGATTGAGAGCGAAGCCGCATATAGATTAAACTAATGTGTTTCTCCTCTCTGAAGAACAACAGATCATAAGAATTTTTATGACAATTTCGCAGCTTTGCATGATTATTTTCTGGTGCTAGCCAGATATGACTAAAATTCATGGAATTTAATTTCACAGCTTGCCCTGCTTCAGCTTAAATTTGCATTGATAGCTCAGTACCATAAACATTAAGTCATGGTATCCGCACACGCAGACTCTAAGTGCAGCTATGAAGAAAGCAACAACAGGAACAAAAATAGGAGAACAAACAAATAACATAAGACAGGGTCCCCAACCTGAGGTTCATGGACCTATTTCTTATTGGCATTGGTCCACGGTATAAAAAAAGCTGGGAACCCCTGATCTAAGACAAAGAAACACCGACAAAGACATAGAAGAGTTGAAGACCGGTGAAAAATTCTTCTTCACCCGCTCAAATGCCTTCAAATTTTTCCAATATTGTGGTGGGCAGAACTGAATACAGAAGACCAGGTATGGCCAAACCATAGTTTCAGAGATTCACTACTAATCCCTGGTTCTTGTACTCTAAATGTTTCCATTTATAAAGCCCAGGATCTCATATACTTCTCAACTGCTTTCTCAACATCACTTTATGAAGAGAAATGACATTTTAAAAATCAAATGTATTCAGAGTGAAGAAACGTCGGAGCAGAACAAAGAATCCAAGGAATAAATATCTCTCCAGAAGATACCACAGGCTTGTGTAAAAGCAAAAAGAAACCGTGTAGACCAAAAATATTTGAAGATAGCAGAGAATAAATTTGTAAAGGAAAATAGCTGCAGAATTTGAGGGTTGGGATGGACATAATGGGCCAAAGGACCTGTTTCTGGTCTGTGTGACTCTAACTTGAATTCACATACAGTCAATGCAAATTATGAGGGCAATAAAGCACCATTAAACACACTGCTCTGTGGGGTCTGGAGTTCAGAAGATATTTTACTTAAGTCAACGGAAGTCAGGCAATCTGTTATTCCAAAATGTAACTAACTCAGGTTCTTTATTTCCTTTGCAAAACAACCCAATATGCCACTACTTAAAATGATCCGTGCTTATGTAACTACATGGACTTTATAGTTAGCTCTTATTCAGATATGGTCATATTTAGAAACCAACATCCCTTTAGCAAACTAATTACGAATTCTGAGTGACATTAAGATTCGTAGCACACTGAAGCTTAAAAATATTTATCAGATCACAAATGACCCACAACCCTTACCCTGCAGAACAAAATTACAATCAAATATCATCAATCACGCTGGAGAAGTGAATGCAGCATTTTATTCGATAAACATTCTAAATCATATCTTACAGACAGCTCACTCATAAGATTGGCCTATGATTAGTTGGTCCCTTAGCTGGGTTCATTGACAGGCACACTGCTTGGCAATAAGTCAAATTAATTTAATCATGTGATAGCTAGCAGAGCCGCATTGCTCACAGGACACGTCAGCACAGTTCTCTGTATCCAGTAAGTTTATGGGTGTCACTAAATATACAGTAAGTGCGGAATAGAGTTAAATAGCACTTTTAAAAATGTTATTTTCACTGTTCAAGTGGCAGGATATTAAAACCTCTTCAAAATTGCTCATCTGTCTGTACCATTAATAGTAATACAAAAAATTTAAACTGATTGTTTTAAGACAGAAATACTTTAGAAGGGTTAAGTAATCTAGATCCATTTTTGGGCACTTTGAAGCATTATATAGTAGGTCATCTGGCTACTTCCAAGAGAAGAATGACGATATATCAACAACACAGCTGCTCAAAAAGGAGGAAAGTGATAATGAGAAATTACTGTTTCAGAGCCATCGAGCCAAACAGCACAGAACAGGCACTATGCCCATTATGACCACGTCAAACACCAAGCACATCTATACTAATCCCATTTACCAAGGCCTTCTATGCCTTGGCATTTCATGTGTTTGCCTTAACCATTATGAGAGTAACTGGACTCCATCACCCCTTAAGCAATGTATCTCGGATTCCAACCACCCTTGGAAAGGGACCAAGAGATTGAAACGTCTGTGATTGAATAGAGACATCAAGAGATTCCATAGCACAACTGGCATTGATGGTGGCTAACAGGGAGTAGCCAAGGCTAGCAAACTGAAAAGGTACTGCATGTCTGGGAAAGGAGCAGCAGGATTTGAGAAATCTCTTCTGGGAATATGAAATACAAATCTGGAATGGCAAATTTTCTTTATTAGATGTGTCACCGAGCCCAGAAGGCTCTAATGTGTGAATTTAAAAGATGAAATGCTATTCCCCGAATCTGGAATGAATCTTATTGGAACAGTATAGAATGCCAAGCACAGAAAGAATTATGCAAGTGGAGTGGAGATCCAAAGTGACAATGTCTGGAACGATTTTCTCAACTGAAAAGAAAAATTCTTTGTTTTGGAATCTGGGTGTTTCTGCTAAACTGCTAATTCCCCTTGAGCAGGTAATGTTGGACAACCTTCTTAAGCCTCTGCAGTCCATTTGCTTGAAGTGCTCCACAATGTTGCTGAGGAAGGAGTTCTAGGATTTACACCGAACAATGAAGAAATGATGACATAATTTAAAAGTCAGAATGGTATATAACATGTTTGTACCTGGTGTTTTTTTGTACTTCTTGGTGATTGTCATCAGATTGAAAGGCACATCTGAGCAGCCTGGGTGAGAAATCTATGTATGAGAAGTGTCCCAGTATGGGAACTGTACTTCCCTCAATGGCAGGGCTCTGCAGAGAGTGACTTCCCATGGTTCAGGACATTTGCAAACACAGGTGTGTAAAAAGGGCCCGAAGGATCATTGGGGATCCAAGTCACACCAACCACAAACTGTTCCAGCTGCTACAATCCAGGAAACAGTACAGAAGCATAAAAGCCAGGACCAACAGGCTCCGGGACAACTTCTTCCACCAGGCCATCAGACTGATTAATTCTTGCTGATACAATTGTATTTCTATGTGACATTGCCTGTCCTGTTATATATACTATTTATTATAAATTACTACAAATTGCACAGTGCACATTTAGACAGAGATGTAAGGTAAAGATTTTTACTTCTCATGTATATGAAGGATGTGAGTAATAAAGTCAAGTCAATTCAAATAGCACTTTGGTTAGACGTGCAGCAACTGTGTACTGCTGCTAATGGGATTGAGTTTTTAAGGGCAGTTTATTAACTGCCAATCAAACAGCCTGCTCTGTCCTAGACAGTGTTAAACTTGAGAGCTGTTGGGATTGCACCCATACAAGTGAATGCTATCTTGTGTCTTGTAGATAGCAAAGAAGCCATGGAGTGATAGATGGGTCGCTCACCAGAGATACCAAGCCTTTAACCAAACCTCTTGCAGCCATGGTATTTGTGTAGCTGGTCCAGTTGAATATCTAGTCATTGTTGACTCCCAGAATATTAATAGTGGGGAATCTAATGACAGGGATGCTGCTAGTGCTGAGGGAAGAGATTAGATGCTTTCTTGTTGGAGATGAGTATATATAAGATGAGCATTGCCTGATGAATGTGTGAATCTTTTTGTCACTTCTCAGCCCATGCCTAAATGCTCCCAATGCCATTCTGCGTACAGACATGGGCTGCTTTCTTTGTTGAGAAGCTTGAATGAAATTAAATATAGTGCAAATATCAGTGAACATTTCCAATTCTGGCCTTATTGTCATATGGCCATTGATAGAGCAGCTAAAGGCAGATGGGCCTGGGGAGAGTGGGCTTCAAACGTCAGTACTCCTTTACTGTACTGCCACGTAGATCTGTTCTGCCATCAGGACAAGACACGTGCAAGGATTCTGGTGAAAGGGTCCGTAAGATATGAGTGTGAGAACGAGTATGTCAAACTACAGACTGACTGTGCTGCACACTCACAATTTGAATACCCATCTCAAGATGTTCATGACGAACGCATTCTAAGGCTGACTAAGCAAGGAGTGACTTCTCAATTCAATGCCTACATTGCTGTTGGATGCTGCTCTGTTACATTATTTCTCAATATTCTGCTAGTGATTTGGTTTGTCTGGTGTGGAGCACAGCAAATTGTGAACACTAAACTGGAAGTAATACCGAGATTATTTAGAATCCTGGACAACAGCAAAATGTTGAATTTCTAATTGTCACATAGATAGCTACGGCATGAAAGGTAATGGGTATGGTGGAAAAGGAAGCGTGAGTGAACTTCCCCAAGATGCCAAGAGAATTCTTACAAAGAAGCCAGTAAGGATAACCTTCAAGTCCCCGTTGCCTAATAATTTAATTCTACCGCCATTTTCACCACTTCGACCTCATATTTTTCTAACAATGCTCAATGTTTGCCTGAAGAAAAGTATCTTATTTGCCAGTCTGTTGTATTACAGCCCTCTGGTCTCAACAAATCAATTAAAATTACAGATAATCATCTCTCCAGATCTCCACCCTATTGTAAAGATTCCCTTTTGCTCGCTTCATCCCTTTTCTCTGCAAATTAAAATTTGTTTTATTTGCTATTCTTGCAAAATCATCACTGCTCAAGAATGTTAACTGTTCCTCTCTTCACAGATGAATCCTGAACACAATTTTCCTGTTGTTGTTTCACATTTCCAGCATCAGCAGCAATTAGCTTTGGATTAACCTTCTGAGGTACCTTCAGATAGTTTTAGTTTCAGAGATGATTGTAACACAACATGAAAGATTATTGTGACAATCATCACAGTCATACAAATTGAATCATTTGAAAATCAATTCCTTTCAATCGGGAAAAAATTAGAAACACAAACTTCATCAAGCCATGTGCAACTGGCTGACAACACAGCACTTCTGTGAGATTTAGTCAATGATTTATCGGTATTGAGGCATTGAGTTAACAAATATAAAATATCTCCATTCTAAATGCCAGTAAAAATGCTTGCAGATTTAAAAATAACTAATGAAAATAATTTGAAGTAAGTTGGAAACGCAAGATGCTGGAAATATCAGCAGGTCAAATAAAAACTGCAAAAAACTATGAAGCCTTGACTCTGTCAATCCAGAGAAACTTCAGAGCAGCTTCCTCAAATCCAGCTGCCCACAGAAGTTAATCTCTGCCTTACATTTGTTCAACTATGACTTTCAAGCAATGATCCTGAACAACAGATCTTTATAACAGAGGCAATCTCAGTGAAGATCACTGTGGGGGGGGGGGGGAATGCTTCATTTTTCTCATCATGATGCACTCAACATTATCTAGAAAAAATTTTAGAACTACTTTTCAATGTCCAGACTAGTATAGCTTTGGTCACCTTTGTGATGTACCAAACAGCAGTGATCCTTAATGCCACTCCACCCTCAACCCTTTCTACCCCCCACAGGCTCTGAGACCGATACACACTAGACAGTAGCACCAGATGAATAACATCAATACTGCCACTGTAAAACCCTTCAAGTTCACTGCAGTAATGAGCAAATCGATTGTCAGTGTCCCAACGTCAAGGCCCTAATGAAACTAAGTTGGCTTTGCTGGGCAAGCTATATCACCTGCAGTCTCTGCCTGACACCAAGCTCCTGAAGTAGGCACTACTTCCAATTCTACGACAGTGAAAGATTGCCGGCAGACAGAAGTAAATATGCAAGATATGTTGAATGCCACGTTAAAAAATGCATCTCTTGGGAATCCCTTACCCACAATTGTTAAAGAAGCAGCATTCAAAGTGGTATTCAGATTCTCAAGTTAATGTATCAGAAGCACACAGAAGTATAACACAAAGGGTGGAAAAGTAGCACTATTTAAACTATATTGGTGCCCATCCCCTTGGCATCTTCTGCCCCAACCATGGTTCCCATACTGAATTCATAAAACCGGAATTTAAGGAAGATATCTGAATTCCATAGTGACTGCCTAAGAAAAGACAATGGGGGCAACTAAAGAAACAAAAGACAAAAGCACATGACAAAACTGTACTGTGAAGATTTATATGAAAATATTAACCCAAGCTATAAGACGTAAGACCATATGATATAGGAGCAGAAGTAGGACTTTCAGCCCATCGAATCTGCTCTGCCATTCAATCATGGGCTGATCCACTTCTTCCAGTCATCCCCACTTGCCTGCTTTCACCCCATACCCTTGATGCCCTGGCTAATCAAGAACCTATCTATCTCTACCTTAAATACACCCATTATGATACAGGTCCACAATCCCTTATCCGAAATCCTTGGGGCCAGTTGCATTTCGGAATTCAGAATTTTTCGGATATCAGACCCCCCCACCCCACGATACCAAAAACACGTATGCTCAAGTCCCTTATTTAACCTGGCTCAGTGCAGTGGACTTTAGGACCCAGCGGTGCATCAAACCTATGCACATGTTCCGTATACTTTAAATCATCTCTAGATTACTTACAATACCTAATACAATGTAAATGCTATGTAAATAGTTGTATTGTTTAGGGAATAATGACAAGAAGAAATTTTATTTCCAAGAAAAACATTCAATAAAATATAAAAATATACAGATTCGAATGAACCGAATCAAACACGTGGTAAATGACTTATTGGAATAAATGTAGAACGTCACTGTCACTGTCACTATAAAACTTCAGTAACTTGTCTCTCTGTTTATTTAAATCATATATACTGGTAGTTCCAACACTATTTTCTTCAGTAAGACGCCGCACAGACACACCACGATCAAGCTTCTGCAATAACTCCACTTTCTGCGTTATTGATAGAGAAGATTCCTTCTCTTTTTCTCATTGTCACCCATAGGGGTATCTGCAGCTCCTTTTGACATTTTCACAGTGAAATTAAACACAAAGTCAACAGTGAACACAAAATATCAGTGAACAGCAAATGCACGTGTAACCAGTACAGACGCTGAGCCACAACTGACGTCTGGTGGCCTCTGCTAGTGCTGCCACGTCACACCTGAGTGACGTCAGCTGTCGGCGAAAAAAAACTTTGGTTCTCAGAGCTTTTTGGATTTCAGAATTTCAGATAAAGGAATGTGCACCTGTATATAATTATGATATATAATTAATTTATTATGGCTGTGGAATTGGAAGCCACTGGATTTTATCCTAACAAGGTGTTAAAATTTCAGAGTAATGATTTTCATCTAAATGGGTTTTTGATTCTAAGCATCAGCAAACAGAAACTGCGAATTTTATAAATGACTGACGAAGACAGAATAATAAAAGAAACCACAAGTTGAACTTCTTATATACAGCAAGCAAATAATTAGAAATGGAGAGAATCATTTTCATGTGATTTTCCATCCATTTATATCAACAGACAAAAAATAATTGGAGTCCATTAATCCATAATTTTCCCAGACAATGCACATGCAAGACATAACCAGGGTGGTGAAACATTTAAAAGCCCTGCTTTCGCATTTCCTGGCAAGACTTCTAATGATATAGAAGTTAAACTGATTCGTATCACAGATGTGTGAACATTTAAGGATTACTTAAGAAACAAAATGCTTGAAAATAAGTAAATTTTATCAAATAATATACTGTTATACAAGTTTTCCTGAAACAATTTCTGTAGTGCCTCCTTTAGTGAGTAACAAAGGACTTCACAACAGGCTATCTTTTGCAAACAGCATAAATAACCTCAAAAATGAAAATGGTCCAAACTATTTAGGTTTCTATTATGTTGAGAAAATATTCCAACAAAGCTCATCTCGAGGGAGGAGAAACAAATGGAGATAACAGCCAAGAAAATGCAAGCAACTGTCACAGGCCTAGTTGCTGCTCTTCATGAGTGAGATAACCATCAGATTGGCTTTCAAAGGGAGATAAAATGAGAAAATAAATCATGAGATTTAATAAAACTGCAAGAAATACCTCACGAGGGGCACTGTTTCCTAGCACTTGTGCACTTCTTCAGCAAATGGTTCAGCCAGGTGACTTAAGTAGGGTCTTAAAATGAGTAGAGAACATTCTAAATATCGTGCTGGGATATGCTTAAATCTTAAGAAATGCCACTATTATTGCAGGTGTTACAAGGCACAGAGGGAAGATTCCCAATGAGGTAGAGAAAATAAAGACAGACCTCTTGTATTGTTGCCAACAACCTTGAATGGTACAGAGAGGCCTGTAAATGAAAGGACAGTTGACCAACCCATATAACATTGAAACAGATTGCATATTTTCCTACTAAGCCAGGGGCATTGAAACAAGATTAAGAATTTCCAAAATGAAAGTTTCTTTTTAGCTCATTAACGAATTTAATATGATTTTATATAATGTTCAGAGTTACTGACGTAAATTTGGCCGAGTGAACCTATGCAGCTCCTACAAGGGTTCCCAACCCGGGGTCCAGGGATCCCTTGGTTAACAGTAAGGGTCCATGACATAAAAAAAGGTTACAAATCCCAAATCTTTTGCAATGCCCCGAGGCTTTATATGGGTTTGCTCATTAGCTCTGCTCAAAGGGCAATTCACAACTACACCCACGCATAAACTCGTACTTATAGAGAACAATATAGGCAACACTAATCTTGGATGACGTGAACTTCAGGATCCAAAAATTGCAAGGTGTTGAGCAAAGGTAGGTAAGGATTTAATCTCTCAGGAATCAAATTACCTAAGATCAGTACTGTGGGTATACCTCCAACACCTGGACCACAGTTGTTCAAGGTAGTTAACCACCACAAAGGAAAGGGTTAGCAAAGACAGATAGACCTTCAGAATACATATTAGCTAAAATATTGGTGTCCCCAAAGTATCTGGTGCAATCCAGGACAGGAAGTGCAAACCTCCAAAATAAATTCTTAAAACAGAAAATCGAAGAGAAGAAATGTCACAAAAAAAATCAATGTCCAGAACAAAAAACAAGAACCATACTGAATAGGAACAGGCCTTTGACCCATAATGTTGTGTTGAACCAACTAAAATAGCAATTAAATGCCTAACTAAATGAATGACTTCTGCCTGCATAATGGCATATCCCTCCATTCCCTGCACATTCACGTGCCTATCTAAAGTTTAGCAAATTTCAGTCTGCAAAGTAAAACAAGATTCAGAAAGGTTGGGAAATGGATCTAGCTATGCATTATTGTGAAAAGCAGCAAAACCTCACAAAATGAGAATAATGTAAAGAAAAAAATCCATTCAAGAGAGATCATATTCAAATTCAATTTAAATTGTAATTTAAAGGATGACTGACAACACTGGTCCACAGAATACAAACACCACAGGTCACTTTCACTGGCTGAACATTTAGAATGGTGCCTACGATTTAGATTATATGAAACTATGGGTATTTAGATATGTTTAGTAGTTTTGGAGGGAGGTTAATAAGGAAGATTTTATGCATCCCATTCACTCTAACTTTTTCACATTTATATAAAGCACACATCAGTCATGGCTTTAATTAAGTTATGACTGAAGTCTTTCCTTGCCAAGTTATTAAAATTTGCCATGGTAAAGGTAAATGCATTAAGACATTGTTCATTTTTATACATCTAACAATATTGCAAATGTCTGAATATAAAAACCATTGAAAAGTCTCAAGTGAAAATACAGGTGTATTGTGCATAAATATTATAGAAGGATTTCTAATGACTACATTAAACCATTCTAATAAACTAACTTACATACAGTAGATCAAAATTATATTTACAGAATTGGTTTATTTCTAACGCCAAATACAAGATGGCCTAATTCTTCAAAATGAAACATTTTATTTTACATCACAACTACACAGCAAACTCTGCCTAATTCAGTTTCAGAAGACAACCCCACACCATTAAAGAGAAACACTTCTCCTTTCTCACCACAACCATCCTTTGCCAAATAATGTTCATTGGGGATGAGTTTGCTCTGCAGCAACTGGTTTAAATCACCTCACAACTCAATTAACTTTGAGCCAAAGACCAACAATCTATTTTCACACCAGCAACCCGTTATAATGAAGCCTGTGCAACACAGCTGACCTCACACTTTGGAAACAGAAGGAGATGAGTTATACAGCTCTTGTTACATGCACGTGCAGTTCAACTCTTTGAGTGATTATGCAGAAAATTTGAAGTTAATAACTCATCTCCTTCTATCTTGGGCTACGAACTTATCAATCACCCCTGCTGTGGACCACTTTTTGGAGGTCCAAGACGCCGACTTCTACAAAGAAGGATCTGTATGCTCCACAACCACTGGACTAAGTGTGTAAATGTAGGAGGGGACTATGTTGAAAAATAAATGATTGCTAGGTTTTCTAAAATTGACTCCTTCTACCTTAGGCCACGAACTTATCAATCACCCCTCGTAGTTTCGGAACTGTCACTTGTAAGATGAGCCTAGATTTTAGGAAGCTTGCCGATATCACAATAAAATGCTTGTTAATATATACAACATTAGCTAAAGGATGGATATCACCTGCTTTCTTGGAAAGAGGGAAGACAGTATAACAGAGTCGCACTCTTACAACCAAAGTAAACTCCTCAGGTGATTTTGACAACCACCTCCATTTCTTTCAGCTTTCACCCTCTGACTCCCAAGTGGTCAAAAGTAAAAGACTTGCTCAGTTTTAGTGCAATCCAAAGGATTAATAACCAGATGCTCCGATTTGGATACTGTTGGGGGGAAAATGACCTGCCTGGGACAAGCTGCGGCAGCCGGATCTCAGAGGAGAGCGGTAGTGATAGGGGACTCGGTAGTTAGAGGTACAGAAAGGAGGTTCTGTGGTCGTGACAGAGACTCCCGGATGGTTTGTTGCCTCCCGGGTGCCAGGGTCAGTGATGTCTCTGATTGTGTGCACAGCATTCTGAGGTGGGAGGGTGATCAGCCAGATGTCAGTACCAATGACATAATAAGAAAGAGTGAGGAGGTCCTGAAGAGTGAGTATAGAGAGCTTGGTAGGAAGTTGAAAAGCAGGACCTCGAGGATGGTAATCTCCGGATTGCTACCTGTGCTATGTGCCAGTGAGGGTAAGAATAGGTTGCTCTGGCGGATGAACACATGGCTGAGGAACTGGTGTAGGGGGCAGGGTTTCAGATTTCAGGATCATTGGGACCTCTTCTGGGGCAGGTGGGACCTGTACAAGAGAGACGGGTTACACTTGAACCACAGGGGGACCAATATCCTTGCAGGGAGGTTTGTTAGTGCTATTGGGGAGGATTTAAACTAGATTTGCAAGGGGATGGGAACCACAGTACCAGAGCAGATAGTGGAGCGGGGGTGAAAATAAATGATGTTAAAAGTTCATGCAAAGTCACAAATAGAAGGGTTGTGTGTGGTGGTAATAATCTTCTGAGGTGTGTCTATTTCAATAAAAGGAGTATTGTGGGGAAGGCTGACGAGCTGAGGGTGTTGATTGACACATGGAATTACGACATTATAGCCATTAGTGAAACTTGGCTACAGGAGGGACAGGACTGGACACTTAATGTTCCAGGGTTCCGATGTTTCAGACATGATAGAGGCAGAGGGATGAAGGGTAGAGGGGTGGCATTGCTAGTCAGGGAAAATGTTACAGCAGTGCTCAGACAGGACAGATTACAGGGCTTGTCTACCGAGGCCATATGGGTGTAGCTGAGAAACAGGAAAGGTATGACCAAATTAATGGGGTTGTATTATAGACCATCCAACAGTCAGCGAGAATTGGAGGAGCAAATCTGCAGAAAGATAGCAGACAACTGCAGGAAACATAAAGTTGTGATAGTAGGGGATTTTAATTTTCCACATATTGATTGGGACTCCCATACTGTTAAAGGTCTGGATGGGTTAGAGTTTGTAAAACGTGTTCAGGAAAGTTTTCTAAATCAATATATAGAGGTACCAACTAGAGAGGATGCAATATTAGATCTCCTATTAGGAAATGAGTTAGGACAGGTGATGGAAGTATGTGTAGGGGAACACTTTGGTTCAAGTGATCATAACACCATTAGTTTCAACTTAATTATGGATAAAGATAGATCTGATCCTCAGGTTGAGGTTCTAAACTAGAAAAAGGCCAAATTTGAAGAAATGAGAAAGGATCTAAAAAGCGTGGATTAGGACAGGTTGTTTTCTGGCAAGGACGTGATTAGTAAGTGGGAGGCCTTCAAAGGAGAAATTTTGAGAGTGCAGAGTTTGTATGTTCCTGTCAGGATTAAAGGCAAAGTGAATAAGAATAAGGAACCTTGGTTCTAAAGGGATATTGGAACTCTGATAAAGAAGAAGAGAGCGATGAGTGACATGTATAGGAAACAGGGAGCAAATAAGGTGCTTGAGGAGTATAAAAATGCAAAAAAATACTTAAGAAAGAAATCAGGAGGGCTAAAAGAAGATATGAAGTTGCTTTGGCAGTCAAGGTGAAGGATTATCCAAATAGCTTCTACAGGTATATTAAGAGCAAAAGGATAGTAAGGGATAAAATTGGTTCTCTTGAAGATCAGAGTGATCAGCTATGCATGGAACCAAAAGAAATGGGGGAGATCTTAAATGGGTTTTTTCGTCTATATTTACTAAGGAAACTGGCATGGAGTCAATGGAAATAAGGCAAACAAGTAGTGAGGCCATGGAACCTATACAGATTGAAGAGGAGGAGGTGCTTGCTATCTTGAGGCAAATCAGAGTAGATAAATCCCCAGGACCTGTCAGGGTATACCCTCGGACCTTGAAGGAGACTAGTGTTGAAATTGCAGGGGCCCTGGCAGATATATTTAAAATGTCGGTATCTACAGGTGAGGTGCCAGAGGATTGGAGGATAGCTCATGTTCTGTTGTTTAAAAAAGGCTCTAAAAGCAATCAGGGAAATTATAGGCCAGTAAGTTTGACATCAGTAGTAGGTAAATTATTGGAAGGAGTACTAAGAGATAGGATTACAAGTACTTGGACAGACAGGGACTTATTAGGGAGAGTCAACATGGCTTTGTGCGTGGTAGGTCATGTTTAACAAATCTATTAGAGATTTTCCGAGGAGGTTACCAGGAAAGTGGATGAAGGGAAGGCAGTGGATGTTGTCTACATGGACTTCAGTAAGGCCTTTGACAAGGTCCCGCATGGGAGGTTAGTTAGGAAGATTCAGTCGCTTGGTATACACGGAGAGGTAGTAAATTGGATTAGATATTGGATCAATGGAAGAAGCCAGACAGTGGTAGTGGAGGATTGCTTCCCTGAGTGGAGGCCTGTGACTAGTGGTGTGTCACAGGGATCAGTTCTGGGTCCATTGTTATTTGTCATCTATATCAATGATCTGAATGATAATGTGGTAAATTGGATCAGCAAATTTGCTGATGATACAAAGATTGGAGATGTAGTGGACAGTAAGGAAGGTTTTCAAAGCTTGCAGAGGGATTTGGACCAGCTGGAAACATGGGCTGAAAAATGGCGGATGGAGTTTAATACAGACAAGTGTGAGGTGTTGCACTTTGGTAGGACAAACCAAGGTAGAACATACAAGGTAAATGGTAGGGCACTGAGGAGTGCAGTAGAATGGAGGGATCTGAGAATACAGATACAAAATTCCCTAAAAGTGGCGTCACAGGTAGATAGGGTCGTAAAGAGGTACAGTCGACGTTTCAGGCCGAAGGTATACCTCTTCCTAGAGATGCTGCCTGGCCTGCTGCATTCGCCAGCAACTTTGATGTGTGTTGCTTGAATTTCCAGCATCTGCAGAATTCCTGTTGTTAGGGTCGTAAAGAGAGCTTTTGGTACATTGGCCTTTATAAATCAAAGTACTGAGTATAAGAGTTGGAATGTTATGGTGAGGTTGTATAAGGCATTGGTGAGGCCGAATTTGGAATACTGTGTGCAGTTTTGGTCACCAAATTATAGGAAGGATATTAATAAGGTTGAAAGAATGCAGAGAAGGTTTACAAGGATGTTGCTGGGACTTGAGAAACTGAGTTACAGAGAAAGGTTGAATAGGTTAGGACTTTATTTCCTGGAGTGTAGAAGAATGAGGGGAGATTTGATAGAGGTATATAAAATTATAATGGGTATAGATAGAGTGAATGCAAGCAGGCTTTTTCCACTGAGGCTGGGGGAGAAAAAAACCAGAGGACATGAGTTAAGAGTTAAGGGTGAAGGGGGAAAACTTTAAAGGGAACATGGGGGGGGGCCTTCTTCACACAGAGAGTGGTGGGAGTGTGATATGAGCTGCCAGATGAAGTGGTAAATGCGGGCTCACTTTTAACATTTAAGAAAAACTTGGACAAGTACATGGATGAGAGGTGTATGGAGGGATATGGTCCAGGTGCAGGTCAGTGGGACTATGCAGAAAAATGGTTCAACACAGCCAAGAAGAGCCAAAAGGCCTGTTTCTGTGCTGTAATGTTCTATGGTTCTATAAGGAGACATGTAGAAATCAAACCGCCCCAGAATGAACATGTGAGTGCCCTACTGCTCAGATGACAGATGTACAATGATACCAGTACAGCAGTGCAGTATTAAATGAATCGCAGCAACAATGGCAAAAAATGCGAATCAACTTTAATGTCAAGTTGGAAGCAAGCAGGGAAGTGATTTAGAACTATCCTGAGTCTTCATTTCCTCACTGTTTACTCATAAGCCAGAGATACAAACAGAGAGAAGAACCCAAAACACCCAGTGGCGCACTTTAAATGCTTCACATTAATGATGTTTTGTAACTTCTTATTAAATCATAATGCACTGGAATGAGGGAAAAAAATCTTTATATTTAACTCCTAAGATCTGGTACATAATGCATGTGGAAGGGCATTATTTCTGATTTCATTATATAGTCAAATGTTAGAAATTTTAATGTGCATCTAATTGTGGTCACTATATGATTTAAATACTCTCCAAGATCAAATTTCTAAATAAAATGTCTCATCATATTTGTTGACTTAGGCACTAAAATATATACATGCACTGCAGCACCATTACAAAACTCATTGCTCAGCCTTTATACAAACAGAATTTATTCTGCCCTCCATCGCTAAATTAAAACTTTGATGTCATCCTGGCCCAGAGCTGATCTACTACCCTTTACTTCCAAATTCATATTTTTGCTTAGTTTGCAGAATTGCTGCAGAACAGAAACACTTCCCCACACAGCTACAATAACTGTTGCAGAAGAAAATCATAGACTCCTGTCCACATATATGTTAAAAAAAAGTTAAAGTCTGTCCCAGTCTATCGTGAGGTTAACCCCCAGCATTTTTGCCGTGCCACAAAATATACATATAACAGCAACCTGGCAAGAATATTTCTGAGATTCTTCTGAAAATCGGAGGATGAGAGGTGACCTCATGGAGTATCAGATGATGAGAGGCAATGATTGTTGATCGTGTGGACAGCCAAAGGCTTTTTCCCAGGACTGAAATGGCTAACACAAGAGGGCATCATTTTAAGGTGCTTGGAAGTAGGTACAAGGGGGATGTCAGGGGTAAGTTTTTTCACACAGGGAGTGGTGGGTGCATGGAATGCACTGCCAGTGAAGGTGGTAGAGGCAGATGCAACAGAGACTCTTAACAGTCTTACAATAGGGTCCTTCAGGAGACTCATAAACGGGTAGATGAAGCTTAAAAAAATAGACAGCTATGTGGTAGGGAAATTTTAGGCATTTCTAGAGTAGGTTACATGGTCGGCACAACATTGTGTGTTTGTAATGTGCTGTAGATTTCTATTTTCTATGTTCTAAAAATATATTCCACTATATTGTAATGAATCCAAGACAGACTAAAATGTCGGAGTATGAAACTTCCTCTACCCAGTATCTTGTTAGCAAATATAGCATAAGACCATTAGACATAGGAGCAGGATTAGGCCATTTGGTCCATCGAGCCTGCCTGCTCTGCCATTCCATCATGGTTCACTTACTATCCCTCTCAACCCCATTTTCATACCTTCTCCCCGTAACCTTTGACACCCAGATTAATTAAGAACCTATCGAACTCTGCCTTAAATATACCCGATCACCTGGCCTGCACAGTCATCTGTGGCAACAATTTCCACAGATTCACCACCCTCTGGCTATAGAACTTTTTCCTTGTCTCTTTTCAAACGGATATTACTCAATTGTACTCTCTGGCTCTAGAATCACCCACGACAGGAAACATCCTCTCATGTCTACTCTGTCCAAGCCTTTCAATATTCAATAGGTTTAATGAGATCCCCCTCATTCTTGTAAACTCTAACAAGTACAGGTCCAGAACCATCAAACCCTCCTCACAGAATAACCCTTTCATTCCTGTGATCATTCTCACAAACTATCTTTAGATCCTCTCCAACGCCAGCACATCTGTTCTTAGATAAGAGGCCCAAAACTGCTCACAATACTCCAAGTTCAGCCTGACCAATCCCTTATAAAGCTTCAGCATTACACCCTTGCTTTTGTATTCTAGAAATGAACGCTAACATTGTATTTGCCTTCCTTACTGCCGACTCAACCAGCAGGTTAAACTTTTAGGAAATCCCGCATGAGGACTCCCAACTCCCTTTCCACCACTGATTTTTGAATTTTCTCCCCATTTAGAAAATAGTCCACGTCTTTATTCTTTCTGCCAAAATGTATGACAGTGTACTTCCCTGCACTATATTCCATCTGCCATTTCTTTGCCTGTTCCTCCAATCTGTCCAAATCCTTCTGCAGCCACTCTGCTTCCTCAACACTACCTGCACCCCCACCTATCTTCACATCGTCCACGAACGTGGCCTCAAAGTCATCAATTCGTTCATTCAAATCATTGACTTATAATGTGAAAAGAAGCGGTCCCAACACTGACCCCTGTGGTGCAGAACAAGTCACCATGAGCCAACCAGAAAAGACCCCTTTTATTCCCACCCTTTCTTCCATCCAGCCAGCCAATTTTCTATCCATGCTCGCACCCATCTTGTAATACTATGGGCTCTTATCTTGTTAAGCAGCCTCATGTGCCGCACCTTGTCAAAGGCTTTCTGAAAATTCAAATAAACAACATCCACTGACTTTCCTTTCTCTATCCTACCTGTTATTTCCTCAAAGAATTCCAGCAGATTTGTCAGACATGATTTCTCCTTAAGGAAACCATGCTCACTTTGGCCTATTTTATCATGTGCCTCCAAATGCTCCAAAACCTTAATAATAGACTCCAACATCTTTCCAACACTGATAGTCAAGCAAACTGACCTCTAATTTCCTTACATAAAGCCATAGGCTGATGTAGACAGGCACTCGAGGTACTGAGCGCTGCCAACAGCAAACAAAAAAAGCCGACCCCAATGCCTTTCAAATCATTGTCAGGGACTTCAGTCAGGCTTGCTTGAAAAAATCTCTTTCCAATTATCATCAACATATCACCTGCAGCACCCCGGTCCCAACACTGGAACACTGCTATATTACCAAACGGAATGACTACTGTTCCATTACTAGACCACCTTTTGGAAAACCTGATCATCTGGCTGTCCTCCTCTACCTGCATACAGACTGAGGCTAAACAGCAATGTTCCAGAAGTGAGGACAACAAAATGGTGGTTGCAGGAGGCAGAGGAGCGGCTGGCAACAGGATTGCTTCAAGTCGATGGAGTGGGCCGTGTTCAAGGACTCATCAGGAGATCTGAACGAATACACCACGGTTGTTGTGGACTTTATTAAAAAGTTGTATATAAGGTTGCCTCCACAAAATCATTCAGACTCTTCCCCAACCAGAAGCCCTGGATGAACCACGAGATCCGCAACTTGCTGAGAGCCAGATTAGTGGTGTTCAGGTCTGGCAATGAGTAAAATACAAGTGGTCCAGGTACAATCTACAGAAAACCATCTCAGGTGTGAATTAGCAATTCCAGACCAAACTAAATCACTGAAAGATGCTCAACAGCTGTAGCAAGGCTTGAATGCTATCACCTCCTGCAAAGTGAAACTAAGCGGCATACTGTAGATGACAAAGTTTCACTCCCAAGATGAGCTCAATGTCTTCTATACTCACTTTGACCATCAAAATATGGAGGTACTTTCATGAACTTCCACAGTCCCTGATAACCCTGTGGTTTCAGTCTCAGGCTGATGTGAAATAATCCTTCAGGAGGGTGAAACCACAGAAAGTATCCGGCCCAGACGGGATACCTGGCTGAGTTTATCAACTGGCTGGACTGTTCACTGATGTCTTTAAACTCTCGCTTTGGCAGCCAGAGGTACCCATCTGCTTCAAGCAGGCTTCAATTATACTGGTGCCCAAGAAGAATTTGGTAACTTGTCTCAATGACTATCCTCTAGCACTTCTTTTCTCCACTGTGATGAAGCGCTTTGACAGGTTGGAGTTGCAACATATCAACTCCTGCCTGAGAAACGACTTGGATCCACTCCAATTTGCTTACTCACTCTTCCTTCAGTTAGTCCTGACGAAGGGTCTCGGCCTGAAACGTCGACTGCGCCTCTTCCTATAGATGCTGCCTGGCCTGCTGCGTTCACCAGCAACTTTGATGTGTGTTGCTTGAATTTCCAGCATCTGCAAAATTCCTGTTGTTTGCTTACTGCACGACAGGTCAACAACAAATGCCATTTCATTGGCTTTTCACTTACCCATGGAACGTTTGGACAGTGAGGATACATACATCAGGATGCTGTCCATTGACTACATCTCATCATTCAATGCTATCATCTCCTCAAAACTAATCAATATGCTTTAAGACCTTGGCCTCAATACCTCCTTGTGCAAATGGATCCTTGATTTCCTCATTTGCAGACGCCAGTCAGTTCGGATTGATAACATCTCCTCCACAATCTCCATCAGCATAGGTCTACAACAAGGCTCTGTGCTTAGTCCCCTGCTCTACTCACTTTATAATTATGACTCTGAGGCTAAGCATAGCTCCAATGCCATATTTAAGTTTCCTGATGTCACCGCTGATGCTAGCTAAATCAAAGGTGGTGATGAGTCAGAACATAGGAGGGAACTTGATAATCTGAGTGGTGCCACAAAAATCACCTCTCACTCAATGTCAGCAAGACCGAGGAGCTGATTATTGACTTCAGGAGGAGGAAACCAAAGGTCAATAAGACAGTCCTCATTGGAGAATCAGTGTTGGAGAGGGTCAGCAACTTTAAATTCCTCAGTGTTATAACTTTAGAGGAACCGTCCTGGGTCCAAAACATACGTCCTATTGCGAAAAAAAGCACAGCAGTGCCTCTTCTTTCTTGTAAGGTTGCGAAGATTCAGCACACCATCTAAACCTTCATAAACTTCTATGGATGTGTGGTGTAGAGTATACTGACTGGTTGTTGCACAGCCTGCTATGGAGACTCCACTGCCCTTGAATGGAAAAGTAGTGGATACAGCCTAGTCCATCATGGGTAAAGCCCTCTCCATCATTGAGCACATCTACATGTCCAGTTGTCGCAGGAAAGCAGCATTCATCCTCAAGGACCCCCACCATTCAGGTCACGTTCTCTTCTCACTGCTGCTATCAGGTACAGTAGCCTCAGGACTCACACTACCAGTTTCAGGAACAATTATTACTCCTCAACCATCAGGCTCTTGAACCAGAGGAGATAACTTCGCTCACCCCAACACTGAACACCGAACAGCAACCCCACCCAGCACAGATTCCAGCACCCCCGCAATACCCACATGGCCTCTGGTGCCTCCTCCACAGTGGAGACTGTAACAAGAGGTGCCGTAGTTTCAGTACCTGGTCCGCGCAACAACCCGGAGCCATGCAGCTGATTCTGCCGTCAGCCTCACCTACGAGCTAACGTCCCAGACCTACAGCATTTTGTATTACCAATGTCCAACAGGGTCTTCTGATCACAAGAAAACCATTTAAGACAAACTTTGCATGATTTGTTGGACCCGGAGAGATCATTGCGACTAAGCACGCCACCATCTTACTGGAAGTTTTATCGTTGGTCCTGACGAAGGGTCTCGGCCTGAAATGTCGACTGTACCTCTTCCTAGAGATGCTGCCTGGCCTGCTGCGTTCACCAGCAACTTTGATGTGTGTTGACTGAACAAAACCTATGGACTCACTTTCAAGGACTCTTCATCTTTATCGCTTAGTTTTTTTCTTCCTTTTGCATTTGCACAATAAGTTGTCTTTCGCACATTGGTTGTTTGTTCGCCCTATTGATTGTGGTCTTTCATTGATTCTATTGTGCTTTTGTATTTCCTGTAAATGCCTGCAAGAAGATGAATCACGGGGCTGAATACGGTGACATATAGAGTACGTTGATAATAAATGTACGTGGAACTTCGAGATTCACTCTGACTCAGCCCACAACATGAATATACCCCATGGAAATGTGGGAAAATGTAATGGTGAGCCATTAGTAACAAGAAACAACATTTATGGTGCAAATGGATGTTGAAGAGGGTCTTAAAAGGATGACAGTGACGTGAAGAAATTGAGGAAGCAAATTTCAAATAATGATACCTGGGCAACATGGTACAATATTCACTGCTTAATGTTATTGGTCCATGGCATAAAAAAACGTAGGAGAGCAGGAAGCGGTGTGATTAGCTTTATATTTTGCACTGACAAAGATGCGGCACAGACTGGCTTCCATTTGTAATATAAATCTTCATAGTTCCAATCCTGGTTGTTGCAACATAAATTGATGGAAACATCTTGGAATTCCAAAAATGAATCAGTGCAATATGCTTATATTCATTCACTGTAAATGGGGTTTCAATAGCAGGTTTAGCAGTGACAATCCATCAGATCACAAAATGAGGCAAGATCTTCAAGCAATGTAACACAATGTTACTCACACTTCAGTTTTTTATGGTTTGTTAAGCCACTTCAGAGGAAAAGTAAACAGTAAACTACTCTGACAAACACGAGAAGATCTGAAGACGCTGGAAATCGAAAGCAACACACTCAAAATACTGAAGGCACTCGGCAGGTCAGGCAGCATCTATGGCAAAGAGTAAGCAGGTAACCCTTTGGGCCGAGACCCGATTCAAGCCAAGAACTGTCCTGAGGAAGGGTCTCAGCCCAACACTTTGATTGTTCACCGTCTAATGGTGAGTAGCACCAATGGGAGAGCAGCAGCCCCACCCAGCACAGATTCCAGCACCCCCGCAGTACCCACATGGCCTCTGGTGCCTCCTCCACAGTGGAGACTGTAACAAGAGGTGCCGTGGTTTCAGTACCTGGTCCGCGCAACAACCCGGAGCCATGCAGCTCCTCTGCCGTCAGCCTCACCTACGAGCTAACGTCCCAGACCTACAGCATTTTGTATTACCAATGTCCAACCGGGTCTTCTGATCACAAGCAAACCATTTAAGGCAAACTTTGCATGATTTGTTGGACCTGGAGAGATCATTGCGACTAAGCACGCCACCATCTTACCGGAAGTTTCATCGTTAGTACAGCCAAATCTAGCTACGTCCATAAGAAATCCAAGATCTAGCCTCGTTAAACTGGTGCTCACATAACCACCGTGGAAACATTTACAACTCTCACATCAGGGTTTCCTCCGGTATCAAAACTGACTAACTTTGTTGTAAACACGAGAAATTCTGCAGATGCTGGAAATTCAAGCAACACACATCAAAGTTGCTGGTGAACGGACAACTTTGATGAGTGTAACTTTGTTGTAGTTCCTACTTTCTTTCAAGATGTCAACAAGATGTCAAGTTGTGAACATCCTTTAACTTTCCCTTTATAATTAGTTGCGAATGCCGTTGTTACACTTCATTTTACATATCCATTTAGGTATCAAACATTTAGAGCATGTAAAGCAACTACTGTGCATTCCAAATTGATGCCTGTATAATGCATACTAAACTCAGAAACCAGAGTTAGAATAACATAAAATAACCTTGCAGGGCATATAGTTCAATCTAGCTTCTCCAGCTCCTCTATTGAATGTTACAGATTACATTCTACTTCTGGCTATCTGGCATACAATTCTGCTTTGCTTGTAAATTAAATTGAGATGAAATGTAATGAGGGAGAGGAGCCAGGAAAAAATGCTGGCCAGAAGAAATGCACTCCACGTTCATAAAAAACATAAGCAGCAGAGGCAAGAATAACCCTTATGATCTTTTAAGCCTGCTTTTCTATCCATAAATAATAGCATGGTTGATCCTGTGCTTCAATTCCATTTTGTGACCCAGTCACCATTTCCTCTGATTCATGGAGCCCAACAGTTATCAGTCTCAGGTGTGAATATACACATTCTGCAACTAAGTATTCATTGCCCTAGAACATCAGAATGCAAGAAAAACAAGCAGGGATGAGCTATTCAGCTCCTCCTGCCTGCTCTGCTTTTCTATAAAATCATGGCTTGTTATATTATTGCAGCTTACAATTATGCTAGCCACTGACTGACTTAATATCCAAAAATCTGAAACACACACTATAATCAGAGTGAAGTATTTTTGCTTGTCACTATCCTGAAGGGGTTAATCACCTTTTTGTGACTTAAACACCTCATTTTAATTTTCCAGCTAGGGGAAAACAATCCTGTATGTACCTGGCAATTTGACATAATCCCCATAAAATCACCTCTCATTCCTATAAACTTGATATTGCATACAACACCTTCTCTCTGTCCACAACAAGCAGGATCACCCGGCAGACAACCAGTTTAAGTCCAATCCCCTATTCCCATATGTTGGTCCATGGCCTCCTCTACTGCCAAGCTGAGACCACTCTCAGGTTGAAGAATCAACATCTCATATTCCGTCTGGGTAGCCTCCAACCTGATGGCATGAACATTGATTTCTCTACTTCTGGTAAGTTTTCCCTTCTTCTTCCCCCTACTTTTCTTCCATTCCCCATTTTGGCTACTCTCTCACCTCTTCCCTTCTCCTTACCAGCCTATCACCTCCTTCTGTTACCAGCCCGTCCACCTTTCCCTTTCCCTGTTGGTCCACTCTCCTCTCCTATCAGATTCCTTCTTCTTCAGCCCTTTGCCTTTTCCACCTCCCAGCTTCTCACTTCATCCCCCTTCCCCCATCAACTTACTTTCTGCCTGGGAAAGCACATCAGATTTGCAAATAGAAATGCTATTTTGGTATTATTTATAACTGAGTTTAGTCTGGGAACCAGCCACTTATCCCTCACCTAGAGGCAACAAATTCTTCCAACACGTAAGCAAATCTTAGTGTCATGGCATAGTTTAACATTTTTACATAGTGCTCTTTTCCATGTCTACAAAAGTAAAACAGAATTTCCACATGAAATTACAAATTTTGAAAAAGGCATGTAAAGTACCATAGCTGACCCTCAAGAGCAGCATATTGACAATGCCATCTGGTTCTCCAACTCTGTCTAAAATACTAACAGCATACTTGCAGTTGATGAATCAGGAAACCATGTTTTATTCTCATTTATAACAACACTTAAGATTATCCAATTCCACATTACTCAATGGTTGAGTGGTTAGCGGTTAGCAGAGGGCATAAACAGGTGCCACAGTAGCACAGCAGTTAGTGCAATGCTTTTACATCCTAGGGCACTCCAGAGTTCAGAGTTCAATTCTAGTGCCGTTCTGTTAGAGGTCTGTACGCCCTCCCCGTGAAATGCGTGGGTTTTCCCCGGGTACTCCAATTTCTACCCACAGTTCAAAGGTGTACTGGTAGATTAATTGGCCATTGTAAATTGCCTCATGATTAGGTTAGGGTTAATTGGGTTTGTCAGGGGCCAGAAGGACCTACTCCGCACGGTATCGCTAAATAAAATAAAATCATTTCACTCATATCAACACAACTGATTCCGCAACCTATCGACTCACTTTCAAAGAATCTACAACTCATGTTCTCAATATTTATTATTATTTTCTATTTTGTATTTGCACAACTTGCTGTCTTTTGCCCATTTGTTGTTTGTCTTTGCTGTGTGCAGTATTTCATTGATTCAGTTGTGTTTCTTGTATTTACTGTGAATGCCCACAAGAACATGATCTCAGGGTAGTATATGGTGGCATAAATGTACTTCGATAATAAATGTACTTTGAAGGTTTAAATGCCATTAGCCTAGCATCAATTCCCAGTTCACGATGCTGACTCATCTCATGAGAAATGTCACAACTGCTTGTGAATCTCTGGCGATAAGACAATGGTCTGCCAGTTATATCAGTCAACAAAAAACTTTGGCCTAACCATTATCCAGTAACTCTTCTCAGTTTGTACAGATAGGAACTTGTGACTGGCACAGACATGGTGACTGAGGAGCCTGTTTTTTGTCATCTGATTCTAATACGCTTTAGCTGTAATAACCCTCAAAATTGAAAAGTCATGTATCACTGTGATAGATCTGAACCAATGTCAAAAATGCTCATCTTCTAAACATGTAATTGATCTGCATTGCAGATAACTACTTGGGCAGCTAAGACAAAATTTTGAGTTATACAATCTAATACATCTACCCAAACATGTGGAGATGATATCACTTTAATAGCTCATCTCAAAAACAATCTATCTATACAACAAGTGCCAGTTTCAATTATAAAATGGATTACTTTCAAAACACATCTTTAGCAAGCTTAAGATAACCCAATGCACTTTAAAACAATGAAGTATAGTGGATTCTGGTGAATCAGGGCACATCAGGACCGATACATTTTAGCCCAACTAAGCAGCTTCCCTATTTATCCAAAGTTTCATGGAAATAGTTAATAGGTATAAAAATTTCAAACTATTGTTTAACTAAGTGAAATACAGAACAAATTAGAATACTGCCAATACCGCTACACTACTATAAAACTGTGTATTAGTTCCTAACATTTATAGACAGAGAAATTTATCTGCCATGTTCTTTTCACTGACTGTAAATTAACAAAATTAGCACAAACACCTAATGCAGATAAATGTGGAATTTAATGTGGATAAATGTGAAGTTATCCACTTTGGTGGCAAAAATAGGAAAACAGATTATTATCTGAATGGTGGCCGATTAGGAAAAGGGGAGGTGCAACGAGACCTGGGTGTCATTATACACCAGTCATTGAAAGTGGGCATGCAGGTACAGCAGGCGGTGAAAAAGGCGAACGGTATGCTGGCATTTATAGCGAGAGGATTCGAGTACAGGAGCAGGGAGGTACTACTGCAGTTGTACAAGGCCTTGGTGAGACCACACCTGGAGTATTGTGTGCAGTTTTGGTCCCCTAATCTGAGGAAAGACATCTTTGCCATAGAGGGAGTACAAAGAAGGTTCACCAGATTGATTCCTGGGATGGCAGGTCTTTCATATGAAGAAAGACTGGATGAACTGGGCTTGTACTCGTTGGAATTTAGAAGATTGAGGGGGGATCTGATTGAAACGTATAAGATCCTAAAGGGATTGGACAGGCTAGATGCGGGAAGATTGTTCCCGATGTTGGGGAGGTCTAGAACGAGGGGTCACAGTTTGAGGATAGAGGGGAAGCCTTTTAGGACCGAGGTTAGGAAAAACTTCTTCACACAGAGAGTGGTGAATCTGTGGAATTCTCTGCCACAGCAAACTGTTGAGGCCAGTTCATTAGCTATGTTTAAAAGGAAGTTAGATATGGCCCTTGTGGCTACAGGGGTCAGGGGGTATGGAGGGAAGGCTGGGTTCTGAGTTGGATGATCAGCCATGATCATAATAAATGGCGGTGCAGGCTCGAAGGGCCGAATGGCCTACTCCTGCACCTATTTTCTATGTTTCTATGTTTCTATAACGGACTACCTTCATACAATGCTTAAGACGACTGCATCCTCCAAATCTTCATTTCCATTGTAATATTCAAGATTAATTTGTTGTAGTGAAATCATTTCATTTTCACTCCCAGCCACTTCTGACATCTCCAAACCTGAATGCTTGAAACCATGGTGAGCAAAACAATTCTGAATTGCCTTACTGCTTATTTCTCGACAACTATCAGCGTACGTGACTGACACTAGTTAGTAACTGTTCAGCAACAGTCTCCTGCCCCAATTATGCAGCAGAGCGTCCCAAATAAAGGAAGGGAATCCTAGCTATCTTCTCAATTTAAGCTCAATTATTTAAAGGAATGGTGTAAGAGACACAGGAGTTCATTTCACAGGAGAGGTAAATGGACAGTCGATTAAATTATGCTTTGCTGACAGTTGCAAGTTCATGCAGGGATGTCATTTTTCTTACTGGTTTGAGGAAGAATGCTACAGCCAATGTTAAAAGTCTGAGGATGGAAATAGCTACATGGGTCAGTTACAGACTATGATCCTGTGCTCTTGCATTCAAATGGTGTTATGAGAGCAGAAAATGTGATTATGGTGACAAATTCCTAAGTGCAAAGCTCTGCAGTTTCACATCCTCACATCAAGCCAATCTGCACATGCACAAATGTCAATTCATTACCTTTACATGAAATCACCAATGATGTTTAACCTCACCTTTTAGAAAGTCATAACTCCGTCACATTGTTACCACTAACAAATACTTTATTTACTTCCATCTCTGAACAGAGGATTACTTTGGTCTCTTCTTCTTTACGAAAGCTCACATATAACAGCAAGGCACAGAATCAGAGATTTCCCTCTAAACATTGATGAATATCGGCTAACCAGGACATCAGACCATGGCTCTTGAAGATAGAAAGAGGGGCACCAAAAGCTGACTTATGACAGAATTTTGCATCCACAAAATCTCTTACATACAATACTCACTCATCTGAACTGCATTATCAATGAGTTAAAATTGATGATGCGCATGAACAACCACCTGTATGTTCTCATATTTAAACTATCCTTGTGTCTTTTCTTATCCTATCAAAAGGAGAGCAGGAAGAAGAGAGCAAATTTTAAGAGTTGTTATTCACACCAAGAAAGCATCAACACTCAGTATCCATTAACCCAAGCAGATACCTTATTGGAAGTTGAGGCACAGATGGGTGGAAATGATTACCTCCATGAATGCAGTTTTTAAACTTCCAAGACCTTAGAGCAAAAAAAATCCAAGAGTTCGCTCATTCATGGCAAAATTGAACCGTTCACGCAAAAGAATTTGTTACCTCCCCAATACCTCTACATGTGGATAGCAAGAAATCCTACGGAACCCTGAAATAACTTTGAAGTTAAAAACTGACATCTCTAATCACTTTGACACCAATAACAAAAAATGCCTACCAAGTCCAACAAACAACAAGGCTTTCACAACGAAGTGCATGAATCTGCCAACACTTGACACGATAGTCTATGCCTCAGTGGTAGACAGGGCAAGTAGACTATGATGCCTGTTTGCAGGATACTGCCTGCTGTAAACTGTCTGTGCATTATATAATGTAAAGCTAAAGGTGGGGGTGGAGTGTCAGCAGTGGGCTGACAATGAAAATGAAGATCTTGTATCTTCTGACCACTAACTGAGGTGGCACATTATTGCTGCTTTGTCACCAAGATTCTTCAAAGCTTGGTATAAATTGGCTGCCAGCAAGTTAGAAGAATCACTTCTAACTCTTCTCCGAAGATGTCAAGGAATATATCAGTACAATGTCATGAGCAATGTATTTCCCAGAGCAACTGTAGAGCTGCCATTTATAATGAGTTTAGACTGACAGCTTTTCAATCTCAATTCACTAATTCTTCTTATTCAATGGATTTCACTGGTTTCTTTCAAAGGATCCATGAAATCTCTCCAACCTGGAGAAAATCCCCCAAAGATCCAATTAAAAGTATTTAGAATAACTTAGTGAAAATACCATCCTACTTCTTAACTTTCTTGATTGCGGCCTGTGACAGTCAAATGAAATAGAGACGTTAGTTTGTTTGCCTTGTGCTTCTGACTTGCTTTTGTAGGATTTCATCCTTGCCTGATGCACAACCCATCTACTTAGGCATAAAACTCTCTGTACTTTCCCTTTTTTAAAATCTTTAAAACATAACGCTAATTGAAAGGAAAAAGACAGGAGCCTCAGAGAATGGGTGTTAGTTTTGCTTTACTTTAATGAGGATGCATGGATTATGCAATGGCATGATGATGTACGCCATTTACGTACTTTTACAGATAAGCCACAATACATTAAGTAAACAAAGAATCCTTAATCAAATAAAGATGCTTAATCAGGCAATATATTTACAATATTACTGAAATACTAAACATACAATACTCCTCCTGCATATCCAAAGTTAAAATTAACTGGAACATTCTGTGATGGTCAAATAATGCCCCCAAAAAATGAAGAATTGCATTAGAGAGAAAGAATGTACTTTCATGAGTATTTATGTTCCAGTGGTCCATGTCACATTACAGCACCCCTCTATAATTACCCATCATCTTATTCATTGAAGACTTTCAGAGTGTATTTTAATTGCATGTGCTCTTGGCACCTCAAACAAATTAATGAGGAAACACTTTCTCACAGCTCCATCATGGGCACTGGTCTCCCTAGCAACCAAGACACCTTCAAAAGGTGATGCCTCAAAAAGGCAGCATTCATCATTAAGGGCCCCTATCACCCAGGACATGCCCTCTTCTCATTGCTACCATCAGGGGGGAAATATAAGAGCCTGGAGACACACACTCAACATTTCAGGAACAGCTTCTTCCCCTCCACCATCAGATTCCTGAAAGGACAATAAATCCATGAACACTACCTCACCATTTTTCCTCTCTTTTTGCACGACTTATTTAATTTTCTTTTTTATATAAACTTTTATTGTAATTTATAGTTTTATTATTATGTGTTACAATGTACTGCTGCCAAAAAACAACAAATTTCACAAAAGAGACCGGTGATATTAAGCCAGATTTGGCTTTTGAAATTATATACTACACTTTTCCTATTAACAGTCAAGGACTTTCATGATGATGGATGTCTAAAAATCCTCAGTCTAACATGAGACACAAAAAACGTGCCATTTCTTAATGGCTAAGTTTGTCCAAATGTTAACAGGAAAGCACGTTTCACTGCCAAACCAAAGTGGAACAGTAATGCACAGAGATATTTCTGGGTGCAAGTCTTTGAAAGTCGAGACTTGGGTTGATAGGATAGTGAAAAAGTCTTTTGTTTTGCTTGTCTTCATCAGCCAGGACGCTGAATACAAGAGCTAGGACATCATGCTGTCATTGTAGAAAACATTGGTTAGACAGCTCTTCAATATCATGCATGCTGCTTGTCATTATCCTGTATAAAGGATGTGGCAGTAATAGAAGTGTGCAAAAGTGATTCACCAGATTGGAAAGGCTGAACATATATTCTGTAGCTCGCTCTGACTAACAATAATTGTGCTATTTTCCCCACCCAATACAATGGATTCCAGTTAACTGGGACACATTGGGACCAGTGCAGGAAACTGTTAAAAAGGTATTAAAAAAAAGTGAATTACCACTTAATTGAGTAATAATTTATGTATTTAAATGAAATCAAGAACAAATTAAAACACTACCAGTACCTCTACAAAGGAATTCATCCAGTGCACACTGCTATGTTCCTTTGATTGACTGTAAATGAACAACATCAGCACAGACACCTAGTGCAGATAATGGAGGGCTTTCATCCAAATCTTTATTTTCATTGTAATATTGTCAATACTTTCAAATTCTTCGTAGAATGCTTGAAACCACAATGAGCAAAACAGCTTGGAATTGTCTTGTTGCTTATTTCTCACCAACTATCAGTGACAAAAATCACTGCTTTTTGAACACAAACATATGCAACTGACGCTATTTAAAAACTGTTCACTCTACGCATGGTGTAGTGTCCACACGAGTGCATGCAACTGATGTTAATTAGAAACTGTTCGGCAACATTCTTCTGTCCCAATTAAGTGGTATAGTGCCCAAATAAACATAAGGGATGCTGGCTATTTTCTCAATTAGTTTGTGCTGTAGACGGGAGAGGCCAGACCCCAGCCCAGCATGGATTCCTGTGGTGCCACATCAACTTCAGAATCTCCTCCCCTGGGTGATTGCAACAGGCGAACCCAAGGCATGAGGGCCTGTAACAACCGAAGCCATGCAGCTCCCCCGCCGTCACACTCCCAATGATCCAGTAAGCCAGACTTGAAGTATTCTACATCACAAATGCCCCAACGGTACTATGTGATCACAAGAAAATCGCCCAAGACAATCATTTGCATTGTTTGCTAGACTGCAGACTGCCTCGGACATCTTCCTGTAGCAGGCAGCAGCATGGTCCCCAACAAGTCCAGCTTCTCCATTACTGAGCAACTTTTTTGTGGGGCAGGCCTGCCATACTTGCCATCCTTAATATCCAGCAGTGTCTTGCCATCGCTTAAAAAAAAGATGTATAGGGCAAACAATTACACCTTAGTTTGGGCCCAGAGGGTCTGCTGCGACCGACTGTGCCGCCATCTAACTGGAATCACGTAACACTAGCATAACTAACATGTATTTTGCATCAACTGGCAATTTGAAGTGTGCTTCCCAGTTTAATTCATCTCATTCCAAATTAGATGCACCAAGTTAGATGCAACACTGCTCTTACCCATATGCCCTTAGTAGGAACTGATACTAAACCTGATAACAAGAACAAGCATTAACTGAAGCATCCAACTGTGTCTTATAAATAGTAGATCAATGCAGAAGTGTCAACCCTGTTGTTAAAAAACAAATACAATAATCAATTTCAACTGAATAAAAGTTTCTTAAGACCTAGATAATCAATTTTGGTTAGCATAGCAGACTGGAGCCAGATATAATATTCTCCAAGATAAGACACAAAAGTGCTATCAAAAGTAAAACCAGCAGTCTGAAACTTGTATTTATTTATTTATTCCAAAGACAAAAGTCACCATCCTTGAAATAATGTTAGGATTCACTTGAAAATCTGGAGTGGGCCTCAACTGAACATTTATATTGTATGAAGACATATCAATACAAAATCGTTGTTGAAAAACTTTACATATTATTTTACAAAGTTTAGAATTTCAATTTTTTTTTCCCAGAAGGCCTCATCCTTCATCCACCATGCAATTAAGAACCATTCTACTGCCAAAATGGAAATTTTCAGCTAACACCTCCACAGCTGGTCCTGTGTAGACTAGCCAGAAGAATTCTTCTGTTCAGTACTTAAGTAACTTTGTTTTTCTTCTGCTCTCCTTCTCCCATGTTGTCCCACAACTTTACCACAAGTTTAAAAGGGATATTATATCTTCAAGAATGATTAATTAACAGGTTATCCAACATGCATGGACTAATTGCTACGTTCTAGTTACTACAAACTAAATCAATAACAAAATCACTACATAAAGACCTAAAGTTCAGTTTATTTGTAAAATGCAGTCCATATTTTGTCATTCCTCTCTTCCAATTCTGCATCCACTCCATATACCACCTTTAAAGAAAATCTGCAAAATGTGTGAGACTCAATGTGTAACTCATTCAGTGTGTACAAACTATCCAGTGGTCCCCAACCTTCAGGCCGTGGACCGATACCGGGCCGCGAAGCATACAGGGTTGCAGTGGTAGTCGGAGCACACCCAGCACATCTTTAAGAAAAAAGCTGAAATAAACAAGCTAATTAATTAGGTGCCGCCCGGCACGTAAATGTCAACCCAGATCAAAGGTGATTGCCGATTTCACTTGCTCTACACAATGTTCACTCCTCTTTCCAGGGCGCTGGAGCCTTTAGCTGTTCCATTGTTTGGTCAATTTAAACGCCAGCCCAGACAGGGAAGGCTGGAAAGACAGGGCTGTCAGGATCGAGGTGACATGTTGAATCTACACAAACTTCTAATAAAGTATAGGCGCTGCCCGGCTTTCTTTGTAATGACAGTTACATGCTAGTCCCAGGAAAGATCCTCTGACCCTTTTCAGAGGGAGAAACGTCAATCCTTACTGCCGAAGAATTTGAAGTTATTGACCCTCTCCACCTCAGTTCCTCTAATGAAGACTGGCTTCTGGGTGGCACCTAATTAATTAGCTTGTTTATTTCGGCTTTTTTCTTAAAGATGTGCTGGGTGCACTCCGGATACCGCTGTACCCCTGCATGCTTCGCGGCCTGGTATCGGTCTCCGGCACAGAGGTTGGGGACCCCTGATATACACTATTCACGGGTACTATTCCAGGACAGAATATCTACTGTATCAGTTACAAGAAGATCTCGTATTTTCCTTGAGAATGGACAGTATCCCTGATGACAGATCTGCTTCCTTCATTCAGTACATCATCAGCATGATCAGCACTCTACATTGCTACACAGCTGTGATTCAGATTTCAATCTAGTGCAATCAATTTTAAAACCATGCCACCATTAGCACAAGCTACCAAGGACAAGTCTGATGGTCAGAATCCAAATCAAGCATAGCAAAGCAATTTTTTCCCTATTTGATTAAAGATTGGGGAAGTAAACACATTTATTTTTTTCCAAAAAGAATCATCTATACTTCCTCTGACTTTTAAAACAATTACTCAGACCCAAAACCTTTTACGGCAGGAAGGCTGGTGACCTGGAACATTAGTACTATTAACCTCCAAGTCACATACAACATTGAAACTTAGAAATAATGTTTTGCAGATGGGCAATAAATTATGGTTAACTGATATTCTTATTCCATAAAAAAATTAGCACTTACACTCAGTGGCCACTTGATTCCGTATCTCCTGTACCCAATAACAATGGAGACACAGTGCATCTTTGTAGACTCCCGCTACAGTAGAACATCTACTTCAAGGTTTGACGTGTTGTGCATTCAGGAAGGTTCTTCAGCACACCACTGTGACAACATGTAGTTATTTGAGTTGCTGTTACCTTCCTGTCAGTCTGACCATTCTCTTCTCACCTCTCTCATTAACAAGTCATTTTGCCCACAAAACTTGGATTTTTTTTTGTTTGCTCCATGGATTTTTTTTTGGTTTGTTTGTTTTCAGCACCATTCTCTGTGAACTCTAGAGACTGTTGTGTGTGAAAACCCCAGGAGTGGTGCAGTTCCTGAGATACTCAATCCACCCCGTCTGGCACCAACAATCATTCCATGGTCAAAGCCACTTAGATCACATTTCTTCCCCATTCAGATGCTTGGTCTGAATAACAATTGAACCTCTTGGCCACAGCTGCGTGTTTTTATGCATTGAGTTGCTGCCACATGTTTGTCTGATTAGATGGTTGCATTAACGAGGTGTAGCTAATAAAGTGGCACCTGAGGCTACATCCACACTAGACCGGATAAATCCGTAACCGAAGCTTTCTCTCTTCATTTTGACCCTCCGTCCACACTGAAACGGCGTTTTCCTCCCCAAAAAACGGAGCTTTTCAGAAATGCTCTCCAGAGTGAATAAATCTGGAAACCACTAATAGCCGTCGTAGTGTTTACAGGGTAACCGAATATTTTTTAAAACACTGTCATGATGTGCTGGAACAGATGGTGGCGGCAGCGCGGCATTTCATTGTTTTCTTAAGTGCAACCTCCAACACCACAACAACAATGGCAGACGGCTTCATGCATGTGTTGTTTACTTTATTGCCTACGTTAACAGCTTGTTTGGAGTTAAATATAGCTATCTACCACATTCAGGTAGCATAACTACGTACAAAACGGCGTCATTTGTGCTCACAGTTGCTGTGTAATGGATCTGCACAATGTCAACGTCGTTATCAACCGTACAAAGACCAGCGGTTTTGGAGACGACCCGGCCGCACCAGTGTGTGGTGGGAACGGAAACAGAAAACCACCTCTTCTTCGGTTGTTTTCTGTAGATGTGTCCTGTGCATGCCCAGTAGGAGGAGATTCACCCAAATACCCATTTTTATGTGGACGGAGGGATTTTCAAAAACGCCTGGTGTGGACGCCTATCGTTTTTACGCAAAACTGGCATTTTCAAAATTATCCAGTCTAGTGTGGACATAGCCCGAGTGTATTTCATCTTTATACAAATGGATGATTTATCGTTTGACAACACTGATGCTGCTCAGCATGATTTGTGAGAAATAAGACCTCAAATGTTAACAGGATATAAAAGAACAATTTCAAAGAAAACTTGTTGCTGTAAATCAAGTTTCAATTGAAATGTTAATTTAAAATTACCTTCCACAATTATAGAATTAGAAGTCTTGAATTACGCTTCATTCATTGTAGCTAATCCTGTTAGTGAGCAATGTAAACATCTTCCCCATAAAAAAGAACAGATCCTAATAAAATTGTATTACTAACTTAATGCCCAGAGATCTCAGAGGCACCAGTGTTAAAAGTGTAATTAAAAGCCAAATCAACTCATTTTTCACCTCCATAACTAGCAGATTAGTATTCCTCCAATTGTACAGCAAGACCACCCAAAATAATCAAACAATAATTAGAGCAGCATTACATGGGAAATTAGTTTTAGTACTAAGTGTCACAATGGGGGGCATAGGGAACGGACCCAAATGCAAGACACAGACACTGAAGTACTGGGAACGGGAACAGACAAAACTAAATTCCGGGACAGGATGCAGACTAGGAGTAGGGACAGGAACACAGACTAGGCTAGGGAAGCAGGACCAGGATGAGGGACTGAGAACAAGGAGCCTGGGCGTGGACTCCGAGCCAGAGACTGGACAAGGACCCAGA
This sequence comes from Mobula hypostoma, assembly GCF_963921235.1. Lineage (NCBI taxonomy): Eukaryota > Metazoa > Chordata > Chondrichthyes > Myliobatiformes > Myliobatidae > Mobula > Mobula hypostoma. The sequence continues at coordinate 115,036,886 of NC_086105.1, forward strand.
ACCTGGGTCTTGACTCGGGCTCAGGTTCTTGGAGACCAGGCGAAGACGTGACGAGACTCGGGTTCCTGAAGAGTAGACGAGGACATGACAGGGCAAGGGTACTTCAAGGTAACTCCTGGGCAGGACGTGGGACTCCTGGACAGGACACGGAACTCCACCCCACAGAGGCAAGGACAGGGAGGGATGGACCCAACCGCAGGATAACGGCAAAACGGCCTGGTTTATCCGACGGAGGCAAGACACAGGAAGGGACAGAACCAACCGCAGGGTAATGGCAAACGGCCTAGCTTACCCAACGGAGGCAAGGGACAGGAAGGGACAGAACCAACCGCAGGGTAACAGCAAATGGCCTGGCTTACCCGACGGAGGCAAGGGACAGGAAGGGACAGACCTAACCGCAGGGTAACAGCAAACGGCCTGGCTTACCTGACAGAGGCAAGGGACAGGAAGGGACAGGAAGGGACAGAACCAACCGCAGGGTAACAGCAAATGGCCTGGCTTACCCGACGGAGGCAAGGGACAGGAAGGGACAGACCTAACCGCAGGGTAACGGCAAACGGCCTGGCTTACCCGACAGAGGCAAGGGGCAGGAAGGGACAGAACTAACCGCAGGGTAATGGCAATCGGCCTGGCTTACCTGACGGAGGCTAAGGACAGGAAGGGAGCTAGTTCCGGGGTGGCTCCAAGACTCGAGGTGGCCGGTAACCTCGGCAGGCTACAGAACAGCCAAATCCATATCTCGATAACTGCACAAGCCTTCCACCGGTGGGTGGCTCCAAGGGGAGAATAATGAGACAACCCAGCAACCACACTCGATCCCAGGGCCACTTATATTCCCAGCCCCAAGATGAGCATCAGGTGCTCATGGTTATGTCCAACTGAAACAAGGGATAGCCGGAAGATTCTGAGTCTGGAGTCCATGGACCAGACCATGAACTGGAATGCGGACTTTAGACCAGACCATAACACTCAGGACCTTTACTTCCGAGAGAAGGGATTTTCTTTTTCCAAGTAAGACATATGTCTTAAAGGAAAAGCTAGTTACAAAATGTATAAATTAGGGCTTGCAAAAACATTTAAATATTTATGTTTTCTTTATGGAATAGATATATATAAACATTTGCATAGAATAGTATGGAAGTTACATGTAATGCCATTAAAAGTCACAGCCAAAAAACTTGATAGAAATGCCGATATACGCCAACATCTTAAATAGATTTCCAAAGTGATTATATAATTAGAATGACAGATTAAAATTAAAAACACGACAATGCAACAATTCTTTTCAAATATGATCAGTATTAAGACTGGCATTTATGCATTCTCAATATGCACACGAGGTTCCACAGAAAACTATGTCACTAAACCTGTTTTAACAGATGTCCATTGAGAAATGTCCTGCTCTTCAGAACTTTTAGAAGGCAACATCAAGAAAATTCTCCTTTTTTCCATCAGCAAAACAGCATATGTTGCAAAAGCACTGTTAAAGTGAATATTAACATAAATAGCTATTAATAAGAAGAGGCTGGGTAGATGATTGTGCAATGGTGCATTCAGTAAAACAAGCAAAAGCATACATTAGCCACAGATTACAAACAGGCCATGGAGATCTCAAAGAACATACAATATTAGTTTTCACTATTAACATCTAAAGGAGCTTTTCCAGTATGGTGTAGCTTTTACAGCAATGGCAGCACTTCAAGTCTACCATGAAATAAAAACATCGAATCATTTTCAGATTGTTAGATTTCAACTAACATATTCTAAAAGTAGTAATATGACATTGGTATGAGATTACTAATGTACTGGAATTGGGAGGAGAAGGAAAACATCTAATTATATTTTAAACAACAGGAATTCTGCAGATGCTGGAAATTCAAGCAACACACATCAAAGTTGCTGGTGAACGCAGCAGGCCAAGCAGCATAATTATATTTTAAGTTGCATTTGTTTAAAAGAGCAACTAATCTAATCCACTATGTTTTTGAATGCTGGTTTTTGTAGTGCTACATTGGACTAAAATGGTACGCTACGATTTATCTAAATCGTAATTTTAGTGTACATGAAATAATCATGATAATTAAATCAATAAGTGAATGTTTAAAATTAATCAAAGACACCACTGTAACCTTCAAAATCTTCTTCATGCCTTTCAGCTTTACAACTTGCAAAGATTAAAGACAAATGAATATGAGTGAATATTAATATACAATTTTCATTATATTTTAACTTCATTATCATTACAAATGTAAAACCTCAGTAAAACCTTAAAAGGATAATTGGATACAATGATTAAAACACATCAAAGTAAAACAAACACACCAGCTTAATTTTTTTTTAATTTAAATTTGAAATACTACACCAGGACTTTGTTCATTTTTCATTGATTCGATAAAACTTCAAATACCTGTACACAGTATTAATGCTCAGATTTAAAGGGGATGTACAGCAATGTTATTTTTATACCGTTAGTTGTCTCAGTGGTGCTAGTAAAAGCAGATTAGATTAATTTATTACATGTACATTGAAACATATAGTGAAATGCATTGTTGCAACTGAAAACAGAAGCAGGACCAAATACCACAAAGCCTATTTTAATACCGGACCCATTGCCCATGGCTCACCTGATGCACAGCAAGGCCAAGGAATTGAGGGACACGGAGTAGGAACACCAGGGAACAGAGACCTAGGGATGTTATCGGGCTCTGCCTGGTCTGGAGCTGAATCTAGATACAGGTTTTCATCTAGCTCTAAATCCGGAGGTACTATACATTGCATAGCATAATAACGAGTCATACCACGAGTGAATACAGGTCTATCATTATGCAGTAGTACAAGGGGGATAGGGAAAAGGGGGATAGGGAAAAGGGGGATAGGGAAAAGGGGGATACAAATCTAAACACAGTGCAGACACAATGGGCTGTAATATTGTATCTACATCAGCCTTCCTCTCAGATTTTACTCTCAGCATATTAACTTCAGGGGTTCCCACGCAAGGTTGATGCTACCAAATATTGAGGTTATTGAGAGTAATCAGGGAAGAAATGTGTTCAGCTCCCCGGCCAAATGAGTGCCCTCTCAGAGGAACGAGCAAAGAACTGCATTAAAAAATAAGATTTAGAATTAAGGTATAGTTTCTGAACCACACATATTTTCCACCAAATTAGCCCATTATTAGTTATTAGCCAAGATCTTTGATTACTACTCTAACAAAAAACAGGCAAACTTTGGTTTATTTATATATTTTTAACATTATGGATAATGCCAGTCTTGCTTGAAGGCTCTTGTGCAATTTGACTTGCTTATTTGACTTGAAAATCAACACTGAACATATCAAGTAGATCTAGGCAACTTTTTCAGGTATAGTACACTAAAGATTCACATAAAAGAAAGCAGAGTCCAGCACGGCCATGCAAAAACGAGTGAGACTAGTTGATATATTTCAGCACCAAAGCCACAGTTAGAATACCAGTGAACATGAGGTTTTGAGGTGGGGGTTATGTTTTCCAAGAAAACAGGGGTGTAAAATTACTTTCCACAGGACAGGGCCATATCATCTGCATGTGTGTCAAAAAAAAAACATGAGATGAAAGGTAAATAAATTTTGTGTTGATTTATTTTCCAAATGAATTCAATGAAGTGAATGTACAGTCGACCTTCACTAATCCGACTACCTGTAATCCGGTTCCTTCGATAATCTGGCACTAATTATGCTTAATGTGATCCTTCTGTAATTCAGCATTTTCACTAATCCAGCACATCTCAGGTCCCAATGGTGCTGGATTAGTGAAGGTCGACCTGCATTTTTTCTATATCTCAAATATTTGGGTCATGATTTGTAGATTCTGTAAGAGTGAATTTTCATAACCCAGAGGGCCAAAACATGAGGCCACGTGTAACTGACAACATGTGGTGCAAATTTACCTGCCCTCCCCAAATATCCAAAGAAAATCGTTTAGGAATCATACTGGTTTGATCTTGCATTGCAAGAAAACTGTAATATGGATATTTTTAACAGTACTGTTATCAAAGCAACATCCCTTGTGTATCAAAATCCTAGCCATACAAGTTTTCTCCAATGTTCTCACGTCACAGAATCAAAGATTGTGTTGCTGGTATAGTATAGGGTTCCATTTACTCTGAACTTTCAATTAGTGTTTTAAGGACAGAGAATCATTTTAACTTACCAGAACCAGGTTCATATCAATCTGACTTCAATTGGGAAAAGGTGTTTTATTTTAAAGTACAAGCAGTTTCAAATCTACGCCAGTCAATTTTAACTTCCATTTAACCACTGAGCTCAGAGAATCAGTTGGGGTCATCTGATTTTCACCAACACAAAAGCACTGCAGTTCTACTGAATCATTCATCCTCCTGCTCCTTAACATCATATTCTGTTGCACTACCATTATACCAATCTCACCTTCAACCAACTTTAAAATCGTCACAGTGAAAGAAAGTACTGTTTATAGTGCTATCATATAGCACGCATTAAACAAGAAACAGCTCTCTTAGGTTCAGATTCTATTCCACCATGGTTACACAATCCCAGAATTAACTGCAACCTTGAACACACAAAAGAAAAAAAAAGTTGGGAGCTGAATTTCAAAGTTAAGATAAGAGTGGCTGATATCAAAGCATCATTTGAGGCAGTGAGGAATTGAGGATATAAAAAAGTCATTTTGAACTTATTTAACCTCTGGCTAAAAGAATCATTGGGACTGAATAGGAATTTTTGAACTGAAGTAAACTCTGTCTTCTGCAGTTAGCTAAAACTGGCTTACACTAGTTCTCCCTTGGTTTGCAAAGAGACATAGAGAGTCTGATAACATTGTACATTGTACCCTCGTTTGAGTAGGGGAAGGAGAACTCACCAATAAGGACAGGAATGAACATCCATCTGTAATTAGGTCAGGGCCTAGCAAACTCTCTTATCTGTAACTAAGTTTCTCACCCACAGACTTAGTGGGCATACCAGTTCAAATGACATCTTCTAACAGTAATGTATGGGGCTTACTATGTATAAATATACGACTGTAACCGGAGAGAGCGGGCCCACATGTCGGATGGTGGCAGTACTTACGTGCCTTCCTTCTGACAACTGGGTCTCAAACTCCTGCAGGAGGGTGCGCAATAAACTGACGTACTATAAGAAGCTGGTCTCCCAAGTTTTATCCAGATTCGACTTTAACAGGAGGCATAAGAAAAACGCTTCAGTAAAATTGAAGCTGAAGGGAGTCAAAGGGAAAATTTTCCACTGACTGATTCATAACAACAAGAATTGGGCAACACTGAAACTTAAACTGCCAAAATTGTCAAGTAAGATTTGCCACGCAAAAATCTGACAATGAGCACTCAAATAAAAAAGCATCAAACCATATATCTACATTTACCAGCACTACCATCACAAAATAAAAGCCTGTCGAAAACCTTGGGCTGACCATTAACTGGAAATTTAACTAGACCAGCCACAAATGCCCTAACGAAAACAGCTTGTCAGTGAGTTTCGTGCAATGAGTGACTCTTTTCACAGTGAGGACCTGTGATGAAAAATTCTCCATCTGCCTTAATAAGAACATGTAAAATCCATCAGCCTGTTTGGCTGGCATCCTATCCACTACCTTGGAAATTTACTTCCTCTACACACAACACATGACTATTACCTGGTCCGGAAAATGTGCTGCAATAACTTAAGACTGACGAAGCCGCCTCCCAAACCTGTCACCTCTACTAAAAGAACTAAAGCTTAATTCCTATGCAAGTAAGCACCAAGATAAACCACAATGATTTATTTTTACTTTCTTTCAACCCTTAGTTTTTAAATTATATAGTTATTATAGTTGTAAGGGGAAAAAGTCTAACCAGAAAACGAAAAGTGTATTAACTTACCCTATACGTGAAGGTATGCAAGGATGGCCAATAGAAGAATAACAACGTCAGAACCCATGGAACTCACCCATCAAAATTAAGCAATGGATCTAATTAAATATCAGCCAATGGTTTCCAGACAGTAACATTAAAACTTGCTGCTTCCAAAATTCAAACCTCTAAAAATGCTCAAGGTCTTTTGCTATAATGGGACCCTTGAGTAAAGCTGCTTAGCCCAGACCTCAAAGAGGTTCTTCAGTTTCTTGTCATTCAATCAATATGATGTAATATTTGAAAAGAAGCAATGCTAAAAGTATTGTATTTATATAAAGCAACACACAAAATACTGGATAAACTCAGCTGGTCAGGCAGCATCTATGGAGGGGAATAAGCAGACAACATTTCAGGACAAACCCCTTCATCAGGATCAGTCCCTCCAATATTCTATGTGTTGCTCCAGCATTCCAGTATCTACAGTCGATTATATAAAATTATTTTTTTCCCCAGCCAAACTACTACCCTGTCCTAAATCTCATAGAGGTTAATACTGCGGGTTAAATGACCCATTGCTGCTGTCTATGCAACACCATGAAACCTACAATGAACAGTAGTTCAGCAAGGAGCAAATCAACAAGGTGCAGTGGATTGTCAACTTGGGAAGCATTTCTGTTGAATTCACAATTGCGTGCAGGTCTTTTCCTCAATGTTTACAGCAATCCAAAGCTTCCTTGTCAAATGTTTGCTCTCTGACTTCAGTACAAACCAAATTAAATATAGGCTGCATGGCTCAAAGGCGAATTTCATGTATATTGAAGTACACAACATGAACACTGCATGAAGGTCTGCTACTGAATTAATAGTGGCTACAAATATACAGAGGGACCAAAACACAAATTCAAATGTATTATTTATTTATTATGATAAATAATAACTGACTATATTAGTATTTTATAATAGATAATAACTGGACATTATTAGAAACAATTACATGATTTTAAATGCTTAAGTAGTAGTATGAACACAAAATGGTAAGTTAACTTCTTAATAATTTTGCATCTTACAGAAAATATAAAATTACAGGACCAAAGTAAAGGAATGCACCGCATCTTGGGTACAGGGCTTGATTTGTACTAAATTATTATCAAATTACCCTTGGTGAGAACATTGGTTTGTAGCTGAATATTTCTGTCATTTTAAGGAGCTATTTGTAGCTTAAATATTTCTACTTTTTCATGAATTACAATCTATTCTAAAACACAGATAGAGAGGCATGGTTATGGAAAGACCAAGATGAAATGAAACTGTATGTTATAATTGTTTGTAACTTGGAGGAACACTGTCATGACCAGCTGCTGTGGTTATTTTCCATGAACATGAAAAAGATTCTGAGTAGAAGGTTTGTCTAGAAGTGGTTAGATGGCACAGACAACCTCATGCTGGGATATCAATTAGCAGAATTTGGTGGTATTTTAAATGTTGACTTGTCCACAACATTGAATGTTTTCAAAATATTGTGGCTGTCTTCCAGGACAGTAAAGGGTAATCTTCAAAAGAAGCATTTAAAGTAATTACTGCATTTAAAAGAGAAGTCTTCTTCCAATGACTAAAGCGTCTAAGAAGAGCTGGCATAAGGAACAATGTATTCGATACCAGGACAGAGAACAGAAGTCTTTTACACAGAGGAATGTGAAGTTGTGAAATGCAACACCAGAGTAAGAACTGTAGAGAAAATATCATTCAATTTTAAGCTGCAGTACTTTACACAACTCTGAGCTGCTGTGCAGAGAAGAATTAAGGCCCACAAAGAATTAAAACTCTGCAGAACACTATCCTTTTGAGGAAATAACAGGCAGGATAGTCAAAGGAGAGTTAGTGGATGTTCTTTACTAAGAAAGTCTTCGACAAGATGCAACACATGAGCTTGATAAGAGCCCATGGTATTACAGGATAGATACCAGCATGGATAGGAGATTGACTTACTGGCAAGAGGGAATAAAGGGGCCTTTTCTGGTTGGCTGCCAGTGACTGGTGGTGTTCGGTGTTGGGATTGCTTCTTTTCACGTTATATCAGAGTCAGAATCACTGGCACATGTTTAACCTCAGGGGCATATGGTTTTGCAAAAGCAGTTCATTGCAATATATAATAAAAATTATAAACTACAATAAGAATATATAAAAAAGGAAATATTAAATAGTGCACAAAGAGAAGAAAAAAGTCAGGCAGTGCTCATATCTTGATTGTCCATTCAGAAATCCGATGGCAGAAGGGAAGCAGCTGTTCCTGAAATGTTGAGTGTGTGACTTCGGGCTCTGGATGGTAGCAATGAGAAGAGGGCATTTCCTGGGTGATGGGGGCCCTTAATGATAGACGCCACTGTTTTATAGCATTGGCTTTGAAGTTGCCCTCGATTCCGGGGAGGCCAGTGCCTATAATGGAGCTGAATGAGTTTACGACTTTCTTCAGCTTTTTCTGATCCTGTGCAGTGAGCCCTCCATACCAGATAGTGACGTAACCAGTAAAATGCTCTCCACTGTACATCTGTAGAAATTTGTGAGTGTTTTGTGACCTACCAATTCTCCTCAAACTCCTAATGAAATACAGCTGCTGCCGTCCCTTCCTTGTAATTGCATCAGTATGTTGGGTCCAGGATTGATCTTCAGAGATATTAACACCAAGGAACTTGAAACTGTTCACCCTTTCCCCAGCTGACTCCTCGATGAAGACTGGAGTGTGTTCCTTCGAATTTCCTTTCCTGAAGTCCACAATCAATTCCTAGGTCTTATTGACGTTGAGTGCATGGTTATTGCTATAACACCATTCAGTATGTCTCCTCGTCACCATCTGACGTTCTGTAAACAATAGTTGGGTCGCCGGCAAATTTATAGATGGCATTTCAGCTGTGCCTAGCCACACAAATTGGTTTGCAGAGAGAGCAGAGCAGTGGACTAAGTATGATTCGTTGAGCTGTGCCTCGTTGATTGTCAGCGAGGAGGGCATGTCACTTCTGATCTGCACAATTATGGTCTCTCAGTGAGGAAGTCAAAAATCCAGTTGCAGAGGGAGGTACAAAGACCAAGAGTTTAGAGCTTTACCTTTATTAGAACGGGGAATATGACTGTTGAACGCTGAGCTGTAGTCAATAAACAGCAGCCTGATCAGGTATTACTCTTGTTCAGGTGATCCAAGGCCAAGTGGAGAGACAGTGTGATTGCATCCACTGTAGACCTATCATGGTGATAGGCAAATTGCAGTGTGTCCAGGTCCTTGCTCAGGGAGTTGATTCATACCATGGCCAACTTCTCAAAGCACTTCAGCGTGGTACGTGAGTGCCACAGGGCTATAGTTGTTGAAGCAGTTCACCCTGCTCTTCTTGGGCACTGGTATGATTGTTGCCCTTTTGAAGCAGGTGGAAACCTCTGACTGCAGCAATGAGAGAATGAAGAGGTCCTTGGACACTCCGGACCATTGGTTGGCACAGGTTTTCAGTGCCCTGTCAGGTACAGCACCAGGGCCCGACACCTAGTGAGGATTCTCCCTCTTGAAAGATGTTCCGATGCCGGCCTCTGAGACAGAGATCACAGAGTCACCAGATGCTGCAGAGATTTGCACAGGTGTAGTTTTATTCTCCTGTTCAAAGCGTGCATAAAAGGCGTGCTCATCTGGGAGTGAAGAGTCACTGTCATTCATGATGTTAGGTTTCACTCTGCAGGAAGTAAAGACCTGCAAACACTGGCAGATCAATCCTGCATCTGATTCCGTCTCTAACCTCAATTGGAATTGTTTTTCGCCCCTATAATACCATTCTGTAGGTTATACCTGGCCTTCTTGCACAGTTCTGGATCGCCAGTCTTGATTATTACAGACATGACCCTCAGCACTGAATCTCCTGGTTCATCCACAGGTTTTTGGTTTGGGTATGCCTGGTGTGTTCTCGAAGACACACACTCATCCACGCAGCTACTGATGAGGTCAGTGACAACTGTGGCGTACTCATTCAGACTCGAAGATGAATCCCTGAATATTGTCAACTGGTTAACGAAATTGATTGCTTTGTGATCAAGTTTGCGGACAATAAAAGATAGGTGGAGGGGCAGGTAGTGTTGAGGAAGCAGGGAATCTATAGAAGGACTCAGACAGATTAAGGGAATGGGTAAAGGAGTGAAACGTGGAATATAGCACTGGGAAGATATGGTTATGTGCTTTGATAGAAGGAATAAAGGTGAAAACTATTTTCTAAACAGGGAGAAATCTCAGAAATTAGAGATGCGAAGGGACTTCCTAAAGGTTAACTTGCAGGTTGAGTCAGTAATAAAGGAGGAAATCCAATGTTAACTTTCACTTTGAGAGGACTAGAGTAGAAAAGCGAGGATATATTCTGAGGCTTTATTAGACATTGGTCAGACCGCACTTGGAGTACTGACAGGAGTTTTGGGCCTCTTGTCTTAGAAAACATGCTGGCATTGGAGAGGGTCTACAGGAGGTTCACAAGAATTATTCTGGGAATGAAAGGGTTAGCATGTTAGGAGCCTTTGATGGCTCTGGACCTGTACTTGCTGGAGTTTTTAAAAAATGAGATTGATCTCACAGAAACCTATTGAATACTGAAAGCCTAGACAGAGCGGATGTGGAGAGGATGCTTCCTTTAATTGGGGAGCCTAGTACCAGAGGGCACAACCTAGAAGAAAGATGAGGAACAGAGATGAGGAGGAAGTTCTTTAGCCCAGGGGTGATGGATCTGTGGAATTCATTGCCACGGCTGCAGAGGTGAAGCCATTGGGTTTACTTAAAGTGAAGGTTGATAGGTTCTTGATTAGTCAAAGCTCCAAAGGTCTAATGGTTTTATAATTAGAGACACATAAACGCTGATGCATTAGTAAAAGTTGGCAGTGGGCAACATAGGAGACACAGGTCAGTTAATTGTCTTTGCTTTTTAAAAATCCTCTCGGAGCTAATGAAGTGCATGTCTCTACGTGGAGCATCACAGTTTCATATTGTCCCGATTTTGGGAGTTGCAACAGTTAAAAACATAACATTAACTAAAATGTTAAAGTGACAAATTCTTCAGGTTCTACACAACTTTTAAAGATTAGAGACTTTATAACACCCAAAATGACACATTAATATGGCATACAGTTTTGAGCAAAGGCCCTTAGCAACAAAATTCAATTGTGCTTGACCTACAAGGTATTAAGCACCATAATGTACAGGCAAATCTGGATCAGCTGGATGGGAGACATACAATAGGAAATGTGCCGGGGGAATGCAATGATTTGTGTTTAATTTATCTAGGAGATAATGGGCACCAGGCAATCAAAGTATTATGCTATTTGATAAATCTAATTTGCAACTTCTTTCTCCACCCAGCAACTAAAATCCATAACCATCCTTCTATCTACCAAGTTAAACCCCAACCTATCTACTTTCCCAGTATCCACCAGATACAACTTTAGTCAGTCTCTTCATTTAGGCAAATTGAACTGACTGAAGATCCTGGAAATTGTGTACAGCAGAATTTCCTTGTGGAGGTCCCACACGCAAAATTTACTGGCACAGACAAATAGCACAGAATCATTGAGTTTTCACAGAGAAACAGGCCCTTTGTTCCACTGCGTCCTCACTGACCATCAAACAACCACTGATGCCAATCCTCCACAATCCCCCTTTCTTCTCCCCAAACCCTCACAACACCCAGAGGTAAAAGAGATACTGCAGATGCTGAAAACCTTGAGCATACAAAATACTGGAGAACTCAACAACTCAGCCGGCATCCATGGAGGGTTATAAGGTCCTGATGTAGGGACTTGATGAAGAGTCCTGGCCAGAAAAGTCAACTGTCTAATCCCATCAATAGATGCTGACTGACCTGCTGAGCTCCCCCAGCATTTTTGTGCATTTCTCATTACACCTAGAAGTGGTAGTATTTGGGTGGAATTAGTTTACAGCGGCCAATTAACTTATTAACCTGCACATTTTTGGGATGCGGATGCAATCACAGTACCAGCAGAGTGACACAACTAGCAGAATTGCCCCGGCGACCCAAGTTCAATTCTATCCTTCACTGCCATCTATGTGGAGCGTGCACGTTCTGCCTGTGACTGCATGGATTTTCTCCAGATATTCTGTTTCTCTCACACATCCTCAGGACATGTGATTTGATGGACTGATTGACTACTGTAAACAGTCCATTGTGAGTGGCAGAACCAGAACAAAATTGATAGAATGTGGAGAGAATAAGATGGGTTCAGAGGAGATGATTGTAAATGGGTGCTTGATGGTCAGCATAGAGTTTGTGGGCTGAAAAGTCTTTTGGTCTATGACCCTATGATTGTATAGTTCACTCAGACAAAATTGATGCATTCACAGGAAAGGCATGCAAACTCGCAAACTTGTGAAGCACGTGACCAAGTGGTTAAGGCGTTCGTCTAGTTACCTCAAGGTCACTAGTTCGAGCCTCAGCTGTGGCAGTGTCTTTGTGCCCTTGAGCAAGGCATTTAATCACATATTGCTCTAGTCTGTGCGAGGAGTGGCGCCCCACACAGACTTCCAATCTGCGCCTTGTAAGGCATGAAAATGCCCCGTGCAGGCCTTTCATGGTCTGAGTCAATGTTCCCTCCCTCCCTCCCATGCAAACTCCACAAAGCACCAGCAACCAGAATTGAATGTGGGCCATAGCAGCTGTTACATAACTGTACAGTCTACATCATTGTGCCTTCTCCGAACTAACCTGTTCTTTCTTGTGCAATGAAAATTCAACTGAGCTTCACAAATATATCAGTCCAATCACCCATCAGAACCAAAATCAGTTCATTATCCCAAACAACAGTTACACTCAGTTTTTAATTAACCTTCATGTATCCATTTAAAAATTTTAATAGCTCTCATAAAGCAGTTCGTGTCGGTGCAATGCGTTAAAATAAAATATTCTCAATCTTTCACAAGGTCATACAACTAATATTACAACAATAATAATAACTAATAATAATTTGGGCATCGAGGGAGAGAAGAAGAGGAGAACCATCCACAGTACCACCAAAGCGGCAGAAAGGGCCTTAAGATGGCAGTGGCTCAGAAGAGGGGAGCCATGGAATCATAAGTAGCTAGCCACCTGGACACAAGCTGGGGTCTGATCAGCCCTGGCTGGGTCACCTGGAGAAGGGCGTGTGATGTTGAAAGACCCGAAACACCCGATGATTCCAGGAACATCACTGAAGATGTGTCCAGAGGCATCAGTAGATGTATGCACACAGTTTACAAGAACCAGGCCTACAATATCAGTCAGTTCATCAATCTGAATAGCAAAGGAGGACTCTGACTTCCTCCCTTGGTTGCAGCAAGAAAAGCACAAGAGACTGCAGATGCTGTAATCGGAAGCACAATACAAGCTACTAGAGGCATCTGTAGAGGAAAAGTGATTTTTAATGTTTCAGTTTGAGACTATTTCTGGACTGCCAACTCTGTTATCCATCAGTTGGCTGCTTGCCCCAACTGCACCTCCTCAACCCCAATATTATTGCTCCCACTGCAACTAGCACGAGCAGAACAAGGCCACTAACTGTCATGCTGTTTTCTGACAGATAAGATGCTTCAAGTGCTCTGACACAGTTAATTCCTTAATGCTTTCAAATGAGTTGAATGACTCTGAGAAGAGTGATAATCTCAGGTGGTGCTTTAGTTTATTTGATTTCACACAATCCTTAGCAAGAGGTTCCATACAAAGGGGCACAGTTGTTCGTTAGAGCCAATACATGTAAAACCGAAGTCCAATTAAAATTGACACTTTATTTTGACAGGCTTTTTTGTCCCTTCATCTTGACTACAGTCCTATCTTTCTATTTTCAAAGCATAACGTTCTTTTTAACATTCTTTTCAAACCAGTTCAGTTCCATTCAGGATTTAAATTTCTCAGTTCCTTCCTCCCTTCATATTAGCCATCTGTAGAGTTAAATTTTCACCTATAGCGAGGACCGGTTAGTTAGGTGAGGATTTTGACCTCTGAGACGATCCATTCAGCAGAGTCAAGGATGCTTTTCTTCTTGTTTCAACATACTCATACCAAATCATGTGAAAAGCACCAAACTATTACATTAGATTATTTTTTCGGGCTCAGCAGCTCAATGATATTAAACACTTGTGAAAGCAAAGTGACCTTTGCACAGCCAGACCAACTCTGTTTGCATTTAGCTTTAGTACCTTTCTTATCAGAAATCTTACCACCATATTACCATCTGGTGCCTTGTTTTGATTTTTACCCTACTTTACGGTTTGAAAACCCATGCCAGGCGACACAGATTAACTTAATATTATTTACAGCTTTATTTTTGCTAAAATTAAAGACATATGTCCAGAAATCTATTAGCACGTAGAAAGGCGTATTAATTCAGCAGCGAGTGGCAAACTTTTACGTGGTTAAATGGAGGTCGTTTGCTCCTGCAAAATTCATTCCCTCAACCACAGATATTTTGTGTGACAAAAGGTGTTCACTTCATGCACTCTACAAAACAGGCAAGCTGCTAGTAAGAGTCAAAAGATATGGTCTCAGGAAAAGGACATCATTTGCATCAGAATGATCAAAAACTTGAATATTAAGCTACATCATGACAGACGGTTCTGGAAACAAAGGAAACGGTGAAGAAGGTGTGGAAATATTAAACTTAAGAGTCAAACTAGAGGAATCTGATGAAGAGTCAGACTTGAGAGTCACTGCGAATGCTATTTGTGATTAAAAGAGGACCAATGTGAGATGTGACTTGTAATTAAAGGAGGACCCTTGTGAGTTCCAACTCACAATGAAGCAGCACACTCGAGATGGGTAATATATACAACTGGATGCTGATCATCAACACCTACCAGACATGTAGAAAACCCAGAACATGACGACCTTCATAAGTCTCGTACTTTCCCTTTCAATATTTTTTGAGAGATCTGTATCATAAAGTGCACATAAATATTGCAAATTACAATTCAGCCATAATTTTTACCTCTGAGTTTTTTGGTTTAAGCTGTTTTGTTCCACTCTGGGCAAAAATAGAAGTTCTGGATTTTTAAGTGAAGGTCAGGCTCAATTGCTTCCAAATTGTACTTTGCAAAGTATAGGCTGTCGTCATATGTTTGGATGAATATCTTATGTCCCAACCCAAGGAAAATGTCACTTGATTTTTACGATTCTCTAACATAATCTACTTCTGGCTATTTTGTAACCAAGAGACCTATAATTTTGTGCTGAAAATCTTTTTCTAAATTTAACAGATTTTTGCTGTTGCCTTAGATATTGCTGGCACCACCACAGATTGGAACGCAATGAATTAGACACAAGGATATAATTAAATGTGATATACACTTGTCCAGGGTAATCACCGTCATCACATGATTGCTATCATATAATTTTTTTTTCCTCTGCACAGTTCATTTGCATGCTTCCAACATTATGCTACTGTAACAGATGTACACAAAATGTGCAATAAATGCACAAATATATTGGCCTTTAATTCTTGAAAACATTTAATAAACATTACATATTAATTTAGTATCTTCTACCATACTGAGAATAATTTTCAGAAGTTAATCCTCCATAAACAGCTTCGACAGATAATACATTTAATAAAGGATTATTGAGTGATTCCTCATGCCAATTCTGATTTGAAAAATGTTTTAATAACCTCAACAAGTCTTAAAATAACTAATGCAGGTAAGCATACCAACTTGCTGCACCTACTATTTATATATGGCAATATGAGTGTCTACAAATTAGATTAGATTAGTCTATGAGGACACGCAGTCCTCTTTTATTGTCATTTAATAATGCATGCATTAAGAAATGATACAATGTTTTTCCAGAATGATATCACAGAAACACATGACAAACCGATTGAAAAAATGACAAAAACCACATAATTATAACATATAGTTACAACAGTGCAAAGCAATATTGTAATTTGATAAGAACAGACCATGGGCACGGTAAAAAATCTCAAAGTCTCTCGAAAATCCCATCATCTCACACAGACAGTGAACCTCCAGCGCCGCAAACTTGCCGATGCAGCATCCTGGAAGCATCCGACCACAGTCCGACTCCGAGTCCCTCCGAAAACTCCGAGCCTCCGACCAGCTCTCCGACACCGAGCACCATCTCTGCTGAGCGCTTCAACCTCGGCCCCGGCAACAGGCAATAGGCAAAGCTGAGGATTTGGGGCCTCCCCCTCCGGAGATTCTCGATCACACAGTAGCAGCGGCAGCGAAGCGGGCATTTCAGAAGTTTCTCCAGGTGTTCCTCCGTGCTTCTCACGGCTGTCTCCATCAAATCAGGATTGTGCACAGCCCCCTAGTTAACACATACGATATCATTCGGAACGGCTGTGTGCGCTGCATCGCGCTGCCATCTTCTCGTCCCTCCCTCTAAATAATAGATTTAGAGGAAATAAATCATCTAAATGGTTTAAGTGAAAAAAATAAAGCGGAAATTTATACCAAATCCTAATTTTCAAAAGTACAGGTTGAGTACCCCTTATACGAAATGCTTGGTGTCAGAAGTATTTTGGATTTTTAAATATTTTAGAATATATAATGAGTTAGCTTGGGATCACCATCATAGCCAACTCTGAATTTCTACCGGTAAGCAGTCTTTAACTACACATTATATACTTATAGTTAAAATCAGGGGCGCAGTGCTAATTTTTTAAGTGCCAGAGCTGACAAAATTCTTGCCATTTCCTATACCCTCTCTATATATATGTCGCACCCAATTCGTGTACCTGCTCATTTCATGTACTGGGCAACTTCCTTGCCCCATTCATGTACTGAGCAGGTACACAAATATATATGAATATATATATATGAATAGGGCTTCTTATAATGTCAAGCACTAAACCAAGATGAAAGAAATATACGAATTCCAGAGCTCCACAGAAATATAGTCATAGTTAAGACATTAACAAGATTATAGCCTATCACTACATTTCAGTGTATAGATGGTACAATTAAAAATATAATACTTAATTTCATAATATGACAAAGTATTGCACAGTTGCACTCACTAATTATCATAAAATATTATCAAACAAGTAAAGAAAAAGATGGTAATCATGTATTTTACCAATTTAAAAGTAATTACCTACTTACCAAATGCCACCAATGAGAAGTTTCACAACAATTTCCACAAAGGGTCAGGCGTAATATGTGTTCAGGGGTCTGAAGTAACTCTTGTTCTGGTGTCATCGCTTGATCTGTGGTACCGCAGCCGTGATGTGACATACAGCTCGGGATCCCATTGAACTAGAGGTCCATGTAGCTTAACAAACTTAAGTGCTGATACATGCTTTATGAGAATTCTTGAGCGTGTTGTTGTTGTTGTTGTTGTTGTTATCAAGTTCATGTGACTGAATCCTCTCTCACACTCAGCAGTACTAATACAAATAACTTGTGAACAGCTCAGTAATGGGTGTAAATCTTGGGGGATGTGGCATCCACAATCCTCCACATAATCTCTAAAGGCATTTATTACAGAGGAAGAAGAAAGCTTAAACCTCTTACAGAGAGATGATATTGCAGCTTCTCCATAATTAGGTGGTATTTCAGCAGGCCAGTTACCTTTATCAAGGACACACATTTCATTTAGCAGGGATTTATACATACTTTGAGGTTCAGAAGTTTGAGAACCTTTCAAGGATGTTGCCGTGAACGTACGAGCTGCAAATTGTTTGTAAGACTAGTAAGAAACTGTAGATAATTAATGGAGACAATTTTGTTGTTGCTTGCTAAGGTAATTTCTCCAAACTTCCCCTTTTCAGCTGCTTCTTGAGCTTCTAGAGTTTTTGTACCAGGTTGCTCTTTTAGTCCATGCAGTAATCTTATGCTCCGTTGGATCAGTTTGTCTGCATAAACAATCATAGTAGTGGCGTTTCTATAAACACTCTGAGTAAACCAAGTTCATGCAACGCGTCATACATTAGAGCTAAGTCCAATAGAAACTGTTCTGAAGGGAGTCTTTTCAACAGACCTTCATAGGTTTTTCTGTCACTCCCAGATCTTGTTTCATCCTTCATTGCTTTTTTAAAATGAAAACACAGTGCTTCATAATTTTGCCACACTGCTGAAGCTGTTCGAAACGAGCTACCCACCTGGTGCCCAGAACACAGCCTATTTTGCAAATTTGTTGCTCTAGTTGAGAGGCACATTCAGACAGTTCCTTTTGATTTAGAGGTGATCTACTATAAACAAAGTACAATTTGTCCATAAGTGACTGAACAGGATTTATTCCATGAACTTCTCTCACCGAATCACCTACCACAAGTTCTAATCTGTGATTAAGACAGCGCCAAATTAACACATCAGGGTAATTTAGTTCCTTGACAATTGTAGCAACACCAGATTTGACACTAAGCATTATGCTCGCCCCATCACTAGCAAATGCTACAAGGTTCTGTTTCAAGTAAGAGTCATCAAACCGATGGTTATTGAGACAGTTCAACAGATGCTTAGCAATAGTTGCAGCTTTCTGATCAAGCAGTTCAATTAGATCTAAAAACATAAACTGGGGATTATCTTCACATTTCAAATAAACTATTAGGGCAGTCTTAATGCTCAGGCTTGTTGATCCATCAATGAGAACAGAAAATTTGCCATTTATCTGCTTGATATGCTGGCAAATTTTCTTTTTTGTATTAATGGCTATGTGATTAATTATCTCTGTAGCACTACTGCGGGAATGCAGCCCAATTCCAATGTCAACACCATTTTTTTTGAAGTTCCAATAAGCCAAAGTGATCAGAGTATGGTCTGTCATTCTGAGCTAAATAACATGCAGAACGAAAAATTGAACAAGTTGCCTTCAGATGCGAAGTATTCATGGTGTCACATTCCAAGAGCATCTTTACTAGTTATATTTTCAACACTTAGAGCAACAGTGTGAGCTTTTGATAGTTTGTGATCAACAGTTTTTTTTCTGAGAGACTTAGAACATAGAATAGTACAGCACAGTACAGGCCCTTCAGCCCACAATGTTGTGCCGACCCTTAAACCCTGCCTCCCATATAAGCCCCCACCTTAGATTCCTCCATATACCTGTCTAGTAGTCTCTTAAACTTCACTAGTGTATCTGCCTCCACCACTGACTCAGGCAGCGCATTCCACGCACCAACCACTCTCTGAGTAAAAAACCTTTCTCTAATATTCCCCTTGAACTTCCCACCCCTTACCTTAAAGCCATGTCCTCTTGTATTGAGCAGTGGTGCCCTGGGGAAGAGGCGCTGGCTATCCACTCTATCTATTCCTCTTATTATCTTGTACACCTCTATCATGTCTCCTCTCATCCTCCTTCTCTCCAAAGAGTAAAGCCCTAGCTCCCTTAATCTCTGATCATAATGCATACTTTCTAAACCAGGCAGCATCCTGGTAAATCTCCTCTGTACCCTTTCCAATGCTTCCACATCCTTCCTATAGTGAGGTGACCAGAACTGGACACAATACTCCAAGTGTGGCCTAACCAGAGTTTTATAGAGCTGCATCATTACATCGCAACTCTTAAACTCTGTCCCTCGACTTATGAAAGCTAACATCCCATAAGCTTTCTTAACTACCCTATCCACCTGTGAGGCAACTTTCAGGGGTCTGTGGACATGTACCCCCAGATCCCTCTGCTCCTCCACACTACCAAGTATCCTGCCATTTACTTTGTACTCTGCCTTGGAGTTTGTCCTTCCAAAGTGTACCACCTCACACTTCTCCGGGTTGAACTCCATCTGCCACTTCTCAGCCCACTTCTGCATCCTATCAATGTCTCTCTGCAATCTTTGACAATCCTCTACACTATCTACAACACCACCAACCTTTGTGTCGTCTGCAAACTTGCCAACCCACCCTTCTACCCCCACATTCAGGTTGTTGATAAAAATCACGAAAAGTAGGAGGTCCCAGAACAGATCCTTGTGGGACATCACTAGTCACAATCCTCCAATCCGAATGTACTCCCTCCACCACCACCCTCTGCCTTCTGCAGGCAAGCCAATTCTGAATCCACCTGGCCAAACTTCCCTGGATCCCATGCCTTCTAACTTTCTGAATAAGCCTACTGTGTGGAACCTTGTCAAATGCCTTACTAAAATCCATATAGTTCACATCCACAAGCGTGTACTTCCATCGGCTCCATATTAGGATACTTGGTACATCAGCCAATGCCGATTCTCCCGTGATCTTTAAGTTCTTGAGACTGTAGCGCTTTACATAGCTAGCCAGCCATCCCTTACAAACCTTAAACTCCTTCCTCTCGCTCTCCTCAAACCCCACACAGTAGTGCTCACTTTTTTTACGCATAATTTTGCTACCAACAGGGATATGCTTCTGTGACATGTCCTCTAGACACACACTTAATGCTTTCTCAGTCTTTGCAAGCACTTTATCACGAACCAGACAGACCATTTTTGCCGTTGTAGGGGTAGCACTAACACTTCCATGAACTTCAGCTTCTTTCCGCTTTATTGTGCAAATGCTCAATTTGTTCTTACCGACCTTACAGCCCACTTCGGCAGGCAACATGCCACTTTTCGAAAGATCTAAGATTTTTATTTTCTGAGCAAACAATGCTCAAACGTGTGCTGGAGAGAGACTGGGGATCGGTGAAATGACGGGAGGCTACAGCAGGGTATGCTGGGATAACGGGTCAAGCGAGGAGGAATTTCACAAAACAGTCAGAGCTCCAGGATTTCACCAAAAACGTCAAATATCCTAATGTTATTAGTGGTATTTTCCCCACAGCCACCACCCCCTCTCCCCAACCCTCGCTCCCGTAAAATTCCCTCTATTTAATAAGTGGCTGCTGTTAAATTCCCCACTTGTTTATTTTGACTTTTTTTTTACACAGGTGCTGGAGCGATACTCCGGTGTGCTCCGACAGTACTGAACCACTGTTAAAATTATTACATACCATTAAGAGAACAAAATCATGTGTGCAGGGTAACAAAAACAGCTCTGTCGCATCCGGAGAATACCTGAATCAGCTGTTGAACAACGACAAACAATGGGAGGCTTTCAGTCTCCACCTATGATGTCCTGTTTTGATTAAAAGTTCATAGTATGCTATATTTGTATTTTACTTTTATAAGGTTTTATGTAAGGTATAAAAAATTGTAGACTTGTTCTGGTGTTAGATTTTCATCAGCAACGTTTTAAAAATATAATGTTCTTAAGTAATGTATAAATACAAACAGCATCATAGTTTTGTTCTGGTTCTCGATTTTCATGATCAGCAGACGCTTTAAAAATTAAATGCCGTGCCTTTTCTTAAATTTCTTCAACCAGCCTGCTGAATATTCACAATTACTTTGTTTTTAGTTCATCAAGATAGATCTTTGCTTGTTTCATGATCAGCATACCACTAAGCGCCACATCTTCACTCTGACACTCACAATGCATGACTGAGATCTTCATTATTCGGTTTATGCAATATTTTTCTAATTTTCATTAATTTATGTTCATTACATATGTGAGGTCACTGCTCAGATCTGGCTGTGATGGGCAGAGACCTAAGCATTGTCTGGGAACCTACCCAGTGTCTTGTGGAATTTTCCACTTGTGACATCATGTTAGCGCTCAAAAACACAATCTGAATTTCGGAGGTTTTCAGATTTTGGAATTTCGAATAAGGGGTATTTATGAAAAAAGTTAGCTCACCAATGCATGTAGAGGAATCCCGATGTCACAAAAACATAATGGCAAACAATATCTGAAATAAAATGTCACGTTCCATTGTGATGAGAGTACACATAGATTAAGATGTTAACTGTCCTGTGCTGGCACCAGTGGGATCAACAGTTGGTCTGCCACCTGTCTTCAGGAGAAAGAGAGATAAGGAAAACAATGGAGCAGCATTTGGAGATGTTAATGAAGGGACGGAAGGAGAGCTGTCAAGATCGGCTCCCCTTTGAACCCTGAACTGTTTGAAGTGATGGACAGGCGATATCCCAGCAGGGGGATAAAAAGGGACAGGTTCGCTAAGGCAACACACACGACACCACGAGGTAATGAGACCCTGGAAGCGGTGCGCCTCCCACAAGTCGGTGGGAGTCTTTGGAGGCCTGGTCGCGGACCAAGCCAGAGACGCACAGGGTGGAAAGATACGATCGGCGGGAACCTGGTGTGTGTCCGCCCTTGCCTGGGTGCCGGGTTCACCGCTGAGGAAAGATCGTATCTGGAAACAGAGGGGTCACAGTCGGTGACCTCAGAAGACATCACAAAGGGCTCGCCCGAAAGCTGACTGCGAAGAATATCAAAGGACTGTGTGGAAGCTGTTTGAATATTCATTCATTTTTGCTCTCTCTCTCCTTCCCCCCACTGTCCATCGCCACAGCAGTGATTACTGTGAACTGAACGGAACTCAGTTGAACTGAACTTTGCGTCACTTTGAAACTGGTCATTTACCCCAGACGACCATAGAGCTTGATTGATCCTGTTATCCTAATTCTGTGTACATGTGTGTTTATCATTGCTGAACTGTTGCATTTATTATCCTTTTGATTAGAGTACTGTGTTGCTTGTTTCTTTAATAAAACTTTCTTAGTTCCAGTAATCCAGACTCCAACTGAGTGATCCATTTCTGCTGGTTTGGCAACCCAGTTACGGGGTACGTAACACCATTTGACATACAGTGGCAATTTTTATGACTAAAATATGTTTTGTGAAAATAAAACTTAGGCAAGTGCCTTGATATTATACACATGAAAACCTAAGAATTAATATCAATACAATGCAACCTTTAAACGGTCTTTGCAACTTATACATGCTATCTGTATAACACCTTCTTCTCCCCCACCCTCAAAATGCCATCTGAATTATGTTAGTCGAAGATATTGAACCTACCCCACCCCATCCCATCATCAGAACTGACAAAAAAAACCAGAATCACATTGCATGATTACCTGCACTCACTGGTTGCAATGCAGTGTACCAACTTCATGCTGCAATTAATACTACATCCAGTGGGCTTTAATCATGTTATTCATTGCCTGTCAGTTTTAACAGGTGATCTTAAATCAAAATGACAATTATTTGAAAACAGCCTGCAATCTTTAAAAACAGCCTGTATGCTTTAAAGGGGACGCATGTTGTTCTTGCTGAAACTAATGCTGGGCTATGAGAAACAAATAGGGAGAGGATTGTAGGGGATGGAAGAGAGACACCACAGTTTACAAGAATAATCTAGATCCTAAAGCCTTCGTTGAGAGTTTAAAGTATGTAAGTCATGGGTGATCCTCAACCTTCCAGATACACAGCAGACAAATAAAAGGAGATGATGTTGAAAGTACTCAATATGACAGAGAAACAAATATAACATTTCAGTTCAGTGACTTTTCATCAACACAGTGGAGATGGTGGCTTGGATGACCAATGCCAGGAGTGAAGCCCTATGGTCTAATGCCAAGGTGTCAGACTGCAAACTTTCATTACTCACACTCATTTGATGAAATCTATCCTTCTGGAAGTTATATGCTCTTCTTTGCGTCAGCTGTCCTTTAGCGCCTAGGCCCCTGACTCTAAATCAAAAACTGGGATTAAGTCCCAGTCAAGAGACATGAGAACAAATATCTAGGTTAAATATCCAATGCTGACAGAGTGCAACACTGTCAGAGGATCCGAGCTGTAATAGCGTCACACTGTGAGTTTTAAATGTTTTGAGACAGTCTGAAAGTGAAATTAATAGATGTTAATTATTTTTCCCTTATTACTCCTCATTCCTCTACTTCCAACTGGAGTGTGAGATTTGACACATATGAGACTCTCGTTACAATTATGGCCTACCAAGATCTCCAGAAGTCTATAAGCACTGGTCCTTGACGACCATCAGCTCTGGAAAGGTCACACAGTCTGCTCTTTCTGATGCCTTATCTTGAAATAAGTACTTTCTCTTCCCAGTAGCTTGGCTGAGATGTGAGATACAAAAAATGGGTGACAGCCAGGACTGCATGAACTATGATTTTGAATAAAGGACTTGCTCAATGAAGATAGTAGTTGTCATCTTCAAAACACAACATTAATTGATTGAGTTACAAGAAGAGACTGGATAGGCAAGGGCTTTTGTTTTCTTGGAGCGTACAAGGCTGAGGAATGATCTTCCAGAGGGATATAAAATCACAAGCTGTATGTATGAGGTGAATTCAAAGTCTTTTTCCCAGGATAGGAGGGTTTAAACCTAGAGGCCATAGTTTTAACAGAAGAGAGGGAAAGACTTAGATTCAAGATTGTTTAATGTAATTTCCAGAACACAGGTGTAAATGAAATGAAATACTGCAATTGTTACTCTGGCTCTAATGCAGCACAAAAAACACACGAAGATATAGACCACAATAAATATTAATACAAGATGAGGATGGTGGGGGGGGAGGGTGAGAGGGCAGAGAAGGGGAGGGTGAGTGAGGGGGAGAGAGTGGGGGTGGAGAGTGGGAAAGGGAGATGGGAGGGGGAGGACGAACAGAGGACTTTCTGCCCACTTAGTCCATGCTGAAACTACTTCAACTGCCTACTCCCATCGGCCTGTACCTGGAGCATGGTCCTCCATACCCCTGCTATCCATGTACCTGTCGAAACTTCTCTTAAAAGTTGAAACTGAACTCGCATGCACCACTTGTGCTGGCAAGCTCATTCAACATTCTCACAACCCTCTGAGTGAAGAAGTTTCCCCTCATGTTCCGCTTAAACTTCTCACCTTTCACCCTTAACCTATGACCTCTGATTGCAGTCCCATCCAACCTCCACGGGAAAAGCCTGCTTGCATTTACCCTATCTATACCCCTATCAAATCTCCTCTCAATCTTCAACGTTTGAAAGAATACAGTCCTAGCCTATTCAATCTTTCCTTATAACTCAGGTCCTCCAGAGCAGGCAACATCCTTGCAAATTGTCTCTGCATATTTTCAACCTTGCTTACATCTTTCCTGTAGGTAGGTGACCAAAACTGTACCCAATACTCCAAATTAGGCCTTACCAATACCTTATACAACTTCAATAAAACATCTTGATTCTTTGCATCGTCTTTCCCAATATTCTTCTTTGCAACCTCATCTCTGCTGCTTGTCAGGTAGTTGCCTGTTCCTGGATTCAGATCGACATAATTTGAGGATAAGCATAAATAGTTGTAACTATTTTCACCAAAATAGTGCCAACTTTACACACTTTACTCAGTCTTCTCAAACCACATAAGCAAATCCAACAGGTCCTCTGAAATGATAATACTGAAGAATTTAAAGTTGCTGATCCTCTCCAACTCTGATCCCCTGATGAGGACTGGCTCATTGACTATTGGTTTCCTCCTTCTGAAGTCAATAATCAGCTCCTTGGTCTTGCTGACATTGAAGAGAAGTTTACACACAAAGTGCGGAGGAGCATCTATTGATATCGTGTGAGAGGTTGTTGTTGTGGCACCACTAAGGCATATTTTCAACCTCTCTCCTATATACCGATTCGTCGCCACTGTGGATGCGTCCAATGACAGTGGTGTCATCAACAAACTTAAATATGGCATTGGAGTTCTGCTTAGCCTCACAGACACAAGTGTAAAGCAAGTAGAACAGGAGCTAAGCACACCACTTTGGCATACGGTAATTGTGGTGGAAGTGTGTCCGCCTTAGTGGGAAAAGTATCTGTTTTTGAGTCTGGTGGTCCTGGCATGGACACTATGTAGAGGGATAGGTGGGCTCCTTCATTATGTCACTGGCCCTTTTATGTACATACGTCCTTAATAGCAGATAGATTGGTCCTGGTGGTGCACTGGACAGTTTTCACTATCTGTTGTGGAACCTTCCTATCCGCTGCAGTGCAGTTTCCATACAATGCAGTGGTGCAACTTGTTAGGGTGCTCTCTTCTGTGCATCTGTAGAATGATCTGGGTATATATATGCACAGTCCAGCTCTTTCCAACCTCCTCAGAAAGTAGATGCTTTGGTGTATGGAGGATGTGTTCTGGGGCCATGAACGTTGTGTGAGATGTGCACTCCTACAAATCTGAAACTGCCTGCAGCTTCCACTGCTGTCCTGCTAATGTAAAGCAGGTTGTGAGTGGTGCAAGTTCTCCTGTCTTTTTGACATTGAGGAAGAGCTAATTTGCCTGGAGTCAGGCCTCAAACTCTTCCATCTCCTCTCTTAAACCATATCATCGTTGTTAGTGATGATCCCCACCATTGACGTGTCATCAGCAAACTTGACAGAGTGATTACTCCAGTGTTTGGCCGGGCAGTCATGTGCGAGCACAGTGTACAGATGATGGGCTTCCGCACATAGACCGGGGGAGGGGGGGACACTGTTGAACGATTGTGCATCCTGACTATCTGAGGTCTGTCCATTAGGAAGTCCAACACCCAGTTGCACAGTGGTACAATCAAACCAAGGAGTAGCAGTTTGTTCACCAAGGTCTTTGCACAATAGTGTTGAATGCTGAACTGAGATCCAGAAACAGCGTTCTGACATGTGTGTCCTTATTTTCTAGGTGCGTCAGGGCCAAATGCATGACAGATGCTGTGATATCTGTCGTAGAGTGGTTCTGTTGGTAAAGATATTGGTGAGTGTCCAGAGTGGCAGGAATGGAGTACTTGATATATGCCATTACCAGCTGCTCAAAGCACTTCAAGATGACTGGTGTCAGCACCACCAGCCAGTAGTCATTTAGTTCTGAACGGAGATACAAGAAACAAACTTCTTGTGGTGGGAATGTGAATCTAGCTGCAGAGGAACTAATGGAGGCAGGTACCATTGCAATGGTTAAAAAAATTTAGATATGTACATGGATAGGAAAGGTTTAACCCAGGAAAAGAACTCACTCTTGATCAACTTGATCAGCATATGACTTGGGCAAAAGATCTCATTTCCATGATGAATTATTCTATAACAATGAGGTTCCAAAACCATGCTTACTGACAGGGGCAGGAATTGCAACGCCACTATTTAAAAAAGTAGGGAGACGGAAATCAAGGATCTGTTGACCAAGATGCCTGACATTGTTAATAGGAAAATATTGTTATCTATTATTTTGGAAGAGGTAACCAACTTAGAAAATAATAAGGTTTGGCAGAGTCAATATGGATTTATGAAAGGGAACTCAAGTTTGACAAATCCATTTGAATTATTTGAGGCTGTTGTCAGCAGAATAGCTAAGGATGAATGAGTATATTTGCATTTTCAAAAGGCCTTTGATAAGATGCCACACGAGATTTTTACAGAAAATTAGATCTCAACACATGGAAAGAGAAAAACAGAGACAACATTTCAGGGCGATGATCTTTCAGCAAAATGTTCCATAACCCAGACTGGACGGGGAGTCAAAAATCAGAGTTCGCAGCTGCCATTTCAATATTCATCCAGCTGCCTCTTACGCATCTTCAATATAAACATTTTGTTTTCCAAAAATCTGGATTAAATGGTCTGCCTTTGCAATAGTTAAAATGTTTTGTTTGATTGCTTTATTCAGCCTTTTTCTCTAATGCTTAAAGATCAGCAGTATATTTTATCTGTATATACCCAAAGACAAGCAAATTAACAAAATTCCCTCCATTGCTTCAAAAGCATGGCAAAATTGTATACAACCGCAACATTGTGAGTGCTTTTCCTGGGTTCATTTAAGTAGCTTCCAGCATTACTGGGGAACAAAATCCTTACCAAACAGCACAAGAAATGTCAGCAGTTCAGCTGTAAGCATAATATTTTGTACAGATATAGATACTGAATTACAAATGAAATTTCAGGCACTTGCTCTCACCGTTCAATCAGTCACAGTTCAGCAATACTGCCCAATGGACACCATTGCTATGGTGACGTTGCTTAGATCCTTCATGAGGCATGGTAATCTGTCAGCAAATCAGCTCCCTGTCACGGCATAAGCAGAGACTCTTGAACATGTAGCAGAGGGCCCTCTGATAACAAGTGCTGTAGTAACGTTTTTTTTGACTGCAATACCGAAGATCAAGTGTTGGATACACAACAATACCTGTTTTACAGAGCGACAAGCAATTTTCTTCAGTTGCTCCGAGTCTATCAGAAACTGTGGAAAGCAGCAGTGAAGAGTAAAGAGCAACACTGTTAACAGAAAGGTAGATTTAAAAAAATAATAATTATTTGACATGAAGTGTAACAGAAACGGGAAATCAACAATGAAAGCATACAACCAGCAAAATTCATAGATACACCGTGAACAGCGAGGCAATTTACTGAACCACAAAATTCTACCACATTCAGTGCACATGATGAGCAATTCAAGACTGAAACAAGAAGAATGACAGAACAAAATTGTGGTTTACAATGACAAGAGATATGAGTGAGCATTGAATTCAGAATAGCTTGAATGAGAGAAAGGCAAGCTTAAGAGGTGCTAACTCAGCAGAAAACACATCAAAAAGTATTAACACAAAAGGTTCTGCAGATGCTGGAAATTCAGAGCCACAAACACATAACAAAAAGCAAAAATCCTGGAAATCTGAAAGAGAATGATGACATGCTTGGAATTCTTCACATACCAGGCAGTATCTATGGATAAAAGAGTTTACATTTCAGAATATTGACTTTTACCAGAAATACTTATCCTTTTCTGAGCAATGAATGATCCATTTTGTTAACTTCTCTGAGGTTAACGTGAAATGAAAATGTTAAAAAAAGCAACAGTGGAAACTAATGTTTGATTTCTCGAACTCTAGCTTAAATTCATCTGTCTCTGAATTGATTAGTGGTCATAGAAAGTATCAAAAAGGAAGAATTAGAAAAAAGAATTTACGTGGTATAGCATTATCTGAAGAACTCAGAAGGCAATTGAAGTACATTTATTATTAAAATCCTACAAATCATGATAAACAATAAAGGAAAGGAATGATGCACAAGTTGAAAGAAAATCTTGCCGGAGAGATGCAAAAAAGATATTTGCTAGTATTTTAAGCGTAGTACTGATGCCTGGAATGCAATTTTAATCAAGTGCACAGAATTGCCTTTGTGAACATGGCAGTGGTCACTTCATCAATTGTCCTTTGGACAAACTGGCAACAATTAAGTAAGACGACTGGCCAGTCATCAGGGTATGGCTTTGGATAGGTGGTCAGAGTATTTACCCTAAAAACCACAAAAGATTCAAGGTTCATTGGAATACAGTAGGTGCATACCACCCAAATACCCAGATGAGGGATTTTATTTGTACAAGGCACTTTGCATAACAATCAAAATAACTAAGATTTGCAGATAACACCTGGCATTAAAACAGTTTCTATACTAACATCTCTCCTATGGACATATTTTTAACATTTTATTACCTCCATTACACAATATCACTTAATTATACCAAGCTACATAATGTAATTACAACCCAAGAAATGAACCACAGTGTCAGCAATTACTGGTGAGGCATGTCATTTTTATAGAGAGTAAATTAATATTGTTCAAACATCAATGTGGAAATTTTGTCTACTTCTCAAGTTTCTTATGCAAAATGGTATTGATCAGATAATAAATACCACAACACCAAATGATGACAGACCTCTGTGAGTTTTATTACATAATACCAGACACGGGTAGGCTATTTGGCCCTTCAGGCCTATTTCACAATATCACAACCCAATTTTCTGCATTATCACAACATCTTTTGATTCATTTAACATCCCGTTGGAATGAGCTACTGACTGAGTTTCCAGAGTACTCCATGCATTCATCATCATCTGACCAAGAAATTCCTCACTTTAGTTCAAAATAATCTACCGCTTATTCTAAAACCGACTTTTAATGCTAGATTACTCAGCCAGAAGAAAATGTGCTCTTAGTATTCGCCTTGTTAGTTCTGCAAGATATTTTCTTTCGGCATGTTAACTTTCAATTACTTCTTTACAAGGCCAACCACATTTCATCATCAAAGATTCATAGTCTCTCACTGACAGATTATTTATTGATTGTAGTAATCAAGGATTTATTCATTTTTGGGTATCTGGCTGCCTTTGATAAAGCCACTATTTGATGCTCTTCCTTAATTGATCTTGTAAAGATGGTGCGAAACTTAATCTTGAACCATTCTGAAGAATGGTGAATTTATTGCTGTTGAATGCCACGGCAAGGGGAGTTCTAGAAATTAGACTGTGCAGACATGAAAAAATATCTTCATGCTAGGAGAGCATGCATTTCAACAAGCTTGAAGCCATAGTCTTTTCTGATGGTAAATAAAGGAGGTTTGGGAGATACTATTGGAGTACTGCCTGATGTAGCCTGGGCAAATAACTGTAGTGCCTTTTGTTATTGGTGCACATTGCATATCATTGATAGGAGGGGTGCCAATCAAATAGGCTACTTTGTAACCAATGTTCTTGAGTTTCTTGTGAATCACTGGAGCTGTACTCATCCAGATCATTGGAAAGTATTACATTCCATTACAATCCTGACTTGTGCCTGTTAGATGGAAATGCTTTTCAATGGAAGAAGTTATTCAATGCACAACATCCGCCTTCAGATTTGTCCAAGTACCCACAGTAACTATACAGCTGCCCAGTTCTGCATGTAGTCATTAGCGACATTGATGGTGGAGAACTTGGCCAGTGACACTGTTGAGTGTCAAGTATAAGTGATTAGACGCTCTCTTGTGGAAGATGATCACTGCAAATCATTTCTGCAGCACAAATGTTATTTGCTACTTATCACATCCTTGCTTGAATAATGCTTGGGTCATGTTGCGTGCAAGCATTTATTACTTCATTTGACAAAGAATTGAGAATAGAACTGAATAACATGCCATCATCAGCAAACATCACTCTTCCAATGGAAAAGTTATTGATGAAATGAGTGAGTGACTGAAGATGGTTGGAACCAGGGTACTGCCCTGAAAAATGTCTACTGCAATATCTTGGGACTGAGATGCTTGACCTTCAATAATGACAGCCATCACAGGCATGCGCTTTCTTCATAACATTTATTGATTTCAATTTTAACACAGTACTATCATATCATTCATTAGTAACACATTATGACATTTAAGATTACTTACCAAGCTTAAAGAAGGTCATCTCATGGAGACAACTAAATGAATCCTTTATACAAAAAAAAGCTCTCTTATTTTAATGAGTTACTAGATAATAAACCATGTTGGCCTTTTTTTAGTATTAAGCTTAAAAGCAAAACAACATATCGAGTTTCATATTTTGAAAAGCTTAGAAAACCAATCTGCTACCATGTGTTCCTCTTATGTGTAATAATGTATTTGTGTTGTTATCTTTATGAGCACCTAGTGTTACCTTCATGTAAAATAAGAATCTTTAATATCAACAAAAAATTTAAATCAAATTTCTGAAGTGCAGAATAATGCTGATAACCCCAGTTTTTGGCAGTTGTGTCTTTCACAATAAATGATTCCACTACCTTGATTAAATGCATGTTGTGTAGCTTCAGCAGAGAGGTTGTTTATAACTCACCAAAACGTCAGAAATAATTGCTAAACAACTTCTTCTCCTTTTTCCCAAGGTGAGATGTCACAGACGGCCTCACTCACCAAAACATCTCCTTGGTGACCAAAGAATGGAGAATGAGAAATACTATCAAGTTGCTTCAAAATGAAGACATCAGCAAATCTGACACATGGTGCACTTTAAATTTTTCAAGTAATCATTACAAAGTATAACAATGTAGTACATGTAAATGTATTTAAAATAATGTAATGGTATTTTTCAGCAAAAATGTTATCACTCTGAAGAAACAGCCGAACACATACCAACAACTTCCCTGAAACATACTCACTGATTAAAATAGAATAATGCCCCTACATCCAAAATATATTCCAACAATAAACAGCCACAAACATGGGAATGATTTCAAATTTCAAAACTAAAGTTCAAATGATAATTTTACAATTTTCAAGTCATACAGTCACAGAAACAAGCCTTTCAGCTCAGCTTGTCCAGGTTGACTGTGTGGCCCAGCAACTAGTCCCATCTGTCACATTTGGCTCATAGCCATTCAAACCTTTTCTATCCATGTACTTATCTAGAAAGTGTCATTATTTTGGTATACCTCACCATTTAAACACATCAACTAAAGTAAAGTTATGATAAGCATTACTGGTCTACTGATCACTTTTTTTTAAGCAGGGAAGTGTATGATCATGCAGTTTGGTTGATGGAATAAAAACACAAACTATCTTCTACACTGGGAGTGAATTCAGAAATGGGAGGTGCCAAACGACTTGGGAGTCCTAGTGTAGGATTCCCTAAAGGTCAACTTGCAGGTTGAGTGTAATGCTGAGTCTTTTTAAGACATGATCAGTCCACATATTATGAGCAGTTTTAGGAGAGTCCAGAGGAGGTTTACAAGAATGATCAAGGAAAGAAATGGTTAACGTGCAAGTAGCATTTGATGACCTTGGGGCTGTACTCACTAAAGTTTAGAAGAATGGATGAAAGAAAGCTGGAGAGATCTCATTAAAACTTACTAAATATTGAAAGGTCCAGAGAGAATAGATGTTCCAACAGTAGGAGAATCTAAGACCAGAGGACGCAGTATCAAAATACATG
The DNA here is from genome assembly GCF_963921235.1 of Mobula hypostoma. Lineage (NCBI taxonomy): Eukaryota > Metazoa > Chordata > Chondrichthyes > Myliobatiformes > Myliobatidae > Mobula > Mobula hypostoma. Next base: position 115,069,250 of record NC_086105.1, read on the forward strand.
GACGAACCCTTAGAAGAGATAAGGAAGGATTTCGTTAGCCAGAGGATGGTGAATCTGTGGAATTCATTGCCAAGGACAGCTGTGGGTGGCAAGTCTGGGTATATTTAAAGTGGAGGTAGATAGGTTCTTGATTAATAATGGCATCAAAGGTTACAGGGAGAAGGCTGGAAAAGGAGGCTGAGTGGTAAAATAAATCAGGCATGATTGAATGACAGAGCAAACTCAATGGGCCAAATAGACCAACTTTGCTCCTATGTCTTATGATTTTAGCATTACTAATTGATAAATATCTTCTGGCGCTGTAAAAAAAAACTTCTTTACAAGTAGGAAGCTTAAGTATGGAAGCAACATCACTACAATTTCAGCTTCATAATTTACCCAATGATCATAACTTATTCCTCCTGTACCCAGTCAAGCAGACCAGTGTTAAGTACTAGAAACATCATAAATTGATCCAGTTAAAAATATTGGTATCTCTTTAAATAACTGTCTAACTACTTGTGATCATCGGAGGCTCAGAACCAGTTTATTCTCCTTCCCTGTAGAAAGATGTGGCCAAAAATAATTAATGTTTCTTTCAATAATGAATTTACTGTAAAATAGTATAGCAAATGAAAGCCTTAATTGTGCCTTATTACAGCTATGCATCGGAGCTACAAGCCGAGGTATACGTATCCCATAGCATTTAAAAATCTTCAAATGCTTACCGCTGCAAAATCCAATTTCAACCTCATAAAGAGCATGGCACACAGATATCCCTTCTCCAAAAATGCAGACGAAACAACTAATTTAATTCATCATTATCCCAGATCAATGTTTTTAATGTAATTCCATTCTTCCTACCGTCATTATTTCTCTTTTCAAAGCATCAATTCACATTGGACATATCCACACCACTACAGGCCTTTCAATGCCCTAATCAAACACCATTTTGTATGCTCAAGTCTCAAAGGTATTGCCAGGTTATTGCTCAGGCAGTTGTACCGCGGAATCAATGGACAGGATGTATAGGGGGAAAGATGGGGTAGGGATTGGACAAGAGAGGCATCATCAATTCCGAAGACAACACTTTCTTGCAAACAACCTTCTGAAGGGTAGGGCCTATATTAGGCTATAAGGTATTATTATAGTAGTCCCTGGACAGTCCTCACCACAGTCACTGCAAGGTTTGTTTTGCTTATTGCAACCATACAGATGGATGAACAAGGCTTGGTTTGAGTTGGGCATCAACAGCAGAGCTCTATGGCCGCAGGCTAAGTGAAGCTCAGCCAGGAATGTACTGGAATAGCCTGAAGATTGAGAGAAAAAAATGCTAGAATTCATATTGGACAAATAAAATGTAAAGACAGACACAAAAATCAATCATTTTCAGCCCATAAGTCGCCATGTTTTTTTTTAAATCTTCTGGCAAAAACAAACCAGAAATTAAAAGGAATGGGTACACAGAAAGTAAAACTTCACACACTCAGTTGCTGGGAGGTGAAACAGAACTGCAGGCAGTTCAAAGTGTGCAGCAGGTACATTAGAACCTAAACACATTGCCAATCAAGATATTGATACACTCATAAGTTAATAGTTTTAATTTTTTTTTTACACACTCAACAAAAGTGTCAAAAATAGACCTCAATTAATTGAGAACCCAAAGGCAGGGACAAGACAATATCTTTTGCCAGATGGTTGAATTTTACGCTATACTGACAGGCTGAGTCACACAATTGCTTCCCGAGCTTCCACTCGGTTTGATGCAGAGAGAAGGGGCTCGAGAGGTGAAGGGGATGGGGTTGGTGAGACGGGAGGTAGCAGCTGTGGGTGAAGTGAGGGACTAGGGAGAAAGTTGGAAGGATTCCATGACATATTAACAAATTCACCTCTATCACCTTTGGAAGAAATTAATTTAAATAAAACTTGAGATTTAAAGCAGTATCTTTAATAAACACTATTGACAATTACAGATGCAGGATTTTGATTACAGATGCTGCCCGACCCTCTTCCAGCAGATTGTTTGATGTTCCAAATTCCAGTACCAGCGGCCTCAGGTCTACATTTAGAGAGCTGGATTACCCAGTTTAGCCACAGAGGTACCTTAGACTATCCAAATCTCAAGGGCAATAGTGTGCACGTTCTGATGAGGTGTCCTGGCCTGAAATGTTGACTATTTATTCCTTTCCATAGATGCTGCCTGACCTGCTGAGTTCCTTTAGCATTTTAAATATGTTACTTGTGAAAAGCCTGCTGATTTTTGCATCAGATATTGAAGAAGCCATCTAAAGTTGAATTCCTCTAAGTGGCTGGAGATAAGCACCTCACTACCATTGTTGCACCAACCTACAGTATGAAGGGATCTTTTTCCATGTTTCCCAGATACTACAGCCACACAACATCCATTTCATAGTTTTATACTTAAAATTAGCTATAATGTTCTAAGTGACAAAAGGAAAAGAATAATTGAATATTTATCCACTGCCATTCTGGAGTAGAATTATATCAGCCATGGCTTTAAAAGTATTTTATTAGTTGTGAAGTAATTTGAGATTCCCTGCAGTCTTGAAAAGAGTTATATAATTGTTGTTCTTGTGTTAATTGCCTTTGCCTTAGGTAATATTAAAACAATGATTCTAACAAGTGATTGAAAGCATGTCATCAGTTCTGTATGGTTTTGTAATTAAACGTATTACAAATATGACTTAATTATTCTGCATATTACTCAAGTTTCTGACCCTAAATCACTGAGTTTTATTTAATTCTATTATTCCTTTATAATTATAGACTGCAGTAATTATTTTTCCATAAACTCAAATAAGAATGTGATCAGAATATTTTCGTTTAAACAGATGTTTATTCTTCGCAGTCACTCAAAACCTTCTAACATCAGTGACTCAGAATATGCAGTATTGCATGACGTTTAAAATGATGAAGGAAATTTTTGCACCTCAAATGAAAGCAACAGCTTTTTTGAATTGTTTCAATAACCTCATTTTCAAAATTATAGCGAGTATGAGAAATTATTCTCAATATAATGCCACAACTTCCCAACTCAGGCAGACCCAAGGCCTCACAGATGGAAAGTCCAATGTGTATTCTAATGTAAAGGCCACAAATTCTTATTGTATGGAGGGACAAATTGAATATTTGCAAACATGAGTAAACATAGCTTTTATTCAGTTTATTTCAAAACGTATTTACCTGAAAATATTAGTTCTTAGCTACCTATTGTCTAGAAAGTGATTTGCTCAACCTTTTAAATATATTAAGAAAATCATGCAGCATATGCCTGCATTGAATTGAACCCCTCTGAAACTAGCACATTGCTTCCCAAAGAGTGCTTCTTCTAGCACCAAAGATTCATTTAAATTACAACCAATGTTTACCACAGAGCAAGCAGAAAATGGTACCAGCCCTTAAAAAAGACTCACCTTGAGGCCAGAAGCTGCAACACATATAATGGCTGCATTGGACAGGTAGAGTTTGCAAAGGGAAAAGTGGAGACCCTCCACATTTGGACTTGGAATTGTTGGGAAGGAGGTCAATACCTGGAGCCATGGAATCATCTTATTAATGCAGCTCTATGACTTTACTTCTGTTCAGGGAGTCAGGAGAAGTCACCTAACATTTCCACCTGTAACATGAGAAGTGGAAGCAGTAGTAATAACAGATAGAAGAGCAGGAGGAAAGAGGAACATGCGAAGATTCTGATGCTGAAGATTCGCACAATGCATCACCAATGCTTACATCACATGACATCGCCTCAGATGCTTGCACTCTGAAGGGACAAAGGAGATTTGGGGTTTACGGCATGTAGAGAGACACACAAGTCCCAGTTCACTGCAGTACAACAGAAGGATATACACAGAAATAGCTGGAGCGATGGATGTTTCATCCAATCGAAACAAAAGCAGGAAGTAGAGAGGTGCACTGGCCTGGAGGAGTCAATTTCACTTCATTTGCCATTGGCTGTGCATAGCCACAGGAGCAGCTTTTCCACTCTGGAAGAAACAAAGTCCTCTTACCCTAGCAGCTACCATAGAAGGACAAATGGTTTTAGTGTTTCACATTCAAAACAAGTGGGGTGTGTGTGTGTGTGTGTGTGTGTGTGTGTGTGTATGTATGTATGTATGGGGGGGGGAGGTTGAAGCTACATTCCATCTCAAGTAAAAAAAAATTCGGTTGAAGTCACTGTTGGTATACATCAACCGGTGCCCTTTTGCCCTTTCTCCAGCAGATACATTACTGATTACCATGAATTTTATATTCAACGTGGCTGACTACCCCAATAAATTATAGACATGGTCCTATCATAAGACTTTATCTTCAGGTGATGCTGGAAACATCAGTAAGTGAAAAGAGAACAGCAAACTGAGCCCTTCCGAGTTTAAATGGGGCACAAGAAACAAATGTCCACTGAGTAAATAAATGAGTGCGGGGGAGCACAATGTAAACTCTCCTGGCAAAGGATTGCAGAGAGCAGACGTCTGATAAGTGAAAAGCTCAAGAGAAAACAGAATCGCGGTTTAAACTAAGTGCCAGGAAAACAAAGTTTGCTAACAACAATTAAATGAGTAAGAATTTAATATTAATAGCATTTTAAGTACATTGTCAGTTGATAAACTCGGCAGCAGGACACCTAGAGTCCACAGAATGAAAGGTCATCACACCAGGATGCTCCCATGCACTGAACAGTGTAGGAACTGTGGTCAGCTCTGGGTGTATTTAATGTCAGTAATTAAGGTTCAACGGGTTCCAAGGCTCACTTCATTATCAAAGTATGTATGCAGAATACAGCTCTGAAATTTGCCTTCTCCTGATAGCCAAAGAATACAAAAAAAATCACACAAGTAGTTGAATGAAAGACATCAACTCCCGTCCCTCCATGAAAAGAAAAAGAAACAAAAACTCTCAGATCCCAACCCCTCCCCAACCACAAAAAATTACAGATCACCCAAACCCCCTGCCCGACCAGCAACAAGAAAGAATGGGTGAGAACATGAAAAAAAAAGAACTGAAAGCGGATAATATGAACTACAATCCAATCCATAAATCTCAGAATTTCAATAACATCTCCAAGAGCATTGGGGCCCAATGGCCCCTCTGAGGGTAACAGCAAAAACCAGCGGCCCCTACGCGGGAAGCGACCCGAACGCAGCAGCCTCTCCAAGAACTGCTTGCTGTCCTCCACATTTGCCTCGATGCTTCAACCTTCCTTGACGTTTCAACCTGCGAGAAATATAATCGGTCATGGCCCCTTGTTTCTTCTCTGAGCTTGTTTGCATTACTCGTCTGGGTTTTTCTTGGGGACAGCAGAGCGCTAGCTCACTCCATCGAACTACAAACGGAAGGTCACTGGCTTCAACAGTTTCAAAATCAAAGTTAAACTGAAAAGAATAAATGGAAGACAGAAACACTGAAATGATTGACTATCTGGAAGGTGTCATCCAAGGAATTGTTGTGTGGGCTGCAGGTATAAATAGGTGAGTTGCATACGTAATCACACTACCATGTGATACGTGCGAGCCTCACTGAAAAATAAACTCTAAGTTAGATCCACATTTCAGAACTCTGTGTCTTCCTTTGAATTAGTTTAATGTTTTGGAGTTACAAAACATAACAAGCTCTATTTTGGAGTATCAGCAACAACTGATGTCACCATGGTCCATTCCTGAGACTTAGTGTTTCCTTGACAAGTAGGAAGCGGTCTGCTCACAGTTCAAGAGAATAGGAGATTGAAAACCCAGGAGAAATGGGTGATCATCATGCAAACACCTAAGAAAGAGAAGGCATACAGTTCAGGACATTGGTAAGAACAGCTTGTCATGCAACCAGAGGTCAACTGCAAGTACTGTTGGGGGCAAGAAACGCATAATACATTGTGCTTGGGAGTCAAAGAGCATTAGCTAGAGCAGGAGTTCCCAACTGGGTCCACAAATCCCTTGCCTAGTGGTATTGGTCCATGGCATAAAAAAGGTTGAGAAGCCCAGGTTAGAGGGAATTCACCAATAATGGGAACAGATCGCCTTCACGAAGCTCTTTTTTGCACATGGAGGATTGTTTGATGCTTAGTGCCAAGGTTAAGGAGATTACCAAGTGGCTGCACAACATTCTAGTGGGAAGTGTTTACAGCCAAAGGTTGTGATCCATCTCTGTACTAATGACAAAGTTAAAAGGGATGAAATTATTAAGCATCCCTGGATACAGGAAAGAAAGAAAGTGCCATTAATTAAGAGGAATATTACTTCGCTGAAGGCAGAGGAAAACCACCTGTGATGAAATTGAGAATCTATCTGATTAGAGTCAAGAAATAATAGAGGTGTGATTAAACTACTGACTCTAATTAAGAATGAGCCAGTACAAGAAGAGCAGGAATCATGTGTGTGTGTGTGTGTGTGTGTGTGTGTGTGTGTGTGTGTGTGTGTCTGTGTGTGTGTGTGGGGGGGGAGTTGGAGTGGAGTGAGGGGAACAGTGGGTGCATAGAATAAAATATGGTTTAGATTAACTGTAAAATAATAATGATCACCTTAAATATGGAATGAGAATAGACCTGTTTTATTGGATTCTAGAGTCTTAATCCAGGGTTTTATCAGACGTCAGGATAGAGGCACAAAATTTGTTGTTTCATGATTGTTGTTATTAAGCATTAATAGAAAAAAGAGAGTTGCAAATGGACAGTGACAGAGGTCCACTAGTTGAAGAGAAGGAAAGTCAAAAGATCTAAGAACTAAGAGACCGAGATAGCAGTGGCCTCATGGCCAGCTTCTATACTACGCAGATGAAGAAAATTCCATTCACATTCATAGGGAAGTCAACCAATGAGAAAGCTCTTATCCAAATAATGTATTACCAAGACAACAGGAATACTGCAGATGCTGGAAATTCAAGCAACACACATCAAAGTTGCTGGTGAACGCAGCAGGCCAGGCAGCATCTATAGGAAGAGGCGCAGTCGACGTTTCAGGCCGAGACCCTTCGTCAGGTAATGTATTACCAAGAGAAGCTTCCAGAACTTCCCAATATAACCAACCAATAGGGACACACTGAAGATACACATATACACAGTGTGACCACTAGCAAGCACATTACGCAGTTACATGAATATAATAACTATTTAAAATAGAAGCAGATAATTAATTGTTAGACTGCAAAGAAAATAACAATTAAACAGTCAGATCCAATATCTGGGTAACGTGGGATCAAAGCTTAGACGGAAAATCAAAGATGAATATTAGGATGCTTTTAATATGGGAATATTTCAGCTACAATCTAGGAAAAATTCCCAGGAGAGAGGGAAAAGGAAATTAGAGTCAGAATTCCTTGGGTGACCATGAAGAGAAATACAGCAGGACCCAAATGCCAGATTGCTAACACAAGAGAACTAAGTTAAATGCAGCAAGTTCAAAAGAGGATTAAAAAGGGAAATACGACAGCCAAAAGTCGAACATGAGAAAGGACTGGGGGCAAATATTAAACAGATGCCAAAAATATTCCAGGGTGTGTAAAAGGGAAATGGTTGCAAGATGTTCATTAAAGACAAGGAAGTACATCTACTCACGGAGAGGTCGGCCGCAGAGGTGCGCACGGGTGCTGCTGGAATCTTCAAAAAGAAAGTAGTTGAGATTCTGGATGAAGAAAAATTTGATAAAGACACAATACTAAAAGGGCTATTTGCCCTTGTAAATGATAAATCAGCTGGTTCATATGGGATACGTGTCAGAATACAGAGTGGGAAGATGCAGATGGTCTTTGACCCAAAATGCCAGCTCTTCCTCTTCCCACGGATACTGACTCACATGCAGATTGTTTCCAGTATTTTTGTGTTTTTAACTTAGATCATTAAAGTGGAACTGGACGCTCAAGTAAAACTGCAGGGTGAATGAAAGTCACCAACATATCAACTGTGCAATATACATTTGCTTCCTCCAGATGTCAAACCAAGTCAAGTTTATTGTCATGTAAAAGTACAATGAAGTTCAGAGACAACACAAAACACAAATACACATAGATTCAGATAGCACACAGAGCACAAGTTATACATTAATTATATTAAACATTTGTGAAGAAAAAGACATGAGAGCATCGTGGTAGAGCAAGAGCTGGTCTGTGGTATTTAACTGTCATTCATTCATTGGGGCACTCCTCTGTTTTTGTGGATGTTTGCAAAGAAAAAGAATTTCAGGATGCATATTTTATACATTTCTCTGACATTACATGTACCTACTGAAACATCCAACTGGAAGAGTGGAGGGATCTAGCAACATATGAGTCATGGAGAGTGGCAGGGCAAGTTGAAAGAATGCTCAAAGAAATACATGGGATCTTGAATGAAGGATGCATAGAATGAAGCTGATTAATAGAAGATGTAACAGGAGGATCTTTCTTAAAACTCAGCTAGTGGTTAGCAAGTTAATTTAGCACTGCCAGCAGAAAGTAGCGGAGGCAAATTTAGTTAGAGCAGAACAAGCATCTGCAGGGAAAGAGGGGAAAGGGTATTTTGGGAAAGGTGGGGGAATTGGACCAGCCCAACTACTTTTACTCTGTATTCATTTGGACCAAATGGGCTAAATGGCCTTCTCCTGAGCTATAGTCATGTTAGGAAGTAACTCAATTTTACTACCATTTTCAGATATTTATCTCGATCTCTGTACTATAAAAGGATGAAGATATGAAAAATGTCTAAAACAAACACAGGTACATCTTTAATCCATACAATCCATCCAAACTCTTCGGAATGTGGACAAGAGAATGGGGTTAAGTACTACCCATCCCACACCGATCTCTGTCCAGTGTATTGCCACTGTTCTCATGTTGTTTACAAAATAGCTCTATGCTCCCCCCTTGTGTTTCATGTCATTTTGCACTGGGATCCCACAGAGTCATCGAATGATGCAGCAGATAACCATGCCCTTCAACCCACCAAGTCTAAACGAACCAACTAATGTAAGCAATGCTGCATTGATTTCACATTCCCACCTATTTGCTCCAGAATTTAACCACTCACACTGTTCAAAGTATATTATCAAAGTATGTATAGACTATATAACCCTGAAATTCGCTGCCTTATATGCAGCCATAAAACAAAGAAACCTCAGAAGAACCCATCAGAAAAAAGGCCTTCAAATACCCAATATATAGAGTGAGAAAAATCATGCAAACAATAAAGTGAGCAAGTAGCATTCCGAAATGAAGTTTTACAAAAGACATGAAGCCTGGCATCACTGCAGCCGGAGCAGGCCACAGTGTCAGTTCAGCACTGAGCTGAGTAAACGTCACAGAGTGGTGAGCAGAACCGGTCCGTCCCTTGCTTCCGGTCCCACCACTCTGACCTTTCCAAATCGGCCCGGTGCTTAAATCATCTAAAGACTGGGTTGTTCCTCGCTCTTCAACAGCTCTGACGCCTGAACCCTGCCGCTATGATTCGGCCCGTGCCCAATTCAGCCCAGCACTTAGATCAATCAAACGTTGGTTCTCTCCTCGCTCTCAGGAATGCCTAGACTCTGCATGGACCCTGCCTCCGCTTGCCTCAACTCTGCCTCACCTCTCCATTGTTAGTGGTGATCATTATTAACAAAGTATTATTAATAAGGTATTTAGTACTTTTATTTGTTTTACTTGCCACTGATAAGTAGCCGCTGGGCATCATCTTAAACCTACACAGTAAATAGAGACAATTAACTTCAGAACACTAACCTACGAAAACGCACATCTTTGGGACACGGAAGGAAACCAAGGCACCCAGATGAAACTCAAATGGTCACAGTGAGATATATAAACTTCACACAAGGTCAGGGGATTGAACCCAGGTCTCTGGCACTGTGAGGCAGCAGTCCACTAATCCACTACTCCATCTCTTATGAGTTTATTCAAAAATAATGAAGCTCACTTATGAATATTTAAAATCTTTCTGCAGCCAAGCAAAATTCTGGTGTGTTTTTATTGCAAAGCCCTTATAAATGATACTCTGATATGTTAGAAATGTTTCTTTTCAAAACAGTAGTTACAGTCCATTTTTTTCATATCAATACAATTTCAAATGCAATCAAAATACCACATCAATTTCTCGTTCTTGAAACTACGGAGGTAGCAAATATTTTGAGAAACAAATCTAACTGTCCCAGAAAATTTTGGTAATGCTTCCAAATATTTTTCTTCCAAGTATTTGAAGGCTGGACCATTTCAAAACCAAGGCTGTGGCCCTGAACTTCAGAATGAAATTGTGCAGGAAGAAAAAGTAGATTGCAAATTTTTCAAACAGTTTAGATGAGTGGATCTGATTTATTTGCCCCAGTCATGTTAATTAATTGCTATAACTCAGTTACAATGGATCCCATGGCATCAAACATTTTGACATTGTTTGGTAATCTGAAACTTTGACCATATACTTCTGGTTGTGTTTGGCTTCTTGAGAAAAGGATGAAAATAAAGGTTCAAAACATTCTTAACAATTAATTGAGCAATTTGATTACTTTGTTGCCCATTTTCATGCATACTTTATTCAACATCATACCTTGTAAATTTACCACATTTCTTGAGACTACAATTTCAAAACCTTATTCAAGACCAGATCATTCCTCACTTCATGTCTAATCTGTAGTAGATGACAAGAGATGGCTCATGATAGTTGGTTAAAATCTTCAATACCATTGTGCTATGCACCACTGTTCTGGGACCAGACAACAGCGGGTTTTCAGCAAATTTCTAAATTATAAACAGATATTATTCCGCAGTTAATTTATTCTTTTCTATTTTTCATTGTTAGTAATTAAATGCCTGCTTCATTAACATTTTCAATGAATTTTCATCAACACAAAACAAAGCACACCCTGATGTTTCCACCTGCTGTAGTTTCATTTTGGGCTTCAAAAAGGCTGACCTTCTGTATGGGGCCTTATCTTTCTAAATACTTACGAAAGTTGGCACAAACCTCAGTTAGCTAGCTAAAGTAACTGCAACATGCTACCAAAACATATCAAAACAGGCAATTGATAAGGTACCCCATGCAAGGCTTATTGCGAAAGTAAGGAGACATGGGATCCAAGGGGACCATGCTTTGTGGATCCAGAATTGCCTTGCTCACCAAAAGCAAAGAGTGGTTGTAGATGGGTCATATTCTACATAGAGGTCAATCACCAGTGGTGTGCCTCAGGGACCTGTTCTGGGACTCCTTCTCTTCGCGAATTTTATAAATGACCTGGATGAGGAAGTGGAGGGATGGGTTAGTAAATCTGCTGATGACACAAAGGTTGGGGGTGTTGTGGATAGTGTGGAGGGCTGTCAGAGGTTACAGCGGGTCTTCGATAGGATGCAGAACTGGGCTGAGAAGTGGCAGATGGAGTTCAACCCAGGTAAGTATGAGGTGGTTCATTTTGGTTGGTCAAGTATGATGGCAGAATATAACATTAATGATAAGAGTCTTGGCAGTGTGAAGGATCAGATGGATCTTGGGGTCCGAGTCCATAGGACACTCAAAGCTGCTGTGCAGGTTGACTCTGTGGTTAAGAAGGCATACGGTGCATTGGCCTTCATCAATTGTGGGATTGAGTTTAACAGCCAAGAGGTAATGTTACAGCTATATAGGACCCTGGTCAGACCCCACTTGGAGTACTGTGCTCAGTCTGGTCACCTCACTACAGGAAGGATGTGGAAACCATAGAAAGGGTGCAGAGGAGATTTACAAGGATGTTGCCTGGATTGGAGAGCATGCCTTATGAGAATAGGTTGAGTGAGAATAGTTCTCAGGCAGGTCAGGGCCTTGCCTTGCTACTGGTACCACGTAGCCCAGTACTATCTGTCTTGGGTCGGGTTGTCGGCGACTCAACCGCGCATCCCCTGGTGCACTTCGGTTAACCAGGGAGGAGGGTGTGTAGGCACCCAGCAGGACCAAAAACAAAACCTGTCAAAGGGCGGATGAACTTTTGTGACTCAATGGCCACCTACTGTCTGCGTGAGGCGTGGAGCACCACACAGCCTTGCGTTTCACACCTTGTAAGGCATGAGGTTGTAGTTGAGTGAACTCGGTCTTTTCTCCTTGGAGCAGCGGAGGATGAGAGGTAACCTGATAGGAGGTGTATAAGATGATGAGAGGCATTGATCGTGTGGATAGTCAGAGGCTTTTTCCCAGGGCTGAAATGGCTAGCGCAAGAGGGCACTGTTTTAAGGTGCTTGGAAGTAGGTACAGAGGGGATGTCAGGGCTAAGTTTTTAAACACAGAGAGTGGTGAGTGCATGGAATGGGCTGCCAGCAACGGTGGTGCAGGCAGATACGATAGAGTCTTTTAAGAGACTCCTGGAGCTTAGAAAAATAGAGGGCTATAGGTAACGCTAGGTAATTTCTAAAGTACATGTTCGGCACAGCATTGTGGGCCGAAGGGCCTGTATTGTACCGTAGGTTTTCTATGTTTCTAAGACAGAGGTTCACCTTACAAATTGGAATGTTAGAGAACAAGGAAAAATCTAAAACTCCAATTCACATAATCAACGGTTGTTGACATATTTATGATGACAAACTAAATCAAATTAAGTCCTTTTTTCTCAGCACCCTTTCATCTCCAACCCAAAGGCACTTTATTTTTTAAAAAATCACCTAACTCAATAATTGATAATATTATGGAAACCAGCCTTCTCCTCCCTGGACTCTGTATTTCTCACTGCCTCAGTGAAGCAGCCAGCATAATCAAAGACCCCATCCACTCTGTGCCTGGACATTCTCCCTTTTCCACTCTTCCATTGGGCAGAGGATACAAAAGCCTGGTACCACCAGGCTCAGGGACAGTTTCTATCCCGCTGTTATAGGACTAATAAGTATCGCTAGTGTGATAAATTAGACATTTGATATAGAACGTGGAACAGTACAGTACAGGAACAGGCTCTTCACCCCACACTGTTGTGCTGAACCAAATAAAGTAGTCATCAAATGGCCAACTAATCCCTTATGCCTACACAATGTCCACGTCCCTCCATTTCCTCACATTCATCTGTCTGTCCAACATTTTTTAAATTCCCTAATACATCTGCCTCCACCATCACCCCAGACCTCATGACCTAACTCATTACTATCTTGCACCTTATTATCCACCTGCACTCCATTTTCTTTGGAGCTGTTATAGTTTATTCTGTATTGTTTGACCTTGTACTACCTCGATGCACTGGTCTGTATGAACAGTACGCAAGACAAGGTTTTCACTGTATCTCAGTACATGTGACAATAATAAACCAATTCCAAAAAGGAGACAATTTCTTTATTCAGAAAGTTTTGCTCAATTTAAATGCTAAATGAACTTCAGGCCATTTTTCTCCCAGTTCCCAATGGCAATGCTAATTTCCACTGACCCGAAATCATTATTACAATTTCACTTGAAGATAATCTTGCACTCACTCCAGCAACTGCTTGTGTTCAGTATCCCAGAAACTTAAGAAAACAAGTGCTCTTGATGTTCAGAGTCTGGTAAAGAAAACTGGTATTGACCAGTGGCTCTTGAAGCAAATAAGCAGTAGATTGGAAAAGATGAAAACCATCAAATGTCAATGAATAAAACCCTACAGTACAACAACCTTTACAGTTGCCTGGACAATATGTGTGCTTTTTTTATAACTGGAAAATCCTAAATAAAACACATACACAATTATTTTCTACCTATCAAAAAACAGCCCCACTTTACGGATTGTTTCATAATGATTTTTTAAAATATTGAACATTAAAATTAATCACTAAGTAACGTGCCACTTCATGTGGTTATAGATCAACATTTGCAAGTTACTTGCCTCACTCCCACAATTAAAATCAGAATATCCTGCATAGCCAATGAAGAATTGTCTACAGAATGACACATGACGATATTTTTTCCTCTCTATTTTCAGTCAAAATTTCTAGTTTTGAATCAGAATTCCAAGATGCAATATCTACTACAAACATCAAAGGAAAATTGCTGGTAGATTGGAAGATATAAACTGAACTTCAGTTTGAGTGAAGCTGCATCTTATAAATGAAAGAACATATTTCTGCAGTAGGATACAGGTTGAACAGTCTTTATAAGCAGACATCACAGATCTCTATTTTATAATTTCTATTTTTCTAAAGCAACCCATTACAGTGACAGGAATTGTAAGACTAAGGAACCACCCTTATACTAGTAGCAGTATTACAAGTTTAATTTTGAAAAGTTTGCTGTGAATTAAATAATATTGATCAATACATTTCAACTCATTCTTTGTCTATGCAAGTACTGAGTTAAGGCAGCACATGAAGTAAGCTAGCACATCACTTCTTAGACGAGAGTCCAAAACTGCTCACAGTATTCCAAGTGCAGTCTGACAAATGCATTACATCTTTGTTTTTATTTGTATTTGTATTTATTTTATTTCTTACATCCAAGGGAGTAAAAATCTGAATGTTGTGTCTCCGTCACAATGTACAAGCAATAAGGAGGGTAGTGAGGATGTTGCCCAAACTCTAAGATTGCATACATAATTGTTTGTATACATGTATGTACAATCAGATCAATGTACAGTCAGATATGCAATCAGATCAATGTGTATTGATAAATCTGATGGCCTGGTGAAAGAAGCTATCCTGGAGCTTGGTGGTCCTGGCCTTAATGTTTGCGGTACCGTCTACCAGACAGTAGCAGCTGAAACAGTTTGTGATTGGGGTGACTGGTGATCCTGATGATCCCGAGCCCTTTTTACACACCTGCTGCTGTAAATGTCCGGAATAGAGGAAGGTTCACATCCACAGATGCACTGGGCTGTCCGCACCACTCCGCAGTGCCCCATGATTGATGGTAGTACAGTTCCTGTACCAGACAATGTCACAACCAGTCAGGATGCTCTCAATGGTGCCCATCGAGTCCTCTCCACATTCTATATTCTAGTCCTCTCAAAATGAACACTGACATTGCAATTGCCTTCCTTTCCACTGACTCAAGCTGCAACTTAACCTTAAGTGAATTCTGCACAAGGACTCCCAAGTCCCTTTGCACCTCTGATTTTTTGATTTTCTCCATTTTCTATAGTCTACAACTTTATTCCTTTTGCCAAGGTGCAAAACAAAATACTTTCCTACTATACTATATTCCATTTCACACTTCTTTGCCCATTCTCCGATCTTTCTGCAGACTCCCTACTTCCTCATCACTACCTGCCCTTCCTCCTATCTTTATATCATTTGCAAACTTGGTCACAAAGCCAACAATTTTGTCACCCAAATCACTGACATATAACGTGAAAAGAAGCAGTCCCAACACTGACCCCTGCAGAACACCACTAGTCAGCAGCAGCCAACCAGAAAAAGCCCCCTTCATTCCAACTCTTTGCCTCCTGCCAGTCAGCCAATCTTCTATCCACGCAAACACGAGGAAATCCGCAGATGCTGGAATTTCAAGCAACACACATAAAAATTGCTGGTGAACGCAGCAGGCCAGGCAGCATCTATAGGAAGAGGTTCAGTTGACGTTTCGGGCTGAGACCCTTCGTCAGGACTAACTGAAAGAAGAGCTAGTAAGAGATTTGAAAGTGGGAGGGGGAGGGAGAGATCTGAAATGATAGGAGAAGACAGGAGGGGGAGGGATGGAGCTAAGAGTTGGAAAGTTGATTGGCAAAAGAGATATGAGAGGATCACGGGACGGGAGGCCTAGGGAAAAACAAAGGGAGGGGGGAGCCCAGAGGATGGGCAAGTAGTGAGAGGGACAGAAGGAGAAAGGGGGGGAGAGGGGGGAGGAGGAGAAGGAGGAGGAGGGGGAGAGAGAGAGAGAGAGAGAGAGAGAGAGAGAGAGAGAGAGAGAGAAATTAATAATAAATAAATAGATAGATAGATAACGAATGGGGTAAGAAGGGGAGTGGGGCATTAACGGAAGTTAGAGAAGTCAACGTTCATGCCATCAGGTTGGAGGCTACCCAGGCGGAATACAACGTGTTGTTCCTCCAACCTGAGTGTGGCTTCATCTTGACGGTAGAGGAGGCCATGGATAGACATATCAGAATGGGAATGGGGCATGGAATTAACAAGTGTGGCCACTGGGAGATCCTGCCTTCTCTGGTGAACAGAACATAGGTGTTCAGCGAAACGGTCTCCCAGCCTGCGTCGGGTCTCGGCAATATGTAGAAGTCCGCATCAGAAGCACCAGACGCTTCTATCCATGCTGGCATTCTTTTTGTAATATCATGGGCTCTTATCTTGTTGAG
The DNA here is from genome assembly GCF_963921235.1 of Mobula hypostoma. Lineage (NCBI taxonomy): Eukaryota > Metazoa > Chordata > Chondrichthyes > Myliobatiformes > Myliobatidae > Mobula > Mobula hypostoma. The sequence goes on from NC_086105.1 coordinate 115,085,413, forward strand.
CAGCCTCATGTGCTGCACCTTGTCATTTCTCCTTAAGGAAACCATGCTGACTTTGGCCTATTTTATAATATGTCTCCAAGTACCCCAAAACCTCATTCTTAATAATGGACTCCAACATCTTCCCAACTACTGAAGACAGGCTCACTGGCCTATAATTTCCTTTTTTTCTGCCTCCATTTCTTCTCAAAGAGTAGAGTGATAGTTTCAATTTCCCAGTCCTCCAAAACCATTCCAGAATCTAGTGATTCTTGAAAGATTACTATTAATGTGTCTGGAATCTCTTCCACTACCTCTTCAGAACCCTGGGGGTCCATATGGTCCAGATGACTTATCTCCCTTCAGATCTTTCAGCTTCCCAAGCATCTTCTCCTTAGTAATAGCAACTACACTCACTTCTGTCCCGACACTTGAATTTCTTGCATACTGCTAGTGTCTTCCACAGTGAACACTAATACAAAATACTTATTAAGTTTGTCCGCCATTTCTTTGTCCCCCCCCCCCCCCCATTACTACCTCTCCAGCATTATTTTTCAGTGGTCCGATATCTACTCTTGCCTCTCTTTTACACTTTATATAACCTCTTAGACATCATAGGTTAGGTTACCTTCATATATCATCTTTTCTTTACTTATGGGTTCTTTTAAAAGCCTGTTAGTTTGTAAAAAGCTTCCCAATCCTCTAACTTTCCATTAATTTTTGCTATATTATATGCCCTCTCCTTTATTTTTATGTTCCTTTAATTTTCCTTGGCAGCCATGGTTGCATCATCCTGCCTTTAGAATACTTCTTCATCCTGAGGATGTATCTATCCAGCACCTTTCGAATTGCTCCCAGAAATTCGAGCCATTGCTGTTCTGCCATCATCCCTGCTAGTGTCCCCTTGCAATCAAATTTGTCCAGCTCCTCTCTCATGCCTCTGTAATTCTCTTTACTCCACTGTAATACTGATGTATCTGATTTTATCTTCTCCTTCTCAAATATAACATGAATAGAAGCAGTCTTTTCATGTCATTTCTTAGGGTGAATTCTATCATGTTATGATCACTTCTACCTCAGGTTCCTTTACTTAAGCTCCTTAATCAAATCTCATTCATTATACAACAACCAATCCAGACTTGTCTTTCCCATTGTGGGCTCAACCACAAGCTGCTCTGAAAAACCATCTCATAGACATTCTATCAATCTCCTCTCTTGGGATCCAGCACCAATCTGATTTTGCCAATCAACCTGCATATTGATATCCCCCAGACTATTGTAATATTGCCTTTTTCACATGCCTTTTCCATCTCCCATTGTAATTTGTATCTCACATCCTGACTACTGTTTGGTAGCCTGCATATAACTCCCATCAGGATCTTTTTACCCTTGCTATAGTTGCTTAACTTTACCCACAAGAATGCTAATCTTCCAATCCTATATCACCTCTTTCTAAGGATATGATTTCATTATTTTTCACCAACGAGCCACCACGCTCCCTCTGCCTATCCGCCCTACTTTTCAATTTACTGACACGTATGTTTAGTTGCATTTAATAATATTGTGTTAATAGAACCCTGATATAGTCAATGTCTCAAGAAATAACAATCAGAGCTTTCACTCTAGATAATGAATGTGACTTTTGGAGATTCTGGTCATGAACTACCATCCCTTAAAAGGTACTGTTTCATCCATTTGAGCCAAGTAATTGTTTGCTGCAGCATCACAGGCAATTACTGTAGATTTAGACGATGCACCAAACATAAGTCACTCGTGAATTATACAAAGAAGTGGGAAAATGAGAAACAAGTCCATTGTAGTGCAAGAGGCATTCTCTTGGGGTTGTGCAGATCTTTTCAAGAACCTGATATTTGTAGGAAATTAGCTGGTTCTGAACCAGTTGATAAGGGACTTTAGGCTTCTTTACCTCCTGGCTGAAGGCAGCAGCGAGAAAAGGGCATGGTCAGGATGGGAATCCTTGATAATAAATATCACCTTCTTGAGGCAGTACCTCCAGTAAAGAACCCTTCCAAATTAGTTTCAACAGACCCAGGTGAAAATTCATGAACAGATTTTCCTTCACTAAATTATATATCAAAACAATAGCTATTTTCAGCTATTACACTGACATAAGAAGAAGAGTCTGTGACTACCCTCGAGCTCTCAACATTAACCAAATGCTATTGAAAGGGACTGACTTAAGTTTTATTGTGAAAGTCCAAGCTTGGGGAACACAACCAGTGAAACACAAGTATTATTATAGGGTTTGATTAACAACTTGATTTCAGAAAGTCAACTTAAACTAAACAAATCCATAAATGTATTGCAGCTTAATTTAAAAAAACACACCCAATGTGCAAAATGAATAATAAACATAACCAGTTAAATTAACAATATTAATATAATATCGATAAATGTGAGGGAACAGACACAAAAAATTAGCAATGAAAATGCTTCATAAATGGTATTGAAATAGCACGGTAAACCTGAAAGAGCACCATGACGATAGTAGATACAACACTCAATAATTGAACTGCTGTGGGTAACAAGGAACAGTGCTAATATATTGATGAACTATGTCCATAAATAGTAGTAGTTTTTCTTGAACTATACAGGCTATGTCTGAGCAGGCATCTTAAGACCTGCAGGCAGTTCATTGCCCTGATCCTATATATCACAGGATGGAAGAAACTTAAGACTTAGCTGAGTTAAAACTGAATTTCTTATACTGACTGGTACATAAAAGTAGATAAGGAGTGAGTATTCAAACAATTCAGTCTAAATTCAGAAAACATGGCAAGGCAAGGCAACACATGGGTCATTCTGCAAGAAGCAAGACTAAAATGCACAAATATTCTGAAATAAAGCAAGGGAAGAATTACAGAATCCAACAATTTCAAAGAAGTTTTTGGAATTAGCAGCAGCATAGCTGAACATTATCTTGAACCAGACTTGTAAATGAAAGCTGAATGGCAAGTACAAGGACTGAGAAAAATTAAGGCAGTTGGAGGTCAGTCAATTCCACCCAAGCATTTTGCTGTAGGAGTTCCTCAGGAAAACAATTCAAAGAAATGGGATACAACATTGGATACTGCAAATGTAATGGAACCAAACAACATCCCAGCTCGCCCATGTCTCCCTAAGCCCCTTGCATTTGTGCTCTAATTCAAATGTTTTTTGAATGGTATCATTACGCTGTGACTCTATAGTTGAGGGAACTTGTGCTTCAGAATTAGCCATGCCTCTCGCTAAGCCATTCCTCAACAGTGGCATTTATCTGACAATGCAGAAAATTGTCAGGACAAGAAAAAGCAAGGCAAATGCAAAGTCTTCTCACTATCTCCTGCAGAGTGAGTAAACTGAGCTTTGGTGGTGCTGATTAATAGGATTGTCAATGCCTTAATGGGTCATATCTACAGTGATGAAATGCTTTGAGAGGTTGGTCATGACAAGATTGAACTCCTGCCTCAGCAAGGACCTAGACCCATTGCAGTTTGCCTCACGCCACAATAGGTCAATGACAGATGCAATCGCAATGGCTACTCACACGGCCTTAGACCACCTGGACGACCACCTGGACAACACAAACACCCATGTCAGGATGCTGATCATCGACCACAGCTCAGCATTTAATATCATCATTCCCACAATCCTGATTAAGAAGTTACAGAACCTTGGCCTCTGTACTTCCCTCTTCAATTGGATCCTCGACTTCCTAATCGGAAAACCACAAACTGTGCGGATCGGTGATAACATCTCCTCCTTGCTGGCAATCAACACGGGTACACCTCAGGGGCGTGTGCTTAACCCACTACTCTACTTTCTCTATACCCATGACTGTGTGGCTATGCATAGCTCAAATTTGTTAATGACACAACCAACGTTGGTAGAATATCAGATGGAGATGAGAAAGTGTACAGGAGCAAGACATGCCAACTAGTGGAGTGGTGTCGCAGCAACAACCTTACACTCAATGTCAGTAAGATGAAGGAACACATACCAATCCTCACAGAGGGATCAAAAGTGGAGAGAATGAGCAGTTTCAAGTTCCTGGGTGTCAAGATCTCCAAGAATTTAACCTGGTTCCAACATATTGCTGCAGCTGTAAAGAAGGCAAGACAGCAACTATACTTCATTAGGAGTTTGAAGAGATTTGATATGTCAACAAATACACTCAAAAACTTCTATAGGTGTACCATGGAGAGCATTCTGACAGGCTGCATCATTGTCTGGTGGGGGGGGGAGAGGGGCTACTGCACAGAAAGAAAGAAAGAAGCTGCAGAGGGTTGTAAATCTAGTCAGCTCCATCTTGGGTACTAGCCTACTAAGTACCCAGGACATCTTTAGGGAGCGGTGTCTCAGAAAGGCAGCTTCCATTATTAAGGACTTCCAGCACCCAGGGCATGCCCTTTTCTCACTGTTACCATTAGGTAGGAGGTACAGAAGCCTGAAGGCACACACTCAGTGATTCAGGAACATCTTCTTCCCCTCTGCCATCCAATTCCTAAATGGACATTGAACCCATGAACACTAATTCACTTTTTTAATGTATATTATTTCTGTTTTTGAACCATTTTAATCTATTCAATATATGTATACTATAATTGATGCACTTATTATTATTTTTCTTCTACTTCTATATTATGTATTGCATTGAACTACTGCTGCTAAGTTAACAAATTTCACGTCACATGCCAATGATAATAAAACTGATTCTGATTCTCAGTTTTGGCTCAAAACTTCAAAATAAATAAAATCATGAATCATTCAATTTGCAAGCTAGAAAACAAGTTAGTCTGTGCTTACATGCAGTATGATCTGAATAGCAAGTCGGAATGAGCTGAAGAGACAAGACACTGTCCATCAACACGGTCCAGGAATCTAATCATCTAACCTCGGTATTCAAGTAGTATTTACACCACCAGGTAACAAGAGAGTATCTAATTACCTACCCTTGACATTTAACAACATTACGATTATTGATACCTGCACTAGCAACAAGCTGGCAGTCCCACTGACCAAAAATTCAATTGGACCAGCCAGGTGTATACAGTAGCTACTTCAGCAGGTCAGAGGTAGAGTATCCTGAAGTGAGTGACTCACCACATGACACCGCAAAGCATTTTCTCATTTACAGAGCATAAGACAGGAACGTGATGGGTGAATGCAGTTCCAAATGCACTCAAGAAGCTTGACACATTCCAGGATAAAGTAACCAATTAACTAACAACCCACCCACCAGCCTCAACATAATTCCCTCCATGTGCAAATAGTAATTATTGGATAAATATCACATACTGTATCTACAAAATCTTCGATTGTCCATCGAAATCCGATGACAACATCCACTCCTTTAACGGTGAGATCTTTGCTAACTATACAGTCCTATCCTGGACCCACCAGCTCTATTGCAGGTGGGACATGTATATATAGTAGAGGTGGTGATAGTGGTGGCAACCATGGCTGCTTTTCTCCTGGCTCTCTTCTGTTGTCTTCTGGTTGTTCTTTCCATCTCCAGAATACGAACCCCATCCCTACACAGCTGTTGCCAAGTGGTACAGTCAGCAGCAACCTCCAAAATTCTGTGCAGTTAATCACCCAAGTTATCCAACAGTACACCTCAATCTTCTAACACTGAAAAGAACAAGGGGTTCCCCTCCATGGCATACACCATCCCAACTTGGAAAATGCCATCATTGTGAATATCATCTGTTCTGACCTTCTGATAGAAGGAAGATCATTGAAGAAGCACCAAAAGACTGTTCTGCTCTAAGTACATATGTTTATCAGCAAACTTTACACTATAATTCCTTATTCACAGAATATAAATCCTGGAACTCCCAAACCAACAAGATTGTGGGCAAAGGGTCTCAACCCAAAATACTGACTGTCCATTTCCCTTCAAAATTACTGCATGACCCATCGAGTTCCTCCAATGCCTTTTGTGTTGCTCCAGGTTTCAGCATCTGCAGTATCTGCTCTCTCCAGCTTGTGGAAGATTCTTCACTGTAGCAGAAGTAAATAAAGCCACATATCATCCTGACTTTCAAATATACTGTAAATGCTTTATTGTTGCTCGGTCCATCCTCAAAGCCTCTCCATCATCTTTGAAGATTAAGGCACGCCTAACAGAAAATACACTATTCAGGATAGAGCAAACTTTTTGATTGATGACTTGAATCCAAAGTACATTGGCTGTGGCATGTAGAAAATAAGTATTTATAATATCAATACACCAACATTTATTCAATGCCATGAATACAACCTATAAACTCTACTTCTAAGAAAGAAATATAGCAGCAAAGTCACTAGTGTGTAATCATTTCCAGCTTCCTCACCTCATCACACCCCTACCTGATGCAGGTACATCCTGCTATTCCTTCATTATCTTTGGTTTAAGATCTGGACTATCCTCACCAGAAGCCAATTTCCAAACTACTTATCGCAGTTCAAGTAGCTTTAAGTTGATAAGCCATTAGTACTTTTAAAAAATCCAGAAATACAATATATGCAGAATTCCCAGTATTGCTCATATCCCAAAAATATTTTCATTTAATCTAAGATTTCAAGATCAAGGCTTTTGCCATGGGCATACATACCCAGGGTATAATGAAAAATTAGCTTTCTGCAGCAGCAGCACAGAACACTGCAAATGTAGCAAACATAAACTACATCATCTTAAATTAACATAAATTATACATAATATACAAAAATCATATTAGTGCAAGTGTTTGGAAATATTGTCTGAGATAGAATGAGGGTTTTTTGGATCAGTCCAAACCCGATGGCAGTAGGGAAGAAGCTGCCTTTAAACCTTTAGTATAAGCTTTCAGGCTCCTGTACTTAATACTCATTGACAGAAATGAGAAACAAAAACATGGCCTGGATGGTGAAGGTCCTTAATCTATCTATTTATCTGCTCTTTTTCAATATTTTTATTAATTACTTGCATAGACGAATACAAAATACATTATATTATGGAAACAGAAACAAGATTAAAATGCCCCATAACTATGTATAGTAAATTAACCATAATATTGAAAAAGTATATTTTATTCTAATCTAAAGCAAAATCAAAACCCCATAACAAAACAAAGAGAAAAAAATCAGCTGTTTGGTTAAAAGAAAAAAAATCTTGGACATATAGTCGTAAATTTACACATATAATAGCCATCATCATTGCTGAACAAGTCGAAAATTGTGAAAGTAGTTCCAAAAAGGTCCCCATGATGTGAAAAAATCTTGTCTAGGTATAGAAATAGAACACCTAATCTTCTCTAGATTTAGACATGACATAACATCAATCAACCAATGGGCAAGAGCAGGCAGAGCGGCATCTTTCCATTTGAGCAACAAAACTCTTCTGGCTAAAAGAGAAATAAAAGCCAAAATATGCAAATCATTTGGCTTAAGGGTGAAGTCATTTCCTCCAACAAAGCCAAACAAGGCAGTAAGAGAGTTGGGTTTAAAATTTACTTTAAAAAGCTCCGAGAAAGTTTGAAATACTTCTTTCCAAAATTTATCAAGCCACGGGCAGGACCAAAACATATGAATTTTAGAGGCCTCTTCGGCATTACACCGATTACAGTATGGAGAAAAATCTGAGTAAAAATGGGAGAGCTTATCATTAGTCATATAAGCGCTATGAACCACTTTAAATTGTAAAAGGGAGTGACGCGCACATAACGAAGAGGTGTGAACAAGTTAAAAATTTCATTCCAAGTATCCTCATCAATTGAAATCTGTAGGTCTTGTTCCCAGAGGTTTTTCATTTTGTCTAACGGAATATTTCTCATTGCCAACAACATACTATAAATATTAGAAATGGATCCATTATGAAAAGGTTTGAAAATAAAAATTGTATCAATTAAATTCTTATCTGGACATTTAGGAAATGTATGAAGTTGAGAATGCAAGAAGTCTCTAATTTGTAAATATCTAAAAGAGTGAGCTTTACGAAGATTATATTTAATAGATAGTTGATCAAATGAGGAAAGACTATCTCCAACAAACAGATCCTGAAATCATTTAATACCTAGTCTATTCCACTCTTTAAAAACTACATCAAAGAAGGTTTAAAAAAATAATTAGAAAAAATAGGACTAGAGAGTGAAAAACCAAATAAACCAAAGAATTTTCTAAATTGTAACCAAATCCTCAAAGAATGTTTAACTACATAATTATCAGTTAAATTACTCAAGGAGGGAGGAATTGAAGAACCAAGAAGAGAAATAATTGAAAATTTATTAAGAGAATTAACTTCTGAAGAAAGCTAAACCAGACAGTCTTCACAATTAATGTAGTATAAACAAAACGTAAGGTAGCCTATGTTGACTGCCCAGTAGTAAAACCTAAAATTGGGTAGGGCTAATCCCCCACTTTTTTTTAGTTTTCTGAAGATGAACTTTGTTTAATTGGGGGGGGGTGTTGTTCTTCGATAAGTAAGAAGATATAATCGAATCTAAAGAGTCAAAAAAGGATTTAGGAATAAAAAACAGGTAACCATATAACAATTACAGCATGGAAACAGGCCATCTCGGCCCTTCTAGTCCGTGCCAAACGCTTACTCTCACCTAGTCCCACCGACCTGCACTCAGCCCATAACCCTCCATTCCTTTCCTGACCATATAGCTGTACAATTTAACTTTAAATGACAATATCGAACGTGCCTCAACCACTTCTGCTGAAAGCTTATTCCACACAGCTACCACTCTCTGAGTAAAGAAGTTCCCCCTCGTGTTACCTCTAAACTTTTGCCCTTTAACTCTCAAAAGTTATTATTGCACTAAAATCTTTTTAAGTAAAAAAAACTTTCATCAAAATCCAAATTCAGTCTTCTGATACTTTGGTCTAGAGCTCTGAGCAGCATTTACATGTTTTTCTTCAAATTTCATTCTACAGACTTCACATTTAGATTACTAACACATCCCTCAGTCATTATATAATCCTGGAGCCATTCTTCCCAAAGTGACTGTTACGTACCCCGTAACTGGGTTGCCAAAACAGCAGAAATGGATCATTCAGTTGGAGTCTGGATTACTAGAACTAAGGAAGTTTTATTAAAGAAACAAGCAACACAGTAATCGAAAGGATAATAAATGCAACAGTTCAGCAATGATAAACACACACGTGCACAGAATTAAGATAACAGCATCAATCAAGCTCTATCGTTGTCTAGGGATAAATGACCAATTTCAAAGTGACACAAAGTTCAGTCCAATTTAGTAGTTCAGTTCGCAGTAATCGTTGCCATGGCGATGGACAACGTGGGGGGAGAGTGAGAGAGAGAACGGGAACGACTGATCGTTCAGACACGGCTTCCACTCACAGACCGGCGATATTGCTCACAAGCAGCTTTCCGGGCGGGTCCTTTGTGATGTCACCTGAGGTCACCAACTGTGACCCCTCCTCCAGATGCGGTCGATCCTCTGCAGTGAACCCGGCACCCAAGCGAGGGTGGACACACACCGGGTTCCCGCTGATCGTACCTTTCCACCCTGTGCGTTTAAGGTCCGGTACTTCCCACCGACTCATGAGAGGCGCACCGCTTCCAGGGTCTCGTTACCTCGGGTGTCGTGTGTCCTGCCTTAGCGAACCTGTCCCTTTTTATCCCCCTGCTGGGGTATCGCCTGTCCATCACTTCAAACAGTTCAGGGTTCAAAGGGGGAGCCGCTCCAGACAGCTCTCTCTCCCGTCCCTTCATTACACATCTCCAGATCGCCTGTCCATCACTTCAGACAGTTCAGGGTTCAAAGGGGGAGCCGCTCTAGACAGCTCTCTCTCCCATCCCTTCATTACACATCTCCAGATGCTGCTTCATTGTTCCTTATCTCTCTTGAAGACAGGTGGCAGACCAACTGCTGATCACACAGGACAGCTAACATCTTATCTATGTGTATTCTTGTCACATGACCTACTCTCATTACATGTTCAGAGTTTTATTTTCACTCTTGTACCTTTTCCCCTAAGGCTCAGAAATATTTCTCCTTGACTAGTTTCTTGAATGCATGAGATTTCTATGTTTTCGCCTTTTTAAATCTGAAGAGAAGTGTATTCGCAATGGGCAGACTCTCTCAAAGGGCAGTCCACACCAACAGCAAAACCTCATCTCAACTGTGAAGCATGGTGTAAGGAGCATCATGGTTTGGGGCTGCTTGGCTGCTTCAGGGCCTGGACAACTTGCAATCGTTGTGGGAACAATGCATTCAAAATTGTATTCAGACAGTTTACAGGAGAATGTAGGGCTTGAAATAAGTATAAAAATTTAGGCAAAATATGCACTTTAATAGAATTAATACGTCCAATCAACGATAGAGAAAGGCGAGACCAATTTGATAGTACCTTCTTAACATATTCCAAAAGAGTGATAAAGTTTTCTTTAAAAAGAAATTTATAATTCCTAGTAATTGTTATACCCAAGTAAATTGATTTCTTACAATTTTAAAAGGTCAAAGTTGACTGATAACAAATTATCCAAAGGAAAAAGTTCACTCTTATGAAGATTAAGTTTATATCCGGAGAACTGATTAAATTCATAAAGTAAAGGGAGTATTGAGGGTAGAGAGGACTCCACATTAGAGATGTAGAGCAAAAAGGACAACTTATGAGTGATACCCCTCCTTAAAATACCCGAGATGTCAACAGATTCCTGTAGTTAATACTCATTGACAGAAGTGAGAAACAAAAACAAGGCCTGGATAGTGAAGGTCCTTTATCTGTTTATCTGTTTTATTTATTTATGAAGATACAGCTTGGAATAGGTTCTTCGGGCCACACTGACCAGCAATCCGCAAACTTAATCCTAGCCTAATCACAGGTCAGTTTACAGTGACCAATTAATCTACCAACCAGTATGTCTTTGGACTGTGGGAGGAAATTGGAGCACCCAGAGGAAACCACCTGGTCACAGGGGTAGGGTGGGGGGTGGGGGGACATACAGACTCCTTCCAGGCAGTGGCTGAAATGATAATAGAGTGCTGAACAGAGGAGGCAGAGTAATAACATGGTATCAATTCCAAAATGTTTGCAGATGGTGGTTTGTTTTTTTAATATCATGAATGCAGTAACATTTTCTTTGATACAATAAATTTATTTTGAATAGAAACTTCCATCAGTGCAATTCAGCGCTAAGGAACTGATTCACCTGCATCAAATGTCAATACAACTGCAACTTCCTGATAATATTGGCTTGGTATCCGCGCTTCTCTGAAAATTAATGTTTTCTTAAATCGGAAGCTTCGGTTTAGAACAATAATAATTTGTTTTCTTTTCCACTCTTTCTCCTCCTGAAGCCTTTCGCTGTACGATTTGATCAATGACAGGCATCATCTATGGTTTTGGCAAAATGATTATTGTTCATTTTTTTATTTTGTGCACTATTTAGTTGTTAGATGATCCCTCTTTATCGCTCAACATACTTACATCTGTTCTTTTTGTGGTAATCACCAGGTGGCCACATACAAGGGACATGGAATCATCTTAATTAACTCTTGAGCATCAGGGGTGAATCCTGGCACTTTTCTGACCAATGGGTTACATTTGTTTAATGGATAAAGTCTACATGTCACTGGAAGTATACATTATATTTATGTATTTCATATTTCACCAAGACTATCTTCACAAAACCCTCCAAATTCAAATCAAAAATACACCAAACCTGTAAGAATATACAGTATTGATAAAATATTCCAAAACACTCTAGGTTCAAGTGCCTTGACCACATTAAGTAGAAACAAATTACTGCCAGTAAAATATTGTTCCACTGGGATTTGAAACATGAAGTTCCATTTGACAAGAAATACTGTACACTTATTTCTTAGAGATCACTGCTTATTACTAAACTGAAACCTTACTGGATAAGTCACTTGAGTTGTTTATAGTTCTTATAATAAAATAGTGGTGGAAGTCATCCAATAAAGAAACAGTGAAACAGAAGGAAGCAGACGCACTGACTAGACCTACATCCTGCATTTTTGTAATCTTGACATTACTTCTTAGAAAACAGGCAAATGAGCAGCACAATCTCCCTTTTACAGACACCTGTTGCTGATGAAAATTTGCACTGAAATTCACAAAATAACAGGAATTCCAGCAATAATATTGAATGAGGTGAGCACTGCTCAGTTTTGCTGGTACAGACTTTGTATGTGCATGCTTGTTAAATTCTATACCATGCTTACACAACCAAATGAAACCAGTCAATGAATCTAAATATGCAAAAATTGTGCGTCATTAATGAACAAAAACGGCATGTTTATCTGCTTTTAAACATGCTCAAGAATGACAAATCAGTGATCACCAAACTTCAACAAAGTCAAACCAATGACATCTCTACAAATTTTTTTTTGAAAATCATAATGGGCATCTTTCAGTATTTTTCATTTTAATTTTAAAAGCCAAAAATTATTCAGTGAGAAGTGTTATGCAACTGTATAGTCCTGTATCATGTTTGCCCCATTTTTCATTTCAAAAATCCTTGAGAATAGGTAACAACAGCAAGTGTTTTTTCCCCTTAACTTTTATACAAATTCACATGCCATATAAAAGGAAGACAATTAATAAAATTTCCGTAGGCATGAAATACAAATTCAATGTGTTCAGTTGTAATGCACAGTTATTCTTCCTAAACACTGAATAAGCAGTTTTATACCATGGACAGTGAGGGAGTCTGAAGTGATGGTTCCACTTAGCGCCATTGTCATTGCCTATCTGAAAACTGACCTTGCGACATAATTTAAAATTCAGTTAAATTACTAAGAGGTCCCAGGACAGACACTTTGATGTCTCTCGGGAAAAAAGGTACGTGGTACACCCTGAAATTATTCTTGAAGATATATTGACTCAAAGGAATCAAGGAAAACAATCAATGGGGGAGAGAACTAGAAGAGGATAGTCTGGTTGTGACAAAGATTGCAGAGAATTAAATAATACTTAAAGTGGGAAGAACTAATAATTGTGATTACAGATGGCACTATCTTAATATTGGGGTTTACCTGACTGTAGAGATCACACTGGACTTTAAGGGAGAACCACCTGAAGATTTGGGAGGTGGAAGTTAGTTCAAAAAATTACAAGAGCTGAGGTGGATTGTAAATCAAGAGGGACCAAGGGAGTGCTTTAGGTGAGTAGGTAATGCTATCAGCTGTGAAAATGAAAGAACAGCGGGATTTTACAGGGTTGGGTTACTAAAGGTAATTTAATAATTTCTGGAGTCATCTATAACAGAGATCACAGAATACAAACAGGACCCACCCCACTGCTTTGCAAATTATCTAGCATTTAGCAACAGACTGTATATTTAACCAATTCCCTCTTGAAGACCCGTGCCTCCACTACATCTGCAGGCAGAGCATTTCAGATCCCAACCATAGGCTACCTTAAAAAATGTTTTCCCTCATAATGCTATTATTTTATTTCCCCTTTCTAATGTACCCATGTCTTCTTGTCTTTGATACCTGACAACCAAATGACACAGTCTCCCACTATTTATTCTGTTCAGACCCCCTCATTTTATATACTGTACTTCTAGCAAACATCATCAGCCTTTTCTAAGGAAAACAGTCCCAGTCCTCCTATTGTTGCAGAACCCTATTTCAGGAACTATTGCCATAAATCTTTCCTGGCTCTATCTTATGTTTTGACATCCTTCCTGAATAAAAGAAAGCTGACCAGAACTGAAACCAATACTCCAGTTGAGAACAGATCATTGTTTTATGAAGGTTCAGCATGACTTCCCTGCCCCTTTTGATAAAACTCAGAAGCCTGAATTTCTTATTATGCATTTTCTTACAGTGACCAGTCACTTTCTATTATTTATTCACACATACCCTAGGTCCCTCTGATCCTGCTTTCATTTTAGAATTACAGTATTTCATTTATTTCTTCATTGTTCTCCACATAAAATTTCAGCTTTCACACCTTTCCATCACATCTGTATGCAATCTGCTGCAAAGTATTACATCATTAAGTATCTACTTATGACACATAGTCTACTGAAGAACCTCCTGCCGCAAGGTGACAAGTTTAACATTCTAGTTGTCCTGACAGATTTCACCCTGGTGTTTACAGCATTCTATCTGACATACAAGACTGATTGCTGTGGATCTATATCTTTCACTTCACACCATCTCTATACAGTATTGTGATTCTACATACTTCCGAGAGAGGTGCCTAGGGTCTGGAATTACTTGTCCAAATGCTCCTCCCCATTTACAGGTATGTCAAATTGTCCTCCAGCAATCCTACTGTCCCCGAGTTCAAAAAATTAATTTACAAAATACATCTTCAGTGAGAGCAATTTTAGTGCTCCAAGTGCCCATGTTCTGCACTCCAAACATGCAGGCAGCATCTATGAAAATGAATAAACAGTTGACATTAAGAAGGATCTCAGCCCAAAATGTTGGCTGCTTATTCATCTCCATAAATGCAGCCTGCTGAGTTCCTCCAGCATTTTTTTGTACGCAGTGTTTTGGATTTTCAGCATCTTCAGGTTTACTCGTGTTTAAGTTATATAATTTATGTTTTACTTTTTAATCTTTCCTTTTTAATTCAACATCCTATTTTAATCTATCCTTCATAATCCTACTTTATTTGAAGTTTGTGTAGAGTTGGCATGTGTACAGGAGGACCTTGGGGTGCAAGGTCATACCTTAACTGAAAATAGCATCATAAGAAAATTGGGCAGTGAAGGCGGCATTCACCATGCTTACCTTCAGAGGCCAACGCATCAAGTATAAGAACTGAGACATCAGCTGCAGCTGTCTAAAGCACTGGTTTGGTTGTACATGGAGTATTGTGTGCAGTTCTGGTTACTGCACTAAAGGGAGGATGTGGTAGGGCTGTAAGGAGTGCAGGAGAGTTTCGCCAGTACATTAACTCGAATGGAGGGCCAAATTTAGGTGTGATTGGATAGGCAGGACATTCTCACTCAAACAAAGGGGGCTGAGGGGTGACCACTGGGAGATTTATAAAATTATCAGGGATATACGTTGGTTAATTATGAGTCTTTTTCCTAAGGTGGTCAAGGACATGGGTTTAAGGTGAGTGTGAGAAAAGCTTAATATATAGTAAGTCTATAACCAAAACAGTTTCCTGCCCATGGCTAATTCAACGTTTTTGTCACTGAGTTTATTTATGAATAATACAATCCCTTGATAGAAATTCAGACTTGAACACAATGTCAGTAAATGCAAGGAATTGATAGTGGACTTCATGAAGGGGAAGTCGAGGGAACACACACTAGTCCTCATCGAGGGATCAGCAGTGGAAAAGGTGAACATTTTCAAGTTCCTGGGTGTCAACGTCTCTGAAGATTAATTCTAGGTCCAGCACACTGATGATCTTACAAAGAAGGCACAACAGTGGCTATATTTCATTAGGAGTTTGAGGAGACATGGTATGTCACCAAAGACACTCGCAAATTTCTACAAATGTACTGAGTAGAGCTGGTTGGATCACCGTCTAGAATGGAGGGGCCACTGCACAGGATCGGAAAAAGCTGCAGAAAGCTTTAAACTCAGCCAGCTCCATCATGACCACTGGCCTCTCCAGAATCCAGGACATCTTAAAAAGGCAGCAACCATCATTAAAGACCCCTATCACCCGGGACATGCCCTCTTCTCACTGCTACCATCAAGGAGAGTTACAGGAGCCTGAAGACACACACTCAGTATTTAAGGAACTGTTTCTTCCCCTCCACTATCAGATTTCTGAAAGGACAATGAATCCATGAACACTACCTCATTATTTTTTCCTCTCTTTTTGCATGACTTATTTAATTTATTTCATATATTCTTATTTTAATTTATAGGTTTTTATGTATTGCAATGTACTGCTGCTGCAAAACAACAAAATTATCGACATAAACCTGATTCTGATCAGACTGCGTTTTCCCCCAGAAGCAGGCACAGAGACAGAGTTCAGAAATCTTCACAGTTCGGTGAATTACCAGGATGCCTTTCTGATATGTTTACTGGAGCAAACACTTCCTCCATCAACTTCTGCTACAGGTCACCTTCAATTCATGCTCATCACATCACTTGAAGATTGAACACAACTGATGTGTGCTGGTATGTCTTCTCCTTCATTCATCATGCTCTGTTTAAAATGGACCATACAGTGAAGCATCTAATTCAGCAGTGCTGCCATAATAGTGTTTGCCAAATGCTTCGATACCTGTCACATTCAGTGAATAACATTCCATTATTCACTGAAGTGTTAAATCTATCTATCAATTCATGTATTTTTCTGAGTGATAGTCTAACTCTTGATTTGTCCTTAGCAATTTGAACGATTTTGTTTGCAGTTTTGTACTTCAGTTCCTACTCATTTACATTCATCACGAATCTCCTTGTTCAAATTAAATATAAATGGGTAAATAATGCAAATCAGAAGAACACGTTTCAATTGTAATAGAGTCAATGCCACTAACAAAATAAAATGGATAATAATTCAGAACTTGCAGCCTGCTACTTCAGCCCAACCCTGTGATGGCACATGGATCTCAGGAGTTGCTAGACTAGCCCTGAGTACTGATTTTTAAAAGCATTTATTAGTTCTCTTTGGGCAGAGTGCATCCATCACTAATAAACCATCACGATGGTCACTAAATACAACGGCAAGTTAGCTCCAAAAAGCTGAGAGTCTGAAACACTCGACTGAAAGGATGAAGATAATGAATCAGTGAACTGTTATTACTTGTTATCAACATGAGAATGGAAAAAAAAAATCAGGTTGCTCCATTGCTGGTAGCTGTCACCCAGTCTAATTAAATAAATTATCTGGGATCATTTTCCCAACACCCCCCAGCTACCACTGCTTTGATTTTAGTTGATCATCTTCTTTGAATGTGTCAAATATTGCACTAATCATTCTTGTATTGTACTAATTAAAGATAAACTCTTATTTCAATCTTAGGGTCATAGAGTCGTAGAATACTACAACACAGAAACAGGCCCTTTTGGCCTATCTAGTCTATGCCAAAACCATTTAAAATGCCTACTCCCATTGACCTGTACCAGGATCATAGCCCTCCATATCCACGTACCTATCCAAACTTCTCCTAAATGTTGAAATTGAGCTTGCATGCACCACTTGTGCTGGTGGCTCATTCCACACTCTCACAGCCCTCTGAAGTTTCCCCTCATATTCCACTTAAACCTCTCAACTTTCACCCTTAACTGGGTGGACTTCTTCATGTGATATTTGTTCTCTCTGCCTGCAACTAAAACCTTAACTTGTTTTGGCTCCTTCCCATTTCTGATGAAGAAACTTTAACCTGAAATGTTTGTCTTCCCACTGCTGCTGCCTGACCTGCTGAGTATGTCAAGCATTTTCCATTTTTACCTCCAATTTCTGAGATCTGCATTTTGTTTTGATTTTCATCTCATATCACAAGGTGCTCCTGCTCCAATGGCAATGACCAGAAAGTTCAGATTCAAAGGTACATTTAAGGTTTTTTTTAAATCAAAGGGAAAATAATATAGAACAACTCGTTCCTATGAGCTGAGGCAATAGAAGTCAGATTTTCCAGCTTTTTAAACCTTTAGATAAACAATGTGATCTTGATCCATTATCTTGACACTGAAGCATGAATCTCCAAGATCCAGCAAGAGGGCAGCACCTTTGTATGCTGAAGTTATTACCATTCTTTGCTTTCAGTTTAACCTCTGTACTTCTGAGAGCAGGAGTAGAACAAAATGAGCTGAACTGAAACCTGCCTTTTGATTTTGTGTCTTATATTCTGCGTTTTTGCTTGCTTTTTTTTTTGTTGTGGTTTGCCGCGGTTTCTCTTTTGCATATGGTGGGAGGGCAGGTTGGATGTTTTTCTTTGAACAGACTGGTTCCATGGTTCTTGGTTTCATGGCTGTCTGTGGGGAAGGCAAATCTCAGGGCTGTGTACTGCATACAGTGCATACTTCGATAAAAATAGACTTTGAATCTTTGAAGCACAATGTTTGGAAATTTAAAGAGGAATGACCAAATCCATTCAAGTCAGAAGAACAAGCTATTAAATTCAGAGGATCAAAAGTAAGGTGGGGCCAAAGCTCGTGCCTTCCTATTTAAGATATCTGAACTTAATAAGATAATTCAGACCAGAACCTGAGAGAAATTCTGACCTCCCAGAGGTAGGAGGGGATTATTTACCTAAACAAATGCTCACAGGTAACAAATTGTTCAATATTATTTTCCCTTTGATGAAAAACACTTAAAATGTACCTTTCAATCTGAGCTTTCTGGTTACTGCCATTGAGATCATTTTGCATGAGTACTGATATGGAAGTTCTTTATTTCAATAAACTCCTCATGGGAACAAATTGCATTGCGCGTTCACTTGTCTGAATGCTAAAGTCAATCAGAGCATGGTAAAAAGGAAGAACTTTCGTTCTCCAAATCCATGACAATATTCAAAAACTAGACAGGACAGGAAGATCACAAGAGTCCACCTTGCAATTTAGCTTAATGAGTTATACTGTTACTCTTAGAGCACCACCTGCAGGCATTCTACAACAGGCTTTCAGAGACCAATTTGTTCAGACTAGACAGTCAATAAAATGCATCATTACTTAGTTTCATTTCAGTTCTGAATTCTAAAATGATCTGACTTTGTCATTAGCAATTCTTTTAAAAAAAATGTTAAGTAGAAGAGTTTGGGATATAGAAAACAGAAGCAATGCAGTGTCTGTACTATATTGGTAGGTTAAAAAAAAAGCAGCACGACAAAGTTCAAAGTAAATTTATGATCACAGTATATATTGTGACCATATACAACCCTGAGATTCATTTTCTTTTGGACATACAGTACTCAATAAATCTATAATAGAACCATAACCATAATAGAATTAACGAAAGACTGCACCAACTTGGGTGTTCAACGAGTGTGCAGAAGATGACAAATTGTGCAAATACAAAAAGAAATAATAATAATAAATAAATAAACAATTCTCCATTACAAAACAGACATGAGAAATAACAGGTCTGAATTGACACGTGTGAAAAAAATGTACAGTGTGATAAGTACAAGACAGGTGCAGAAGCTCCACTGAGATCTAAGATTTTTAATAAGCTGCTGATTTAGCATACTATCCACTCCTGGAAATTTTTCACAAATGCAGTTACGTGTGTGAATGCACCAGTCATTTCATGCGGAACGAGAATCCACAACTACCCACAAGGTGAGTTAATCTTTTTAGTGGTTTATGTTGAGTGAGAAATTTTGGTGAGAACTCTTTGCTCTTCCATGAGTTTGAAGGTTCATCAGGATAAACCAATGGAAAACTGGTTTTGTGACTCATATAAATTCAGCATCTTCAACTCACCGGGGGGAGGGGGGGTGCTATCTAGATGGCAAGGTGGAGCTTGAAACAACAACCTATAACTGATTTAGAAAAGAAACTCAGCCAAACTGAGCTCTATTAGATAAAGTTTCAGCAAGTTGACCAGAACTGGTATCCCAAGGGCATCAGAAAAGATGGTCAAATTATACTTTTGGCAACATAATTAAAAACCACATACTAATAAAGACATAATTCTTTCTATACACATATGCAGTATTTTAATTACTAGCATTGCCCACAGTTTTTCTGTCACAGAGAAACGAGTTCAATGTCTATAGCCTCAAATACATATCTATGTAGAACTTCAGCGCAATGTAGTTATAGTGTGGAAACTTGGCTTTAGTGTCTAATTTCACTCAAAAAAAAATGTTATTGACACTATTCGAAGAACAAAGGGGAACTGTCATTATGCCCCAGCCAAAAATCATCTTTCAAAAGTTTAAAAACAGATCTAGCAGTAGTTTTGTAAAGAAAAGTATAATGGTAACGTTTTAGGCCAACATCCTTTCGACAGCCTTCCACAGATGTTGCTTCACCTGCTGGCTAGTTCTGCTTTTTTTTGCTTCAGGTGACAATATGTACAGTATTTCACTTTTGAATAATTGCAAGTCCTTTTTAATCAGTTAGTGAAAGAATTCCATTGTGAACTTCACAACCTTTTTAGCAAATTCTAAACTTTGTGTCAGTTTAGTTGTGCACTATTTTCATATATTGACCTCAAGTAAAACGGTACTACAGAAAACCTTTCAGCTTGTCCTCCAGTAGTATTTCTGTATGTTATACGATTGTAAAATTTGGAGCAACATATCTCTTTCATTCAGGAGATATGCAGTTCTCAACCTTCATGCAATTCAGATATTAATGACTCAACTCAACTGCATAATTATTCAGTTAACTGGGATTCGGAAAAAAAAATTATTGTGCATACATCATAGAAATGAACCTGTAGAAATTAACACTTTTGAGTACTGAATGCTTTCTCAAAATGGGACACTTTGAGGGACATTGATCAAGTGGATGGCCAGAGGCTTTTTCTCAGGGCTGAAATGGCTAACACGAAGCGGCAGAGTTTTATGGTGCTTGGAAATAGATACCGAGGGGATGTCAGGGGTAAGTTTTTCACACAGAGAGTGGTGGGTGCGTGGAATGCACTGCGGCGGCGGAGGTGGAAGCAGATGCAATAGGGTCATTTAAGAGTCTCTTAGATAGGTACATGGAACTTAGAAAAATAGAGGGCTATGTGCTAGGGAAATTCTAAGCAGTTTCTAGAGTAGGTTACATCACTGGCACAACACTGTGGGCTGAAGGGCCTGTAATATGCTGTAAATTTCTATGTTCTATTTGTTAATCGATAAAAATGATCAAGGGAGCAGAGACAAATAACAGTTTGAACAAATTGCAAAAATTAGGAACTTGGTGAGAATGGGAAATTAATCCGGAGGTTACTTTGACCTTGCACTTTCTTGAACACAGTTGGGTTACAATAGGCAAGCTGTATGCTATTAACAGTTAATTGGGTCATCTGTGATTGACTACATTAATTGGCATCACAGACGTTTAGTCGGTATTTGGGGAACTTGAGTAGGTTTGAAGGTAGACGGACCGGATTAGGTTTTGAAATCCCTCAGAGGTGTGCAGAGCACATTTTAGGCAGGTGTGAAAGTCATGAATTTGACAAACATGGGAATTAATTGCACAGGGAAGGGAAGATACCACAATAGGTTCAATCAAGAATTATTTAAACTTATTTTTGTGCCTATGCTTGGGAGTTTCATTTAAAATTTATAAGCCAAAGGATAAATAATGGCTGCATAAGCTATTTACCTTAGTTAGTTTTAAAAAGCATATTTAAGATCAAACAAATAAAAGTATATTCCAATTAGTTTCTTTATAAGGGTTTAATGTGAATGGGAGGTTCAGCAATGAACTGTACTAATATATGAATCGTTAAAGGGGACGCCCAGCGACTACAGCACATCTATAGTAACTGCCTGCACTCTAATGAACTTTGGTTCAGGTCTGTAGAACTGGAATCTAAGTGCAGATATTAATTGGGAGAAGGAATGGAGAGAAATTAAGGGCAATTTGATCCGACCCTTGAAGCAGTGATCAGGAACAGAAGATTGTAAAAGACTGGAGGTATGGAGACCCAGGTTGCAGCGGTACAGAAGCCTCAGCTTTGCTGCTGCAAGCAAGGTTTTTTATTGTACCTGTGCAAACATAATAAACTCCTTTGAACTCTGGACAAGCTAGGAATCCAGTTGTTTCATTCAGCTCCACCTATTTTGTGGGCTCCTAAGAAAAAATTTGCACAGAGATAAAGCAAAACTGGCCCATACTTTCTGGAGAATAAGAGTTCATCTTACTGAATTTTTATTTTTTAAAACAGAGGGGATTGACAGGGAGATGTATAAGGATGCTTCCACAGAAACTAAGTCTTAGGGTAAGAAATGACCATGACTTACACGGAAATGAACCTTCAAAACTCTTTCAAAAGTTAAAAATGACAAGTCACTAATGCACAAGGCTGAGATGAATCAATAGATATTTCAATCTCAAGGAAGTTAAGGATAATGGAAAAATCAAGGAAAAGCAGTCCAGCCTAAAAATCAGATCTTGCAAGACTTCAATGTCCAAAGTACTTTCAAAGTACATTTATTATCAAAGTATATATATTATACAACTTTGAAATTCTTCACCTTACAGCCACAAAACAAGAAACCCAAAGGAACCCAGTTAAATAAAAGACCAACGAACATCCAACGTGCAGAGAGAGAGAGAAAAAAACATAAATTGTGTAAACAATAAAAGCAAGCAACAGGATTCAGAATGAAAGGGAGTGCACAGACACGAAGACCAGAGCAGGCCCACAGCCTCAGTTCATCACACAGCAGAACAAAAGGTTGCAGAGATCGCAGACACGAAGTCTGGAACAGCTGGAGCAGGCGCACAACCTCAGAAATAGTGGAGCAAAAAGCAGAGCAGCGGGCAGAACTGGCTCGACCCCCTGTCTTTTCAATCCATCTGGCCTGGTGTTTAAATACTCCAAATACTGGGTCATTCCTCGCCCTGTCACATTACTATGCTCTGGACCTGGAACCTGCCACCACAGTTCAGCCCCTACCCAATCTTTCCAATTCAGCCTAGCGCTTAGATTGATCAAACCTCACTCTTGTTTTAGGTGGATAGGCTCTGAAACTCCTCCACTGTGACTTTTCTCCATTTCACACTCCCCGATTCCATCTCGACTTCGCTCTGACCACTTCTCGAAAAATATGCTCAAACATCCTCTGGAGCTTTTGGAAAGCATCAAGTTGGATAAGTCACCGGGACAGGGTGAGATGTACCCCCAGGCTACTGTGGGAGGCGAGGGAGAATATTGCTGAGCCTCTGGCGACGATCTTTGCATCATCAATGGGGACGGGAGAGGTTCCGGAGGATTGGAGGGTCGCGGATGTTGTTCCATTATTCAAGAAAGGGAGTAGAGATGGCCCAGGAAATTACAAACCAATGAGTCTTACTTCAGTGGTTGGTAAGTTGAAGGAAAAGATCTTGACAGGCAGGATTTATGAACACTTGGAGAGGCATAATATGATTAGGAATAGTCAGCATGGCTTTGTGAAAGACTGGTCGTGCCTAACGAGCCTGATTGAATATTTTGAGGATGTGACACATTGATGAAGGTAGAGCAGTAGATGTAGTATATATGGATTTCAGCAAGGCATTTCATTTGATAAGTACCCCATGCAAGGCTTATTGAGAAAGTATGGAGGCATGGGATCCAAGGGAACATTGCTTTGTGGATCCAGAACTGGATTGCCCACAGAAGGCAAAGAGTGGTTGTAGACGGGTCATAATCTGCATGGAGGTCGGTGACCAGTGGTGTGCCTCAGGGATCTGTTCTGGGACCCTTAATCTTCATCATTTTTATAAATGACGTTAACGAGGAAGTGGAGGGATGGGTTAGTAAATTTGCTGATGATACAAAGATTGGGGGTGTTGTGGATAATGTGGAAGGCTGTCAGAGATTACAGCAGGACATTGATAGGGTGCAAAACTGGGCTGAGAAGCGGCAGACGGAGTTCAACCCAGATAAGTGTGAGGTGGTTCATTTTGGTAGGTGAAATATGATGGCAGAATATATTACTAATGTTAAGACTCTTGGCAGTGCGGAGGATCAGAAGGATCTTGGGGTCCGAGTCCACAGGACAATCAAAGCTGCTGTGCAGGTTGACTCTATGGTTAAGAAGGCATATGGTGCATTGGCCTTCATCAATCGTGGGATTGAGTTTAAAAGCCAAGAGGTAATGTTGCAGCAATATAGGACCCTGGTCAGACCCCACTTGGAGTACTGTGCTCAGTTCTGGTCACCTCACTACAGGAAGGACGTGGAAACCATAGAAAGGGTGCAGTGGAGATTTACAAGGATGTTGCCTGGATTGGGAAGCATTGGGGAACTCGGCCTTTTCTCCTTGGAGCGACGGAGGATGAGAGGTGACCTGTTGGAGGTGTATAAGATGATGAGAGGCATTGATCGTGTGGATAGTCAGAGGCTTTTTCCCAGGGCTTAAATGGCTAGCATGAGAGGGCACAGTTTTAAGGTGCTTGGAAGTAGGTACAAAGGAGACATCAGGGGTAAGTTTTTTTTCCCCACAGAGAGTGGTGAGTGCATGGAATGTGCTGCCGGTGACGTTAGTGGAGGCAGATACAATAGGGTCTTTTAAGAGACTCCTGGACAGATACATAGAGCTCAGAAAAAGAGGGTCATGGGTAACCCTAGGTAATTACTCAGGTAAGGACATGTTTGGCACAGCTTTGTGGGCCGAAGGACCTGTATTGTGCAGTAGGTTTTTCTGTTTTTCTCCTCACACTTGAATGAATGGCATTAGATGCCTGAGAAGCCTAGAGACCTACTCATGGTTCTATTTCTTATGTTTTATGTGAAAGATTGTGGTACAATATGGAGGCCACAAAACTCTTAAAATACACTTGATTTTTTAAACTACAACTGCTATCAAACTTGAAATTAAAAATATATAGAATATGTTGGAAGTATTCGACAGGTTTGACAGCATCTGTGGATCAAAGGAAGGTTCTTCAAACTGAATCATTAACTCTTGTTCTGCTGCATTTTCAACATTTTTAGCTATTTTATTCCTTTAACAGTCTCTGTTTCATATACTAAATGGATTTGGCAATGATCTTTCACACTACACTTAATTCTATTTAACCTCTGGGAACAGTTCTAGTCAATGACCAACATAAATTAACAATGCTCATGGAAAGACAGCATCTTCAGAAATATACTGCTCTATGATGAAAACAACCATATGTTTTTAGAAAAGGTCAATTTCAAATAAGTCTGAACATTTTTAAGATATGCTAACCTGTGAATTTTTTGAGAATTGTTTTATTCCTAATGCAGTTCTCATAACATTTGATTTTTAACACAGTAAACCTATTTTTATAAACTAATGATTTTCATTGTAATCAAACCAAATACTTGCCTCCAGACATATACATGAATGTCATCTTAAATACTATCTAGATTCACTTCTGTTCTTTTAGGGTGGCAAATCCGCAAATATTCAAAAATACCTTATTTTCATATTTACTTTCTGGGGTTTTCGTTTCTTGGCTCACTCTCAATTTCAGAAACTCAAGTTTTAAAATCAATCTGCTCATGGGTTTTTACCATTCTTCAGTGGGTGATTAAATTTCTTCAGACTAAAACACTTTATCAAAGTGTAACAGATGCTTTATATTTCCTGCTGCAACTGGTAATCAGAATGTGAACAAACAAAATTCCACACAGGTCATTTCTACAAAAATGGCCTGATTCCAACACTACTGCAGTAATGGAATTAATTTCAATACATAGGAACAAATGCATAAATTATTTATAACAATACAAAACCTTAGGGTGGCATACATCTGTTATTTAACGTTTCAATTTTAATGAAAATAAAACTAAAAACTACTTTTTGTCTGCCCTCCCACCTCACATCGTTGTTCCAGGGGGGCCTGAAGGAGAAAGAAATACCAATAGATAAACAATTTTTAAATTTCTGATAATAAATTTACTTTAAACAGGGTGCCATGGTAGCGTAGCAATTCGTGTGACACTTATATAGCTCAGAGTGTCAGAGTTCAGAGTTCAATTCTGATGTCATCTGTAAGGTGTCTGTGTATCCTCCCCGAGGAATGTGCCAGTTTTCTACGGGTGCCGCGGTTTCTCCCCACAGTCCAAAGACATACCAGTTGGTAGGCTAACTTGACATTGTAACTTGTTCTGTGATTAAGCTGGGGTTAAATCGGGGGGATTTCTGGGCAGTAAAGCTCAAAGGGCTGGAAGGGCCTATTCCGCGCTGTATCTCAGTGAATAAACCTAAGCAAAGAAAACCAGATATTATGGTGAAATCACAAAATGGTCCACCTCATGACAGATGGCACTTGCTGCAAGGCTTTTTATTTAAACTCTAAGCCAGACATGCAGGCACCTTCTCTTCCATTTGTCCTCTGAGTTCTCCATGGATCTTGAAGAAAGTAAAATGGAACATTCATTTTAATTTCCTCTCTCCAAAAATGCTGCCTGACCTACTGAGCATCTCTAGCATTGCACCTTTTCATTTCACATTTCCAACAATCACAGTATTTTTTTTTGTTCTTAAGAGTGTATTCCATCTATTTTCCAGTTCACTGGAGCTGATCGTGATTGAAGTTTGTGTCTCAATCCACAAAAGATATTCAGGTCATCATGCCCCTTAGTGAAAACATTGGTGGTGAATTAGCAAAAATGCACAATAGCTCTCCGATACTCCCTAGGGGCAGCACTATGGTGCAGCTAGAGGAGCAGTCCCTCTCAGTTCTTGCGACACCCCAAGTTCAATCCTGACCTACAGCACCTTCTCACTCTGTGCTGGTTCCACAGGGTGCTCCAGTTTCCTCCTACTTCTCAAATATGTGTTAGCTGTTCTGGCAACTACCTGCTGTAAATTGCAGGCAGGTGATTGGTGGAATCTTGGGGAGGGAAAAGGGTTGATGGAAACATGGGTAAAATCAAACTGGGATTAACGCAAATGGGTGCTTGGTGGTTGACATGGACCTGTTGTGCTGAGGGCTGTTTGACTATTCCCTCTTTACAACCAAAAAAGTAATTGAAAGAGATTATTGTTTTAATTTGAAGTCTAGTGTCAGCATTGACTTGGGGGGAAAAAATGCTTTCCTGTAAAGTTTTGAATAGTGAACTGGGTCATTGTACAACATACATCAAAGTTGCTGGTGAACGCAGCAGGCCAGGCAGCATCTATAGGAAGAGGCGCAGTCGACGTTTCAGGCCGAGACCCTTCGTCAGGACTAACTGAAGGAAGAGTGAGTAAGGGATTTGAAAGCTGGAGGGGGAGGGGGAGATGCAAAATGATAGGAGAAGACAGGAGGGGGAGGGATGGAGCCGAGAGCTGGACAGGTGATAGGCAGAAGGGGATACGAGAGGATCATGGGACAGGAGGTCCGGGAAGAAAGACGGGGGGGGGGGTGACCCAGAGGATGGGCAAGAGGTATATTCAGAGGGACAGAGGGAGAAAAAGGAGAGTGAGAGAAAGAATGTGTGCATTAAAAAGAGTAACAGATGGGGTACGAGGGGGAGGTGGGGCCTAGCGGAAGTTAGAGAAGTCAATGTTCATGCCATCAGGTTGGAGGCTACCCAGACGGAATATAAGGTGTTGTTCCTCCAACCTGAGTGTGGCTTCATCTTTACAGTAGAGGAGGCCGTGGATAGACATGTCAGAATGGGAATGGGATGTGGAATTAAAATGTGTGGCCACTGGGAGATCCTGCTTTCTCTGGCGGACAGAGCGTAGATGTTCAGCAAAGCGGTCTCCCAGTCTGCGTCGGGTCTCACCAATATATAAAAGGCCACATCGGGAGCACCGGACGCAGTATATCACCCCAGTCGACTCACAGGTGAAGTGATGCCTCACCTGGAAGGACTGTTTGGGGCCCTGAATGGTGGTAAGGGAGGAAGTGTAAGGGCATGTGTAGCACTTGTTCCGCTTACACGGATAAGTGCCAGGAGGGAGATCAGTGGGGAGGGATGGGGGGGACGAATGGACAAGGGAGTTGTGTAGGGAGCAATCCCTGCGGAATGCAGAGAGAGGCGGGGAGGGAAAGATATGCTTAGTGGTGGGATCCCGTTGGAGGTGGCGGAAGTTACGGAGAATAATATGTTGGACCCGGAGGCTGGTGGGGTGGTAGGTGAGGACCAGGGGAACCCTATTCCTAGTGGGGTGGTGGGAGGATGGAGTGAGAGCAGATGTACGTGAAATGGGGGAGATGCGTTTAAGAGCAGAGTTGATAGTGGAGGAAGGGAAGCCCTGTACACCCAGTTTCCCACTTGGAAATGGCAATCTTATAAACTGGGTTTATATAACTAGCTTGTGAATGGGAGACCTCATAATTGTCAAGGTTATTCAAGAGCGAAACTAATCAATGAGCTTCAAGACCTAGGCCCCAAGGCCTTGTGCAACTGGATAGCTGATTTAAAAAACACAAACACGAGGAAATCTGCAGATGTTGGAATTTCAAGCAACACACATAAAAGTTGCTGGTGAACACAGCAGGCCAGGCAGCATCCTGACGAAGGGTCTCAGCCCGAAACGTCGACTGTACCTCTTCCCAGAGATACTGCCTGGCTTGCTGCGTTCACCAGCAACTTTTACGTGTGTTGCTTGGATAGCTGATTTCCTCACTTGTGGACCCCAGTCAGTTCAGATTGGCACAAACATCTCTCCCACGATCTCCATCAGCACAGATGTGTGCTTAGCCCCATAAATATACAAGCAGTATACTTATGACTGTGAGTCTAAGTGAAGTTCCCATGCACTATTTAAATTTGCTGACAACACCGCTATTGTTGGCTGAATCCAAGATGGTGATGAATCAGCATATAGGAGGAGATCGAAAATCTGGCTGAGTGGTACCACTCACTCAATGTCAGCAAAACTTTGGAGCTGATAATTGACTTCAGGAGGAAGAAACCTGAGGTCCATGAGCTAATCCTCATTGGAAGATCAGTAACATTAAATTCCTTGGTGTTACCACCTCAGAGGATTTGCCCTGGGTCCAGCACACAAGTGCCATTTCAAAAAAGCACGGCAACATCTCTACTTTCTTAGGAGAATGCGAAGTTTAGGCATGTCATCTAAAACTTTGACAAATACTTATATTTGTGTGGTGGAGAGTACATTGACTGGTTGCATCACAGTCTGATATGGAAACACCAATGCTTTATGAACAGAAAATCCTGCAATAAGTAGTGGATACAGCCCACTATTCCCCTTCAGAATGATGTGGACACAGTCCAAGACATTCCTGACCCTGGCATCTGGAAAGCAAAATACCATCCTGGTGTCTTTTCAACATCCACAGAATCTCGTGTCTACTCCTCTGACTATGGAATCCCCCATCACTTTTGCACTCCTCTTCTCCCCCTTCCCTTCTGAGCCATAGAGCCAGACTCAGAGACCTGCTCACTGTGGTTACTCCTAGTAGGTCAGAAACACCCCCACCCCCGACTCCCCAACAGTATCTAGTGGTCATGTTTCTGATCAGAGAGAAAGAAGATTTTGGGGTAGGCATGACCTGTACAAAAAGGACAGGTTGCACCTGAATCCGAGGAGACCAATATCCTGGCAGGGAGGTTTCCCAAGGCTATTGGGGAGAGTTTGAACGAGAATTGCGGGGAGGTAGGAACCGAACTGAAGAGACAGAGGAAAGGGCAGTTGGCTCACAAATAGAGAAAGATTGAAGACAGTGGAAAGGGAGGATAGGCAGGTGATAGAGAAGGGATATGCTCAGACCAATGGTTTGAGTTGTGTCTATTTTAACACAAGGAGCATCATGAACAAAGTGGATGAGCTTAGAGCATGGATCAGTACTTAGAGCCATGTTGTTGTAGCCATTACAGAGACTTGGATGGCTCAGGGGCAGGAATGGTTAATTAGAGTGCCAGGCTATAGATGTTTCAGAAAGGACAGGGAGGGAGGCAAAAGAGGTGGGAGTGTGACACTGCTGATCAGAGATAGTGTCACGGCTGCAGAAAAGGAGGAAGTCATGGAGGGATTGTCCACTGATTCTCTGTGGGTGGAAGTTAGAAACAGGAAGGGGTCAATTACTCTACTGGGTGCTTTTTATAGACCATGCAATAGTAACAGGGGCATCGAAGAGCAGATAGGGAGACATTCTGGAAAGGTGTCATAATAACAGGGTTGTTGTGGTGGGAGATTTTAATTTCCCCAATAATTGATTGACATCTTCTTAGAGCGAGGGGTTTAGATGGGGTGGAGATGTGGAAAAGAGTGTATGGAACCAGAGGAAATAGTGGAGGTTCTTAATGAATATTTTGCTTCAGTATTCACTACGGAAAAAGGACCTTGGTGATTGTAGGGATGACTTACAGTGGATTGAAAAGCTTGAGCATATAGACATTAAGGAAGAGAATGTGCTGAAGCCTTTGGAAAGCATCAAGTTGCATAAGTCACCTGGACCAGACGAGATGTACCCCAGGCTACTGTGGAAGGCGAGGGAGGAGATTGCTAAGCCTCTGGCAATCATTTTTGCATCATCAATGGGGATGGGAGAGGTTCCGGAGGATTGGACGGTTGCAGATGCTGTTCCCTTATTCAAGAAAGGGGGTAGAGACAGCCCAGGAAATTAGATGTCAGTGAGCCTTACTTCAGTGGTTGGTGAGTTGATGGAAAAGATCCTGAGAGGCAGGATTTATGAACATTTGGAGAGGCATAATATTAGGAATAGTCAGCATGGCTTTGTCAAAGGCAGGTCATGCCTTACTAGTCTGATTGAATTTTTTGAGGATGTGACTAAACACATTAATGAAGGTAGACCAGTAGATGTAGTGTATATGGATTTCAGCAAGGCATTTGATAAGGTACCCCATGCAAGGCTTATTGAGAAAGTATGAAGGCATGGGATCCAAGGGGACATTGCTTTGTAGATCGAGAATTGGCTTGCCCACAGAAGGCAAACAGTGGTTGTAGACAGGTCATATTCTGCATGGAGGTCAGTGACCAGCGGTGTGCCTCGTGGATCTGTTCTGGGACCCCTTCTCTTCGTGATTTTTATAAATGACTTGGATGAGGAAGTGGAGGGACAGGTTAGTAAATTTGCTGGTGACACAAAGGTTGGGGGTGTTGTGGAGAGTGTGGAGGGCTGTCAAGAGGTTATAGTAGGACATCGATATGATGCAAAACTCGGCTGAGAAGTGGCAGATGGAGTTCTACCCAGATAAGTGTGAGGTCGTTCATTTTAGTAGGTCAACTATGATGGCAGAATATAGTATTAGTGGTAAGACTCTTGGCAGTGTGAGGGATCACAGGGATCTTGGGGTCCGAGTCCACTGCGCAGGTTGACTCTGTGGTTAAGAAGGCACATGGTGCATTGGCTTTCATCAACCATGAGACTGAGTTTAAGAGCCGAGAGGTAATGCTGTAGCTGTATAGGACCCTGGTCAAATCCCACTTGGAGTACTGTGCTCAGCTCTGGTCACCTCGCTACAGAAAGGATATGGAAACTATAGAATGGGTGCAGGATTTACAAGGATGTTGCCTGGATTGGGGAGCATGCCTTATGAGAAAAGATTGAGTGAACTCGGCATTTTCTCCTTGGAGCAGCGGAGGATGAGAGGTGACCTGATAGAGATGTATAAGATAATGAGAGGCATTGATTATGTGGATAGAGGGGCTTTTTCCTAGGGCTGACATGGCTAACACGAGAGGACACAGTTTTAAGGTGCTTGGAAGTAGGTACAGAGGAGATGTCAGGGTAAGTTTCTTTATGCAGAGAGTGGTGAGTCTGTGGAACGGGCTGCCAGCGACGGTGGTGGAGCCGGATTCGATAGGGTCTTTTAAGAGACTCCTGGATAGGTACATGGAACTTCGAAAAATAGAGGGCTACTAGACAACCGGGTGACCCGCTGGGGCACCCTTTAACAGAAAGGTAGTGCAGTCTGATGTGACCAGAATGAACATTCAGTTTCCGTGAATGCTCTTGCTATCGCTCAGCTTTGGAAAATAAAGAAGAAAAACTCAGTTTATTAAAGAAGAAAGATGAAAGAAGACAAATATAGCTCCTGCTTGTTTAATGAAGGATACTTTTGATGACAACATTTCTGGTTGATCTGCCATCCTTCCATAATACTCTAACATTTTCATTTCTTTTTCCCCGGCTTAAAGCCACATACAGCTGACCACGCTGGAATACCAGTTTCTCCAGATAAATCAACACATTCTCCATGGTTTGGTCTTGGGCCTTATGTATAGTCATAGCAAAGCATGACGGTATCCGGAACTGGCTCCACTGAAGAGGGACATCTTCCCCTTCTGATAAACTGAGAGTAATTCTTGGGATCATGACAATGTCATTTTTGAATGCACCAGTGTTTATCTTTGCTACGATGAGATTGTCGTGCAGTTCTTCCACCATCATTCGCGTTCCATTGCAAAGCCTTGGTGGATCCAAGTTCCTCTTTGAAATGATGGGAGATCCCCTCTTCAATTCCAGTTTATGTGGTGGCAATCCAGAGGGTTCGACCAAATCAAGGAATTCTGTTGGAAAATGTGGTGTTAGCTCCTTCACTTACAGCATTGAAGAAACAGTATTCTTTCATGATTCCAGAAGCGTCTAATACATGTGAAGTTTATTTTTCGCATCATTTCATTGAGAGGAACCAAGATAGAATCCTCGAGAACAGTTCTGCAGGATTGTCCAATGTCGGGTAGATGAAATCAATACATTCTTCCATAGTTGTATTGTCTGATGTTCTTCCTGAACTTGTTTGCAATATGTTCATCATTGCTGCATAAATTGAGGAGTTCATTAATTAGAGGCTGCAAATTGCCTATCCTGACCTTTCCCTTCATACAGCAGAAATTTGCGATTTCTCCAGTGAATAGGAAGGCACGACAGTGAGGGCATACTCTGGTCATCGTACCAACGTCAGCAGAAATGTTATACCATGCAATCTGTGCATTTTGCCTTGCTCTTTCTCTGTCGTGGTATCGTCGTCAAAAGCGGCAATTGTCGTCTTCAGCAATTCTTGCAATAATTACACTTTGCCGCATATTCTTGAGTTGATCTTTCCTTTTCTCTTCTGTCCCTTCCTTTCTCCTCCTTCGCTGCCTGTTTTTGTCATTCTGGAGACGCGCAGCCCCTTCATCCTTCATCTCTTCTACCATTCGTTCTTTCTCTCTGATCCTGGAGTCGTGCGGTCCTGGCCTGATCCGATTCTTGTTCTCTCCTCCGTCTGTGCCTACTGTTGTCATTTTGGCGACATGCATGCCTCTCCTCCTCTGTCTCTTCTACTCTCATCTTTCTTGTCCTGACTCTTTGATCCTGGAGTCCTGCGGCCCTGGCCTCATCCAATTCTTGTTTTCTCCCTCTCCTTGCCACTACCCAATGACATTTGGCGTCATCTTTTGACCATAATATCCCTCTTCTCTTTCCACGCGGCATAATTAGGCTGTCCATATTTTTTTACCCTAATGCTTGATAGAAGATATGAAGCAGTAACACCAAAGCCGCCAGGATGCTGATCTTTCTTGATGATGTGGTTGGCACGCTCCTAAATAGACGTGATAGCCCTGCCCTTTTGCTGCAGTTGGTGTCGCTGCTGTGAGCATCATGAGGTGCTGCTGAGGCTGGCCGTGCGCATGCATCGTGGTGTTGCGTCGTGGTTTCCATTAAAGCTGGAATCGGCTCGGGTTGTGGAAAGCGGGGCCTGTTGATTGACGAGTGAGCAATTTTATACAAATATATAACCCTGAACTTTGCCTGCATTCTGTAAATTAGCACATTTTAAGTCGATTTAGTCAAAAAAAAGTACCGCTGTAATGCACCATTTGGGCTAATTGGAGGTCACAAACAAACAGAGCATGAGAATTTTAGTAGTATATAGATGGGTATCCTTAGGTAATTTCTAAAGTAAGTACATGTTCAGCACAGCATTGTGGGCCAAAGGGCCTGTATTGTGCTGCAGGCTTTCTATGTTTCTATGTTGTATGTGTCAATAGAGCACAAGAATAAAATCACCAGGAGAATCCTTCAAACATTATGTTAATTGTGACAAGTTAGGCTCACAATTTTGCTACAACTGCGACAAAAGAATAACTCAATATCTCAATGTAACACTGTGGGAGATGGGAAACAGAGAAAGAAAGAAATCAAGGACATTCAAACTGGAATCTCCAGACTGTTTACAAAATAAAGAGCAGGCGGAGAATGAAGTAAAGGATTCAGCACAGACATTGTTCCTCCTTTCCTTTTCGATCAACTCCAGATATTATCAGCCATGTCTGCTTCTGGGGAAAAAAAGTTAGTGTGCTGCCCTTAAAGCATTTATCTGACTTTGTTGAGTCTATGCTTTAAATGATTTGTTTGTAACTATTTTCTAGTTTAAGTTAAAGGTTGATAATTATGTTACAGTTTAACAAAGGTAAATTCATTGTCTATGGTACACTGCGGCACGTGATGACATCACCTCCGGTTTCGCCACGTGTTGTGGGTAACTTCTGGTTCGGGAAGGTGTGAAGGTGGGTGCCATGTGTGCAGCATGATCGTGAAGAGCTCAGTTTCTACCCACAAAGAAACATTATAGAAGCAGCGCCGTAAGTTCATAAGAATGTATTTGAAGTGAAAATATTAACGTAGTTTTTGTTAAGGAAGCGGCAGTTGGGGCGGCACATGTGCCGGCTTTTCAATTTCAAACGCGGGGTGGGCTCAAGCCCGATGGCAGTTTGACGCGACCCTCTCGCCCGCTACTCGGGGCGGCTGGAGACACTCGCTAAAAGAAGAGAGCACACCTGGTGTCCAGAATGAAACAGACGCTGTATATGTTTGTATTTTTTTTAATCAACAGTTTTCACCATGCGATGTTAATGTGGAAGGGTGAACAGTAAATGGTTAACTTTACTACGACTCTGTCTTCATTGGCTCCAGTTTAACTTGGTGTTTAGTCAGAGTTTCAACACACTGCACGAGAACACTACAGTTAGCACTTTAAAATGTTAATCCTAACCTGTTCCCCCACTCCCTCCAAGGTACTGATTCTAAAATCAATGTCAATAAACTTTCAATTTTGAAGCGGTAACAAAATCTTGTAATTTCAGAGTGGTGAAGCCATCAATAATCCAGGAACAGCCTTTAAGAATCTCTCTTCAAGCATAAAAGGGAAAGGGAAAAAACCCTACAAAATATAGTGGATGCAGCCAAGTCCATCACAGGTAAAGCCCTCCTCTCAATCTCCACAGAGCGCTGTCGCAGGAAAGCAACATCTATCATCAGGGACCCCCTCGCCCCACCATCCAGGAGGTTGGGGACCACTGAGTTAGTAGGTTTAATTAGTCATTGTAAGTTGACCTGTGACTAGGCGAGGGTTAAATATGTGGGTTGCTGGGCACTGTGTCTTGTTGGGCTGGCAGGGCCTGTTCTGCTCTATATCTCTAAGTAAAAATATATAAAAAAAAAACAGGGGCACATCTGTAAAAAGGTGACAATTTATTTAGCCACTTAGGATGGTAGTACGTACAGAATGTTCAATGCTGGCAGCATGTTCTGTCCCATCAATGCAGCCTGTTCAAAGTTCAATGTATAGTTATTGACAAAGTACATATATATCACCATATTGACGACCATTTGGGTATATATATCTTCAGTGTGCAATGTGGTTGCAATTCTGAAGTCAGCTTAAGCACCAAAGCCAAGCAGCCACCTAGTCAAGGAAGGATACAGTGGCACAAACCAATTGTGGTGGTCACTTTTACAGCTACTGGCCAAGTGTGTCCATCAAATCAAGCAGACAGACCACTATGCTCCAAAACATTGCAGAGATTCAACACATGAACATCCTCAGACAGCAACACTCAATGTGACAGAATACCGTGATCTTGTACTTGTAGATCTGTTCTTCCTGGTTTTGCCTCCTGTGAACCGAACGTCTTTGTTTTGCATGCCGTCCACACACAGATCATTTCATCACACTGAGGTAGTACAAGGGAAAAACAATAACAGAATGCAGAATAAAATGTTACAGTACAGAGAGAGTGCAATGCAGACAGACAATAAGCATCAAGGTCATGATGAGGTTGATTGTGAGGCCAAGAGTCTATCTTACCATACAAGGGAGCAGTTCCACATTTCTGTCCATTCACTGAAATATTATTGTAAAACTACCAGGCAGCACAAACATTACTGCAGACTACAAAACATGTCACTGACAAAGCATGTTAAATTAACACATTGAAATTAATGGGGAAGTTTTATGCTTGCCATTAGCCATGCTGCTCACTAAAGTAATGCACAAATTTCATTAAGTGACAGTATGGGTGATTATTTTCAATTTTTGATAAACAGCAAACAATAAAAAATCATCCAGTTGTATACAGGCATACGGTGCAAATCCCACATGTAAACGATTCAAGGACAGAACTAAGCAATTTTAAAACAGTATTAAGAATGAGGTTGCAACAGATTGTGTTCACTTATCAGAGAAGCCATTTTCCTTTGAGGTGGGACAATAACATAAATGAGCAGTTATTCACAGACAACCACTCACATCATTTCAAACACACCCTAGGTACAGAAGAGACTTGCAATTTATGTGGCACCATACGGTCCTGCTGCAATTCATATATAATAAATTACTCTCAGTGTTGTGACAACCTGGCACCCCATCTACAGTAATATGTCAGCCTAGATTTTTTTTTGCCCATGCCCTGATGTGAATTCAGATTTATCATTCAGTCAACACAGCTAACCAAACTAAAATTATGAAAAAAAAACTCACGTTGAGCTATATATTCTTGCTGTGCTTTGCTTGCTGACTTTGCATTCATATTAATGAAGGTCACAAAACTATGATTAAGGTTCATTTGTTATTATCATTTGGAAATTTTCATTTCCAAATCCCACTGCTCTAAGTACAAAAAGAAAACTCCCTCAGTCCTCACCGCCCACCATTCCACTACCATTCTTCTACACTTTCCATTAATAAGCTTTGAATCTACCTTTCCCATTTATTGATCTCAGTGCTGCAGGAACGGTGTGCTGTGCTTAGTTGGAATTCTTCCTGTTCCCTGCATAAGAAAGGGCTTTAGCAGAAAACCATTCCAGCCAAATCATTCTACATCAGTAAAGTTACTCAGCCTTAACAACGACTGTGTAAATCTCTTCTAAAGCAGTCACCCCAAATGCACTCTTGCTGGGGCCTGACATGTTTCAATTATGACAAAACCTACTTGCTCTTGCATGCTGTGACTCGTCCAAAAAAACAAAGGCGGGTATCACACGTCTGTTAAACAATCTACTTATACCAACGACCTTCAGGAATCTGTAAGAATGCTTTCAAAGATTCACCCTGTTCCTTTGCACATAGTACTTCCAAAGCAATTCCTT
This sequence comes from Mobula hypostoma, assembly GCF_963921235.1. Lineage (NCBI taxonomy): Eukaryota > Metazoa > Chordata > Chondrichthyes > Myliobatiformes > Myliobatidae > Mobula > Mobula hypostoma. Next base: position 115,122,186 of record NC_086105.1, read on the forward strand.
ACCGCATGTCCTACCCATATGCATTACTCTATATCAAGTTCCAATTGTCACTACTGCATCTTCCAAACCAGTCTTTATGCATCTCTTTACATGTCAACCACACCTCATAACAGTTCTGATTTCAATCGATAATTTATTCAGTACATTTAATTTCAAATCATTCGCATACTCCATATGACCTGACTGCTATTCTCTACGTACCTGCACTGCATGGAGCTTTCCTCATTTAAACTTCTAATCAGTTTCATTCATTGCTGTTTCTGAGTGCCAGAATTTAGGTAGATCAGTCAGCATGCTCAAACGTAATCTTAGTCATGAATCAGAGATGCAAGTCTGTGATCCCAGGCACTATTTTCATCTTTGCTGCAGTTTTGCTGAATTTGTGTGAAACTGATCTCACTCAGCTAGCAAGCAGCAAATACTGTCCAGTTTAATGACAGAGAGGATCAACTGAAGTGAGACTTCCTCAAAAACGGACAGCCCAAGCTTGCACTGCCACCTGTGAGACCAACCCTGCCACGAACTTCAAAGATAATCAAAATCTGCAATTCCAATGAAAATAATTAATTGAAATATCTGTTTCATACACTTTTCAGCTCTTCCAAATTCCACACAAAGTATCTGTTTGGCCATACACAGCACAACACCCTCTCTAGACTGTGTGGATGTCCACATGGATTTAATACAGAGCACAAGATTTACCACTCATCAGCTCCAGGTCAGAGTTAATTTCCTGAAGATGATTTACTAAGCTTTACTTTATGGAAAAAAAAATTTGGGATCATTTTTATCTAATTATTCAATACTCCAGATAAAGATATACTGATTTGAAGAGGATGTGCTCTTCAAGACTGCTTTCAGCATACTGACTGACACATGTTCAGGGAGGCTGCAACCGATGGTGACTCCACCAACTTAGTGATTAGCTACATCAGCAAGTGCATTGATGACATCACTATGTCCAAGACCATCACTGCACACTCTAACCAGAAGCCATGGATGACCACGCTGCTGAGGACCCATGACTCCGCCTTCAGAACAGATGACAAGGCAGCCCTACCAACAACCAGGGCCAAACTGTCCCGGGCCATCAGAAAGGCAAAGCGTGCAGACGTCCAGCAAATCCACAGCCACTTCCAGGACAGCGGCGACACACTGCGCATGTGGAAGGGCAGTCAGGACATCACTAACTACAGGACAACATCACCAGTGGGCTATTCACTGCTACACGATTGCTTTGCAGTTCTGAACTCTAAGCTGAGAAGAGTTTGAACACGCTCTTTCATCTGTGGATTACATACAATTATAAGCAATGTTGAAAATTATTATTTAAATGTATGGAATTAAATATTTTTTTAACAGTAACATGTGAAGCTGAGGGATGTTCATTCACCCTTTACTGTGACCATAAGTCCAAAGTTGTCCACAGTGCAATGAGACTTACCTTTTCTCAAAACATATACCATGATCCAAATAACCCTCTCTTACATTAAAGTGGACAAAATGTTCTAGGTAAATTGATACATCCGTTATCAATATCATGTAGTTGGTCTGAGTATGGACTAACATTAGCTGAAAGTCACTTTTATGATTTTAAAACTACTCTCCAACCTCCCACCTCCCCACTTCAGTTTGCAATAAGCTGCAGGACATTTCAGTCATGCACAAAAGGTTTAGCTCTGTTTGAATTTTTACTGTTCAGATCAATCATAGTGTTTTGCTGTGTCTGACTTTGCCATGACTGGACTGACTTACTGTTTGTAGTGTTAAACAGTTTTTGTGCATGTTCATTTCATCATATTCTATTATATTTTCTTTTGAATAAACCATTTAGAAAGCATACTTCACTTTGAAACATTATCTATACAAACACAAATCGCAATACCAATCGAACAGTTAAAAAATAAAATTCAACAGAAATTGATTTTAATGGCACATGTTGTATTCTGCTTGTAGATTCAATGACTATACAGGAAGTTTTTATTTTCTCTTTGTGATTTTTAAGAAAAGTAATTCCAAAAATACAAATTTCCACAGTATTTTCACATTCTTTGTTTTAAGGGAAAAGTATTTCATTGAATCTGTTGAAGATAGTAAAAATCAAACATTCAAAATTAATTTTCTTCCCATACTTTTATAACCTCATACATTGCTTGTGGCTTGTGATGTAATTGATTCCTGTCCAATTCAGTTCACTGAGGATGAATAATGTGAAGGTTCTGTGCCTTTTTAGAAGGAACAATGACTTGAAGAACATTTATAGTCTCTCATTCCAAAAATTGTACAGCATCTAGCAAATTGCGAGCTTACAGAATGCTGAAAAAGAATATGCAATTACAAACTTCCTTCATAAATTTTAGCATCAACATATTAAACTCCTCCCTTCCCACTATATGGGAACTGGACAATAATTATTTGCACTTCTTCCATTTCGTTTTGCAGCAAACTAAATTCATATAATTTGTTCAAAGTACATTTATTATAAGGTATGTACAGGACATACAACCTCCTTACAGACAGCCACAAAACAAAGAAATCTAATAGATCCCATTAAAAAAAGACCAATGAACACGCAGTGTGCAGAACAAAAATAAAATTATCATGTCAACAGTAAAAGTAACCAAACAATATTCAGAACAGAAGCTCGCAAAAGTGAGTTCACAGCTACAAAGTTTGCAGATGCCGGAAATCCTAGGCAACACACACAAAGTGCTGGAGGAATTCAGCAGCTTCAGCAACATCCATGAAAATGAATAAAGAGTCGACGTTTTGGGCCAAAACCCTTCAGAACTGGAAAGGAAGGGGGAAGAGGCCAGAATAAAATGATGGGGCAGGGGTAGGAATAAAGGTAGAAAGTGATAGGTGAAGCCAAATGGGTGGAAAAGGTAAAGGTGTGGAGAAGAAGGAATCTGATCATAGAGGAGGGTTCACCATGGGAGAAAGGGAAGGTGACAGACAAGTGGGAAGAGTTAAGAGGCCAGGGTGGAGAACAGAATAGGGAAGGGTGGCACTTGTCAAACGCCTTCTGAAAGTCCAAATATACAACATCCACTGCATCCCTTTTATCCATTCTACTTATAATCCCCTCAAAGCATACCAACGGGTTCATTGGGCAAGATTTCCCCTCAAGGAGACCATGCTGACTTTGTTCCATCTTGTCCTGTGTCATCAAGTACTCCATTACCTCATCCTTAAAATTTGACTCTAACATCTTCTCAGGCACCGAGGTCAAGCCAACTGGTCTATAATTTCCTTTCTGCTGCCTTCCTCCTTTCTTAAAGAGTGGAGTGACATTTGCAATTTTCCAGTCCTCTGGCAGCATGCCAGAAACATAGAAAATAAGTGCAGGAGTAAGTCATTCGGCCCTTCGAGCCTGCACCGCCATTCAGTATGATCATGGCTGATCATCCAACTCAGAACCCTGTACCAACGTTCTCCCCATACCCCCTGATCCCTTTAGCCACAAGGGCCATATCTAACTCCCTCTTAAATATAGCCAATGAACTGGCCTCAACTGTTTCCTGTGGCTGAGAATTCCACAGGTTCACCACTCTCTGTGTGAAGAAGTTTTTCCTCATTTCGATCCTAAAAGGCTTCCCCTTTATCCTCAAACTGTGACCCCTTGTTCTGGATTTCCCCAACATCCGGAACAATCTTCCTGCATCTAGCCTGTCCAATCCCTTTAGGATTTTATATGTTTCAATAATATCCCCCCTCAATCTTCTAAATTCCAATGAGTATAAGCCTAGTCGATCCAGTCTTTCATCATATGAAAGTCCTGCCATCCCAGGAATCAATCTGGTGAACCTTCTTTGTACTCCCTCTTTCCTCAGATTAGGGGATCAAAACTGCACACAATACTCCAGGTGTGGTCTCACCAAGGCCTTGTACAACTGCAGTAATACCTCCCTGCTTCTGTACTCGAATCCTCTTGCTATGAATGCCAGCATACCATTCGCCTTTTTCACCGCCTGCTGTACCTGCATGCCCACTTTCAATGACTGGTGTATAATGACACCCAGGTCTCGTTGCACCTCCCCTTTTCCTAATCGGCCACCATTCAGATAATAACTTGTTTTCCTGTTTTTGCCACCAAAGTAACCTCACACTTATCCACATTAAATTGCATCTGCCATGAATTTGCCCACTCACCTAACCTATCCAAGTCACCCTGCATCCTCCTCACAGCAAACACTGCCGCCCAGCTTCGTGTCATCCGCAAACTTGGAGATGCTGCATTTAATTCCCTCATCCAAGTCATTAATATATATTGTAAACAACTGGGGTCCCAGAGCTGAGCCTTGTGGTACCCCACTAGTCACTGCCTGCCATTCTGAAAAGGTCCCGTTTATTCCCACTCTTTGCTTCCTGTCTGCCAACCAATTCTCTATCCACATCAATACCTTACCCCCAATACCGTGTGCTTTAAGTTTGCACACTAATCTCCTGTGTGGGACCTTGTCAAAAGCCTTTTGAAAATCCAAATATACCACATCCACTGGTTCTCTCCTATCCACTCTACTAGTTACATCCTCAAAAAATTCTATGAGATTCGTCAGACATGACTTTCCTTTCAGAAATCCATGCTGACTTTGTCCGATGATTTCACCGCTTTCCAAATGTGCTGTTATCACATCTTTGATAACTGATTCTAGCATTTTCCCCACTACCGATGTCAGGCTAACCGGTCTATAATTCCCTGGTTTCTCTCTCCCTCCTTTTTTAAAAAGTGGGGTTACATTAGCCAGCCTCCAATCCTCAGGAACTAGTCCAGAATCTAAAGAGTTTTGAAAAATTATCACTAATGCATCCACTATTTCTTGGGTTACTTCCATAAGCACTCTGGGATGCAGACCATCTGGCCCTGGGGATTTATCTGCCTTTAATCCCTTCAATTTACCTAACACCACTTCCCTACTAACATGTATTTCCCTCAGTTCCTCCATCTCACTGGACCCTCTGTCCCCTACTATTTCTGGAAGATTATTTATGTTCTCCTTAGTGAAGACAGAACCAAAGTAGTTATTCAATTGGTCTGCCATGTCCTTGCTCCCCATAATCAATTCACCTCTTTCTGTCTGTAGGGGACCTACATTTGTCTTAACCAATCTTTTTCTTTTCACATATCTATAAAAGCTTTTACAGTCAGTTTTTATGTTTCCTGCCAGTTTTCTCTCATAATCTTTTTTCCCCTTCCTAATTAAGCCCTTTGTCCTCCTCTGCTGGACTCTGAATTTCTCCCAGTCCTCAGGTGAGCCACTTTTTCTGGCTAATTTGTATACTTCTTTGGAATTGATACTATCCCTAATTTCCCTTGTCAGCCACGGGTGCACTACCTTCCCTGGTTTATTCTTTTGCCAAACTGGGATGAACGATTGTTGTAGTTCATCCATGCAATCTTTGATTCCAATGATTCAGTGTCCAATGACTCCTGAAAGATCATTACTAATGTTTCCATAATCTCTACCGCTACCTCTTTCAGAACCCTAGAGCGCAGTTCATCTGATCCAGGTGACTTATGTACCCTTAGGTTTTTCAGCTTTTTGAGCTCCCTTGTAATAGTAACTGCATTTACACACTACAATATTTGGCACACAGCTACTGTCTTCCACAGTGAAGGCTGATGCAAAATTCTCATTTAGTTCATCAGCCATCTCCTTGTCCCGTTATTATTTCTCTGGCCTCATGTTCTAGTGGTCCACTTTCATCCCTCTTCCGTTGTTTTCTTTTTTTTTTATACATACTTGGAAAAGGTTTTACTATCCACTTTGATTTGTTTGCTAGCTTGCTTTCATATTTCATCTTTTCCCTTTTAGTGATTCTTTTAGTTGCTCTGCAGGGTTTTAAAAGCTTGCCAATCCTCTATCTTCCCACTAATTTTTGCTTTGTTGTATGCACTCTCTTTAGTTTTTACAATAGCTTTGACTTCCACGGTTGTACTATTTTACCATTTGAATATTTCTTCATTTTTGGAATACATCTGTCCTGCACCTTGCTAATTTTTCCCAGAAACCCACACCATTGCTGCTCAGCTGTCATCCTTGGCAATAGTTCCTTCCAATTTACTTTGTCCAACTCCTCTCTTATAACACTAATTTCATCTGCTCCACTGAAATACTGCTACGTCAGACTTTACTTTATACCTATCAAATTTCATGCTGAAAATCGTATTGTGATCACTGGCTTCTAAGGGGTCTTTTATCTTAAGCTCCCTCATCACCTCCGGTTCATTGTATAACACCCAATCCAGTACTATATAGCTGATCCCCTGGTAGGTTGAACAAGAGGAACAAATTTTTCTATAGAGTGCTCCTTCAATCCTGGTCACATTAATGTCTCTCTAGTCTCAGACTTCCAATCCACAGCCCCAGTGTGCCCCTCATTTTTCTCATACAATACTCTCCCAGGATCCTCCTTCCACATCTCACCAAATGAGAGACAACTGGATCTTCTGGACAAAAAAAAAAGGAAATGGAACTACTTGTTCATGCTATCATATTAGAATATCAGTCACACATATTCATTCACAAATAATTAAAATATCAACTACTTTCAAGCATTTAAATGTCAAAGTACTAGCACCTCATGATAAATGAGCTGTCATAATTACTACGCAACATGAATTTCAGAATTTAGTTAAATTCAATCATTGCGTCTGCTCACCTAGAGCAAATGAGAAGTTCACACAACTCACACAGACTTGCACGCTCCACGTGCATCAGGAAACAATGAAAAAGTAAACAATAATGCCTGAAACAAGTTTCAACATTCTCCAGCTGAAGTATTGCTGCATTTCACCTCTGGAAATTCAGCTACCCACTGGAAAGTTAAGCAATGACTTTCCATGAAAAGATTCAAAATCCTAAGTATACTTATTTTCGAAGAATGTATGCAGTATACAACCATGATATTCTTCTTCCCACGGCCAGCCACGAAATGGAACCCATTCCAAAAAAACATCAAACCCCCAACACAAATAAAACGAACAAATTGCACAAATGCCAAAAAAATGAGTGAAAAGACACAGAATATAAAACACCAAAACACAAGTCGACAGTCTAGGAATCGTTGAATCTTAAAAATGGACGGAGATGAAAGCCAAAGTTGAGTTTATTATCATATGCACTTGTACACATGTAAGTACAGTGAGAACAAAGCATATAAACACATTCACAACTTAAATGTAAATTATACAAGACAGGACACTATTAGAATAAAAAATTTGATTGTTGTGCAAAACTGACTAGATAAATTTAATGAATGATGTTTGCAATATTTAGAAATGTATAAGGGTAAAACTCTATCACTCTACACGGCCTTATTATATAGCTTACAATGGACTGTTATCTATAATATATCAGCAAATGTGATATGATATCCCATGACGCCTTGATGAATTCCCATAAATTCTATCTGTTTGTTGCACTTCAAGTAGGAAGCCACACATTATGTTTGAATAATATCAGTCATTTCGCAAAACACAAATAATGTCACTGTATATATTTGAGCGAAAGCATAGAAGCAACACATTCATCGACTGCAGAGTGTTATTGTCCACATCTGTGCCACTAAAAGTATCTGTTCCTATCTGGCCTTCTGCCAAAGAGTCTAGCATTCAATTTTCCACCACAACAATCTTTCATGATATCTGGCACCTCCTTTCCTTTTGGAATCCTTGTGAGCCCTAATAATAATCCAATTATTGGTGTACCTGTGTCTGGTGCATGTGGCTCAGAACCTCCATTTAACATCTTGTCAATCAACAAGAATGGATGCCACATAGTCCAGATTCTAATACCCCATAATTTGCACATGAAAAATAAAAATAACTTCCAAAGCTTCAAACAAAACTGTGTGACAGCTTCAAGTCTTCAACGGTTGAAGAACTTCTAAGCAATGTTGTTCAATTCTAATGAAAATTATATGGAATTTTTCTGCTAAAACATCAAAAGTTATCAGTCATCGGGATGTTATAGCATCATAAAGTAAAGAAAAACAAAAAACCTTCAATGCTTTTTTATCAAACATTCATCTTGTTTCAAGCTTTCAGAGTAAACAATTGATCAGACTCTTTTGTTATTTCAGTCAGAAAGTTTATTTCTTTATTAAATGGAAACCCTCAATTTGGATATCTTTCTCTATTAGAGATTCTAATAAAATTCAATGTAGTACAGCCTCAAAACCCAACTCATCCAACTTTGTACAGTACATATTCACATTTCACAGCAACTAACCAAGAAAGAAATCCAAGCTGAAGCTGACACAAATCAGACTATTTACCCAATTAACCATCAGGGAATCAGCACACACCTTGATTGGTGCTTTTCCCAATGGATCTACAGATCAAGTTTTACTTTAACAAATTCAAAGCCAATGCATGGTGGTTTATTTCTGTACTGAAATGATAAAATAGCACAAGGCATCGTTTGGTCGTTACATGCAAGACGTAACTTCATTTGGTTCAATGCCAATGATTTTTTTTTGCTCATAAAGCTGTCAATGGGGACAGGCTCTGGGTTGAACTTGTACTCGCTGCTGCATGCTGCTTCAGGTAAGCAGCATATGTTTGAATATAATGAAACCTCAAGGTGGTTACATACGACTTCAAGAGGGAAGGAGGAAAGGAGAGAATTATCCTAGCTGTAGTGCTAACGAACTGACCACACTTCATAATAATCAGTTTTAATATTGATATCAAATAGACAAAGCAGAAGATTGTTCAATCATGCCCTTAGTGCATCTGGTGCTCTCAAGTACTTCTTCAAATTACAGTCACTCACCACTTGACAAGTAATTCCCTTGCCCTTCAAGTAGTGGCATGAGATCTTTTGTGTCGACCTAAGAGGTCAGGCCTTCTCTTGTAAGATGGCACATAATATAGTACATCAGTCACTCATTACACTGGAACATCAGATTACTGTCCAATATAAGCCACCATTTCAGCGAAGAGACCTGCAGCAAGTTTCCCAGTCAGCTAAGAATACAATTTTCTATTAAGCAGCTAAAATAAACCCCAGTACAAGTATATGAATCAGGAGAAAATGATTCAGCCACCTGACCTTGCACCATCATTGAATAAGGTCAGGGCCAATCACAATGCAATTTTACCTCTGCATTCTCAACAACCTATGGTAATAGTTCACCTCTTCAATGTCAAGAATCTATACTTAGAAACATAGAAAACCTACAGCACAATACAGGCCCTTTGGCCCACAAAGCTGTGCCGAACATGTCCTTACCTTAGAAATTATCTAGGGTTACCCATAACCCTCTATTTTTCTGAGCTCCATGTACCCATCCAGGAGTCTCTTAAAAGACCCTATCGTATTTGCCTCCACCATCGTCGCTGGCAGCCCATTCCATGCACTCACCACTCTCTGCGTAAAAAAACTTACCCGACATCTCCTCTGTACCTACTTCCTAGCACCTATAAAACTGTGCCCTCTTGCGCTAGCCATTTCAGCCCTGGGAAAAAGCCTCTGACTATCCACATGATCAATGCCTCTCATCATCTTATACACTTCTATCAGGTCTTCTCTCATTAATACTATTTTCTGCCATCATATTTGACCTACCAAAATGAACCACCTCACACCTATCTGGGTTGAAATCTATCTGCCACTTCTCAGCTCAGTTTTGCATCCTATCAATGTCCCGCTGTAACCTCTGAAAGCCCTCCACACTATCCACAACACCCCCAACCTTTGTGTCAACAGCAAATTTACTAACTCATCCCTCCACTTCTTCATCCAGTTTATTTATAAAAAATCACGAAGCGGAGGGGTCCCAGAACAGATCCCTGACGCACACCACTGGTCACCGACCTCCATGCAGAATATGACCTGTCTACAACCACTGTTTGCCTTCTGTGGGCAAGCCAGTTCTGGATCCACAAAGCAATGTCTCCTTGGATCCCATGCCTCCTCCTTACTTTTTCAATAAGCCTTGCATGGCCACACCTACTGCTCAACCTTCATCAATGTGTTTAGTCACATCCTCAAAAAATTCAATCAGACTCATCAGGCACCATCTACCTTTCACAAAGCAATGTTGACTATTCCTAATCACAATATCCCTCTCCAAATGTTCATAAATCCTGCCTCTCAGGATCTTCTCCATCAACTTACCAACCACTGAAGCAAGACTCACTGGTCTATAATTCCCTGGGCTATCTCTATTCCCTTTCTTGAATAATGGAGCAACATCCGCAACCCTCCAATCCTCCAGAACCTCTCCCGGACCCAATAGTAATGCAAAGATCATCACCAGAGGCTCAGTAATTTCCTCCGTCGCCTCCCACATTAGCCTGGGGTACATCTCGTCCGGTCCCGGAGACTTATCGAATTTGATGCTTTCCAAAAGCTCCAGCACATCCTCTTTCTTTCTCTCTTTTTTTTTTGGTGTGTGCCTGCGTGTCCATGTGCATCTGTGTGTCCATGCATGCGTCCCTGATGATGTCTTTTTCATAGCTTTTACAAAGCGCTGAGCAAAGGGAGGGGGGAGGAGGGGGAGGAGGGGGGGGAGGGGAGGGGGAGGAGGGGGGGGAGGGGGGGAGGGGGGGGAGGGGGGGGGGGGGGGAGGGGGGGGGGGGGGGGGGGGGGGGGGGGGGGGAGAGGGGGGAGGGGGGGGGGGGGGGGGGGAGGGGGGGGAGGGGGGGGGGGGGGGGGAGAGGGGGGGAGGGGGGAGAGGGGGGGGAGAGGGGGGAGGGGAGGGGGGAGAGGGGGGGAGAGGGGGGGGGAGGGGGAGGGGGGGGGGGAGGGGGGAGAGAGGGGGAGAGGGGGGGGGGAGGGGGGGGAAGGAGGGGGAGAGGGGGGGAGGGGGGGAGGGGGGAGGAGGGGGGAGGGGGGGGGGGGAGAGGGGGGGGGAGAGGGGGGAGGGGGAGGGGGGGGGGGGGGGGGGGGGGGGGGGAGAGGGGGGAGAGAGGGGGGAGAGAGGGGGAGAGAGGGGGGAGAGAGGGGGAGAGAGGGGGAGAGAGGGGGAGAGAGGAGGGAGAGAGGAGGAGGGGGAGGGGGGAGAGGGGGGAGGGGGGAGAGGGGGAGGGGGGAGAGAGGGGGGTAGGGGGGAGGGGGGAGAAGGGGGAGGGGGGAGGGGGGAGAAGGGGGGGAGAAGGGGGGGAGAGGGGGGGAGAGACAGACAGGCACACTGTGTGGAGTGCCACTCCTCACACAGACATTTTCACAGTATTTTCCCTTTGTTTTACGAGGTCGAGTTGCAGTCTCGACACTCAACCCGGCACGGATGGAAAGCATACTTGAGGGCAGACCCAACTAGTTTCAAACCCGGAAACCTCCGCTCCCGGGTCCGGCGCCAATGTCGTTGCGCCACCAGCCGGCCTGCACATCCTCTTTCTTAATACCTACATGCTCAAGCTTTTCAGTCCACTAAAGTCATCCCTACAATTGCCAAGATCCTTTTCCATAGTGAATACTGAAGCAAAGTATTAGGTACATCTGCTATCTCCTCTGGTTCCATACACACTTTTCCACTGTCACACCTGATTGGTTCTATTCTCTCACTTCTTACCCTCTTGCTCCTCACATACTTGTGGAATGCCTTGGGGTTTTCCTTAATCCTGCTCGTCAAGACCTTCTCATGGCCCCTTCTGGCTCTCCTAATTTCTTTCTTAAGCTCTTTCCTACTAGCCTTATAATCTTATAGATCTTTCGTACCTAGTTTTTTGAACCTTTCGTAAGTTCTTCTTTTCTTCTTGACTAGATTTACAACAGCCTTTGCACACCAGTTCCTGTACCCTACCATTCTTTCCCTGTCTCATTGGAGTGTACCTATGCAGAACTCCACACAAATATCCCCTGAACATTTGCCACCCTTCTTCCCTACATTTCCCTGAGAACATCTGTTCCCAATTTATGCTTCCAAGTTCCTGTCTGATAGCCTCCTATTTCCCCTTACTCCAATTAAATGCTTTCCTAACTTGTGTGTTCCTATCCCTCTTCAATGCTGTGGTAAAGAAGATAGAATTGTGATCACTGTCTCCAAAATGCTCTCCCACTGAGAGACCTGAGACCTGACCAGGTTCATTTCCCAATACCAAATCAAGTACAGCCTCTCCTCTTGTAGGCTTAGCTACATATTGCGTCAAGAAACCTTCTTGAATACACCTAACAAATTCCACCCCATCTAAACCCCTTGAACTAGGGACATGCCAATCGATATTTGGGAAATTAAAATCTCCCACCATGACAACCCTGTTATTATTACATCTTTCCAGAATCTGTCTCCCTATCTGCTCCTCGATGTCCCTATTACTATGGGCGGTCTATAAAAAACTCAGTAGAGCTATTGACCCCTTCCTGTTCCTAACTTCCACCCACAGGGACTCCGTAGACAATCCCTCCATGTCTTTCTCCTTTTCTGCAGCCTTGACACCATCTCTGATCAACAGTTCCACATCCCTACCGCTTTTGCCTTCCTCCCTGCCCTTTCTGAAACATCTAAATCCTGGCACTCAAAGTAACCATTCCTGCCCCTGAGCCATCCAAGTCTCCGTAATGGCCACAACATCATAGCTCCAAGTACTGATCCATGCCCTACACTCATCCGCTTTGTTCATAATACTCCTTGCATTAAAATAGACACATTTCAAACCATCATCCTGAGTGCCCCCCTTCTCTATCACCTGTCTATCCTCCCTCTCGCACGGTCTCCAAGCCTTCTCTATTTGTGAGCCAACCGCCTGTTCCTCCGTCTCTTCAGTTTGGTTCCCACCCCACAGCAATCCTAGTTTAAACTCTCCCCAATAGCCTTAACAAACCTCCCCGCCAAGATATTGGTCCCCCTGGGATTCAAGTGCAACCCGTCCTTTTTGTAAAGTCACTCCTGCCCCAAAAGAGGTCCCAGTGATCCAGAGATCTGAATCCCTGCCCCCTGCTCCAATCCCTCAGCCACGTATTTATCCTCCACCTCACTCTACTCCTATACTCACTGTTGCGTGGCACAGGCAGTAATCCCAAGATGACTACCTTTGTAGTTCTGCTTCTCAACTTCCTTCCCAACTCCCTGTAGTCTACTTTCAGGACCCCCTCCCTTTTCCTGCCTATGTCATTGGTACCAATATGTACCACGACCTGTGGCTGTTCTCCTTCCCACTTCAGGATATCGTGGATGTGATCAGAAACATCCCAGACCCTGGCACCTGGGAAGCAAACTACCATCCATCCATCCTTCTTTCCTGTGTCCACAGAATCGCCTTTCTGACCCCCCTAACTATAGAGTCCCCTATCACTGCTGGCATCCTCTTCCCTTCCCTATCCTTTTGAGCCACAGGGCTAGACTCTGTGCCAGAGGCACGGCCACTGTTGCTTCCCCCAGGTAGGCCGTTCCCCGTCTCCCCCAAAAAGTACTCAAGCAGGAGTACTTATTGTCAAAGGGTACAGCCACAGGGGTACTCTCTAGCATCTGACTCCTGCCCTTCGCTCTCCTGACAGTTACCCACTTATCCGTCTCCCGAGGCCCCAGTGTGAATACCTGCTTATAGCTCCTCTCTATCACCTCCTCACTCTCCCTGACCAGATGAAGGTCATTGAGCTGTATCTCCAGTTCCCTAACACAGTCCCTAAGGAGCTGCAGCTCAATGTACATGGCGCAGATGTGGCCGTCTGGGAGGCTGGGAGTCTCCAGGACTTCCCACATCTGACACTGAGCACAGAACAGCGACCTCACAGACATACTTCCTGTCTGTAATCTACACAGGCAACCTACCTTGCCTCGAACCTTTATCACTGAAGCCCTGTTAAGCCAAATCCCTCCTACTCTGTCTCCCTCTATCTTTCCTCTGCTTTCAAAATACTCTGCATCTGTTTCTGTCCTATTACTCCCAAACTGAGTATTGTGTTGACTTGTAATCTTCAAAGGGAAAAATATGTATTCATATAAATCCAAACTATTGAAAAAAATGTAATTAACACAGTCAAAGGATAATCAATGAATAATAAAAAATGTGGTTCTCACTTCCAAATTAAGGATTTTCATTGTCAAGAATTCTTATTATATTTTAACCAATTAAAGCAGATTTCTGAAAATCATTTTATAGTTAAATTCAATCTGCTTCCTTGTACCATTCTGAATAAAATGGCCAAAATAATTCTATAATTAAATAAGAGGGAACTTGTGAAAATTTCTAAGTAATTTCTATCATCCTTTTACTTTCTCTTGCTCAATTCAATAAACTTCTCAAATGTAACAAATGAAACAAATATTCACATTCCCACAAATATTGAAAAGAACTTGTTTGAAATGATTCACATGCTCAGTAGTTCAACATGCGAACCTGATACACAGCCAGTTCTAAAACCACCGCAATCTCCTTAATTCAGTTCAATCATTTCCCAAGTTTATCATCAGTATTTCCAGTAATTTCACACTTGAAATAAATAAAGGCTCAGCCACTGTATGGACCATCGGGTCCTGAAATACAGAGAATGGATTTGCAGAGAAAACACACTTTTTCAAGTTGTGAGCCATAAAATTGTGGAACAACCTACAACAGGATGTTTGTATCAGATCCAGTTCTTCTGAAAGACCCTGTGCTTGACCCAACCATGGCCAATCCAACCTCAGTATGAACCTGAGCAGTTTGATTTTTTTTTCTACGCACAACCTAGCTATTGCCATAAATCTAACAAATTGACTGCAGGGTGACAAAGGTGGTGCCGTAGTAGTCTGGCGGACAGACCTCTACCTCACTGAGGCCAAACGGCAGCTCTCTGACACCTCCTCTTACTTACCCCTGGAACAGGACCCCACCAAAAAACATCAAACCATTGTCTCCCGCACAATCACTGCCCTTATCAACTCCAGAGACCTTCCATCCTCAGCCGCTAAACTTATTATTCCCACACTCCGTACCGCTCGGTTTTACCTCATCCCAAAGATACACAAGCCTGACTGTCCCGGTAGACCCATACTTTCTGCCTGCTCCTGTCCAACCGAACTTGTATCTGCCTAACTGGACTCCATTTTGTCACCCATAGTTCAGTCCCTCCCCACCTACATTCGCGATACATCCCATGCCCTCCACCTCTTCAATAACTTCCAGTTCTCCGGTCCCAACCGCTTCATTTTTACTATGGATGTCCAATCCTTATACGCCTCCATTCCCCATCAAGAAGGCCTCAAAGCCCTCCGCTACTTCCTGGATAATAGACCTCACCAGTTCCCCATCACCACTACCCTCCTCCGGTTGGCGGAACTGGTTCTCACACTTAATAACTTCTCTTTTGGCTCTTCCCACTTTCTTCAGACTAAGGCTGTAGCTATGGGAACTCACATGGGACCCAGCTACACCTGCCTCTTCGTTGGTTATGTGGAACAGTCTGTGCTCCGAACCTATTCTGGTACTGCTCCCCAACTTTTCCTTCGATACATTGACGACTACGTTGGTGCTGCTTCCTGCACCCATGCTGAGCTCGTCAATTTCATCGACTTTACTTCAAACTTCCACCAAGCCCTCAAATTCACTTGGTCTATCTCTGACACTCTCTCCCCTTTCTCGATGTCTCGGTCTCCATCTCTGGAGACAGACTGTCCACTGACATCTTCTACAAGCCCACTGACTCTCCTAACTACCTCGACTATACCTCTTCCCACCCCGCCACATGCAAAAATGCCATTCCCTATTCCCAGTTCCTCCGTCTCCACCGCATCTGCTCCCAGGATGAGGCTTTCCGTTCCAGGACATCTCAAACGTCCTCTTTCTTTAAGGATCGTGGTTTCCCTTCTATGGTGATCAATGATGCCCTCACCCGCATCTCCTCCATTTCCCGCACTTCGGCCCTCACCCCATCTTCCCGCCACCACAACAGGGACAGAGTTCCCCTTGCCCTCACCTACCACCCCACCAGCCTCCGGATCCAGCACATTATCCTCCGCAACTTCCGCCATCTTCAACAGGACCCCACCACTAAGCACATCTTTCCCTCTCCACCCCTCTCCGCTTTCTGTAGGGATCGATCCCTCCACGACTCACTTATCCGCACGTCCATCCCCACGGATCTCCCAACCGGCACTTATCCCTGTAAGTGCAAGTGCTACACCTGTCCCTACACCTCCTCTCTTGCCACCATTCAGGGCCCCAAACAGTCCTTCCAGGTGCGGCAACGCTTCACTTGCAAATCTGTTGGGGTCATCTTTGGTGTGGCCTCCTCTACATCGGTGAAACCCGACGCAGACTGGGGGACCGCTTTGTCAAGCACCTCCACTCCGTCCGCCACAACAGACAGGATCTCCCGGTAGCCACCCACTTCAACTCTGCTTCCCATTCCCATTCAGATATGTCCATACATGGCCTCCTCTACTGCCATGATGAGGCTAAACTCAGGTAGGAGGAGCAACACCTCATATACCGTCTAGGTAGTCTCCAGCTCCTTGGTGTGAACATAGAATTCTCCAACTTCCAGTAATTCCCTCCCTCTCCCTTCCTCTACCCCTATTTCGCATCACCTCCCTCATAGTTCTGCCTCCTTCTACTATTGTTCTCCTGCCAATCACCTCCCTGCTTCCCCTCCCCCACCCCTTTGTCTTAAAAATTACTGTTTTTTTCAATTACCAGCATTCTTCAAACCCTCCCCAAAGTTCTTCCTTCAGTCCTGACGAAGGGTTTCGGCCCAAAACGTTGAGTAATCTTTTCAACTGATGCTGACTGACCTGCTGAGTTCCTCCAGCGCATTGTGAGTGTTCCTCTGACTACAGGGTGAATCAAGGCAGCGGGGTCCAGGTGATTAAACCCGATGCTTGGACATCGATTTAGGGGCCGGCCCAGATTGTAAAGGTCAGGGCGTCAAGGCCTGAGGCAAGGGATGGGCCAAATCAGATCATTGCCCCATGATTCAGCTCTGCGCTGTACTATGAAACTCTCTTTACAGACCAGTTCAGAATGCTATTTGTATGATGTGTTTTTTTTTCTCTCTGCACATTGGGTGTTCGACAGTCTTTTTTTTAAAAGCTGGGTTCTTTTGGCTTTCTTTGTTTCATGGCTGCCTGTTAGGAGACAAATCTCAAGAATGTATAATGTACACAAACTTTGATAATAAATGTACTTTGAACATTGAAATCTCAAACATACTTAATCATTTGTTGAAAGACAAAACACCAGATATTGATCAGAACCAGAGGATGAACATAGCAACCCCAAGTAAATCAGTCTGACCTGGATAAAGTAGTAACGCAAGTAGGGTCACCCCAGAGCAGCCCAACCCAAAGGCTTTATCAAGTCATCCCCAGCGCAAAGTACTGTCAAGGTCCGACACATTAAATGGCCCAGATTTAAATGCAGTTTGTCTGGCTTCCCTGATCTTGCCTTTAGTATCTGATATCAGCATGTCTGCTGGCTGCAGAAGGAAAGAAAAGTTTTAAAACATACACTACACCCTTGTCTTATCCAGTGACTCACAGTCTAAACAATATACATGTGGACATAAGCTAATGATATCAGCTGAACATAAAGTACAGATGAAATTAATGGAACACCAATCCTTCCTGTAATGACTCAGAGTCATTTTACAACAAAGAAACAGCTCAACTTGCCCATACTAACCAAGGTGCCTTTCTGAGCTACTCCCACTTTGCCTGCATTTCACCCATATCCCAGTCCATGGCCAGGCAAATAGCCTCCCCACGTCAAAAAGACAAAGGAGATTGTTATTGACTTCAGGAGGATTCACAACACTCACATCCCTCTCTACATCGATGGCTAAACAGTTTCAAACTCCTTGGAGCACACAGTTCACACAGCCTCTCATGGTCCCTGCACATATCCTACACAATCAGGAAAGCTCAATAATGCCTCTACTTTCTGAGGAGGCAGAAGAGAGCTGGATTATGCACATCTACACTCACATCATCCTATAGATGAACAGTAGAGAGCATCCTAGCAAACTGTACCACTGCATGGTATGGGCATTGCACTGCAGCAGACAGGAAGGCTCGACAGCGGGTAGTCAAAACTGCCCAAAGTATTATCAGCACCAGCTTACCCACCATCAAGGACATAGATATAGAAAGGTGCTGGAAAAGGACTGTAACATCATGAAGGATCCCACTCACCCTGCTCATGGACTGTTTGCCCCACTCGTATGAGGGAGGAGGTTATATAGCATCCATGGCAGGCCCACCAGACTCAAAGACAGTTACTTTCCCCAAGCAGAAAGGCTGATCAACACCTCCACCCACTAACCAACTCCTCCAGATCCCCTGCCACCACTACTTGATCGTTTCCTGTCAGAGTCACCTTACGATTGTTGTTGTTCAGTCATTTAGTCGAGTCTGACTATTCGTGACCTCGTGAACCATAGGGTCCATAGGGTTTTCATGGCAAGATACAGAAGTTGATTGCCAGGCCTTTCTTCCACGCAGATACCACGGCTGTCCAGGTTGGGACCCGGCTGGGTTTGAACTCGGGACCATCTGCCTTGGAGTCCAGTGTTGAAGCCACTACACCACCAGCTGGCCCATCAGCTTATGTACATACAATCAATGTACATAAACTATCTTATGTATGCATATTTATTGTATTTTATTATTGAGTTCTTCATCTTACTGTACTTTTTTGTGCTTCATTGGAGTAACAATTATTTCATTCTCCTTTATACTTGTTCACTGGACATTATATTAAACTATCTTGAGCCTATTGATGAAACTATTCAATGTCTTAAATGTTGTACTTGTACCCAAGCTCCAGCACTTCCTATGGCAGTATGTTCCATATACTCAGCACCCACTGTGTAGAAAATCTTGCTTCACGGGTTCTCTTTAAAACTTGCCCCTCATGATTTTATACACAATCTATGAAGTCACAGCCTCCTTCATTCCAGCAAAAATTTATCCCAACTCTTCTCCAACCTCAAGCCTTCCAGTCCTGGCAGCATCCCTGTGAACCATTTTTGCACCCTCTCAAGCTTACTCACATCATTCATACCAAAAGATTAAATTAAAACATCCTTTTTTCAAACACCTAATAGGGACTACCTGCCTACCTGTGTCGCCATTTTTGAGAGAACTTTGTACATACCCCTAGATCTCTGTACTACAACACGTTCTAGGGCCCTGTCTCTTACTGATTTACTGTGCACAAGGTTTAACTCCCCAAAATTAAGTTAAATTCCATCTGATATTCTTTTGCTCACTTTCTCAGTTGATCTGGATCCTGTTGTAACCTTAGACAAACACCTTCACTGTGCACGATACCAGTTCTGATGTCATCTGCAAACATACCAAGCATGCCAAGTAAATTCTCACCAAATTGTTAATATAGATGACGAACGACAGTGGATTCCTCACCAATCACTGTGGCACAGAACTGGTCACTGGTTTCCAATCTGAAAAATAAGCGACCACTATCACTTTCTTCCACTGAGCCAACTCTGATGTCAATGGTTAGATCAGCCTAAAATGCAGGACCTCATCAAGTGCACATACACGACATCTATCACCCTGCTATCACCAATCGTCTTGGTCACCACTTCAAAAGACAAAATCTCAATGAATCGCTTGAGACTTGATTTCCCACGCATAAAGCCATGCTGACTATTCCTAATCAGTCCTTGCCCTTTCAAATGCAGAAAAATCTTCTCTCTCAGCATCTCTTCCAGTAACATATCTATCAGTGAATTCAGGCATAATTAGCATCTAAAAGATTGGAAAACCTTGGATTACCAATATCACCCATCTAATTACAGCTCCTCAGTCGCTGTATGGGTTACTTACTTGATACTTTGAACAATCCACAAAATTTCTCAAAGGTATTTGAGAACTATTTGGAACTTCTATTCAGATAATGTTTACCATGTTTTACCCAGCAAGTTACATGTAATAAAAACTGGAAATGCACATGTAGGAAATGTGTTCCTTCTACCCACAAACCCCAAGCCTATTATTGTCTTCATTAGAAGTTTTAATGAAAAGTTTTCTGATAAACAGCCTTTGAGCTGATTTGAGTGATGGTGTTCTCCTAAGACATTTTTTTCCTTTAAGTAGTCAGTTGTTCACTTGTAAAAATCTTGATAATGACAGGTCCAGAGAAAAGATTAAATTAAAACACCTTTTTACAAACACTTAATAGGGAAAGTGGTGTATTTCTGTCCCTACACTAGAAATGATTTTGTTTGGTTTGCTAATTGGTCTCTCAGAAAAATAAATCTTTTTGTTTTAATATTTCTACAGAGTACACTGGAGCGTACAAAGATGCAAGTAACATTCAAGTGAAGTAAAGCAAATGACTTCAGATACAAAGGCTGTCAAATTAAAAAGTGCCCAAGAGAGATGCCATGCACCAGTGACAGTCCTACTTGCCTACAAAGAGGCAAAACTGGGATTAGAGTTATTGGTGGAAAAAATGGGGAAAAATGAGCAGTAGATGAGCCTTGCAAAGATCCTCCAGAAGATGATGCCTACAATGAAAGGCCATATTTTATTTGCATTGATCATACAAGATATGATTAAATTGCTCTGTAACAGATCTGTGCATTTTTTTTAAGCTCAGTACTAAGGCATGGCATCTGAAACATAGTTGGTGTAAACATACAAGAGAAAGAGTAGACCACTCAGGTCTTCTCTGCCATTGGACAGAATTATGGTTGATCTAATTGCAACCAAAACTTCACGGTCCGGTTAATCTGAAATAAAGTTTTGTCCAGTTGCTTTTTGAAAATCTATCTTTATCTGCCCAAAAAAATTACTAAAGATTCTGTTTCTATTGTCCTTTGAGAGAGTTCACAATCTCCAGTGACAAATATTTGGCTGTAGTCATGGATATTCATGTATGGTTGAAGGACAATTAAACTTGAACTTGAAATGGGCAACCCCCATACACATGAACAGTGGCCATAGTTCTCAATTATCCCAAGAAGGGACATTCACTTTGGCAACATGCCTCATGACCTCACAGCATAACTACAGCACAAGGTGAGGGTCATGCTGCTCAAGTCAGTTCTCTACCAGAGCAAATCTCCACCAAACATTTATCCAATTCCCTCTTTGACACTGCAAAAGAATCTACCCCCACCTCATCTGCAGGCAATTCCATTGGAATTCCAACAACATGGTTTATAATTGTTTTCTCCTCACATCACTCCCAAAATTCTTTTACATCTGTGACCTACGGTCATCAACCTCTTCATTAAAGAACACTCAAGAAAATAAGAGTTGGCCAACAGGCCCCTTATACTTACCCCATCTATGATACCCGCAACTGCTCGTCTGTGCTCAGTTCCTCAATCTTTCAAATATTTATCCATCTTCCACTGAAATATTTCTAATGATCTACTTTCCATCACACTCTGGGTAGAGAATACCAGAGACTAACTACCCTCTAAGAGGAGAAATCTCTTAGGCATTACATGAACAACCTTTAACTTATAATTGAGTCCTCTTGTTCATCACTCTCTCACTGGTGAAATAAATCAACATCTCTCTTGTCAAGTACCCTTGAAATATTTTATGTTCCTCAGATAAATTTACCCCACATTCTTCTAAAGATCCAAACTGTCCACATTCTCGTTAAGAAAACCCTCTCATCTCAGGAATTAGTTTTGTGACTCTTTCTTAATATAACTGCAATGTTTTTTAAAAAAGTTAAGACCACAAGAAGTAATCAAAATTCCAGGGAAAAGATCACCTACAGCCCGTACAACTAATACAAAACCTCTCTATTTTATAACTCTAACTCCTTTATAATCAAGACCAAAATGCCATTTGCCTTTTTAGTTACTTGTTGGACCAACATCTTGTCTTTCATACAGCACAGTGGCATAACTAATAGAGCTGTTGTCTCAGAGCAGGGGAGACTGAGGTTAAATCTTAACACTGAATGTTCTCTGTGTGGAGTTTGCACCTTCTCCCCATGATTGCATGGTTTTCCTTTGACATCTAGTTTCCTCTCACATTACTGAGACATAAAGTTTGATAGATTAATTGGCCACGATAAAATGCCCTAAAGTATGCATGCGAGGGATAGAATCAGGGAAAGTTGTTGAGAATTAGAGGAAAATAAAAGGATGGGATTTAGTCATAGTCATACATTATTAATCCTGGGGGAAATTGGCTTTTGTTACAGTTGCTCCATAAATAATAAACAGTAATAGAACCATAAATAGTTAAATAGTAATATGTAAATTATGCCAGTAAATTATGAAATAAGTCCAGGACCAGCCTATTGGCTCAGGATGTCTGACCCTCCAAGGGAGGAGCTGTAAAGTTTGATGGCCACAGGCAGGAATGACTTCCTATGACGCTCAGGGAGGAACAGTGTATGTGAGTAAGCAGATGGATGGACTCAGTGGGCCTGTTTCTATGCTGTATCTCTTTCTATGATTCTGTGAATCTAACACACAATTATCCCCTGAACTTCACTCATTTGCAAACTCTTCCAATTTAGATAACAAACTTCTATTTACTGCAGTGTAAGACCTCAAGTTTTTCTACATTAAACTCTATTTGTGAGTTTTTCTGCATCTAATCACCCAACATCAGTATACATCCTGTTGGAGAATTGTAACATCCTCTTCACAACAATGCCCTTCCACCTGTCTTTGTATCATTGGAAACCTCAGAAGCCTCATATTTCATTCCTTTCTTCAGGTCATTAATACAGATAATAAATAATTGAATAAATGCCAAGAACATTTATTCTATAATTCCCTCTCCTCATTCTTTCTACCAAAATGCATGGTCACATTTTTCTAAATTAAATTTCATCTTCGTTGTGGGTGTCCTTTCCACTAGCCTATCTATATCCTACAGCAATCCATCACTAGCCTCCACAGTTCACAATACAAAGTTTTGTGTCAGATGTTATGACTGACTAAACTGAGCCACTTGGAAGCCATTAGTGGGAGATTACAGAAGACTTATTTAGCAAAGCAGGTTGTCATAATCTAGCTTCCCCTATACAATGTACTATACTTCTTAAAACAAAGACAACAATAATTTATTAAATACAGTTTTGATTGCTATAATTGCCTAATCTGATCATTTTGAAAGTAGACAGGTAACATTGCAGAATTACATACGCATTTACATTAAAAAAGAATCGTTTTCAATATTCAGATACGGGTAGCTTGTCCAAAGGTTTCTGAGCACAAGCTTCAAACACCCAACATATACATCTTTTGTTGCAGTGGCTCCTCAAACATACAACTAGCCAGAATATTAAATGGGAAAACAGACCCGTCTTGTACACAAGTGGCAAGTGTCTTTAAAGATGTGTTAAAACAGGAGACAGGCACTTAATACCTTAAGCAACACACATCAAAGTTGTTGGTGAACGCAGCAGGCCAGGCAGCATCTCTAGGAAGAGGTACAGTCGACGTTTCGGGCCGAGACCCTTCGTCAGGACTAACTGAAGGAAGAGTTAGTAAGAGATTTGAAAGTGTGAGGGGGTGGGGAAGATCCAAAATGATAGGAGAAGACAGGAGGGGGAGGGATGGAGCCAAGAGCTGGACAGGTGATTGACAAAAGGGATATGAGAGGATCATGGGACAGGAGGTCCAGGGAAAAGGAAAAGGGGGGGGGGGAGAAAAACCAGAGGATGGGCAAGGGAAATAGTCAGAGGGACAGAGGGAGAAAAAGGAGAGAGAGAGAGAGAGAAAGAAAGATTGTGTATATATAAATAAATAATGGATGGGGTACAAGGGGGAGGTGGGGCATTAGTGGAAGTTAGAGAAGTCAATGTTCATGCCATCAGGTTGGAGGCTACCCAGATGGAATATAAGGTGTTGTTCCTCCAACCTGAGTGTGGCTTCATCTTTACCGTAGAGGAGGCCATGGATAGACATATCAGAATGGGAATGGGATGTGGAATTAAAATGTGTGGCCACTGGGAGATCTCATTCAGAACTTTTCAATGAACACCAATTAGCATGAACTTCCATCTACTATCATTCCCCGAGTTGAATTTCTGAATAGGTTATATTTCCTGAAGAATGGTCCTGCAGTCTCTTCTGTCCCCTCATTTTTGTTAATATCTGCTATCCATGATAAACCCTAACATCAGCTGTAAATTTAGAAATTATGCATTGCACCATGAAATTAATATAATTTGCACAAAGCAAAAGAGCAAGAGCAACAATAGAAATCCCTGAGGAACATCAGTATTCACCTTCCTCCAGTCGAAATAAACATCGCTCAACCCAACCCACTGTGTTGGTTACTTAGCCAACTTCTAACCATGCTATCAACATCCTTTTTATGTCATATCCTTTAAGATTGTGACTGCATCACCCTTCCCCCACCGTACCATATAAAAAACTTCTGGAAAATCATGTACTACTCCACAACAACTGTATCATTTTCATCCACTCATCTGTAATCTCAAGAATTTTTATCAAAGTTAAATTTAAAATAATTTGCTGTTAACAAATCTGCTTCAATCAAGTCCCCTCTCTCTTACAATCTACAGTGTCTGTTCAATCCTTGTTCACAAGTCAACCCAGTACCAATCTATTATCCCTCTCAGAACTGCTTACCATCCATTAAGATTCTTCCTTAATAAGAAGGTTATTACCGTTCATAGTACTCTGATGTGTTCTCAATGCCTTATAATAATTATGAAACCACTATTCTTATATTCAATTCCCAAGAGGTAAACAAGACATTTTCATAGCTTTCCCAATTACTAGTTGTGCAACATACTACACTTTTGCGAATCATGCATTGGGACAATCCTACTCCATTCTATTATGTATTAGATCACCATACAGTAGGACAGGATAATTAATAAGCACTCTAAATGATTGATTAAAAGCTAATCTTATCACCATTGCCAATATCACTGTAAATCCAATACTTTAAACCTTTTAAGCTTACACACCACAAAACTCAGCAGATCAGTTAGCATCAAGAGCAAACAGTTGACATTTTGGGCTGAGACCTTTCTTCAGGACTGAGAAAGATGGGGGAAAATGTCAGAATAAAAAGGTTGGAAGGGGGGAGGGAAGGAGGCTAGCTGAAAGGTGATAGGTGAAGCCAAGTGGGTGGGAAAGGCCAAGGGCTAAAGAAAGAGAAAGGAAAGAGGGGACCTAGGAGGAAGTAATAGGCAAGTGAGAAGTAGTAAAAGGTCAGAGGGCAGAATGGGGGGGGGCACAATTTGTTCACCTGAGATATCGATATTCATGCCACCAGGTTGGAGGGTAGCCAGATGGAATATAAGGCGTTGCTCCTCCACCCCGAGGGTGGCCTCATCTTGGCAGAAGAGAAGGCCATGGACGACACATCGGAATTGGAATGAGAATTATTATATTTGGCCACTGAGAAGTGTTGCTTGTGGTGTGGAGGTGCTCGATGGAGCGGTCCCCCCAATTTACAAAGGGTCTTACCTTTTAAACTTACCATTAGGTCACCAAGTAGCAATAATCAAAATCCAGACTGAACTCATAAGTTTCTGAATTGGGGCAGAATGTTAGATCAATAGATCAACTCCAGTGGAAATTATCTTTGATTTTATCATGACAGCTGCAAGTCATTTTACTTACAAGTTATATGCAATTTGCAATTCCACAACCCTCAGAAATAAAGGAGTTTTATATTTGTTAAGCAGAAATCTTAACATCCAATTAGTAGGAGTAGCAAAACAGTCTTGCAATCAGATGTGTTGTGCATCCATTCTAAGTCTAATTAAGGGAGAATATTTTTGACAAGGAATCGAATGTTCCACGGATAGTGTATTCCAATGATGTGCTGCAGTTGAGGGTTCATGGAACTGCAGACCATCTGCCTGATCTGCATAATGATAACTGTATTAACATGAAAATATATTTGCCAACAAAATTGTCAGTTTCATAGACACTGGCTTAACCAGAATAGAAGTCTAGGATAAGATGCACTCAGCTTTATAGCAAGTCCAGTCATTCTTGCTGTTTTATTTCTGCTACCATTAGTGCAATTGAAAAAACAAAGCAAGCAAGGGGAAAAAGAAACCCTGAGTAAAATATCATCCATTTTTTCCCCAAAAGGATACAAGTATCTTCAGCTTATTAATGTTAATATTAAATCTGTGATATTTCATCAAGAGCATTTTGTATTGATACAATTTTAAGGATATTGCTAAACAACTTCAATATATGGAATGTGTGAATCAATCTACTCATTCTATACTCCCATTGTGCTTGAAGACTAATAACACATTCGAAGCTTGGAAATGGGAGGAGGCTGCTTGCATTAAAAACGCTATCTGTACATGAATTTAGAATGGATTTACTTGACTAATAGAAATCTGATCCTCTGAATTTGAGAATATGGCAGGCTGAAATTTCTTCACACTGTAATACCAAGTCTCATTTGAAACTTTGCCAAAATAAAAACAGCAGATGACATAGACCTAGAAAGGTTTTGGCCATATAATGATAGATCTTGACATAATAGATTCAGACATCATACAGAATAAAGTTAAGTAATTACATGAATAATTCTGCTTGGATATTGATAAAAAAAATCTGCCAGTTCTCTTCACATCAGACGGCAATCCAAGTTGGGATCCTCAGAACAATGCAATGTACCAAAATGCCATGTGTCAACACACTAAAAAGGATCTACATGTACATTCCTTGAGTTTATTATTTAGTTACTTGGGTGATGCAGCACAGTCAGAACCACTTGTCCCATGTGAAAAGTTATAATAAGGAAAGGTTTGCGGGGAATGAAAGTGTACTGGAATAGATATCCATAAAGAACCATCTGGTGATGTAATGTGCCACTTTTCTTCAGCAGATATAAAAATACAATTAGGACTGAAGAATTCAACTTGGACAACAAGGTCAGCATAACAGAATTCAAAACATTAAGCAAAAACTGGGCGAGATAGAATTGTAACAATTTAGTGCAGACTTCCAAAAAAAAAGTTTTTAAAGTAAAGGAAAATGGATTAACACGAACTAAAAAGAGTACTAAAATTATGCATGGCATAAGGTAGGAAGGCTTAAAAGAATAGCTATGAGAAGCATCTTCAACAAATAACCCAGCAAATGTCCACAACTGCAGCAAGTAAAAACAAAATGGAAGAAACTAAAAAGGCTATTCACTTCAACTAATCAAGCATACTGAACCTAGCACAGCTTCAAATTCTAATCTAACAATCTGCAAATTCCACTAACTGAAATTTATTACCTTCTCCCGTGCATTCAATATGTATTGTGTGAATATTAAGTAACAGCACCAGAATAAATCTATTTTACTAGTCGGTTCAACAATTCAACAATTAAAGCATGGAGCGACAGCCATTTAATTCCCTGAATTCCATTTTGCCAAATCAGAGCTAAACCTACATACAAAATGATATTTTTGACAGAAGCAAACAGCAAGCACCCAGAACAATCTTTTACAGTTACCGTATCTGGGCTCTGCAAACCACACGTAGAATGGTGGGAGGGCGGAGGTGGTTCGGGTGAAATCACTTCATTCCCTTTTTGTGCTGGAGCTGCAGCACAACAAAATCCTTATATTATTTACAATGATTTCTTAATTATGTTTTAATTTTAGTATGATGTTGTAATTGCTTAAAAAACAGTACATCTTTACAGGTCACTTCCACCATTTCACAAAGTTAGTTAAGCTCTGTAATAGAACAATAATTTATATTAAAAAGATGCATTATTATCATCTGTCATTCAATCCACAGTCAGACCTTACACATTCTTTCTTTCCCTTCCCCCCCCACTTCTTACACCCCTCACCCCACCCCCCACCAACTCCACCCTCTTTTTATGGATCTGTACTGTTTTAAAAAAGTTCTTCCAGTTCTGACCAAAGGTCATCAATGTGAAACAATAACTCTGCTTCTTGCTGTACAAGGGCAACTCAGCATGCTGGAGATTCCCAGTGGCGTCTAGTTTGATGTCAAATTTTCAGCAGCCATGGTGCTTTGCCTTTGTTTAACTGGAAAAAGTGTGTTGTTTCAAGGACCCAAAGGAGAAAGACTAAATAATCCAAATATACACAAAGGGACTGAATTACAAAAAGCATATGCTCCTACCTTGAGGTGTTGTAAGTTAAAAAAAAACATTATGCTCTCATGATACACTCATAAAACTAACAAACTGACAGTAGAAGCTAGGAGAATCAAAATCAGGTTTGATATCACTGGCAACTGTTGTGAAATTTGTTGCTTCCCGGTAGCAGTACATTGCAATGCATAATAATAAAATAACTATAAATTATTATAAGTATAATTTAAAAATTAAATTAAATTAGTTGTGCAAAGAGAGAGCAAAAGTACTGGAAAATTGCTGGTGAGCATTCTCAGAATAAGAATTAGATTTAATATCACTGATATATGTGAAATTTGTTGTTTTATGGCAGAAGCATATTGCAAGATATAATAATAAGGCTATAAATTACATGTAAGTATATGTAAAAAAGTAAATTAAATTAAATAACTAGTGCAAAAAGAGAGGGGAAAATACTGAGGTAGTGTTTATGGACTCACTGTCCATTCAGAAATCTGATGGCAGAGGTGAAGAAGCTGTTCCTGAAACGCTGAATGTGTGCCTTCAGGCTCATGTACCTCCTCCTTGATGATAGCAATGAGAAGAGATTATGCCTTGGGTGATGAGCATCCTTAGTGATAGAGGTTGCCTTTTTGAAACACAGCCTTTTGAAGAAGTCCTCGAAGCCTGCGGAGACTAGTGTCCATGATGGAGCTGGCGGAGTTTACAGATTTCTGGAACTTTCTCTGATCCTGTGCTGAGCCTCCTCCATACCAGACAGTGACGCAACCAGTTAGAATGCCCTCCATGGTACATCTGTAGAAATCTGAAGAATTTTTGATGACGTACCAAGTCTCCACAAACTCCTACTGAAAAATATGCACTGTCATATCTTCTTTGTAATTGCAGGAATATGTTGGGTACATTGCACGACTGCATATGTTGGATCCTCAGAGATGTTGATGTCGAGAACTTGAAACTGCTTGCACTTTCCACAGCTGATCCCTCAATGAGGACTGGTGTGTGTTCCCTCAACTTCCCCTTCCTGAAGTCCACAATCAGTTCCCTGGTCTGACTGATGTTCAGGGCAAGCCTGTTGTTGCCACACAACTCAACCAACTGGTCCTGTGCCTCTTCATCACCTTCTGAAATTCTGCCAACAATAGTTGTGTATTCTGCAAATTTACAGATGGCATTTGAGCTGTGCCTAGCCATACCATCACATGTAGAGAGTAGAGCAGTGGACTAAGCACACATCCTTGAGGTGCACCGGTGTTGATTGTAAAGTAATACTATTTCGGACCCTCGCTGACTGTGGTCTTCCAGTAAGGAAGTAAAAGATTCTGTTGCAGAGGGAGCTACAGAGGCCAAGCTGATTTCTCCCTTCCTTCTTTTTCCATTCCACACTCTGGCATCCCCTCGCCTGCCTATCACCACCCCATGGAGCTTCTCCTACTTTCCCTTCTCCCGTTCTCCCCTCTCCTCTCTCATCAGATTCCTTCTCCTCCAGCCCTTTCCCACCCATCTGGCCTCTAGTCCTCCTTCAGAATGGAAAAGAAGGGGGATGACCCAAGGAAAATAAAAGTAGGGGAAGGGGGAAAAGGGTCTTAGTGTGAAATGTTGACCTGCAAATTTCCTGTAGCATTTTGTATGTGTTGCCCGAGATTTGGAATTTGCTAATTCGAACTAGGGGTATGATGGTGTTGAACGCTAAGCTATCAACAGCCGCCTGACATATAAATGTTGCTATTGCTCAGGTGATCCAGGCCAAATGGGGAGCCAGTGAGATTAGATCTATTATGGTAATAAGTAAAATGTAGTCAGCCCTAGGACCTTCCTTAGGCAGGAGTTGATTCTAGCCAAGACCAAATTCTCAAAGCACTTCATCACAGTAGATGTGAACGCAACTAAGTGACAGTCATTGAGGCAGCTCACCTTGCTCGTCTTGAGCACTGGTATGATTGCCGCCATTTTGAAGCAGGTAGAAACCTCTGACTGCAGCAGAGAGAGATTGATGATGTCCTTAAACACTCCCATCAGGTTCTGGCACAGGTTTTCAGAGACTCACCAGGTACACCATCAGGACTTGACACCTTGTGAGGGTTCATCCTCTTGAAAGACATTCCGAGACAGAGGTCACAGGGTCACCAGATGCTGCAGGAATTCTCCCTTTCAAATCATACATAAGACGCATTGAGCTCATCTGGGAGTGAAGCATCACGGCCATTCATGATGTTAGGTTTCGCTTTGTCGGTAGTAATGGCCTGCAAACACTATCAGAGCTTATTTGTATCCAATTCCGCTTCTAACTTGAATCAGAATTGTTTTTCTCACTCTTGAAATAGCCATCCGTAGGTCGTACCTGGATTCTGGACAGTTCTGGATTACTGGTGTTGAATGTCACAGATCTTACCCTCAGTAGACTACGAATCTCCTGGTCTATTCACAGCTCTTTGGGCATGTCCAGTATGTTCTCAGAGGCACACACTCATCCACACAGGTCATGATGAAGATGGCGACAACTGTGCCTTGATTCCCAGCTAACTCAGAAAATTGTCTTTACCTGCCCATGCATTAATACAGAGCTTCAATACCATGTCACATTTTAACTAAAATCACAATATGTCTGTAGGGTCTGTAGGGGATTTGAGACAAATCCCCACCTTCCATCACTTCACTAGTTCAAGTAAACAACGAGGCACTTTTTCACTTCATGACGCTTTCTGTCTCTGCCATTGTTTTAGGGAGTGATTACCACTAACATTTGAGTCAAAGTACTCTTCTCACCTTCACTCTAATCACACCAATTATTAAAGCAATGTTGTTTGCTTTGGGAGGTCCATTCAATAAAAGTTGAGTGAAATTCACATTAGTCTTAACACATTAACAATTAAATTATGTCAATACTGCATAATAAGGACTTAAGTAATACAAGTTGAGTGCAGAAGAAGAAAAAGAAAGCCCTTAACTCTGAGTGGAGTCATTGGGACGTCGTCATGACGGCATTTTTCTTTAGCAGGCTTTCTTAGTTGCTAGCTCGATGCTCAACCCAGCACAGATAGAAAGCGTGCAAGGGAGTTGGCTGGATTCGAACTCAGATGCCTTCGCTCCGAAGTCCGGCACTGATGCCACTATGCCACCAGCCGGCTAACAAGCTGAGTACACCTTATCCGAAATTCCAAAATCAGAAAACCTCCAAAATACAAAAATTTCTTTCGAACAGTGACATAACATATGTCACAAATGGAAAACTCCACAACGTGCTGGGAAGGTTTCCAGGTGAAGCACAGATTACTTCACGTATGTAATGAGCAGTAGTTAATGAAAAATAGAAAAACACGGCATCGGCAAAAAAATTACGATCTAAATTGTGTTCTCTTTCCCAATCAGTTTTAATTTTATTGGAAACATCAGGACATAAATTCACAATTATGTTATAAATAATTGCTACAACACTTTTCTGAGAGAGATTTAGATCTAAAATTTTTTCCAAAGTATCCATTGGATATGAGTGTGGAAAATTAGGAGAAGCAGTAATTAAAAAGTTTCTAATCTGTAGGTATCTAAAAAAGTGAGATCTGGGTAAATTATTTTAGCAAGTCCTATTATATCTAATTTCCTTTTTCAACCTTCCACTATGGATCAAGCTTACTTTGATTGGAAAACCAAAGGTATAGTACGTTCTCGTGATTTATTTTTGGATAATTGTTTCATGTCTTTTGATCAACTTTCTAATAAATATAATTTACCAGGAGTGAACATATGATGCCTAACGGTATGCTGATCATTAAGTAAGCAAAGTTCTATCACAACAAACTGAAATTGAAGGTATTTTAAGGTTGTAGGATTTTAAGAAAAGGCACAGTATTACATTTTTAAAGATTTGTGGTGATAAAGCATCTGCTGATCATGAAGCAGCAGACAAACTCACTGATCGTTGCAGATTAAAATCTAACACACAGAGTGGCAGCAGTACACATATGTGAAGAACAAGTGTAAGACAAAAACTACTTACTGGTAGCACATAAATTCAGAGTCAGGAATTATGACGATCCCAAACTATCTCAGTACATATTTCAAAATCTGAGGGGAAAAGAAACAAAATCCAAAATACTTCCGGCCCCGAGCTTTTCAGATAAGTGGTACTCAACCTGTATTAAACTCTACAGCCAAATCATCCATAATCTCTACAAACTGGAAATGGAAACATCATCACCTGCAGGTTCCCCTCTGAGTTGCACACCACCCTATCATCTTTCCACCACTTCACTGCTCCCTTGCAAATTTCTATTGATGTATGGTGGAGAGCCTTCTGACTGGTTGCATCACAGCCTGGTATGAAGGCGACAATGCACAGGAACACAAGAGGCTGCTTTTGTAATTTATAGTAATTTTTATGTCTTTGCAAAGTACTGCTGCTGCAAAACAATGCATTTCACAACTTGAAAGTCAGTGATTCTTATTTTCCCTACCCATAGAGTTGGATTGATGACCTGTAGGGCACAGGACAGGCACACTGCCCAAGGTAGATATGATGAATAATTTGAAGTTCAGGGCTGTGATTACATCATTCACTGGAAGGACAAAGTGGAAGATGAACACCTCCTTCCTGCAGAGAGCTTTGCTATCAAAATGGTCTAGTCTAACATTTAAGCTACACTGCCTACAGCATCAAAAGATACCTTTATGTCTCTTTGGCACACTGTAAAATAGAAGCGAAGCAAAGCAATATCGTCAATAGCGCACACATTCCAACCTGGATAAGGCTGGGGAGATGTTCCACTCTAATTTTACAAAAAGTCTTGGTTCACAGCCTGATGCGAAACACAGTGAAGTGATTCTCCTCAGTGACTGAAAGATTGACTACGGAAGATCAATTCCAACCTAGTCATTCTCCTGACAAGATGCTTGGAGTACTTGTCTATGTCATAATGAATAACCAGTTTCATGAGAAAGACAAGCCATCATGTCAACATCCAAAGTCCAGGCACTAGCCAGCACATGTTAGATGAAATCATGCCTGAGGAGGGACTACAAAGACATTTGCATTACCTGATTACTGAACTGACCATCACCATGACGTCACCTGTGAAGATATTCTTGACTTTTCTATCAAGACAAACTGAGACTTGTTTGATTAGAGTGACAAATAGTTTGATGAGCTAATCTTCAAAGATACAAAGTTTTCCTGGATTGGAATCACCTTTATTCTTGAGAAAAGAAAAAGCTTTACAGGCTTCTGAACATGGAGGTCCAAAGGACATATGGGGAATGAAGGCGATGTCAGAAACTCAGGACTTCCTGACAGCTACAATGTGCATGGGAACCATAACCATGTAAATCCATCTGTCAAAAATACCTCAGTGACGTCCAAGAATAGAGGCGAACTTATCAAGGACAGAGGAGCAATCAATGTACACTGCAAGAAACATGTTGTAGCCCTTCTCAGCTGTGACTCATCTGTAACATGAGCATCTTTACTCCAGCCAACAACTGCCAATTTATCAAGGTGGTTGTATCCCAACTCAAAAACAGTAAGGCTCTGGACCAGTTGCTAACACTGCTTAGAATCCTGGAGACCCAATACAACAATGTTTCCTGTGTGACAACGCCAAGAAAAATGCAGGAAGCAGCACCAGACCTTCTTTTATTCACTCTATCAATCTGGAGGAAACCATGGAACACTCACCTCAAACTTGGCTGCCTACAAGCAATATCTTCTCTACCTTCCATTTGCACCAAACAAAAGGCAAGTAACAACACTTCCAGTAGACCTACAGGAGGACCAATCTCAGTGAAAAATGGTATCCAACAAAGCCGCATCATTGCCAACACTTGCGTACGTCACTTTCTGCTGCAATATTGCATGTCATCACCAAGTGGAGCTAACCTTTATAATGAGCAGAAGGTTGTTCAAGGATGGGCTCAAATCTTGCTTCAAGTATAAAACGTCTGCAGATTCTTGAAAACTCCTGGTTCATAACCACTTGGAATCATATTCAGCACACTTAAAAGGCAGACATTAAGAGCATGCAGAAGCCCCATTTAATTACTGAAAGAAGTGTACTTCTGCATAAACTACCCACTCAATAAGGCCCTTTTGACTTGTCTGATAAAATTAGTCCGCCATTCTCATCTTGATCTCATTAGTCACACCAAACCTGAGTGAATGCAAGCCCTTGATCTAGAGATGGGGGTTCCCAACCTGAGGTCCACAGAACGCTTGCTTAATGGTATTGGGCCATGGCATAAAAATAGTGGGGCATCCCTGATCTAGAGAGACAGCACAAGAAAAAAAAAGTGACTCAAAAAAGTCCCTCACCAACACCCTTCTCAAAAGGTATTAAGGATGTCCAATACGTTTGGGCCTTGCCAACAACATCTTATTGTCCATAAGTGAATAAGGAGCCATGTATATCTTCAGGCAGCAGTCTGCAGAGCATTCACATTCAAACAGATACCACACACTATTTTCAAGACTAATAATACATCTGTGATAGAAATCACTATCTAAGAAACAAGCATTTATTGAACATACAAGCACTATGATTCTGCAACCAGCTCTTATACCAAATTAATGACAAATGTAAAAGAGAGTTGTATTTAACATGATTCAAGTGGAAATCAAAACTTCCTGTGCCACTGCAAAATAGAATATCAGTTACATGAGTCTGGTTAATTCCAGTGTTGATGTTAATCTAATGGAATTTCTAGGCTCCTGAGCTCTTATGCTTGCTGAATACCAGTCATATTCTGCTTCGGACTTTAAACAACTGGCATTCTATGACAGCATCAGAGGAAGTACAAGGAATGAAAAGCAGGAAGAAATCAAAGAAAAGTGAAGGAGAAATAATTTGAGCCTTGGATCTCCTCCAAATCCATCAATCTCCTGTTACATTTTTTCTATCATCGCAAATTTAATTTCTTTGATTCTACATATTGAACCAATTTGTCCTTGTTAAGTGGTAATTGCATTTCAAAATAGATCATTTTAGATGTGTTTTGGGAGATATAATGCATATGTAACTCTATCCTTCCCCAACAGTAGGAAAACACAGTTTGAAAGGAATGGGCTTAAATTCTCTCAGTGACTTCTCTAATCCAATGCCCTCTGTCATTGCCCAACACAAAAAGGAAGATTTTCATATTGCACTTACACAGTACAGCAGGATTAGCTCAGAGAGTAAAGAGACCACAACCTTATTACTATAATGAACAAACAGACAAGGGGAAATATTTGGTCAAAATATTATAAATATTTTTCATAGGAAGACCAGCAAGTGACAATTAGTTGAACCTTTTGGTCACTGGGGTTTTTATCTTCATATTTTACGTATTAACAATGTACAAGACAATGCAATAAACTTTGAAGTTCTATCTTCAGAAGGAAATGATAAATAAATATTTGACATCACGCTGCTATTGGATAAAAAGTTTTCTAATTCTGCTAGTACTCAGATCCAAAGGCTGAAAATCATTTAAACATTTAGAAACAAAAGTAAAATAACATAAAATTATTTCATATCAATTTGAGGACAGGAGTTTGAATACAACTGGAACCACACAAAAATCAAGGGGCATCATTAAAAATCTATACAATACAAATAAATTCTCATTTATAACTCAAGTTTTAAAAAATCTCTAAGTACTCATTCACCTCATTTTATTAAACATCTAAATTATTGCTTGGTTTATATAAGTAAAAACAAACTAGTTGACTGAACTACCATGGCCTTGAAATTTTAGTGCATCCCATAACTGTGGTATTATTTTGAAAATTAGTTCTGCTGTCTGGGTCAACACAGTATGAAAACGTCTCATTTTGTATCGGGGTTCAACTGAATATGTAAGTGCACTATTTTTATTCTCTCCAGGAATGTAAAGGTGATGGTCAAGACTGATGACAAAAGCAAGAAAAGAGTTTTGGTCTGCTTGCTGAAGTAATCTATCTGTTGATCAAGCTTCAAACTAGAACTCTTTTCTTGTACAGCAAGAAGCAATAACTTCTGTACAAGTTGAAATCATCATGAAATCAGCTAAGATTCTCCCTACAAGCATATTACATTCAACCTTTTTTCCCCCTGATGCTTGGGTTTCAATACAGAACATTGACAGTTCCTTTCCTTCACAGATGCTGCTTGATCTACTCAGTTTCTCCCAGATTGTTTATCTGCTCCAGATTTCAGACTCATCTGTCTCCTTTTCTTTTAAATGTACCTCTGCTTCAGATCCTTTCTCCTGATTTATCGTTTCCTTACATTCCCTCTACTTCCCCACCCTTTCCTTTTTCCTATTCTCACTAAACTACAGATGACCTTACAACTAATAAATTTGTTTATTTAAATGATTACTTACAAAACATATACTCACTTCCATTGTGAGGACGATGTCAAGTAAAGCCCAATACAGTAGTCAATGGCTACAAATATTTCCAAGCTCTTTTTGGACAAATGCAAAGCATCATAAAATTGTGTGCCAAAAAATGGAACCTTTTATTGTTGTTGTCTGCACACTGCATAAATTTATCACATATTTTGTGCATCTTACAAAACAACATTCAAACAATTAAATGACTGAAATCTTCAAACTGAGAACACAAGAGACACTGTAGAAGGTTCCTTTTTAAGGTTCACTACGTCAACAACTAGCAATATCTCCTGACCAATAGTTACAGTAATTAGGATAAATATGTGGCTTCAAAACAAAATCTGAAATTCTGCAAGTAATTCAATTTTATTTTCTATAGCTTCATTTTAAATTTTTAGATTATGAGGACACTCAGTCCTCGGTTATTGTCACTTAGAAATGCTTACATTAAAAAATGATAATGTTCCTCCAGAATGATATCACAAGAAACACAGGACAAACCAAGACTAAAACTGACAAAACCACATAATTATAACATATAGTTACAACAGTGCAAAGCAATACCGTAATTTGATAAAGAGCAGACCATGGGCACAGTAAAAAAAAAATCTCAAAGTCCCGATAGCCCCATCATCTCACGCAGACAGTAGAAGGGAGAAACTCTCCTTGCCATGAACCTCCAAGCACCGCAAACTTGCCGATGCAGCACCACTGGAAGCACCCGACCGCAGCGGACTCCGAGTCCGTCCGAAAACTTCGAGCCTCCAACCAGCCCTCCGACACTGAGCACCATCCTCTGCCGAGCGCTTCAACCCCGCCCCGGCCACCGAGCAACAAGCAAAGCCGAGGACTCGGGGCCTTCCCCTCCGGAGATTCTGGATCACACAGTAGCAGCAGCAGCAAAGCAGGCATTTCAGAAGTTTCACCAGATGTTCCTCCATGCTCTCACGTCCGTCTCCATCAAATCAGGATTATGCACAGCACCCTACTTGACAGATAAGAGACATCACCACTGGAGTGGCCACTGCGAGCTGCATCGTGCCTCCATCTTCTCCTCTCTATCAATTATGAAGAGATTTTGTTCTTAAACTGATGGTTTTTGACAGGCAGTAATAGCAAACTTCACAGTGTTCATTTAAATCAATTTATATAAAGGACGTTTCAGAAATATCCGACATCTATAAACCAAAGGAAACATTTAAATGAACTGAAATTTGCAATCAAATTTATTTTGAACTACTGAATTAACCAGGTCTAGTGATCAGAGTTCTTAAAAGTCATTTAAGAACCAGTTGTATTAAATTTGTACAGAAAAATCATCTGATCTAATTTTTGAGGCATAGCATCATACAGTGATGAACCCAACACCAAACAAAACGCTCAAGGTGCACCACACAAACTCGATCAATAGACCGTATGTATATCTTTCTCTTTTAACCTTTATTTGATATCACAAAAATACAGGTATCAAGAACTGAAAACATACATTCAAACTATC
The DNA here is from genome assembly GCF_963921235.1 of Mobula hypostoma. NCBI lineage: Eukaryota > Metazoa > Chordata > Chondrichthyes > Myliobatiformes > Myliobatidae > Mobula > Mobula hypostoma. The sequence goes on from NC_086105.1 coordinate 115,159,980, forward strand.
AAGTTCACTCCCCTCCTCTAATGTCTCTTTTATCATGCTGTCATATTCAAGTGATGGAGTACATAAAATCAGATGAATACCTTGCCGGCTAGAGCATACTATTTCATCTTTCGTTTTCTAATATTTACTTCAAATTCTCTTCCTATTATTCCCCTTTCTCTCTGGTGCTATATTATACACTATGTGATGACAACTTTCTCAAATAATGTTCAGAAATACGTTTATTACTTTAATTTAAATCGGTTTAATTTAGAAATAATCAGATTTACAACTTCTGCTTCGTGTGTTTTCCAGCCTTCAGAATATTTACAGACAGCACAGAGAGGTAACCCATAGTGTTGTCTCGCAGCTCAGTGACCTCTCCATACTTCAGTTTCCTCTCACAGCTACAAAGAGCACACTGGTGGATAAACCGACCATTGTAAATTGCACAGAGTGTGAAGTCAGGGCTGCAGTCAAACCTCCCTTGCAAAAATACAGCATACCCACAGACGCTCTGACTCATGGCTAAACACAATGGAGAAGCAACCGTTTCGATGGTATTAAGAACTGGTAGGCCAGGCATCAAGACCATGCAGCCAGCAGAACGTGCAGACTAACTCACAAACTACCCACCTGACCCCTCCATCAAGAACTTTCTGCTCTAATTGTGGCAGAGTCTGCAGGTCCAACAATGACTTCATCAGTCACCTCAAAACCCACTGAATATACTGGGAGCAAATCACCCACATTCTCAAGAGATCACTTAAGTAAAAGAAGATCATCTTTCAGAATGACAGGCAACTTATAAGATGTGAATACATTGCAGCTTACAGGTTGACAGTATACAGAGGCAATTACTTCATACCTTTACTGACTGAAATGCTGTTATCAAAAATTGCAGGACAGCCTAAGTAAAAGTAAAATTGGTTTCTGACCACTAATCAAAAATAGACGTTACAATTCATAACCTCGAATACCACCACAATAGATATGGATCTCTCAAACACCATACAGACGTATGTAATCAATAGCTTTCTTGAAACAATTTTTTGACGCAGGTAGAAAATAAGATTTAAATGAAAAAAATTCATAACTGGTCCTGTTCCTTACACTTTTCTTAATCATATATACGAAAACAAATACAGATGCATTTCAACATTAGAGATACGTTGAATTACTTTTTTCACAGAGATTACAGTTAGCAAGTAGTGAACAACATGCTGAAATCACTTCATTTTCTGTCAATATTTAAAGGTACTGTAAGTGATGGTACACTAATCTTCCTCTTCCAAGTCATGTAGAGAAGAATTTCAGCTTTCCCTCCTCAGTGTGAAAAGGGTAGAGAAGTGGTTACAAATAGAGCAGCAACACTTTTCACACCACTGCTGGATTTTAATATTAAAGCTGCTGGTTTTAGCAGTGGATTAGACACCCACTGAAGTCATGCAGAAATCTGATGGCACTTCTAAATGACTCGGCCGAAATTTATCCAGCTTGCCTTGGTTGTCCCAGAGTAGTTCACAGCTTCCCAACCTGGCTGACTGCCTTTGAATTAAAATACCAAATGACCGAAAAATTTGGAAGTTAGGTATGTTTTGCAGTGAACTAACTTGTCTATCTCAGAGGAGTGGCAGGGGAAGGATTTAAAAAAATAACCTTGGGCTAGAAATCTATCGACGTGTTTTCAGGCAGAAATGTGTCTTATTTGAGATGAGACCCCAAGATTCTCGCATTATGATGTATGGTAGGACAGGCCTCATACACAACAAATGCACGCTATAATTTTTCCTATGCTTCTTCCCCAGTACTGCAGAGTGTGATCACGGACAGAGCGCTGGGCAGTAGAAATAGCGAGACAGAGTCTGTGCATTTGAGAGGGAAGAGAGAAAGCGATAGTAAAGAGATAGAGAGGAGAAGTTTCTTGGAACTTGGCAAAAGATTCACAGGAAGTGGGGGGGAGGGCTGAAGACTGAAGTGGATTGGAAAGCAGAGTAGATGACAGGAAACTGGGTTTACTGAAGGTCATTCAAGAGGTTGGGAATGGAAGTCAAGTCCAAAAGTAAACTTTCTTATATATATTCATTTTCAGGGTCTGGATGTCCCTGAAAATGCAAATCTATTTGCTTGCCCTTAAGACAGTGATGAACCATCTTCGTGAAACCTCTGCTGACAGCACAACAGCCTTGTTGGGTAGGGAACTCCTAGACTGAGGCAGTGATGCTGCAGGACTGGTGACATATTCCCACATTAGGATTGTGCAGAACCTTCAGGGGAACCTTCCTGTGGCAGTTTTCTCAACACCCGCTGCCACCTTCTACTTGGTAGTAGAGACAAGCATTTTATGACGAGCTGTTAGATGGCCTAGACCAATAGATACAGTGCATTTTCCAAATAGTATACACTGCAGACATTGTTCACCAGCCAATCAAGCAGGCTGCTTTGTCCTAGATGGCATTCTGGTTGCAGAGAGTAATTGCCCTTGAACACTTAATGAGGCAATACTATCAGCATCCAAATTAGTTCCTTGTAAGTGGTTAAGGCATCCATCTAGTGATCTGAAGGTCGCTAGTTCGAGCCTTGGCTGAGGCAGCGTGTTGTGTCCTTGAGCAAGATACTTAACCACACATTGCTCTGCGACAACACCGGTGCCAAGCTGTATGGGTCCTAATGCTCTTCCCTTGGACAACATTGGTGGTGTGGAGAGGGGAGACTTGCAGCATGGGCAACTGCTGGTCTTCCATACAACCTTGCCCAGGCCCGCACCCTGGAAACCTTCCAAGGTGCAAATCCATGGTCTCATGAGACTAATGGGTGCCTATATTTATAAACCGTGGCAAGGCCTTGGTGTGTGGAGGTGAGTCACTCATTACAGGATCCACGGCTTCTGATCTGTTCTTGTAGATTAGAATGAAGTTAGTCAGTCCACCGAGTTTCTGGTCAATAGTTCCACCCAGAAATTGATCAGGGTGAACGTGTCAATGACAAAGCCAAGTTCCCAGAAGGATACCAGGGGGAGAAAAAGGGACGAGGAAAAGCCAAAGGGAACATGAAAGCATTGACTGATAATGCACTGCCAAGTGCCAGTGGGCATGGGTTATTGGGGATATCATCCTCAATCCAGAGTAACTACCCAAGAAGAAAATGGAGTGACACCTGAGCATACATTTCATATTTCAATTAGCAGTGAATTTAATAAATTTCATTACAATTGACATTTTTGTTCAGCAACAATGAAAATGATGAACAAGAGTCATTGGCCAGAAGAGTAAATAAATTAAACCAGAATTATTTTACCATGTACAAAATATAAAGAACAGTAAACCTGCAAAATTTAAAAAGATGAAGATAAATATTTTATCTATCCCCAAGCTGTGAAAGATATTTATTCACAAGTTCAAAACAGGAAGAATTGTACAAAGTAGCAAAAAAGAACATTAAAATAATAATAATTACTAATTTAAATTTAGAATAACACCAGCTTGTTCCACAATGGGTTTTTAGATAGTTTAGCAGCTGCTGTTTAGCACTTCAAGCAGAAGGGGACGATGCTGCTAATTCCCCATTACCTTTCTGATTCAAACACTATGATCTATGATGCAAGTTATAATTACATCATTAGCCACATATCTGTCCTGATAAAACAAACTGCACCTCCCACTTATTCAAAGCTCACAGCAGAACATTTACTCTTAAATTCAAGAGATTCTATTCTTCAGTAAATGTCAGCCTAAATGTAATGACACACAGTTTGAACAAGATAAAATCTAATTGCAGTTAAAATTAAGACAATTTTCAAAGATTATAAAATTTTAATGCTTAATGAAGTGGCAGCTATGTCTAACATGCTCTTCATTTCAAACTATCACATTTGAAGCCACTTGCATCCTGAAAAGCACTATACATGTTTTACAGTACTTGCAATTGGAAGCATATACATTGCTTAATTCTTAATCAAATGTGATTCTCCCAAATAACGGAATTTGAAGCTCCTCACCGCTAGATGAAACACTACAAATTTCCCAATGATATACTGAGAAGCAAGGTCTTGCACTTCCACAGGGACACACAAGAGAGAATTTCAGATAACTCAAAGTGAAAGACAACACGGAAAAATAGTTATTATAATCAGCTAATACTGCAGACGAGCTACATCACAAAACAAGATCAAAATAATTAGTGTAAGTTCAGTAAAACATTTTGTGAAGATACGTGTCAATACAGCAAATTTCCATGTAAACAGATATGATCATTAAAATCCCAACATTGCTGACTTGAGGTTGCCAGCTGTATAGCAAATGTTTAATTTGTAGAAAGGCATGAGATATTTGGCTAAAATTAAAATAATATGCTGTTTGACGTCCTTGGGGCAAAAAAAATGAAGATAGAAAGTGTTCTGCCAAATGAAGGAAAGCATGCCTGTAACTGATAGTTTAAAAATGTGTATCTACCAACATCAGTTAGATTTTGCATACATTCCAGAAGTTATTTGAGAGGAGATAATTCTCTCGCCTTCTGATTAAGACGCGTGGTTAAAAGGTATATTCTGCAAATACTTAAGCAGTAAAAGCATTTTTTAAATAACTTACAAATCATTCAACTATTAGATACTCTTGAAGAACCCATCAGTCTCAGATTTCTGACATTTATGATTCCCAAGGTTGAAAAAACAAATGGCCACCATCTGGTAAATTCTTAAACTGAACACAAATTACTACTTTCAAAATACAGTAACAACAAACAAGACTGAATTATGAGGAGCAGGGCAAGAAATTGCTGTCTAAATGGCTGATGCAGCATGTCAAGAATTGTTTCAGTTGTGGTCCCAAATTTGCAAACTGGTGAGGACTTAAAGCAGGGTTCCTAACCTTCTTTATGCCATGGACTAATGCCATTAAGCAAGGGATCCATAGGCCCCAAGTTGGGAACCCCTGGTTTAAAGAAAAGATCTATGGTACTGGGAGAGGAAGCAGTTGCAGGCAATAAAAGGGTGTCAAGACATTCTGGAGAATCAGGGTAGATCAATGATGGGATAGAGAAAGATAAAATCTAAATAAGTCTTAATTTAGAGGCTTTCTGCTCTAACAATGCATTACAAGACCTAGTTATCCAATTACAAGAATGTGAACAATCGTTGCTCCGGGAAAAACTGTCAAATTTCTCAAACTATGCACCAATATAGCCAGCTGGTGGCATAGTGGCATCAGTGCAGGACTTCGGAGCAAAGGCTCCCAAGTTCAAATCCAGCCGGCTCCCTTACACGCTGTCCATCCGTGCTGTGTTGAGCATTGAGCTAGCAACTTGGCCTCATAAAAATAAGAAAGCCAGCTAAGAAAACGCCATCATGACGGCGTCCTGATGACTCCACTTAGAGTTAAGGGCTTTCTTCTTCTTCATGCACCAATATAATGTCTCACAGCTCATGACCGCAAACCATCAAGTGCCTGGTCAAACTTCAAATGGACACAAAACAAATCACAAAATACTACTTTTCTCAAGCACGAAGAATCATTCATCATCATCATCATGTGCCATACTCTGCCAGAGCCTCAGCGACCACTTTCTTCCACTGCGATCTGTCGGCAGTCAAACCTCTTGCATTGCTGGCGGTGAGGCTGGTCCACTTCTTGATGTTGGCGATCCAGGTTGTCCTCTGTCTGCCTCGGGAGTGGCTTCCTTCTACTCTGCCTTTAAGCACAGCGCGTTCCAGTGTCTCATCAGTTCTTGAGATGTGTCCGAAATAGAGAAGTATCATTACATTATCTAATTCCTAAGCCCATTTGACCAAAGCTGTTAATAACATTTTCAGCGACTAGAATTCAGTGAATATAACTATAAATTATCCCTTCACAAATTTAAGACATGTTTCTCGAGCAATTAGGGTTACGAAATGAGAGTGGAATGGAGAAAGAGAATGTAAACATCCTTTTCAAATTCCATCTAGGATATGAAGGGAAACATGATTTCAAGCAAAACATGCAAGAGCAAACTGATCCCAACTGTCATAAGAAATATTATTACAAACAAAATGTATGTCTGACAAGTGAAAAACCAGTACTGGGGACATATTGAAAGCTGATAATTAATTTCCTCAATGAACTGAGAAATCATTTTGGTCCAAAAATCAGAACGTTAAAATTAGAGGGAAGAGCAGAGCACCAACATTAAAATTTGAGAGAGTTAGATCAAGAAATATGCCTATCAAAGGGAAAAAAATTCAAATGCTGCATTTATAAGGAAAATGACACTCTGGTTATGATGCTCAGCAGAGGAGAGGCTGCTCTGATAACCTCATATCCTCTATTTAACACAGCAAGCTCAGAGCTGCAGTTTGAACAAGGAAGACCAATATTTCAATAATTCTCAAGATACCACCTTTAAATCTAAATGATCTCTTACAGGCCAGATCAAGTAATTCAAGGAATTAGTATTTTCTCATTATGTTTCCATGTGGCCTCTAATAAATGAAAGAACAGTGGTACACAGTGGTACAGCTAGTAGGCTTGCTGTCTCATATTTCCAATGACCAGAGTTTAATCCTGATCCGTGTGGAGTCTGCAAGTTCTCCGAGGCCATGGAAACGTAACTATCCAATAGGGTCTACACTAGCTTTCCTCTCAGTGCTCCTGGTTCCATTCACTTCTAAAGGTGCACTGATTAGTAGCTTAACTGGCAATTGTAAATTGTTCCCCATATGTGGGTGAGTTACAGAATTGAGAAAGGGATGTAGGGTTGGATTAAATGGATACTTGATCGGCATGGACTCGGTATGCTGATGGGCTAGTTCGCATAATATGCGACTCCATGTCATCTTAATGGCTCCTAAATCTCTGGTGAAATTGACCCTGGCAACATTGCTATTAAGTCAGCTGACTACAAACTACAGTACCCGGTATCTCTGCTGATCGAAATCTGCGATTCTGGTTAAAGGCCACAAAGTTTCTCGGTTGCGATGGGCCTTGGCCAATATGCATGCTCTTTAAATGGTCATCACAAAAGAAATCAACATCTAGGGTTGCCAAATGTCCCGTATTAGTCAGGACATCCCGTATATTGGGCTAAATTGGTTTGTCCTATACAGGACCGCCCTTGTCCCGTATTTCCCCCGCTAAGGTAGAGAGTTCCTATGAAACCATTCGTAAGCCGAAATGGTGTAAGGCGATGAAGCAATTACCATTAATTTATATGGGAAAAACTTTTGAGCATTCCCAGACCCAAAAAAAACGTACCAAATCATACCAAATAATACATAAAACCTAAAATAACACTAACATATAGTAAAAGCAGGAATGATATGATAAATACAGAGCCTATATAAAGTAGAAATAATGTATGTACAGTGTAGTTTCATTTAACAGAATCGGGAAGATTAAGCCAAAACCGACTTGTAGAGGAAAAAAAAACTGGCATGCACACACATGCGCACCGCGGAAGGCTTCCTGGTTGTGGTAGTCTTTCTCGGGGTAAACACAAGTGTCCCGTACTGACTGCTACTTTTGTCCCTTATTTGGGAGTGAGAAAGTTAGCAACCCTACCAACATCATACAACATCACAACAGGTAAGTAGCAAAATCCATGCATTCTTATAAAGGTTAGGTCTATTTTTGCGCAGGTAAAAGGATGGTTAAACAATCACTATTCTAGTACTACAGCAAACTTCAAAGAGTGCAAGTAGACCCAGTATAAAGATATTCTGGGTTGGGACCCATCAACAATGCTCATTAAGTTGCTGTGCCGAAAACGTGAAAGCAATTTCATGCACACCTCAACGTAATCACAAGTTTTTAATTGCCACAAGATGCACTCCTTAAACTTTTATGTAAATAAGTTTACCATTTAAAAGCATCTAAACTGTATTAATAGAAATCCTTACGCATTCTTCACTAACAGACTTACCTTGAGTACCAGATACTTTCCATTCTTTCAGCCTCAGAGCTGACAATGCATTCCCAATCCTCAATAATCACTGTTCTCATTGTAATTATTCCATAATAGCTCACACTTCTGAGACTTTGCCATTACTTAAATTAAACATTGCAAATGGACTTTCAAGAACAGTGAATTATGTGCAATTACTTATAGGGGTCTTAATAGGTGCAGTCGGGATTATTTTGGAAACGGTGCCAAAGTGGTTCTATGTAATTAGTTCATTAAAGGACTACAGAAAACAAACGATTAAAAAGATAACGTGACAGATAAATGGCTACACATTGATGTGATGTACTTGGGTTTTCAGGAGGCATTCAATGAGGTGGCACAGACGGCTTGTTAAAATTCAAGAGTCTGGTACAAGCTGAATGCAGAAACAAAGCTTTAAGATCAATGTGTTATAGAAGAAGTGAAAGTGGACCTATCCAATAGAGTCCACGCTAGGTTTCTACACTTCAAAAAGAAAATGAAGCCTCATATTTTGACCCCTTATTGTGGTACCTTTGATCATTAACTTAAAATGCATGCTGTTTCTCTCCACACAGTTGTGATTCAACTTACTGAGTTTTCCCACTCTCAGTTTTATTCATCGTCAACGTACCACAATAAGGGGTCAAAATATGAGGCTTCATTTCAGGACTGCATTGTGCAATTGCCTTGGGACTGGTCAAGCTTGCCCCATAAGAGGAGCACTGAACCAATGAGGTGTATGTTTCAGAGGGTCTGCAGCCAAGCAGACCAAAATAAAGGCTTACATTGGACTTCAACGACCCCTACACTGTACTTTGAAACATGGATAAGATAGCAAAGTAGAGGAATTTCAGTGCATTTGGCTTTACTAAGTCTCAGAAAATAAATGGCCTTACAATTAAGTAAAATCTTAAAATTGCAGTAATTTTCAAAATAACAATGGGAAGAAAAAACTTGAAATTATATACCTAAAACATTCAGTCCCTATTGTACATTGTAGATACATGTAATGAACCCAGACTTTCAAAACTAATTTTTTTAAAATCCCATTCAAAGCAAGAGGGCAAAATAGGAGTACAATTTGGAAACTGACACAAAAGAGCAGAGATAACGTAAAAGGGTGTGAGGGAAGTATTAGCCCACAAGTGTATATTGTAGAACCGTCTCAATGCATGGTAATCAAATTCAAATCTGTCAAAACGACAGGAAGACTCAATGCAAAAAGGGAAATCCAGGCAAAATCTAACAAGCAGTTCACTATGGCATGCATTTTGGCTGATCAGTAGCAAATCTAGTTCATTCTACATGAAGCAAGAAAAACAACATGCATCAAGCAATAAAATAAACTTCATGAAGAACAAAGGTGTAATCACCATTCATCTATCACTCGCCACGTCCAGAGTGAGCCAGCACAATGAATATATACAGAACGGTGGTATAAGATTCGGCAGATGCTGGAATCTGGAGCAACAAACTGCTCAATAAACTCAGTGGGTCAAGAAGCATCTGAGTAAGGAAAGGAACTGTCACTGTTTCAGGCTGAAACCTTGCATCAAAACAGAGCAGAGGGGCAAGATGGCCAGTAATGAAGAGCAGAAGGGGAGTGGCGAGAAAGAATTCTGAGGTGACTGGTGGACTGAACAGAGGTAGGGGAGAAAAGCAGGAATGAAGATTGAAGATAGTGGGAGGTAAGTGACAGATGGAGGCAGACAGAGAGAGGGAAAAGGGGGAAAACTGATGGGGGAGGGGCATGTGACGATATGGAGCAGCTGCTGGAAGGAGATGAGCAGGAACACAAGATGCTACCAGTGCTAGATTCTGATTAATAAAGAAGATGTGAATGGGAACCATCGGGGGAGAGATAAACAGCCACTGAAATCAAATTGGGGAGGGGGGTGGCAGTGAGGGGAATCTATGTGTGAAATGGGTGGATGGAACCAGGAGAAGGAAGGGAATTACGGTGTGTGAAGAGCCACTGGATGTCGATGGGAAATGGAACAAAATAGGACCAGAGGATTTGCAGGTTGGGGAAGTGGGGGTGGGGGGGGGGGAGTGTCTGGATGAAACGTTAACTAAAATTGTAAAACTCAATATTCATACCCTCCATGTTAAAATTTCTCCAGAGTTTTGTGTGGATTACCTGATATTACTACCAATTGGTTGTCAACTGCCCAGGTGGAATACAAGATGTTGTTCCTCCACTTTGAATCCTACTAGTAGATGATACTGAGAAAGACAGGTCAGTGTGGGAATGGGAATGGGTGTTGAAATGGTCTGCCAGTAAACAATATTCTGCTGACAACAAAACAGTCCAATTCCCCAAACCATACAACTGCGTGTGTGGAAACTCTCCAACTCAGCCATCAAGCAAAAACATTTCTAACAAACGTTATGCAATTGAATCATGAAAGACACATCAGCATTGCTCAGAAGATAAAATGGCTTCTGGTTTAAGATGGCGCTGGTGAAGCACGGCAACTTCTTGCCTGTAGCTAACAAAACAAAGAAAATACTCTCTGGCAAACGATCACTGCAATCAATAGCTTGTAACTTCCCTTTCAGAGTTGAGCTTCTGAACACCTGTACGACCATGGCATTTTTGCAGTGTGAACTGAAGTTTTGAAGGTGCAGGACGGTTGTGGCATGGCATGTACGAGCCCAAACGAGGCAGCAGGGAATGAGCCAAGGTATACATACCTTGATAATAAATGTACTTGGACTTTGACTTTCTTCATTGTTTTAAAAGAGATCAGTCATGAAAAACAATTGTGGAAAAGTATGTTGTTTCTGTGAGGAGATCCTATATAAAAATAAGGCTCAGGAGTTCAAGTAAACTCTGATGGATAACTTTTCATATGACTGGACAGTAGAAAAATGGGCACAGATTCAAATATGAGACAATCAATTTGCAGTTCTTTGCCCAAAAGTTGTAATCTGAACACTGGACTTCAAATAATTGAAGAAATAGTCATAATCATAGTCATATTTTATTAATCCCGGGGGAAATTGGTTTTTGTTACAGTTGCTCCGTAAATAACAAATAGTAATAGAACCATAAATAGTAATATGTAAATTATGCCAGTAAATTATGAAATAAATCCAGGACCAGCCTATTGGCTCAGGATGTCTGACCCTCCAAGGGAGGAGTTGTAAAGTTTGATGGCCACAGGCAGGAATGGCTTCCTATGACGCTCAGTGCTGCATCTCGGTGGAATGAGTCTCTGGCTGAATGTACTCCTGTACCCACCCAGTACATTATGTAGTGGATGGGAGACATTGACCAAGATGGCATGCAGCTTAGACAGCATCCTCTTTTCAGACACCACCGTCAGAGAGTCTAGTTCCATCCCCATAACATCACTGGCCTGCAAAACCAGCAAAAACTGCAAAAGACTGAGTTGTAGAAGGGCAGGATGCTCTCCAAGATGATTCAATATTTCAGCTTCCCCGGCAACAGAGAATTCCACCCAGGATGCAGTATGTTGTTGGAAACTTATTTCAAGATTAGTGTTGCAACGTTAGTCACATAATATGGAATAGATAGGACTGGAGGTTTGTCTTCTTTCAGATCTATTTTGCCATCTTTACCACACGTTCAAACACATCAAGCATCTCTTCAGATGTAACATATACACACACACACACACACACACACACACACACACAGCCCAACACATTATGCAAAAACAGTGAAAAATTCAATATGCTCATGTACATCCAGCTGTCTTCCTTTGCACTTACAGATCGCTAAAAATGCAGAACACAAAAAAGTGGAAAATACAAGATTTTAAGATTAATAGTTTATAATCTAGAAATTTACTTTGTATTCAGACAATTTGCATGAGAGTCATATACTACTTCCACATACTGCATGGGCCTTGCATATCCCATGAACCAGACAGAAACTTCCTCTGCTAACTGACCAGTTAAGTCTTTGTAGCTCTTGTTTATATTTAACTGATCCTGCTTAACCCAGCCCTTGTTCTGCATGTATACTCCCATGGAATACGCATTTCATGGGATGCCCATTAAGCTATTTGCATGCTGCAGCCCTTCCTGAGTGAGAGCAGACTGCAAGTTTCAGAAGCTACTTCCCCACCCCAACACCGGCCTGATGATCTTCTGATAACATGTGCTGTCAAAAAGTGTTTTCTACCAATTCTGTGACTCTCTGATCAGAGATATTCAGAAATAGTTAAAATAACATTTTAAAATTAATACAGCCATATACAATTAAAACAAAAAACACATCAATTTATCTTTTTAATGACAGTCAGCAACCACACAAATGATGGAAGGCCAGATTATGTGGACACAAATGGCAGCTAGCCAGCGTTTCTGTACCAAACCCCCGAATGGCTATTAAAGTGATCAAGCTTATTTATATTTAACTACCCAACATTTAGAAAGTACAAAGAGACTTAAAAGGTCAAACATAAAACACCGGCCCATCCCAGATTTACAGTCATGTATGCCTGCCAATATTCTTCCCAACTCTGCTAAATATTTTTTATCACATCTTGTAACTATAAACTGAAAAATGTTTTATGATGAAAACAATGCTGCAAACCATCCCAATATAATCTCTAAATTAGTTAAACATTAGAGATCTTCTGCTTTAGAAGATTTCAGATTGCCATCTGTTTATATCTACACCAATGTCACCTTTTTAACTCAAATTCCACATTAATAAATATTTTAGCATAACTTTAAATGTCTGACCACTTCCTTTAGGTTTACCACTCTTCCTTTCTTGGACTCTGTCTCTCCTCTCTTAACATTGTTCAACCATGCTTTCTTTATTCTTCTATATCTTGGTTCCTTCAATCCCAATCTATTATTATACTGCCCTCCCACTCTCTACTTTAAATTCTGCTGAATAAGACCAGTTTTGTTTTTCCTGCCATTCTCCAAAAGACCCAGAGATAATCCTTTTACTGCCTCATGAAACCCAGTCTGGTCTCCACCCCATTAAGCAGGTGTTAATCTCCTTTCAATATAGCTGCATTTGCTCCTTTGAAAGACCACTATTAATCACTCCTCCTCATTGCTATACTGTAATTACCTCAATTCAGTGATGTCAATTACTACCATGTTTCTCCCACCATCACTTGTGATTTTTCAAATTTTGATGGTGTTCCAGAATTCAGGTCTCCATTATGCAGTTTAACTAGACAATTTCTACTTCAACACGCTAACGTACACTGCCAATTCCCAGACTTTGCATGCATAGACGGATAGTATTGTTAATCACACTGCAAACCCATGGACCATCATTTTTCCAAATAGCCAAATACCATTTTTGCAATGAACATGGCAAAATGATTCTTAGGTTCATCTTAAACTTCTTCCCAACTTCACAGGTTTAAAACAGGCAAAAGCAAACCTATGCAATACTGGGGAAAAAAGAACAGAGTTCAAAGTTAAACATTGCCCCAGTGTGAATCTATAGCCCCAGTGGAACAAAAAGATGGTTCAGAAAGCAAGACCGCAGGACCTCATGTACTAAAACATCATTCTGTAACATAAATCAAACAGTTTCTGCTTGGAGTTCAGAGTTAACTGACAGAATTTAATCTGTTCAACAATATCCAGATTAAAAGCAAATCTGGTCCCCAAAGTGTATTCCAAGGAGTCAATGAAGTACAGTACTTTCAAGGCTCCAATCCCTGTTCAACTGCAGGGGGGCATAACTGGCAATTGCTCACAGAAAGGTCCCATGCTTAGCAGAAATAAATAACCAGACTATTTTTATTTGGTTAAAAAAAAGGCTGGTATGCTTGATCATGTTTGCTGTTGTGTGCTGGGGCAGCAGGCTGAGGGTAGCAGACACCAACAGAATCAACAAACTCATTCGTAAGGCCAGTGATGTTGTGGAGATGGAACTGGACTCTCTCACGGTGGTGTCTGAAAAGAGGATGCTGTCTAAGTTGCATGCCATCTTGGTCAATGTCTCCCATCCACTACATAATGTACTGGGTGGGCACAGGAGTACATTCAGCCAGAGACTCATTCCTCCGAGATGCAGCACAGAGCGTCATAGGAAGTCATTCCTGCCTGTGGCCATCAAACTTTACAACTCCTCCCTTGGAGGGTCAGACACCTTGAGCCAATAGGCTGGTCCTGGACTTATTTCCTGGCATAATTTACATATTACTATTTAACTATTTATGGTTTTATTACCATTTAATTATTTATGGTGCAACTGTAACGAAAACCAATTTCCCCCAGGATCAATAAAGTATGACTATGACTACATTGGCCTGTATACCAGTAGAACTTCCCTTGCTTTAAGAGCCGCACAGGGATATATCTAAGTGGAGCCAGAGTCACGAACAATTCAATTCTAAAAGTTAGCCCTGAAGGCTCCAGTGACTTTGTGATTCTTTGGTTGGAACTTATGCCTCTCAGCCAACGAACTGCAATCTCAAATGAAAATCAATGGAACAAGTTAAATTGAAGGGAAAAAGTGATGCTAGAACAATATGAGAAACTAAAACAGAATTAGGCCATTTGGCCCCTCCTGCCTGTTCTGATATCCAATAAGATAATGGAAGATTTTTTTTTAAAAAACCTTTGCACAAAAGCTTTCCTGCATGAACCTCAAATCTCTTGGTTCTAAGCCTGGTATTCAAACCATTGATCTTTGACTTGAATAAACTGAGCGTCTGTAGCCCTCTTGAGTAGAGAATGCTGAAGATTCACTATCCTGTCAAAGGAAAAGCTTTAATACAAAAGCAGAATAATGAAAATTTTGGAAATATGATTATCTATTCAAATAGTTTCAAACTTTTGGGGTTGGAGGACTACTTGTGTGTTAACACTGAAAGGCATGGGTTGAAACTGTTGCTGGCATTTTGTGTGCATGACACAATTGCAGCCAGGTCACTAACACAACAGTTCCACTTACACACAAGACATGAGGATGGGACTGGTTTTTAACAATAATGCAGATCATAATCAAAGGTTTACCATGGTATTACTTAAAGATATGCGTGTAATCTGGGCTCTACCTTCTTAAAACCAACATTCTTCTCTAACTTACCCCTCAGCACCTTCAGAGCCATACAATCTTCCTGATGCGTCCTCCCATTGTGAATTCTAACTTATCTTCAAGAACTGAGAGCATTGTAAGGAAAATGCCATCAATCCCCTTTCCCTCAGATGAAAATTTAAAGGCAGAATATGGAATTAATGGCAGTGTTCTTAGCAATGTGGACCAGAGGGATCCATGTCCATAGACCCTTCACAGTTGTCACACAAGTTGATAGGGTTGTTAAGAAATCATAAGGTGTGTTGGCCTTCATTAGTCGTTGGATTGAGTTCAAGAGCTGAGTGTTGTGTATTTAATATTTAAGTAGAATTTCAGTGTTATTTTAAATGTTGTTGATTAAGCACTCATATAAATAATTCATTAGGGGTTATATGTAAAAAGAAATGAATTCCATACATCATGACACTACCACGCCATACCACACTTAAAGTAAACACGAACTAAGACTCGCATCTCTCAGCTCTCTGGTTTTCCTTTTAATTACTAAAATGTTTTGAAGATACAAACCATAACAGAGAGGTGATGTTACAGTTCTGTAAAACTCTGGTTAGATCACACATGGAATATTGTGTTCATTTCTGGTCATTACAAGGAGGATGTGGAAGCTTTGTAGTGGGTGCAGACGAGATTTACTAGGATGCCATCTGGATTAGAAAGCTAGGGTTTTTCTCTTTGGAGTGAGAGGTGACTTGATAGGGAATGCACTAGATAATGAGGCATAGATTGAGTGAATAGCCAGAGACTTTCTCCAGGATGGAAATTGCTAATTTGAGAGAGCATAATTTTAAGGTGATTGGAGATCGGGTGATGTCACAAATAAGTTTCTTTTACATAGAGTAGTGGGTGCCTGGAACACCCTGCCAGGGGTGGTGGTAGAGGCAGAAACATTAGGGACCTTTACAAAATTCTTAGGTTCATGAATGACAGAAAATAGAAAATGGAGGACTACATAGGAGGGAAGGGTTAGATTGACTCTGGAGTAGGTTAAAAGGTTGGTGTAACATCGTGTGCTGAAGGGCCTGTACTGTGCTGTAATATTCAATGTCCTATGTTCTAAAATTGTAACAAGATTGCCAAAGACTCCCAATTGGAAGTTTCCAGAGTTTCTGGGCAACAGAAAATGGTTGCAAAGTAATTGTCATTTATCATTCATGGAAGCAAAAAATCAAATTGCAAATACTAAAAAAAAGGAAATGCAAAGCAATTGAACTTCCATTTAGTTGTTGTTTTAATGTACATAGGGAAACAGGAGAGATTTGAAAAATACTGGTCAATAGGAAACAAAATTTAGCAAGCTATAAAAATGTTTGCATTGAACTTTGCAAATCAAAAATGTGCATCTGAATGATTTTAATACTTCATAAATGTTTTCAAAAAGTCTACCAAACTGAACTGTTTAGCTGAACTGCTATTTAGCTAACCTGCTATTTTATCAAGGTAGAAGTAAAAAATAAATTCAACTTTAGTGGACAGATGTACCTGTACTCAGAAAATTGGTCCAAGTTGCAATTTGCACAAAGTTTAAGATAAAAATTGAGTTTAATTTCAAAAAAGTTTAAATAATACAGAAATTATTATGCTGTGTAAACATGAATACACTGGCAGTTACTAGACACACTTAAAAACAGCTAAAACCCAGAAATAATAGGAGCTGGATCAGATACACCAACTTGTTGCCAAGGATACCAAACCAGCTGTGTCAGGTCACAAATATGAATAACTGATTTCAGAATCCTGCAATAAACTTTCATACTCTAAGTGTAAAAGGAGTATATAAAAGAGTAGCCAAGGAAAAACAAAAGTTAGCCCTAAGTGGTAATCTATATGTTTATCCAGCTGATGTGGGGCTATATTTCTCATTGTACTTAAAACAAGAAGACATAGAAGGCAGTAAATTCAGGGAGAGTAGCTGGCCAATCTGGAACTGATCAGTATTAAGAAAGAGGAAGTGTTGGATGTAATGAGATATATACAGGATTGATAAATGCCCAGAGCCAGATGAGATCTATCCCAGGTTTCTATAAGAAGCAAGGAAGAAGACAGCTGGGGCTCTGGGGGAGACTTTTGCTTCTTTGTTCGATACAAGTGAGGTACAAGTGAGGATAGTTAATGCTTTTTCCTTCATTTAAGCAGCGGGGCAGGGCTAAGCTCGTTAACCACAGTCTGGTGAGCCCCATGTCAGTGGTAACAGGATTATTGGAGAAAATCCAAAGGATAGAATTGCAGTACAATTGGAAGGCAAAGGGGTGATCAGGGATAGTCAGCATAATTTTTTTTGGGGGGGGGGGAACCTGCCTCCCTAATTTGACCAAGATTCTTTTTTGAGGATATGACTGAGAAGGTTAATGAAGATAGAGCAGTAGATATTGCATATATGGACTTTAATAAGGCTGTTGACAAAGTCCCACATGCAAGTCTGTACCAGAAGATGAAGGCACGTGGTAATCAAATAGGAATATACACGGTAAGTGATAGGGCACAAAGGAATGCTGATCAAAAGGCAGATGATAGGGTTTAAATTCTCAGTTCCCTGGTCGATAGGTGGTGAAGATAGGATACAGAATATAAAATTTGGGACATTACGTTACAACTTTACATAACACTGGTTTCAACCACACCTAGACTTCGCTCCACGGAAGATACATCAAAAGTAAAACAATGCAGGTTTAAGGTGAGAGGAAGGAATTTTAAAGGAATTTTGAGAAGAAAGTTTTGTTTTAAACATAGGGAGAGTTTGATATCTAAAGTCAGAGGCAAACAATATGTTCAAGAGACATTTAGACATGCATTTAAACAAGCAAGATATAGAAGGATACACATGTAATGCGAACAAGTGGCATTAGGGTAGCAAAACAATCAGTGTCTTATGTGCTGGGCTGAAAGGCATGTTCCTGTGCCCACAACTCAAGAACTTTCTGTCATATGCACTAACAGCAGGAAAAATCAGCAGCAGCAGGACCACCTCAAGGGTTTATCCACACTTCAGTTCCAAGTTGCTGGGCATCAATATCTCTCAGAACCTAACCTGGTCGCAACATATTGATGCCATTGAAAAGAAGGCCAATCAGCAGCTATATTTCATTAGGAGTTAGAGAAGATTTGGTTTGTCACCTAAAACACTAAAAAACTTCTATAGATATATCGTGGAGAGCGTTCTGACTGGCTGCATCACCGTCTGGGATTGGTGGGGTGAGGGTGTGGGGGGGGGTGGCTACTGCACAGAATCAAAGCAAGCTGCAGGAAGTTGTAACATTAGTTGCTCCATCTCGGATACCAGCCTCTGTAGTATCCAAGACATCTTCAAAGAGCAGTGCCTCAGGAACGTGGTGTCAATCATAAAGGACACCCATCCCCCAGGGCAATATTACCATCAGAAGCCTGAAGGTGCACACTAAGCAACTCAGGAACAGCTTCTTCTCTTCTGCCATTCAATTTCTAAATGGACTTTGAACCCATGAATACTACCTCACTACTTTTTTTAAAAATGTGTATATATATATATATATATATATATATATATATATATATATATATATATATATATATACACACACACTGTATATACACACACTTACTGTAATTCAGTTTTTTCTATATTTATCACGTATTGCATTGTACTCCTAACTCAAAGTTAACAAATTTCACAACATATGCCAGTGATATTAAACCTGATTTTGATTCTACATTCACTGCCAGCAACAGCTGAAGTTCTACATGATTCAATTTTTTTTTTAAAGTTGTTCCATGTTTCAAGACTGCAGCACATGGTGCAAAAGATACTTGGCTATGAGGCTTCAAAGGCTTCTGAACAAGACTGCTGTTTCCATATATGGATAGATTATTGTACATTCCTTTTGTAACACAATTAAATTGGAAAATGAGCAGGAGTCCCTACCCTTTCTAGGCTCTCTACCTGCATATCATTAAAGAACAATGAGTAAGATGCATGTTTCAATAAACTGCATCACTGTACAACTCTACCAGCGGTGCACATAGTAGAACTGCTGCCTCACATGCAGGAGACAGTGTTCAATGCTGACCTTGGATGCTATCCGCTTGACACTGCCACGCCTTCCCTGTGACCTCAGTTCTCCAGATTCTTCCCATGTCTCAGTTGTAGACTCTACCCCTCTCTACAACTGTGATTTATAGAAGTTTGTTATTCCCATCTTTGAGTACCACTTTATTCCATCTATTGACTGATCAGATATTGAAAACTCCAAGTGTACATATTTTATAACACATGCAGTTTGAGAAATAATAACTGTGCAAAATGAATCCAAATGCAAGTAGAGTGGATTCCAGTTCATTGGGATACATCAGGACCAGTACACTTTGGCCCATTGAAGTCGCGACCCCAATAGATCAAAGTTTCATGGAAATAGTTAAAAAGATATATTAAAAAGACAAACTAAGCAACAAATTATGTACTTAAATAAAATACAGCACAAAGTAAAACACTACCAATACTACTGCACTACAATAACACTGTGTATTAGTTCCTAATACTTATCAATGGAGGAATTCATCCACGCCACTTTCTTTGAACTGTAAAACTTTCTACAGGAGCACAATTGAGAGCATCCTGACAGGTTACATCATTGCCTGGTATGGAACTGTAATTCCCTCAATCCCAGGGCTCTATAGAGAGTGGTGCGGACAGCCCAGCGCATCTGGAGATGTGAACTTCCCACTACTCAGGGCATTTACAAAGACAGGTATGTAAAAAGGATAACTGGGGACCCAAGTCACCCCAACCACAAACTGTTTCAACTGCTACCATCTGGGAAACTGGACTACAGTATAAAAGCCAGGACCAACAGACTTCAGGACAGCTTTTCCACCAGGTCATCATACTAATTAATTCATGCTGATACAATTGTATTTCTGTTATATTGACTGTCCTGTTGTACATACTATTTATTATAAATTGCACATTGCACATTTAGATTTTTAGTCCTCATGTATATGAAGGGTACAAGTAATAAAGTCAATTCAATGAACGAGCATGGACACCTAGTGCAGATAATGGACTGCCTTCATATAACACTGCCGATGATTACATCCTCCAAATTCTAACTTTCATTGTAATAGTTAAGATGATTGCCAATACCTTCAAATACTTCGTAGTTTCTAATTTGCTAAACGAGTGAAATTGCTTCATTTTCACTCTTGACTTGTTTCTGGCATCTCCAAAATGCTTGAAACCGCAGTGAGCAAAAGTTTTAAATTGCCAATCTGATTATTTCTCACCAACTATCAGAGACAAAACTCGCTGCTTTTTGGACACAAACACATGTAACTGACGCTATTTAAAAACTCTCCTCGAAGCACAATGCTGTATCTAATGGACACGCGACTGAACACGACTAAAGCTAGTTAGAAACTGGCTGGCAAGGCTCCTGCCCCAATTAGGCAGCATAGTGTTCCAAATAAACAAAAAGAATCCCAGCTGTTTTCTCAATTAGTTTTTTTTCTTTAAGAGTTGTCCCAAATAAGTGGCTTCCCCAATTAACCGGTGGCTCAATTAACCAGAGCCCACTGCATTTTTGGTGCAGCACTTGAAGTACTGCATTCGATAAGTGTGTGTTACCTGAAGTTTATGTAATGCACTGACAAGTTACTTGAAGCAATTAAAAGCCAAGCAATGAATGGATGCGACCAGCTCCCCACTTACGAATATTGGGAAAAGCTACCAAGCAGATTGGAGCCAATTATAAGTACAGTAGCTGATATTCTCCTTCACAGAGAAAAAAAACCACAAACTTACATGCTTATAATGGTAAACAGACCTAATTGATGCAAATCAACCAATCAGTAACATAAAAATATTAGAAATTTAATGAAGCAACGTTAAAAGAAATAAATGAAGCTTGGATTGTAGATGTGAATGAAAACAAAGTGTTATAATACAAAAACCACCAAGGCACTAACCACAAAGATTGACAGAGAATAAGAAATACAGAGAAAGCTGACCAGAATGACGGCACTTGGCGGCACAGAAGTGATGGTGCGTAAGGGAGTGGCAGGTGAGGCGATAAGAAAGTAATCATAAGAATTGTGGGTTGAAGATGACAAAAGATAGGAAAGGAGGAGAGTAGGGTCCAATTTAAATAGCAGAATGAAAATTTCATTGGGAAGGGTACTGGGAATCAGTGCTGCTTGGCATGGAAATTGGCAACAGTGAACAATTTTCCTGGCAGAAAGAGGATGGTTTTAATGTAACAAGATGAAACTTATAACGGGCAGAATATGGGCAATGGAACAGTCTGGGAGGGACATGGGCATAGATGAATGTTTCAGCAGCAGATGGGCTGAGCTTTTGACAGAAGCATTCATTGCTAAAGAGGGTGAATTAGTTTGGGCCAAAATCAAGCCACTGGATGGACACTGGATTCAACAGCAGCTGTGGAGGGAAGAGAATTGACACCTGTGGTCAAGGCCCTGCACTCTCGGCAGATGTTGTTCTGCCCAATGAGTTCATCCAGCAGGTGAGTTTGTTACAGATTCAAGCATCTGGAGTCTCTTGAGTCTTTCTTGAATGCATTTATGTTTGTGATAAAGAAGATAGAAGTTTGAATAGAATGCCAATTTAGTAAATTTACACAATCTACACTGGAAACTGGAATTATCAATGCTTAGTTAAAAGAATGTGCGATTTATCAAGGATTTATGGAGGGGAAAAACATGTCAGAAAGAATGGAAACGGGGAAGCAAATTGCAAGAGTCAGTGAAAGGGCAAAGTACAAAGGAAAAGCTTATGTCATCAATTTAGCAGCCACCCCTTGTGTCTTATGATACTGTAACCAAGGAATAAAAGTTGTGAAAACTTGGTGGGGAGGATAGGGAGGGGCAACAAAACTAGATTCACATGGGATTAGATAGAGATCATTAATAAGACGTCAATAGGAAATAAAACTTCATACTACCAACATTCTTGTTATGCTCGGACAGAACTGATAACCAACCAAAAGCAGTCCAACTGAGACAGGCAAGATACTGGAGGAAAATAATGTGATCAGTGGTTTTACAAGTGGTAGAAAATGCCAAGATGAAACTAACAAGTTAGAATAGACTTCAGCTCGAGGTCAACAACAAACCTAACTCAACATCAATGTACGATCAATTATATCATCCCTTGCATGTATTTCAAAATAAAGGCAGGAAGGAAATGACACTATTGTACTTCAGTTTGATATTGTCCTCGCCAGATAATCACCTTCATATTTCTCATGACACAGAAAAACAGTACTGGTTTCAAATTAATCCTAGCTCTCAGGAGCAATCCAACCAATCCGATTACGTGCAATTATATCCTGGCAAACTATTTTCACTCACATTCTCATTGACTCCATTCTGCCAAACAACCCCCCGCCCCCCCACAATCCACTGCCACACACAACAGTAGCCAATCAATTCAGACATTGGCTTGGAGATCAACCACTGACTGGTGGAGCCTTTGCAAGATTGAGGAAAAGAGTCTTTGAAACCTGCAACCTGCAAGTCCAATCAAGACTTTTGGTCGATCGATTAGTTGTCCCTCCTACATTACTGTATGGTGCTGAATCATGGAACATCTACAGTAAGCACCTGAAAGTCCTGGAACTATTTTATCAAAGATCCTTACCTAAGATTTTTAGGACTGGCTGCAAGGACAGACATTAATAACACCAGTGTACTGGAGGAGACCAACATGAACAGCAACCTCCCCATGATAAAACACCAACTCCGATGATAGGTCACGTCAGCCAGATGCCGAACTCGCGTCTCCCCAAACAGACCATTACTCCAGTTAAAGGATGATCAGTGAGCCCCTGGTGGGCAAAGAAATGCTTCAACAATACCATCAAAATCAGCCTGAAGATACTAAACATTACATTAAACACTGGGAGGACATCGCATTCAATGGACACACCCAAAGGAAATCTCTTCAACAGGGAGCTGTGTTACATGAGCGCAACCTCCCCTGTACCACAGAGAACAAGCGGCAGCTGCGAATGGCGAGACTGAACACCAGCCACAGCCACCACTTACTCGTGTCCACACTGCACCAGAATATATGGATCCTGGATCAGACTCTACAACCACCTGAGGATCCACTTACAGACAACTCCAGCATCCTACTTGTCTAGAGTGATTGCACTATAACCTACAAATCAGCACATGCTTGGAATGTGGGAAAATTGCAACACAATCATGTTTCGAACAAGTAAGCTGCACAGAAATAGCATCCACAGAGTGAACCCAGACCCCTGGGGCTGAGAAGGACCTGTACTGACCAGTGTACCATGATGTCAGCCATTTACACATGGTTGCTGAAGAACCATGAGGAACAGTGGGCACTGTTCCTCTATTTGGGTCACACAGCCCAAGATTAGATGTCAATACACGAAGTGCTATTGCAGAAGTGGATCAGTTCAAATTGAAGGTTAAATTTTATACTTTATAGACAATATACAGCCATTGAAGTTCTTTTAATAAAACAGTTAATTAGCAAATTAATTATTGAAAGAGAAACTTTTAACTTTGAAAATTTGACTTTTCAACAATTTTTGGAACCTTCCTTCTCCAAGCTGTATCAGCAATGTGTTCTTCATAACAAACCTACAATTTCAGAAGCATAGTACAGCAATTAACTGGATTATAAATAACCTGCTGCAGATGCCAAAGAAAGTCGAATTATTTGCAGTTAGCTGAATTACCACGGCTGCAGAGGATAAGCATTAGTGAAGCCCTAAAGCGGTGAACAACTATTCTTGGAAGCTTTTTTTTAAAAAAAGCTGTCACATTCCTATTAGTAGATATGAATGGCAAGGTGCATTGTCAAGCTCATGATACATTTTGCCATTAGAAGGGAATACCAGACATGACTCAGCTGAAACCACTTTGGAAGAGACCTCTTTGTTGGCATTTTTGTCAAGCATCTACATTAAAGATATAAAAGTGGCTCATGGTTATTTTGATAAACATCATAAAACCAATGCCATATTAAAGTAAAATATTTCTTAACTACAGCTAGAGAGCCTTCCTTCTCACAAATATGCAAGCACTGAGTTATTTTAAACAAGCTTGTATTTCAGAAGCATAGTACAGAAATTAACTGATTTGAAAACCATGATAGTTTACTGAAAGAGTCGGTAACATTGGAGGAGAATGATGCCAAGATACATCCTAGGATGTGCTGGGTCACATTATCAGTGATTTAACCCGAGATCATCTGGTGTTTTGGGTCTTTCAACATCAGTCTCGCCCAGGCAACCCAGCCAGGGTTGATCAGGCCCTGGCCTGTGTCCCAGCAGCCTCTGTGATGGTCCAGATGGTTCTTTTCTTTGCAGTCCCCGTAACGCCAAAGGGAGAATAGGCACTGCAGAGCGAGCAGCCAGCAAAACCTCTACAACCCACCTCTAAAAGCTGGCATTGTACCCTCCATCCATCACTGGCACTGCTCTACCAGCTCCTGGTATTCTGCTTTCTTATATTCAAATGCCTCCTCAACCACGTCTTTCCAAGCCACGGTTCTATCATGACCACCTGCTTCGAGTTTTCTGACAGGTCAGGCCTCAGGGATGATGAAGCGATGAAGTTAAAGAATTTTAATTGTTTCCCAAGATCGACTTTCAGTTGCCAGTCAAAATAGTAAAGCACAGAACAATGAAATACATAGCCCACTGCTCTACTCTCTCTACACCAATGACTGTGTGGATAGACAGAGCTCCAATGCCATCTATAAATTTGCTTGTTGCCAGAATTTCAGATGGTGACAAGGAGGCATAAAAGAGTGAGATAGATCACGTGGTTGAGTGGTGTCAAAATAATAGCAACCTTGCACTCAACATCACTAAGACCAAGGAACTGATTGTGGATTTCGGGAAAGTGAAGTCAAGGGAACACAAACCAGTCCTCATTGAGGGATTAGCAGTGAAAAGGGTGAGCAGTTTCAAGTTCCTGGGTGTCAACGCCTCTAAAGATCTATTATGGGCCCAAATTACTTTTGCAATTACAAAGAAGGTACGACAGCAGCTATATTTCACTAGGAGTCTGAAAAGACTTGGTATGTTAGTTGCAGATGAACCACGGAGAGCATTCGAACTGGCTGTATCACCATTTGATATGGAAGGGCCACCACACAGGATTGGAAAAAGCTGCAGAAAGTTGCAAACTCAGCCAGTCCATCGTGGGCAATAGTCTCCCCAGCATCAAGGACAAATCAAAAGGCAATGCTTCAAAATGGCGGCATCCATCAATCAGGACTCTCATCACCCAGGACATGCCCTCTTCACATCACTACCATCAAGGAGGATGTACAGGAGCCTGAAGACATGAACTTAATGTTTTAGGAACAGCTTCTTCCCCACCGCCATCAGATTTCTGAACAGACAGTCAGCCCATGTACATTACCTCATTTTTTCCCCTCTTTTTTGCACTATTTATTTAATTTTTATATATATATTTCTTGTAATTTATATTTTTTGTGCATTACAATGTACTGCTGCTGCAAAACAACATTTTACAATGTATGCCAGTGAGATTAAACCTGACTATGATTCTGAAATGAACCTAATGTTCTATAGCTGAACAAAGTATAGAAGCAACTCTTGTAACCAATTCGTAAAAGACAGAAAAGAATGATATAATGATGATGATGAACTATTTACATTTACCTAACAGGTGACCCACGTGTTATGGCCATTTGAGTAAAGGATTTTCAGTCTTAAAGAATACACAAATCACTCCCAAAAATTGAGATACGGAATAAAATTTAGTGCCTGTATTTATGTGAAGAAAAATAAACAGACAACTCTTTATTTTTGTTTTCAACACATTTCTCTTAATGGATGCACAGATGACACAGCTTCAGGTCGCAGAAAATCATGAAAAGGGCCATCCTTCAGGAACACAACTTTCCTGTAACATGGAGATCATATGCATAAACTTCTAATTCGCGGAATCAAAACACTTATTACAAATTTTCAGTGCAATTGCTTGGCATATTTAAAGACAAGAGCTTTTGAAGTGAATGAAGAAGAAACAGCTTTATCCAACCTAATTGATAAATTCCACGCAAGTATCATATGCATATTTTGAAGTACTGTTCTGTTACAAAGCAGTCACGACAGCAGCTAAATTTCATTTTGAGAATGTGGAGAATTGATGTGCCACCAAATAAACTTGCAATTTTCTACTGAAGTGCTGTGGGGAACATTCAAACCGGATGCATCACCGCCTGGTATTGGTCGTTGGGGGGGGGGGCGAGGAATATGGGCAGCAGGGAAGACACGGCACTGAATCAAAAGAAGCTGCAGAAAGTTGTGAAGTCAGTGAGCTCCATCATGGGCACTAGCCTCCACAGCATCCAGGACATCTTCAAGGAGCGATGTTCCAAAAAGGACATGCCCTCTTCTCATTGTTGCCATCAGGGAGGAAGTACAGGACCCTGAAGGCTCACACTCAGTGGTTCAGGGACAGCTTCTTGCCCTCTGCCATTCGACTGCTGAATGGACATTGAACCCATGAACACTATCTCTACTCTTTTTTTGCCTGCTTATTTAACTATTTATACTTATTGTAATTCACAGTGTTTATTATGTATCGCAATGTACTGCTGCCACATAACAAATTTCATGACATTTGCCAAAGATATTAAACCCAATTCTGATTTTCAATTTGCATATTAAGAAATTTGACTTAGCAAAATCTGTTGCTGTTCACCCTAATATCAGTGACATTCCCCATTTCCAACTAAGAGTGGTCTCAATCTTCCCTTATTGTTCACCCGTAGTTAAACATGGAACAAACTACCCCAAAAGACCGAGTAAAATACAGTTTAAAGAATCCACGCTTACTGATTTTACTTTCAATGACCTGCCTGGTTTAAAAGTTTTACTCTTTTGCAAAGAGACAGCACTTACCTGTCCAGCTCTCGGCTCCATCCCTCCCACTCCTGTCTTCTCCTATCATTTTGCATCTCCCCCTCCCCCTCCAGCTTTCAAATCCCTTACTCACTCTTCCTTCAGTTAGTCCTGACAAAGGGTCTCGGCCTGAAACGTCGACTGCGCCTCTTCCTATAGATGCTGCCTGGCCTGCTGCGTTCACCAGCAACTTTGATGTATGTTGCTTGAATTTCCAGCATCTGCAGAATTCCTGTTGTTTGCGTTTAAATTCACTACTGCGAAGCCTCTTCCGGTGATGCCTACACCGAAGAAGTTTAGATCCTCTCTTCGACGGGAGTTCAGTGAAACCATCTCTCACTGCTCCCCATCTGTGATTTCTTCGGCTCTTCAACTTTTCGACCAGACTTTGACTCAAACTCGCTATCACTGCCATGTATCCTTTCTTGGAACGTGCCTCCGTCGCCAACTTACTCCAGTTGGCTTTAGGATTCGTTTCCAAGCCTCTCAATTTGGACCTTCTGAGGATCCCAGGTACTCACATTTCATTGACTCTGCCTCTCGCCGCTTCTCCCGTCAAGCTCTGAAGGCGACGCTCTCCGCCATGAGGAGGTACTTGGTGTCCCTATCCCAGACCCTTCCACACCTTCGGGACACTTTCTTCGCCGTCTGTAATGGTCCTACCCGCTATTTCATCCTCCGTCGGATCCACGCCTGCAATCGCCGTTTCTTTGACTTTGTCATGTTAGGCAAAGATCGCAAGATCCTACATCTACGGACTCCAGAGCCTGCTGGCCCCGACGCTAGCAGGCATGAACTTTCGGTTGCGGCCTCTGCCGTTGATCTCGGCGGCTCCAACACCTCAGGACATATTCAAAACCCGGACTCCAGCAACGACCATGGAGACATTCAAAGCGATCGCGCAACCACCAACTGCGACTCCAGCCTTGAACTCCAGGCCGGGTCTTTATGTGCTGCTGTTGTGACTCCCGTCTCCCCTTCCCCCACCACCACTCCGCAGCCCCGTCTTCCTCAGATCCCACCGTCAACTCCTGGGCCCTCAGAGGCTCCATCTTCCTCTCACCCCAACCCTCCCCTCTCCACTGACACCCCCAGCCTCCCCCCTCCCCCCTCTGATCCCAGCTCTCATCCGTGCCGGGTCTTTACCATCCCCTCCGACCTTCAACTGTCGGAGGCAGAACGCTCTGTTCTCAGTAAGGGCCTCACGTTTGTCCCCCTTCGCCCACACCTCAGCGAGTTCCGTGTTTGCCACGATGCGGAACTTTTCTTCCGCCGTCTCCGTCTCCGAGCCTACTTCTTCGGCAAGGACTCTTCCACCCCCACCGATGACCCCTTCTCCCGTCTTCAACCCTCCTCTTCTTCATGGACACCCCGCTCTGGTCTTCTGCCTGCTCTGGATCTCTTTATTGCCAACTGCCGACGGGACATCAACCGTCTCGACTTTACCGCACCTTGTCCCCATTCCAACCTCACTCCTTCGGACCGCTCTGCTCTCCACTCCCTCCGCACTAATCCTAACATTATTATTAAACCCGCTGATAAAGGGGGTGCTGTTGTAGTCTGGCGTACTGACCTCTACCTTGCCGAGGCACAGCGACAACTCGCGGATACCTCCTCTTATTTACCCCTCGATCGTGACCCCACTAAGGAGCACCAGGCCATTGTCTCCCACACTATCAACGACTTTATCCGCTCAGGGGATCTCCCTTCCACTGCTACCAACCTTATAGTTCCCACACCCCGCACTTCCCGTTTCTACCTCCTACCCAAGATCCACAAACCTGCCTGTCCTGGCCGACCTATTGTCTCAGCTTGCTCCTGCCCCACCGAACTCGTTTCTGCATACCTCGACACTGTTTTATCACCCCTTGTTCAATCCCTTCCGACCTATGTTCGTGACACTTCTCACGCTCTTAAACTTTTCGATGATTTTAAGTTCCCTGGCCCCCACCGCTTTATTTTCACCATGGATGTCCAGTCCCTATATACTTCCATCCCCCATCAGGAAGGTCTCAAAGCTCTACGCTTCTTTTTGGATTCCAGACCTAATCAGTTCCCCTCTACCACCACTCTGCTCCGTCTAGCAGAATTAGTCCTTACTCTTAATAATTTCTCCTTTTGCTCCTCCCATTTCCTCCAAACTAAAGGTGTAGCTATGGGCACCCGTATGGGTCCTAGCTATGCCTGCCTTTTTGTTGGGTTTGTGGAACAATCTATGTTCCGTGCCTATTCTGGTATCTGTCCCCCACTTTTCCTTCGCTACATCGACGACTGCATTGGCGCTGCTTCCTGCACGCATGCAGAACTCGTTGACTTTATTAACTTTGCCTCCAACTTTCACCCTGCCCTCAAGTTTACCTGGTCCATTTCCGACACCTCCCTCCCCTTTCTAGATCTTTCTGTCTCTGTCTCTGGAGACAGTTTATCCACTGATGTCTACTATAAGCCTACTGACTCTCACAGCTATCTGGACTATTCCTCTTCTCACCCTGTCTCTTGCAAAAACGCCATCCCCTTCTCGCAATTCCTCCGTCTCCGCCGCATCTGCTCTCAGGATGAGGCTTTTCATTCTAGGACGAGGGAGATGTCTTCATTTTTTAAAGAAAGGGGCTTCCCTTCCTCCACTATCAACTCTGCTCTTAAACGCATCTCCCCCATTTCACGTACATCTGCTCTCACTCCATCCTCCCACCACCCCATTAGGAATAGGGTTCCCCTGGTCCTCACCTACCACCCCACCAGCCTCCGGGTCCAACATATTATTCTCCGTAACTTCCGCCACCTCCAACGGGATCCCACCACTAAGCATATCTTTCCCTCCCCCCCCCTCTGCATTCCGCAGGGATCGCTCCCTACACAACTCCCTTGTCCATTCGTCCCCCCCATCCCTCCCCACTGATCTCCCTCCTGGCACTTATCCGTGTAAGCGGAACAAGTGCTACACATGCCCTTACACTTCCTCCCTTACCACCATTCAGGGCCCCAAACAGTCCTTCCAGGTGAGGCATCACTTCACCTGTGAGTCGACTGGGGTGATATACTGCGTCCGGTGCTCCCGATGTGGCCTTTTATATATTGGTGAGACCCGACGCAGACTGGGAGACCGCTTTGCTGAACATCTACGCTCTGTCCGCCGGAGAAAGCAGGATCTCCCAGTGGCCACACATTTTAATTCCACATCCCATTCCCATTCTGACATGTCTATCCACGGCCTCCTCTACTGTAAAGATGAAGCCACACTCAGGTTGGAGGAACAACACCTTGTATTCCGTATGGGTAGCCTCCAACCTGATGGCATGAACATTGACTTCTCTAACTTCCGCTAGGCCCCACCTCCCCCTCGTACCCCATCTGTTACTCTTTTTTATGCACACATTCTTTCTCTCACTCTCCTTTTTCTCCCTCTGTCCCTCTGAATATACCTCTTGCCCATCCTCTGGGTCACTCCCCCCCCCCGTCTTTCTTCCCGGACCTCCTGTCCCATGATCCTCTCGTATCCCCTTCTGCCTATCACCTGTCCAGCTCTCGGCTCCATCCCTCCCCCTCCTGTCTTCTCCTATCATTTTGCATCTCCCCCTCCCCCTCCAGCTTTCAAATCCCTTACTCACTCTTCCTTCAGTTAGTCCTGACGAAGGGTCTCGGCCTGAAACGTCTACTGCGCCTCTTCCTATAGATGCTGCCTGGCCTGCTGCGTTCACCAGCAACTTTGATGTATGTTACTTACTCCTAAGACTGCTTCAGCAGAGGGCCAATTGCCCTACAGGACAGCACTGGGCAGCTCCACAGCAAGAAAGGGGTCACCCACATCACTCCACTGTGCCCTCTAACTCTCAGCACACCAACTGCATTTACCACATTCCCTTTGGTCTAGGTATAGCACACAAGCACAAGACAGGAAACAACGAGGAAACTCTGAAGTTATCCAAAATGATGCCAAGAAATTTGACTCAAACATTAAATGCATTGCAAGCCAATAAAGTAATGCCTTGCTTGGTTCCTGCAGCCAAAGGAAGGACAGAAACTCAGTCTGTAACTTCAGTTAAACAGATGAACAGATCCTAATGCAGCTTACAACTCAGGCATTGACTAATTTAGCAAATTGAATCGTAAGCTGTCCTGGAATTACTTAGTGTGTCTTGATTACACAGAAGAAACTTCCAAAAACATTTCCTGCTATTTCAGAAACAAAACCTAGCTTATTATCACTGACATATGTCGTGAAATACGGTGTTTTGCAGCAGCAGCACAATGTAATATACTAAAAAATGTTAAGATATAAAAATATAAAAAAGTAGTGCAAAAAGAGAGCGAAGTAGTGTTCAGGGAACATTCAGAAATCTGAACACTCAGGCTCCTGTACCTCCTCTCTGACGGTAGGAAAGAGAAGAAGGGATGTCCTGGATGGCAAGGGTCCTTAATGATGGATTGATTACACCTTCTTGAGGCATCATATTAGTGGGGGGGACCAAGTGCTCATAATAGAGTGGAGCTAGCTGAGCCAACAACCCTCTGAAGCCTTCTCCGACCATGTGCATTGTCCATAACAGACAATGAATGATACAGCCAAAAGAATGCTCTCCACAATACATCCGCTGAAATTTGCAAGAGTCTTTGGTGACACACCAAATTTCTTCAAACTCCTAACGAAATATAGCCACAGATGTGCCTTCTTTGCAATTGCATCAATATGTCGGACCCTGGATAGACATTCACAAATTTTGACACCCAAAAAGCTGTCCACCCTTTCCACTGCTGACCCCTCAATGAAGACTGGTGCATGTCCTCCCAACTTCCCCAAATCAATTCCTTGGGACATTAGGACCGCGTTGTGTCCTTTGTTTCACAGAATCCTGGTTAACCCCTTCCATACCGGATTCAGATCAACAGTTTACCATATACTGTCAGGATAGATCCATAGAGTATCTCAAAAGCAGAGGTGGAGGAGTATGCCTCATAATCAACTCTTCCTGGTGCACAAGTATATCAATGCCATCCCAATTCTGCTCACCAGACCTGGAATATCTAGCAGTTAAGTGCCGTCCTTTTTAACTACCACGGGAGTTCTCTGCGGTCATTTTGTAGCAGTTTACATTCCTCCTCAGGGCAATGTCAAGCAGCCTTTAGAAGATCTGAGCAATGGGATCAACATGCACAAAACAGTACACCCTAACGCCTTCACCATCGTTTTGGGAGGTTTTAACCAGGCCAGTCTGAAGAAAAGTCACTAAGCAACTACCATCAACAGATCACTTGCACTACCAGAGGAAACAACACACTGGGCCACTGTTACACCACCATCAAGAATGCCTACTGTGCTATTCCACACCCTCACTTCGGGAAGTCTGATCACCTAGCTGTACGTCTACTCCCTGAGTATAGGCAGAGACTGAAGACTGCAGCACCAGCACCAAGAAGGTATGGACAGAGACTTCTTGAGAGTCCAGACTAAGTCAAGGAAAAGTACATCACAAGAAGCAGCCACTTAGCCTAAAAGTTCAATTGAATTCTACTCCTTCATCCTTTTCCCAAATTTTGCCCAATTTCAAATAGTTCTATTTCAACAGTTATCGTTTAACCTCTATTCATAATTTTATCAAGTCGTTAATTACAAACTCTTAATTTTCATTTTATAAAATATGCTTTTCCTCATACTTCCAAGTTCCTTCATCTTGCATGGCACAAGATCAAAAACACAAGATATTCTGCAGGTGCAGGAAATGTTCAACAGCACACACAAAATAATGGAAGAATTCAACAAGTCAGGCAGCAGACACGGAGGAAAATAAACAGTCACGATTTTTAGCTGAGACCCTTCATCAGCACCGGAAAGGCGCAAAGGGAAATAATGTCCCATTCTGGCATTTCTGTCCATGGTCTCCTCTACTACCATGATGAGGCCAAACTCAGGTTGGAGGAGCAACACCTCATATTCCATCTTGGTAGCTTCCACCCTGATGGCATAAACCTCAATTTCTCCAACTTCCGATAATTTCTCCCTTTCCCTCTGCTCTTCTTCCATTCTTCATTCTGGTTACCCCGTCAGCCCTTCCCTTTTCCACACCCCATCACCTCCCTCTGGTTCCCCTCCACCTTCCTCTTCTTCCATAGCCTACTGCCTCTTATTAGATTCCTCTTCCTCAGCCCTTTACCTCTTCCACGTATTATCTCCCAGGTTCTTACTTCACCCCCCTCCCCTGCCTTCACCTATCATCTGCCAGCTTGTAATCCTTCCCACCCCTCACTTTCTTATTCTTGCTTCTGGCCCCTCCCTTAACAGTCCTAATGAGAGGTTTGAGCCCAAAACACTGACTGTATCTTCCCCTCCACAGATGGCTTACCAGTTCCACCAGCACTTTTTTTTGTCTGTGACACAAGTTCAAAATACTTTTTATATAAATTTTAGGATCCTCACTCAAGGGAGGGTCCTACTGACCGGATAGAATCCTGGAGTGCAAAGCAATAATTTCTTATTTCAAACAAGTACCTTTGAAACCAAAGCTTAAATTCCAAAATTAAGTGCTTGAAAAATGAACGGACAAGTTATACCTTTTAAAATCTTTGGTGCTGAAGCTTTCAATGACAATCTACAAAACTGCAATATCATCCTATATGTATATCAAAAGTTTTTTGTTGCGTGAATAAAGCCACCAGAAAAAGCCTGACAGATACAAAGCAGCTTCTTTATTTGACAAAACAAGGTACAGCAGGTATCATACGGAGACGCTTTCGGTTGAAAGGTCTCGCTGGCCCAATGTGGGGCTTGGTATTTTATGTGCGAGACATCAAAGGACAATTTCATACTTACAAAGTATGGACAATGTTTTCTTTGAAACTGTACAGAAACTCCACACCTCCATACTCGCACGCACACCACAGACATCCAAATGAATTTTAATCAGCATTGTCTGGTCTGGGATTCATGGCTTTTAGGAACCCATTGTTCAGCACCGCAACTCCAAATGAAGTCCAGCATGCATATTCAGATATGAAGACTGGCAGCCAAAGTCATTTGCTAAATGTAAATGAGCTAAACTCAAAAATCGTTCTGACAAAGTAAACTTAGCATTTCACTTTTGTTGTACCTGCCACATCACCAAATACAAAAAGCACAAAGCTTTATTTTTCCATCATTGAAAATACCATTAAAAAGAGTATCTGTTTACATGTACTTTAAACAACCAATGATTTGCAAACACAATGCTCAACTGTATCTTCCAGCTTGCTTTATGAATGATTGAAATGCAACCCAAGACAGCAAAGTCGGCCTGACCTGAGTGCATTGGACAGATACATACATTTTGTAATCAGTGAAGCTTTAATCCCACTTAATCAATTTTGAAAAGAGAATTACTTACACTTATAGAACTCCTTTCACCAGTTATAAAACATTTGGGAATAGCAAAAAGATTGGGAAGTATATCTCAAAGGTGGTCAATTTCATCAGGGACCAGAGCATTTTTTTGGCACTTTTGTAACTTCAAGCAGCAAACAGCTGGGGAATTCATTTAAGACAGTAATTTGACATTCTTGTAAATATGCTTAAATCAGGTTTGTGTGCAGAGGAAATTGGTTCACATTATTTTCTGGAAATAAGATATAGTGCATAAACACTTGAATAACCAGAAAAAGCCTGGTTCCACTAGCTTTTCTTTAAAGTAAAAGAGCTAAAGGAGAAAAAAGATAATGCTCAAAGATATTTACTGGCAGTGTGAAAAAAGGAAAGTTTTTAATGAATTGCTGCTCTTTAAAAAAAAAGTTATGCATTTCACCAGTCGCTAACAATACTCAAATTGTGAGGGCCAAACCTGGATTAATGATCAGAAGTATTTTAATGATACAACTAACTAAAGTGCAAAGAGAAGAAAGCCACAGAAATTTTACAGGTGAGATGGACTATCAGCAAGGCATCTCAAAGGTTGATTGATCTTCGTTTATTTTCAGAAGATTGCTTGTGGCATTTCTCACTATGTGTCAGTGGATAAACCATTTCTTAACAACTGGAGTATCATAACAACCAACAATAATGTAAAAAGGACCACTGTTTTGTGGTAGTGGCCATGTTAAATTGAGATTAAGCTGCAACACTTCGCTTGGAAAAAGACTAGAAAAATGAATTATGATATTTATTTTATATTCTACAAACATAGGAATTAAGGGCAAGAGTAGGTCACTCTCACTCTCAATCATGCCACACTGTTTGCGAAAACGCAAATCTAATTATAATCTCTTTCCCCCTTATCTGCTGTAATCTTTCATCCCCTTACTTATTCTATCTATATTCAGTACCTTGCCTTAACAATAATCAAATGTGTTGCTTCCACCATAAGCTCCAAAGACTCATAAACCTTACATAGAAAAATGCCTCATCTGTCTTAAAGTTTATAGCCTCTATTTTTAAAGTGACCCATTGCACTAGATTCTCTCACAAGAATAAACATCTTTTGCACATACATCCTTTCAAAATCCCCCATTGACTCTTTTCAACTTCAGCACATAAAGTATAGCATCGTCCATCCTTCCGCACAAGAGAAGTAGCCCATTCCATGTCTTACTAATAGCTCACAGATTGACACAGGAGAATAGAGGCCAACATAGATCATATCAATAGCAGGGAAGTCTCAAAGAATCTGGCGGATTGTTCCTGCACCTATTTTCATGTGCTGTGTTAGGCAGTAACAGATTTCTTTCACACAACAATGGGATGCAAAATAGAAAGATAATCCAGTATTTGATGAGAAACCAATGAAACTGTACACTGAAATGTTTTTTAAACATTCGCTGCATGGGTTGCAAGCTAAAATCAATTTTGAAATAATAACTTCATTTTTTTAAACTCTGCAATATAAAATGTAAATTACATTATTAATTTTTGAAAAGAAAGCAAATGCCACGAAGACTGCTGCTATTTTGGATATTAGATCCACCCACATCAACTAACCAACTACTGAACTTATTTCCTCTACTCCCACTGCTAAAGCTTTTGCCTGCCGCTCACATCCCAACTCCAGCTACTCGACTTGCTCCACCCCACACATTCCCCAGTGCAGCAGCAAAGGTAGGATGGGAATGAAAGGGATGAGAAGGAGGAGACACAAAGAAAAAGCAGGAACAGACAGAGAGGAAAGAGTGAACAGGGAGGAGTTGACTAATGTAGCTATTTAAGGCCAAAAGGGGGAGGGGTCCCCCCACCTTTCTTTCTTCCTAGGCCTCCTGTCCGATGATCCTCTCATATCTCTTTTGCCAATCAACTGTCCAGCTCTTGGCTCCATCCCTCCCCCTCCGGTCTTCCCATATCATTTTGGATCTCCCCCTCCCCCTTTCAAATCTCTTACTAGCTCTTCTTTCAGTTAGTCCTGACGAAGGGTCTCGGCCCGAAACATCAACTGTACCTCTTCCTAGAGACGCTGCCTGGCCTGCTGCATTCACCAGCAACTTTGATGTGTGTTGTTATTTAAGACCAACTCGGGTTTTTGGAGAGGCTTATATTCGACATGGATAACAATAAAATGGAGAAAATAAAAGTTCATTACATTTAATGCCATATGAACTGAAATGCTAATATCTCTCATAAAAAATATAAAAACCAAAAATTGTTTATCATTTATATAGTCTGAGTAAACATCATTTCCCATTAGTCAATTGTTTTCTAGAATCCTTGTGCTTTCTCATAGTTTGTTTCCTGGCTCTGCCTCATTAAGATTCTCTAAGACGACAAGATATAGGAGTAGAATTAGACCATTCAGACCATCGAGTCTTCGCCACCATTCCATAAGAGCTGATTTATTACCTCTCTCCTGTCTTCTCCCAGTAATCTTTGACATCCTTACTAATCAAGAATTTATCAATCTCTACTTTAAATATACCCAATAACTTGGCCTCCACAGCTGTCTCTGGTAATAAATTCCACAGATGTATTTCTCACTCCTTGTTCCAACATGCTACAGTTTTACTTGGACACTGAAAACGAGAGTATTACTTTCAGCCTCAAAAACCTGCTCGGCAGTCAGGTAACCAGAGCATTCTTTTTTAAAGGTTGGATTAATACACCAGAGGCCACAATTAGTAATCTTAAAATTAGAGTTAAAATCCTACTGTGACACTAGAGAATTTAAATTGTTAATTAAGTCATCTAGAACAAAATGCTAATACAAGTAATGGAGGGCAGTACTATATTGTCTTGAATAAAAACAAGTTCACTAATGCTGTACGGGAATGGCCTAGGACAAAACATCACCAATAACCCAACCTAGTCCAACCACATTGACAGCATGGTCAAGTAAGCTCACCTTCACTTCCTCAGGAGGCTGCAGAAATTTGGCACGTCCCCTTCAACCCTTACTAATTTTATCAACGCAACATAGAAAGTTGCCTAGTTGGATGAATCACAACTGAGCTTGGCAACCGATCTGCACTTGACAGCAAAAAACTGCCTCCCCCCCCCCATGGACTGTCTGTTAAACAGCACAATCAACTACACCACCTGCCCCAGACATTCACTATTCTCCATTTTCCATCAGGCTGAAGACACAAAACCCTGAAGGTATTTACCACCAGGCTCAAGGACAGTTTCTACCCTGCTGTTACAAGACTATTGAATGGATCCTAGATTGACTCTTGACGTCACAATTTATGTTTTCAGGAGCTCCCACCTTATTGTTCACCTGCACTGCACTTTCTCTGTAGCTGTTACACTTCGTTCTCTATTATTGGTTTATCTTGTTGTACCTCAATGATTTGTTCCTTAAGGTTATCACAGACAAGGGTGCTAGTGAGGATAAGTTCACACTAGCCATTAAATGCTCCCAATGATGTGAGTCTCAAATAGCCTCTGACAACTAAGTCCAGCTCCTGCATTCTGGTATTGGTTTATCTTGTCGTACCCCAATGATATGTTCCTCAAGCTTGTCATAGCCAGGGGCTCCTAGCTTTCACACGTGGCTTAGCTACTAAGCCCAGTGGAGCCACTTCTACAGAAGGAGCCAAGGCAAGTTATTGGCACTTTAAAACCAGTTACTTCGGGCAGCTGGGGCTTATCAGCCATGATTGGCAGCACATTTATGAGAAGGAAAACTCTGATTTCAAAACTCAGTTGCTTTGCGGCTATACCCATTCATGGGAAAAGCTTTGGGAGTAAACCCAAAGAGAAAACTCAGGAGCTCGAGTCTCTAAGACAGTCCTCCTACGTTGGGTTCAACTCTGACTTGGCAACTCCTGAGATGCTACTGGTGCCATTCATTCTGATTCATCAGTTGTGCGGAGAGGGGAATACGGGCAGCAGCTTCCCCTCTATATCGTACTGTCCAGGCTTGCACATCACATAGACTGCTCATAATTGACCCTGACCATCAGAGGGCCTGACCTCAATGATTTGATCATGATGAGCAGAATGCAAGACAAGCTTTTCGCTGTATCTTGGTATATTTGATAATCAATTCCACTTTCTGCTTCTCTCGTCCGTGTGGACCTACACTATTCCACAACAGTGATGATTTAATCTTCCCTGCCATCTCTTCAAATGGTCAAGGAAGCAGGATAGTTCTATTAAATGATTATATTTAAGCACAAAGAACAAAATTGGCAGATCAACTGAACCAGCAAATGCGCATATCAAAAGGAAACTCTGCCCAGTTGACCTTGCAATTATTCCCACAAAAATAAAGGAATTTGTGCCTAGATTAAGAGAACTAACACAACAAACCAATCAGTTAAGCAACACTTGATACAGCTGAATAGTACGGTTTTGTGAATGCAACTGAGAGTTCTCAGAAAGAGAGAAGATGGGGGAGGAGTGGTTCCAAACAAAGGGAATATGGGCATCTAGTATTTCTAGGCAGCCCCCATCCAAATACTAACCAGACCTGAGACAGCTTCGCTTCGCAATCAGAGAAGATCTTGTGTCCTCTACATGATAACCCAACTTGGAAGAAATACAGAATACAAAGGGAACAGAATTTATCTCAGACAAGGCGCTTCAATACCCGATAGCAAGAGCTGCTCAGTGCCATTGTGACCAATCAAGGCGGTGAAATATTCCAGATCGTAACTGGTATCAGCATCTATGGTTCCGTCACTAGCTGCCAATGCAAAGAAAAAAAGTTACTTGAACTTATCTTTATCCATCAATCTTTTGCATGCAAGCCTGTCCAATATTAGGCATTCCAATGACAACCAGGACCCTCCAACGCAGCACTACATTGGGATCCATCAATGCAAGTTGCACATTTACCTTTGATCTGAGACAGTTCCACATACGACTCCAATAGACCGAGTCTCAGAATCCAACACAGGCAGCCGAGTCAGAGTTCACTTTGCACGACGGCAGCCAGGTACCCAGACTGATTCGAACTGCATGTGGTAAATGGTGCCACAGGAAAAACATGAAATGAGACAGACGAAGCACAATCCAGCACAGCGTGAGAGGAAGAGGAAGTGTGAGGTGATAAGCATGACTTGGCAGGAGTGCTCAATATGCAAGGCAATGAAGAAAATCAGACTTATTACGGAGCTGAAACAGATTATCCAGCCCAGTGACAGGTACTACACAACACACAAGTACCTATTTCAGTCCATTCTCCTTGTTCACATCTCATTGCCTTTAAAGCGTGTTTCTGTAAATACTCAAATTTTCTTAATGAATATTTTATGCATTCTGTGCAGATAATTTCACATGAAACCCTGCTGGTTTCCTTGGTTGCGAAGGACTAGGGTATACAGAAGGCTCTCCCACCCCAAACACCAGTCTGTGTGGATGCTGTGTAATTTGCTACCCTGTTACAACTCAGTGCCAAGATGATTAAAGAAATTATATTTATGAATCTTAACTTAAAGGTTCTTAAAGAAAGAAAACAAAAAGGGTCCATAATAATTAAACAGTCAAATGTGCACAAGTTGGAGCTCAACTCTTCCAAAAGTTGCACATATTCACCAATCTTCAGGAGATCCCAGCACCTTGCTCTATCAACAGCCCTCCAGTGGGTTGAATCCGAAGACCGGTTCTCCACAGTGTCTTCTCTCTTCATCTCCCACCGAACAAAAAAAACCCCAAGATCAACCTTAGCGTTCCTCACAAAACCTCCATGTTTCACCATCCTAATTGGTTGATCCACATTCCTCCGCATCTCATAACAAAATCAAGTTTATTATCACCGGCATGTGTCATGAAATCTGTTAACTTAGCAGCAGCAGTTCAATGCAATACATAATATAAAATAAATTACAGTATATGTATATTGAATAGACTAAAAATCGTGCAAAAACAGAAATATATATTTAAAAAGTGAGATAGTATCCAAGGGTTCAATGTCCATTCAGGAATCGGATGGCAGAGGGGAAGAAGCTGTTCCTGAATCACTGAGTGTGTGCTTTCAGGCTTCTGTACCTCCTACCTGATGGTAACAATGAGAAAAGGACATGCCCTGAGTGCTGGAAGTCCTTAATAATGGATGCTGCCTTTCTGAGACACTGCTCCTTGAAGATGTCCTGGGTACTCATAGGCTAGTACCCAAGATGGAGCCGACTAAATTTACGACCCTCTGCAGCTTTTTTTTGGTCTTGTGCAGTAACCCCCGCCTCCCCATACCAGGTGATGCAGCCTGTCAGAATGCTCTCCATGATACATCTATAGAGGTTTTTGAGTGTATTTGTTGACATAGCAAATCTCTTCAAACTCCTAATGAACTATAGTCGCTGTCTTGCCTTCTCTATAGCTGTATCAATATGTTGGGACCAGGTTAGGTCCTCAGAGATCTTGATACCCAGGAACTTGAAACTGCTCACTCTCTCCACTTATGATCCTTCTATGAGGATTGGTATGTATTCCTTCATCTTACCCTTCCTGAAGTCCACAATCAACTCTTTCATCTTACTGACAATAACCTAAACAAACAGACTGCTCTTACAGAACCACTAAAATGAAATACCTACAGCACAGCAGTAAAAATGTGAACCAGGGTGATACACACATAATAACCACAGTATAGAATATTTATTTAGCTTTCCCTTTAATTCTGTTATTAGACTGTACCTTTGCTTGAATCATTTTGCTGACTACCAAAAACATTCTCTCATTTATTAAGACCCTTTAAGCCTTAATAATCTATCTTTGCATCTGGAGAGGGGATAAACACCAGCATCAGAAAGCTGATGCAAGAACATCTGCACAGTGAAGATGCATACACCAGGATGCTCTTCATTGACTACAATTTGGCATTCCATACTATCATCCCCTCAAAACTAATCAATAAGTTTCAAGACCTATGCCTTATTACCTGATTTTCTCACTTGCAGGCCCCAGTTAGTCCAGATTGGCAACAACATCTCTTCCACAATCACCATCAGCACCAGTGCACCACAAGGCTGAGTGCTTGGTCCCCTGCTCTCACTTTACATTCATGACCGTGAGGCTAAACACAGCTCCAAGGCCATATTTAAGTTTGCTGATGACACCACTGTTGTTGGCTGAATCAAAGGTGGTGACAAATCAGCATACAGGTTGGCGAAAGAAAATCTGCTTGAATAGTCCCACAACAACCTCTCACTCAATGTCAGCGAGACCAAGGAGATCACTATTGACATGAGGAGGAGGAGGAGGAAACTGGAAGTCAGTGAACCAGTCCTCAATGGGGGATCAGAGATGGATGGTTAGCAACTCCTGTCAGAGGATCTACCCTGGGTCCAGCACATTAAGTGCCATTACGAAGAAAGCACGACAGTGCCTCTACTTTGAGAAATATGCAAAAATTCAGCATGTCATCTAAAACTTTTACAACTTCGATAGATGTGCGGCAGAGGGTATACTGACTGGTTGTATCATGAGCTGGCATAGAATCACCAAAGCCCTTGAAGGGAAATCCTACAAAAAATAGTGGATGCAGCCCAGTCCATCATGGGTAAAGCCCTCCCCACCATTGAGCACATCTACAAAGAGCACTGTCACTGGAAAGCAGTATCCATCATCAGGGACCCCCACCACCCAGGCCATGCTCTCTTCACGCTGCTGCCATCAGGAAGGTACGGGAGGCTCAGGACTCGAACCATCAGGTTCAGGAATAGTTAAAACCCCTCAATCATCAGGCTCTTGAACTGATGGAATAACTTCACTCAACTTCATCTGCCCCAACATTGAGCCGTTCCCACAACCTATGGACAAACTTTCAAGGACTCTTCATCTCATGTTCTCCATATTTATTGCTTAATTATTTATTATTTCTTTTTGTATTTGTAGTTTGCTGTTTTTTGCACATAGGTTGTTTGTCTGTCTTATTGAGTACGATCTTTCATTGGTTCTATTGTGCTTCTTGTATTTACTGTGATTGCATGCAAGAAAATTAATCTCAGAGTTGTATATGATGATATATATGCACTTTGATAATAAATTTACTTTGAACGTTGAAGTTTCTGTTTCTGTAACCCATCTGCTTCAAGGTTCGATATATTATGCATTCAGAGAAGCTCTACTGGATACAACTGTTGTAACGTGTGGTTA
Source organism: Mobula hypostoma (assembly GCF_963921235.1). Taxonomy (NCBI): domain Eukaryota; kingdom Metazoa; phylum Chordata; class Chondrichthyes; order Myliobatiformes; family Myliobatidae; genus Mobula; species Mobula hypostoma. The sequence continues at coordinate 115,202,305 of NC_086105.1, forward strand.
CTTGAGTTACTGTCACCTTCCTGTCAGCTTGAACCAATCTGGAAATTCTCCTCTGACCATTCCCATTAACAAGGCATTTTCACCCAGAGTGCTGATCACTGGATTTTTTTTTGTTTTTCCACACCATTCTCTGTAAATCCTAGTGACTGTTGTGCATGAAAATCCAAGGAGATCAACAGTTTCTGAGATACTCAAACCACCTCATCTGCCAACAATTATTCCACATACAAACTGACTTAGATCACATTTCTTCCCCACTCTGATGTATAGTGTGAACTACACTTGAACCTCTTGACCATGTCTACATGATTGGCTTAGATGTTTGCATTAATGAGGTGTACCTAATAGAGTGGCCACTTGTTTATATTGCATTTCACTTTTCCCCTGGTTGAGAGCATCTGCTACTTATTTACCTCCTTGAATAGCCGTTTATAATACTTTATTGAAGTTTTCACTGACTACAATTAGCATCAGTAAAAAAATTATGAGACTACACATGAATAAATTAGAAAATAACATGTACAGTTTGTAATTTAAGTGATGTTTATTGTTCAATTCCTAACTTCAGAACATAATATAACTGATAATCAGGTATGATTGGGGTGAAAGTGGTGCCTGGCCAGAAGACAGACAGATACACACAAAAATACATTCATTTTGTTTATAAAGATATTGCACAGTATTGTAATAAATACTTCAATGTACCCCTTAAGGTTACAGTATAATGCAAGAAATAAACCCCTGTCCAGACTAAAGACAGCATTCAAAGTTGGGTCCTGGCGAACGAGAGTGGAATGTTGAGACCTGGGTGGCTGCGAGTGGCATGAGACTATGGCAAAATTACCAGCTGAGCCAGATGCCAAAACCACCAGGGTTTCCAAAAGGTCTGAAAGTGGATTATTAGAGTTTGCTGTGTGCAAACCTTTACGGAAGATTGCACCTTTTAATGCTTGCTTTATATTGCTTTTGCCTTCAGAATCCCAGAGTCATCATAATGATTATAACATAATTTTATCATAACCATTGTACTATATCTGCCCTATTACTTATTGAAAAAAATTCCATTACACTAATAAAACAGCCAACCATTCAATTTATTTCACTATGTCTCTTTGTGATCCACCCAGCCCCCATCACCATCTCTTTCCCTTCCCACCTGCCCATCACCCATACACTCCTCTCACTGGTTCCCCTCCTCTTCACCTTCCCTTTATTCCATGCTCCACATTCCTCTCAGATTCCATCATCATTAACCCACTTATCACTTTTGCTTCACCGTCTGACACCATTCCAACTCTCCCCACCTCCATCTGTCCATCATGCCTCCTCACCTACTTCCACCTACTATCGCCTGCCAACTCTTGCTCCACTTCTTCCCTCCATCTTTGTATACTTGCTACCTCCCCTCTACCTTTTAGTCTCGGATGAAGGATCTCAACTCCAAACACTGACTGTCCACTTCCCTCCCCAGATGGTACCTGACCTGCTGCCTTCCTCCAGATTCCAGCCTCTGTAACCTCTTCTGACTCCACGTCACACCCTCACATTATCTTTTAATTTTTGTTATTTTGCTAACCCAGCACAAAGAAACTCTTTTGTGTGGAACTTAAGCCAGCGTGACAACTTCAAGCAATAAAAACCCGACTACAAGCTCCCAAGCAGACAATGGTGCTCCACAATAAATTCCAAACTGACTTCCTTTAACATACAGATGAAAAGATAAACAATATCGAATACCAGAGTTAAGGAGGAACACTGAAAAAAATGCTGTGTCTTCAGCAGTAATTTAGAGTTGGTTAACATGGAAACAGGCCATTCAGTTCAATTCGTCCATGCCAACTAAGATTCTTACCTATGCCAGTCTCATTTTCCTGAACTTAGCCAATATTTCTCTAACCTTTCCAAACCAAGCATGCGCCCAAATGCTTTTGAATGCTGTAATTCTACTTGCCTCTATTACCTCTTCTTGTTTCACAGCTTGTTTCACAGCCGCTGTGAGAGAAACGTGTTTCTGAAAAAATGAAAAATTGATATTTCCCAGTAGAAAACAGAAATGACTGTTTTCATGTTCCAGAAATTCAAATGAATATCTACAATTCAATTTATCCCTGCATGCCCAATGCACTTTCCATATCAATCTTGTACAGGATCACATCCTTCGTCATATCAAGAGCAAAATGGGGTAAATACAAGCCTGATAAAAATGTGCTGACATCTGTCATTGGGTATCCTTGGGGCAACCAGATCACCATTACCATAACAAGGCAGGCCCCACTCTTACCTCCAATATTTAGACTTCTTTTTTTTCCTTCTCTCTCTCACACATTGAAAAGAGGATTTAAAATCATATTACAATGCTTTTATTCAGACAACAGGTGGTGTAATGCTGAACAGTTAATTCAGATTCCAAAGGTACACAAGTAGAAACTCACAATGGCAGCCCAGAATATACAGAACTGCCTGAAGCACCCTACATTCCAAACAGCTAAATTATCTCTGCTTATTAGGTTATTGGCTGTGGTTCCGACACATAACCAAATGGCTCTTGCTAAGCAAGAATTGTACATTCTGAAACTTTTGAACGAAAGTAGAATATGTCAGCCATTTCATACAACTCAGTGACCTTTTATAGAAAGGAAACAGACTACTGCTTTTAGTGTCTAAGAGTCATAGAATGATACAGAAGAGAACAGACCCATCATACTCACACTGACTGTTGAACCCATTTGAACTAATCCCATTTATCTGCATTAGATTCATAGTCTTTTATGCCTTGGTTCAAGTGCTCGCTCAGATGTGTTTAGATGCAATCCCTCACCAGAACTAGAAAGAATAACAGCACTTGAAGACAAACAGACCAAAGGACAGAATGGGAGTACAAGTAAAACAGTATGGAAATTATTGTAATAACATGCAAATTAAAATAAAAACATGACATATTATTCAGTGAAAACAAATACAAAAAGAAAACTACAGAGACTGTAATGTTAAAGGGAACATATGAATAGTTAAGGCACTGCATCCCCAAGAGTGCGAACATCTGAGAGCTCATGTGAAAAGTTGTAAATTGAAAACAGAAAAAAATGACAAAGTGGAATAAAAGGAGCACAGGTTGAAAATATACAGGATGACACCAAGCATGCAGAACCAGGATTAGGATTCTGTTAAACCCTCTCCATTTGGATGTGCTTCATCAGTTTTCAGGGAAATAATTTTACATGCACAATATAGACTATTTCATACCAGGTCAAGAGATAGGAAGGGGGGGGGCAGGGGGTAGAAGAAATATAGAGCGAAATTGTTTCTCCATGCTCCATGCCCATCCTAGGAAGCTGATTATATACTGGAACAGACAACAGTCACAAAATACTCTGCAGTCTGAATTTTTATATCCTGTCAACTAGATGTCTCAGGATGACTAGAACTGTTGAAAATAAACCAGACCAAAATAAAGGACTAGAGCAAAGACTGCAAAACACAAAAGGCTACTGTAATATGAACTGGTCACCAAATCTTCAATTAAAGTATATTTGAATCTTATTTTGCTGCATCTTTGTACTTGTCATAGGAAATGTTGGAAACATTCAACAGGTCATCTGCAGCATCCATAGGAAGAGAAACAAACACCCTTCCTCAAAATTAGGAAAGACAGAAAGCAAATTAATTTTAATTGCAGAAAGCACTGCATGGGAATAAGGCAATAGGAGTGGCAACATCCACAACAGTGATAATTTGTTCATGTGAGAAAACAAAAGGAACGTGGAAATGCTCTTAATACCAAGCAGGTCAGGCAGTCTTAGTGCAGAAAAAGTGAATCAATTTAATGGAAGAATGACCCACAGCAGAAGTGACCAGTTCTTATACAGACAAACCAGGTGAATCATCCAAAGCTGTTGAATTTGATATTTTGTACAGAAGATTTCAATAAGCCCAGATGGAAAATGAGGCTTTATTCTAAAGCTGTTTCAGCTTTATGTTTTGTTAAGACAGTGAAGGAAGCCACAAAGAGGTGAATCAGAATAGGAATACAAAATTAAAATGCCTTCAATCCAAGACCTTAATTCTGTTACTAAAATAAAAATAGCACAAGGCTATAAGCCCCAATCTTGTTTTACAATTCAACAAAATTTTTGCAAAACCTGTATCTCACAAAATTTCCTACCCAATCGCTATATTTCTTCCTTCTCTTATCAAATCAGAATCTTCAACACTCATTGTCTAAGCATCTAGTGAGAATTCCAAGTATCTGCTAAGCAAAAAAAAAGTTCTCATCCACTGGGAGGGTAAAGAAGGATACATCCATGAAAAGATGCGTGTATCATTACTGCACTTCCCATCCCTAGGCCAGTCATTTCCATCAAACCCCAGTATTCTCCCTTATCTCATTAAATGTGCTGAGCCACTTTCCCTGGATCAATATGCAAATGTTACAGCAGGTATTGGAAACTGAAGAAACTGAAATCTTCAGGCCAGGTGTTAACACCACTAAATGGGAGAAAGCCACTTCTACAAGTTCTTGGGATTTGGCAGTAAACCCAGCAAACACCTCGTATGACCTGGATGGAAATGACTTCGAACAGCACCTGAATCTGACTCAAGAGCCAAAGGCAAAAGTCATAAAAGGTCATGTACAGCAGTTGACATTGCTCCCCACATTTCCAGCAGTCATCGTACAGCAAAGATCACATCCACTATGCTCCAAAGTGATCAGAATCCAAACTGCAATTCAGGGAGCCGCTCTTTAGCCCATGGGAAGAGGAGTACCCTTGTTATGACCTATTCGAGATAGACAGTAGCAAACCTTCTCTGGAGCAATCAAAACCAAATGCATCTCCTTTTTTGAAAAATGGCCATACCACTGTATCTCTGAGGTCCTCTAAAATACCCTCCTCATGGGAGAGGAGACTCTTAATCTCCTAAGGTATTCTTGCTTCTCAGTGGTCACATTGAGACCTTCAGCATCACTTTGTGGCAACATTTCTGATGCCACCATGGCTCTGGGGAGTGATGACAGAGAGAACAGGGTGCATCAGGACAACACTTGTGTCATCTAGACATCTTTGTGGTGTACTTTGGAGGCAATTATGTGTCAGTGCTTGAAGCAGAGCGTTGTTACGAAGCACTGTAAGATTCTTCTCCTAAATGAGAGTGCTCTGAGCATTTTGTCAGGAGGACTTTATTGGAATCAGTTTTCCCTCCTCTCTCAATACAGATCACAATTTTCCTCAAGATTTCTGGCAGTGACACTGAATTTACTCAAGAAGATCAGCTACTCACCTCTGATGCCAGTTAAGATTTCCACTGCTCTCCCAACCCAGTCAGAAGGTTGGAATAGAAATTGTGCTGAGCCTCATCCACACCACTGAGAGGCGCATTCACATGTGATATTAGCATGCAGCTTCGCAATGAACTGAATCATAGGGCCACTAGTGTCGTTCATTAAGTGAGTGACTGAGGTGTTCATTCTTAATAGCAAATCTCACACCATATAGTTGTTGACGTTCCATTTCAGCTTTGCTTTTCCACTCACTACCTTGTGCTTTGATTTGGTTATCTTCTGCCTGTCAAGCCTCACTCAAATTTTCCAGACTACAAGAACTTTGTAACATTCACCTTTATCTCCCCTGACTTTCTTCAAAGTTCAAAGCACATTTATTATCAAAGCATGTATAGTACAGAAAACCCTGAGCTTCATCTCCTTAGAGGCAGCCACAAAAGAGAAAACCAACAGAACCCATTTTTTTTTTTAAAGAGATTGTCAAAAACCCAATGTGCAGGAAAAAATAACAAAATGTGAAAACAATAAAGTATTCAAATAACATTCAGAACTGAAGTTCATGGAAGCGAGTTTGCAGCCACGAAGCCACACATCACTGCAGCCCGTTAGGTGCAGGTCATAGCCTCAGTTCAACACAGCGAGCTGAACACCAGTCCGTCCTTCTTCTGTGGCTGCAGCACGCTGACCGCTTCAATCTGGCCCAGCGCTTAAATCAGCTAACCCTTGGGTCATTCCTCACTCTCAGACCCCCGCCCTGCCACTTCGAAGCACTCTTGAGCCCAGGCCTCACTGCTTCAATTTGGTTTCTACCCGCACTTTCCAATCTGGTCGGCCAAACAGTGCTCCTCACTCTCAGGCCCCACTGCCTCAACTCTGCCTCGCCTTGGTTCTGTTGCTTCAGATCAGCTCCAGGTCCATTCCACTGATATCCAAACATTGGCTCATTCCCTGCTCTCATGCCTGGGCCCCACTGTCTCAATTCGGGCCGTACCCACCTCACGGCAACCACCCTACACCAACGAGACTTCAGTTCACGCCACAAAAAATGCCAGGTCATACAGGTGGTTCAAAAGCTCAACTCCAAAAGGGAAGTTACAGGCTACTGATGACAGTGATCCTTTCCAAGAAAAAGTCTGCTTAATAGAGTAGTTAATAGTTTTGTTTGCTACCAGCAAGTCTTCGCTGTGCTTCACCAGTACCACCTTAAACGGGAAGTATACAGTGTTATAATTATTACCTTCCAGTCTGTTACGACAGTTCCAGAATCTAGGATTATTGGAAAATCATCTCTGCTGCATCTACTATCTCTCTAGTTCATTTGTTCAAAACATCAAACCCAAGCTTTTACACTGACAATTAATAAGAGTTCATATTTCTGCTACAATACGTATTCAAACAACATTATTGTTCTTAAGGTTTCCTTCTATTTTTCATAAATGTACATCTTTTCTGCAGTGATGATGAATTTTAAAAATGTTAATTTATCACTCTCTTGCCTCCAAGGGACCACAACTTTGAACTACTTTATTCTTTTCCCTATTATTGCAGAATTTCCTATTTCTCACCAGATATGAGCAATACATGAATTTTAAGTTTTTTCACGTGATTTTTGAAAGGGTAGTGATAGATTTAAAAGGATTCAGAGTATCAAGGACATTAAGTTATGAAGATTCACAGGTCTATTATAAAAAAGATGAGCAGAATATATAATTCAGGCTTTGACAATGCTGAGAAAAATGGATGTCACAGAAACGATGCAAAAAAAATTTAAAATATGGCACAGTCAGGCTAGAGTACTGAACCTTAAAATCACTACAGTCTTGTCACTGTATGAATGCTCAGCTCTGTAATTTGTACATCTTCAAACATCCATCATTCTAGAATTCAACCACACTTGTGCACGAGAAAATTGTTTACAGATTTTACTTGCCAGTGCAGAAACAAATTCCATATGTTACAATTCACAGCAAAACCAGTTCCAGGTAACGGCACACAGTTCTTCATTTCATTCCAAGTAACTTCCGAACTACTCAATTCATAATCTCTACCCAGAACCAACATACTCAAACTTGCCTACCCCTCCCTTGTTCCTCAAGTTCCCATTGGACTCACCACCTTTCTTCAGATCTCTGCACCTCAATATCCCTCCCTCGTGTGTTTTGCCCTCCACACTTTGAAATGCAGGACAAAATTAACCTCCTAAATTTCACTGCTTAAGATGACATGCAGTTGTAGTGGAGCAATTTCTCCAGTCGAGTGGGGTGTTTTCCTAAAGGGCTGACTATTGATGGGTCCTCAGATGGCTGTAGAGGCCAATGCAGGATCCACATTTTCTGGTGCAGTGTGGGTAAAATTAAGTGGTGGCTGTGTTAATGGTTGGGTCTTTTTGGTTGTTCAGTCTCTCTTTTCACAGCTACCACTTGCTCTCTGCTGTACAGCACAGAGAAGAAATGCAGTAATTAATTCATAAAACTGCATAATCCTATCAGCTGTTATAATTATATAAAACATCTCAATATGCAGATAACTCAATCTTTACAGATTATATATTTTTTTTAAAAGTGAAATTTATAATCGGGGCAGAGCTCTGCAATCGTCATGTAATTCAAATGCATTTGTGGTTTAAAATGTTAAGCAATTAGCAACATTCATTTGTTCTGTGCAAACTCCCAAAAGCTTACATTTCCTGTTCATTCCAATATGATTAATACGAAACATGAATAAGTACTGAACAAAATACACTGGGTGGGGAACATTTAACTTAATACATGGTGGTTTAGCTATAGCCTCCAATTTTTATTTTGTTTCCCTCCTTTTCTCTAACTTCAAGTAACATTCTGGTTAAAAAGGAAATCAGAACGGAACCTGAAAATGAACAGGCGTTTTCAACAGATAAGTGGCAGGCCTAATTTTTTTCCACAGTCCCATTGTTAAAATTATTTACTTTTCTCAAGTGGGCCAGGGTTCAACTGCAAATCTTTGGAATATGACAGATATGAAAACAAAACAAGGCAGGGCCATTTGAAACCTTCAATCAGTTTCTCATTCAGTCTCAAAGAAAGAGTGGAAGAAATTGAGTATGTTTACACCAATATTAAACTAATTTGTCTTTCTAACTTTCAGAAATCTCTACTGTTAGTATTAATAAATGCAATACATTTCATTACACTTGATTATTTTTGAGAACTTAAACACTCATTAAAAAGTAAATATTTCATTTTAGCACTGGATATGAAATTACTTCATTATTACTATTGATTATATTGTTTTAAAATGTGACATTTTTGAACTTGCATCAGAAGACTTGTTTGTCATCGCTTGTTAAATAACTGGCAGTACTTAACATTTCAGGTAGAGTGGTTCACGTGAAATCTTTGCAAACAAGTGCTACAAATCTAAAAGATATAGTTAATTTTTTTTACAAGCTGGTCCATAAGAATTAGAAACAAGTTCACCCATTAGTTTGGCATATGAAACACTAGAATATCTAAGTAATAAATGTTTTAAGTTCATCTCTAGAACTACACATTAGACAGTTTTGATTCGGACCCAGTTGGAATGCAAGAAGTAATCTCAGCTAACTTAAAAGGGGATAAAGACAGCCACATTCCTGCTGTCCCTAATTTAGTAATCCTACTGGAAAATGGATTGTATATGCTCTCTGGAGTCAACTACATGTCTGGCACTTATGTCAACAACTTAAAAAAAAAATAAAGGCCTGCCTGGTCTTGTATCTATGAACTTGTTCTGTCCTCGTACTGTAAATTAATGGTGAGAATTTTTATAGAACTGAAGTATTTAGAAAGGTGCGACAGCACTATTTTTAGAAACAGAGCAGAGTACATTATTTTCTTTTTTTATGCGTGAAGCACAATGACGCAAAAGAGCTTTCCTTCAAACTAAAGCAATGCAATAAGTAGAAACTTCTGTCCCATGGCATTTCTTAAATATGTAGATTCAGCATTCTTTACTCCAACACTATCTTTTGAAGGAATGCAAAGACCTAGTGCAAAGGTCAGAGTGTTAGGTACACAAACCAATACTTCTGTAGTTAACTTTCTCTGTGACAACTCAGGACCACACAAGAAGGTATTTTATTAAAACTAGAAAATAGCCATGGCCACTTTCCATTACAAAAACATACAAGCAATTTTCACTACCATTGACCCCTTCACATAGATATAAAATGCATTGATATTAAAGAACATTATAGATTCAACAATCAGGCTGAGTTTTATTATAAAATGGATAGCTATTTAGTTACCTTCTAAGAGGTTTTCTCCCTTTTCCATGTATTCCCACTGCCACGATGATGATTCCAGGAATGAAGGGGTTAACATATGAGGAGCGTTTGGCAGCTCTGGGCCTGTACTGAGTGGAATTTAGAAGAATGTGTGGGGATCTCATTGAAACCAACTGAATGTTGAAAGGACTAGACAGGGTGGATGTGGAAAGGATGTTTTCTGTGGTGGGGGTATCCGGAATTAGAGGGCACAACCTCAAAATTGAGGGGTGACCTATTTAGAACAGAGGCTTTTTTTTTTAAACCAGAGAGTAGCGAATCTATGGCATGCTCTGCCAGAGACTGCAGTGGAGGGCAAGTCCATGGGTATATTTAAGGCAGAAGTTGATCGTTTCCTGCTCGGTCAGGGCAGCAAAGGATATGGTGAGAAGGCAAATGTATGGAGTTGAGTGCAATCCGGGATCAGCCATGATAGAATGGCAGAGCAGACTCGATGGGCTGATTGGCCTAATTCTGCTACTATGTCTTATGGTCTTGTGCCCCTAGTGGTTACATAAACACAAGAAAATCTGCAGAGATGCTGGAAATTGAAAGCAACACACATAAAAATGCTGGGAGGAACTCAGCAGGCCAGGTGACATCTATGGAAAAAGAGTAAACAGTTGACATTTCAAGCCGAAACCCTTCTTCAGGAAGTTTGAGAAATCAATGCACACTCAGGTTGAAGGAGCAACACCTTATTTCCATCTGGGTAGCCTCCAACCTGACAGCATGAACACTGACTTTTTCAAACTTCTGATAATGCCCCCCCCACCATCCCCATTACCCTCTCTCACCTTATCTTCTTACCTGCCCAAACCCACCCACCCCCATCACTTTCTTCCATGGCTTTCTGTCCTCCTCTCAGATTCCCCCTTCTTCAGCCCTTTATCTTCTTCACCATTCAACTTCCCAGTTCCTTACTTCATTCCTTCCCCTCTCCCGGTTTCACCTATCACCTACTACCCAGTATATCTTCCCACCCTCCCACTACCTTCTTACTCTGACTTCTCATCTTTTTTCTCCAGTCCTGATGAAGGGTCTCAGCAGGAAACACCGCCTGTTTACTCTTTTCCATAGATGCTGCTTGGATCCTCCAGCATTTTGTGTGTTCCACAGCATATCCATTTTGGCTGCCACATTTGTTTACAAGGCAAGATTGGCCATTTTTGATAAACAATCAGCTGACAGCAACGCATTCTGCAACAGCCACATGGTACTGACTGCCACTAATCACTTTATCCACCTGAGCTAACCTAATCTCAAGGAAATCCATTATAGGGTTAACACTTCTGACCTATTCTGACTACTCTCAGCATATTCTTTTAAAAATAACTTTTTCCCCATCTATAAAGATTTTGACCATTTACCTTGTATGTGGGTTAGTTTCACTGGTGGGAAATTGAGGTTATGTTGCTTTTCACATTATATTCTTTTTAAATGACACAAAAATTGAAATTAAATTAATTCGAACACCACTCATACCAATAAATCTGCAAAAGATTTGAACACGAGAAACATCTCAAAAAGGCATCTTTGGATTGAACCTAGTCCTGCTAAAATCATTCTTGCTTTCAGATATCACTCAACTTCCACGTGCAATATTAAGTATTTCCAATCCCTTCCACCCTCATTAAATTAAATTCAAATGCATTAATAACTAACTCAATCTGATTGATCTGAATACTGCAGACTTGTTTAGAAGAACTGGAGGACAAATTCTACAATCATGGCCTGCAAGTCTTTTGCTTTAACTCTAAAGCAGTAGGTAAATTGATTTCATCTGTTTCCATCAAGTTCCCTGAAATAAACTAGTCTTAAAAGTATCTGACATTGTGTAATGGCAGTTGTCATCGGGTAATATGTACTGAAATGAGACCTCCTGATGAGTCAATATTCAACTGAATACAGGTTCCACAATTGTTGCATGTCAAGATGAAAAACTGATCAGAAAGTGACACTTCCTACGATGGTCTGACTAAGGCAGCACCCACAATGTCTCTCCCAAGGGAGGACGCAGGGTTTAAGCAGAAACCTCCCAGTTTTGATGCAAGACTAGAACATTTTCATCAGTGCCATAAATGCAATGACGGAAGTCACGACTCCCTCGAGACCCTGGCAAAACTACTTGGACAAAAACGTGAGAGTCGGCAGATGGTAACTATGGTTGACTCATCAAAGTGAAAATCACCACCCAGTCAACAGTGCACAAATAAACATCATATTCTCGTCAAAAATAAAAACCTGCAGTTCAGAAAACTGGTGCTGGAACGAAGTTCAGCGTCCAAATTAGGGATTCAGTTACAGATGCTTTATATCAGTGCAGGTGGATCTTGCTAAGCAGCATGTGAGAGATTACCTGAGGTAGCTGATTATTGGTGTTAAATCTTGTGAGGAACCAGAATGAGGAATGGGTATTCAGATTTGCACAGAAACGTATCCTTCCATATAAATGGAGCATCTCAGATCTGTGGCGGTTAGAGGGCTAAAACATCCACCACAGAGTAGAAGATAGTGTGTACCATACTGGAAACTACCACACAGAAGTTAATGGTCTGTGAAGTTCTCCAAGGATAAGAAAGTATATCAGGAAATAGAGGGGGAAAAAAAACTAAATTGCTAAATTGAAAGAGTGAATTTCCAGATCAGCTGATCACAGAATGAACCAAACCAGCACGAAATAAGGGCAATACTCCAATACAACATCCTCACAGCTACAGCGTAATTACTTTGAAGTGGTTACCTTGCAGTAGTGAGATAACAAACTTGAAAACACTTCCAATGCCATCCAAGTCCTCAACGAAGGACAGGAGAGCTGATTGTTACTGGTATAATAATAGATAACTGCAAGCCTAGGTGAAGACAGCAAAAATACCTAAATATTCAAACTTATATGTAGAATAAAGTCCTTGTATGAACTATCAGGAGCAATCAATTGTTCTCAACTTGAGAGGTGCAGTAACAATTACAACGATGTTACATAATCAGTGAAGTACTTTAACAACGATAACCCAACTGCAATGAAACAAAAATGGAAAAGATAGGTGGGACTTATCTGGACTACCGATGTGAAAGCACTTTGGAGTAGGAGAACCAAAGGAACAGGAGGGGGATGCTTCATAGAAAAAGATTTAATTCTGTATCAAACCATGAACCGACCAAGAGAATTTAGAATTGCAGAAAGACCCCAAGGCCAATACTTGCAAGGAGAGACCCAGAATCTGGAAGTCATAAAGGGAAGCTGCAAGTCAAAGTCCAAAGTAAATTTATTATCAATGTACATATATCACTATATACAACCCAGAGGTTCATTTTCTTGCAGGCATACTCAACAAATCCATAATAGAATAATAACCATAATAGAACCAATGAAAGATTGCACCAACTTGGGCGTTCAACCAGTATGCAAAGGTCAAGCTGTGCAAATACAAAAAGAAAGAATAATAAGAAATAAATATAGATAAAGAGTCCTTGGAAGTGAGTCCATAAGTTCTGGAAACATTTCAAGGATGGGGCAAGTTGAGTCAAGTTTTTCCCTTTGGTTCAAGAGCACAATGGTTGAGGGACAGTAATTGTTCCTGAACCTGGTGGAGTGTCCTGAGATTCCTGTACCACCTTCCTGATGGCAGCAGTGAGAACCAGCATGTCCTGGGTGGCGGGGTCTCTGATGATGATTGTTGCTGTCCTACCCCAATGTTTTACATTGAAGTGCTCAATGACAGGGAGGGCTTTACCTGTGATGGACAGGTACCTTTGGTAGGATTTACCGTTCAAGGGAATTGGTGTTTCTGAACCAGGCTGTGATGCAGCCAGTCAATATACACTCCATCACATATCTGTAGAAGTTTGTCAAAGTTTTAGATGTTATGCCGAATCTTTGCAAACTCCTGAGGAAGTAAAGACGCTGTCATGTGTTCTTTGTAATCACACTTACATGCTGGGTCCAGGACAGGTCCTCCGAAATAACAACACCAAGGAAATTAAAGTTGCCAACCTCTCCACTTTTGATCCGCTAATGAAGGGTGGCTCAATGACCTCTGGTTTCTTCCTCCTGAAGTCAATCATTCTCTCCTTGGTCTTCCTGACATTAAGAGGATGTTTCTATGGCACCACTCAGCCAGATTTTCAACCGCCCTCCTATATTCTGATTCATCACCACATTTGACTTGGCCTACAACTGGTGTCATCAGCAAACTTGAAAATGCATTGTGGTTGTGCTTAGCCACACAGTCAAAAGTGTAAAGCAAGTCGAGTAGGGGGCAAAGCACATAGCCTTGTGGTGCACCTGTGCTGATGGAGATTGTGGAGGAGATGATGTTGCTAATCTGAAATGACCGGGGTCTGTAAGTGAGGAAATCAAGGATCCAATTGCATAAGGAGGTAATGAAGCCAAGGTCTTGAAGCTTTTTGATTAGTTTTGAGGGGATGGTGGTATTGAATGCTGAGCTGTAGGCAATAAAGAGCATCCTGTTGTATACATCTTTACTGTCTCAATATTCCAGGGTTAAGCGAAGGGCCAATGAGATTGGATTTGCTATGGGCCTGATGCTCCAGCAGGCAAAGTAGAGTGGACCCTAATCACTTCTCAAGCAGGAATCAATGTGTTTCATCACCAACCTGTCAAAACACTTCATCACGGTGGATGTATGTGCTATGATAGTGAGACTGGGTACCACGTTCTTCTTGGACACTAGTATAACTGTAGTCTGTTTTAAGCAGGTGGGTAACTCTGACTGCCAAAACAAGAGGGTAAGGATCTCAGTGAACATTCCAGCCATTTATTCAGCACAGGTTTTTTAGTAGTTGGCCAGGTACCCCGCCTGGGCCGAATGCATTCTGTGGCTTCACCCTACTGAAGGCTGCTCACATGTTGGCTTCAAAGGCTGAGGACTGCCTTTACAGTTAAGAGAGTGAGTTAAGGTAGGTAACCAGTTGTCAATAGTGCAACTAATACAAATGCAAATTCAGCACAACATATGGCATGAGGAGAAGGACAATCTTTACATCTGCTTTGCTGGAAGACAAGGCAGTGTATACTGAAAAGTGCCTTTCTCCTTGCAGCTACCTATATTCATCTACCACTGTTGTTCTGCACACTTTCCCTTCTGAACTCTAAGCTCCATGTACCTTTGCAACTCTTGCACCACCAGCAGTTCCTGCCTCCTGTTCGCAAAGTCGTGAAATACGGTGCACACAACGACAAGGCCATATGGACAATCCCGTGAAAAATCCAGTGCCTTAAAGTAAACTCTTCCTCCTCAATGAAATCAATCAGAATCAGAATTACTGTTACTGGTAAATGTCATGAAATATGTTGCTTTAGGGAAGCAAGAAGTTGCAATACATTAAAAAATATAAATTACAATCATTATTCAGAAAAATGTAAAGGTATCCTGGATACTGGGAAGGCTAGTGCCCATGATAGCTCTGGCAGACTTACAACTTTCTACAGCTTTCTCAGTTCGTGTGTAGTGGGCCCTCCATATCAGACAGTGATACAACCAGTTAAAATGCTCTCAATGGCACATCTAGAAATTTGCAAGTATCTTTGGTGATATACCAAGGCTCCTTAAACGCTAAAGAAATATAGTCGCTGTCATGCCTTCTTCATAATTGCATAAATATGTTGGGCCCAGGATAGATCCTCAGAGATGCTGACACCCAGGAAACTGAAACTGCTCACCCTTTCCACAATGATCCCTCAATGAGGACTGGTGTCCCTTGACTTTTCCTTCCTGAAGTCGACAATCAATTCCCTGAAGTGATCCAAGCACTCACTGCCAAGGAGGTAAAATCATTCTTCAGCCTGAGTATCCTCTCCAAAGCTGCAGTGAACAGCAAATTGGGAGATGAAGCAGAAGTCCACTGCAGGAACGTGGAATATTCCTGAAGCTGTGAGCCAGCGTGACACTGATTTTCACAGAGCGGGCAGTCCATGCATGAAAGCATGGCAAAGGTCATCCCACAACATTTTGAAATTGTTCTGTGATAACAGGATTAGAAAACCTAACTCTGTGAATACATTGTTCAGTAAAATTGATACATCCTGTGCAAGTAGAACTTTTGCTGATGGCATATCATTGTACCAAGTCCAGGAGCCTCTGATTTACCTCCCACAACACAAGACCACTACCAACACCCCGACCAATCCCAAACAGTCATGGTCATTCCAATGTCTCCAGTGCCAAGGTCTCCACTGCTGAAATAAAGCATAGCATCACTATTGGAAGCCACGATGCAGTGTTTCAACCCAAAACATCAACCACCCCTTTGACTCCACTGATGCTGCCTGACCTGCTGAGTTGCTCTTGCAACTAATTTATTACTTTTAGTACATTCAAGCGCGCTCGGCCACTCCGGTGATGAATATCTATAATCTGTCAAGTAGGGTGCCATGCACAATTCTGATCTGATGGAGGCAGACGTGAGAGCACGGATAAACATCTGGTGAAATGCCTGTTTCGGTGCCGCTGCGACTGTGTAATCCAAAATCTCTGGAGGGGAAGGCCCTGAATCCTTGGCTTTGCCTGTTGCTTGGCGGCCGGGTCGGGGTCGAAGCGCTCCGCAGAGATAGTGCTCGGTGTCAGAGGGCTGGTCAGAGGCTCAAAGTTTTCGGATGGACTCAGAGTCGGACTGTGATCGGGTGCTTCCAGGATGCTGCATCTGCAAGTTTGCGGCGCTGAAAGCTCATGGCAGGGAGGGTTTCTCCCTTCTATCATCTGCGTGAGATGTTGGGGCTATTGGGACTATGAGACTTTTTTTTTATCGTGCCCATGATCTGCTCTTATCAAATTACAGTATTGCTTTGCACTGTTGTAACTATATGTTATAATTATGTGGTTTTTGTCAGTTTTAGTCTTGGTCTGTCCTGTGTTTCTGTGATATCATACTGGAGGAACATTATCATTTTTAATACATGCATTTCTAAATGACACTAAACGAGGACTGAGTGTCCTCATAATCTAATCTAATTCTAGCAATTTGGGAAGATTTTTGAGAAACCCACAGTCACATCATGTCAATAGTGCCTCTTTAAATATTGGGGGGGGGGGGGGAGAAGCACACTGTGATCCTGCTTCTGCTGTGACTTGTCCAGACAACCACAAAGTTGTACCTACAGCTTTAGTTTTCTTATTTTATTTTACTTATTGAGACGCAGAATCAGTCCTTCCGGCCCTTTGAGCTGTGCCACCCAGCAACAGCAATTCCTCGCCCCCCCGATTTAATCCTAGCCTAATCACAGGTCAATTTACAATGACCAATTAACCTACCAACTGGTATGTGTTTGGACTGTGGGAGGAAACCGGAGCACCCGGATGAAACCCAAAGTGGCCACGCGTCCTTGTGTTTCTCCCTCCCCTCTCCCCACTTTTCAACTCTACTCCTCATCTTTATTTATCCAAGTCCTGCTGAAGTGCCTCGGCCTGAAACACCAACTGTACTCATTTCTACAGATACTGCCTGGCGTCATCTACCAAACACCTGAAACCAGGAGAACGTCAGCAGTCCCAATGTCAATTGTGCATTCAAGTCCCCAGCCTAATTTCCCAATGGTTGTTTCACCTTGAAACGACTGCTAGCATGATTTACTCTGGATTAAATTGAGTTTTATATAAATTCATACAAGAAAACAAAATACTAACCAATCCAACAGCAAGGCTATACTTTGAGTTACTATCTTTTATATGTTTATACATTTGGAACCCAAGGTAGGGAGTAGGTGGTAATAGGGAGGATTGTGAGATGCAGAGAGCTCCATAGAAATGCTTAAACTTCAAAGAAACCTTACTGAAAACAGTAATTAAAATAACTTGCAATGGATGAATGACTTTTTCCTCTTTCCAAGTGCACACAAACTTGCATTAAGTAGTTTATCATTACAAACCTCTGATATTTGGTTGATGTAACAACATAGTCATAAATTTGCATACAATATTGAAGTTAGGAAAAGGTTGTATTGTTACTTGTGTCGTTAAAGTGTAAGTTGCGAACAGCAAAAGTGGAGTAGGTGGAGAAAAAAAAATCTCCATCAATTATTTCTGGACCCAAGGTCTTCAACATCCTTACCTAATAAAAATCAATGAATTTTTGGTTTACGAATTTGCTCTTTGTGGAAGGTTCATAATTAGAAAGAGGAACAGTGTCCAAGATTTCGTTCAGGAACGGCATGATGGTCTAACACTATTACAGTGACAGCAACCCTGGTTCAATCCCACTGCTGTCTATAAGGACTTTGCAAGTTCTCCCTGTGACCGTGTGTTTTACAGCTGCTCCACATTCTAAAGATATTTGGGTCAGTAGGTTTATTGGTCACTGGGGTGTAACTGGGCAGCACGGGCTTGCTGGGCCGGAAAGGCCCATCGCAATGCTGTATTACAAAATTTAAAAATAAACAATAGCTTTTAATTACCTTCCCTGACACGAATTTTAAGATTATGTCTCTGTGTTAACATTTTTTTCCACCAGAGTAGAGCTTCAATCTACTTAGCAACTTTAATCACCTTAAAGACGACAATTAGGTCCCTTAATCTTCTACACTCAAGGGACTACAGTAGAAGTCTACTCCATACAACTCGTCTTTATAATCCAGCTCCTGGATCAATTGGATTAGTATTTCCTCCAATGCTAGCATTTGTTTCTTCACAAGAAATGTCCAGAACTACACACAACATCCTAAGTAGGATCAGACCAAAGTTTTGTAGAACCAATGAATGTATTGCGTGTATTAGGTAAAGGCCAACATTCCCTGGGCCTTTCAAGTATTTTCTCATCAACAATTTTCAGCCCCTTTGCAATTTCCTACTCCCAATTTACACCTGGCAATTTACAATCTGCCACCTAACTTGTTACTGTCGACCAATTAAACCTCAGCCACTTTGAGGGATAAAAAAGCTAATTAGTACTAAACTTGGAGCAAAATGTTCATCTCATCCTGCTGAATGGAATGCATGACAAACTTCCTTGTTATGATAAGTGGTTGACTTGCTATGCCTTATGATCCATTTCTTCTGTTATTTTACGGATCTTCAAAGCAGATATTCAGGTATGCAGATTAATGATTTTAGTTGCAAATGCTCTCTTGGGATTTGCAATTAAAAAAGAACTATATAACATTTAGTTTTACCTGCAATGAATGTTTAATAAAGCACTCAAGAAAATGTCAGAGGGATAACACACAGAAACAGGATTTCTGAACAACTAGGTACCCCTGCAATATATTCCAAGTATCAAAAGAATGCAAAGAAAATATAAGCAGGAGATGGCCACCTGCTCCATTATTCAATATGATCTCCACTCCTATTTTGTGTGCCAATTCCCCATTGCCCGCAATTCACAGATTTTTCAAAAATTTATCTCCACTTAAAATACCTCCAATAATCTAGCCTCCACTACTACCCTCCTATGCTTGAATTTCAGCGATTCACCAAGAAGAAATCCTACTGCATCTGTTTTAAACAACCATTCCCTTACCTTGTAACAGTCTCCTCATTCAAAATTCTGCAAGTGAAAACATCTACCTTGCAATGCCCCCTTAGATTTCATCAGTTACTCTTGTTAACTGCAAAGGATACTGATCCAATTTCCTCAACTGCCAGCAAAAGGACAACCAACCCTCTCGTCTCCAGGAACAACCTGGTGAATCTCTGTTGGACTGCCTCCAAAATTAGTAAAACTGAGTATATTTCCGGTAAGCTTTTTAACATACTTACCTGTGCCATTGTTCTCTTTTTGTATTTTTAAATTTTTTTTCCAAAATGAGTTTTTTGGTTTAGTGGTAGCTTTCTGCTTTAATATTAAAAGTAATCCTGGGTAGTCTGCAAAATGGAGCTCAGAGAATCAACTCCTGATTCTGAGTTGATATCTTATTTGGATGCTAGTGCCTAATGGGCTGCCCATCCCACTGTAATCAACCGATGCAAGATCTAGCTCAGAAGAAAATGTTAATACCACATCCTTTCAAATGGTTAATCAATCCGTCCTTTATTTGAAACTATTTTCACAGGCAAAGCGAACTATGACAACTATGAACTGAAGATATGGATATTAAATAAACAAGTTAGTCGACAGGTTCTCCAATCTTTAAAACATTCAATCGATAGGAACTTAAAATGCTAGTGATTTGCAATTTTCCATTTTGCTAAACAAACATCACTTCCTGGGATACGAGGAGCACTGGAACTTGAATAAAGTACCAGTGCATATAAATGATGATGTCGACTTCAAGAAACTAAATTTCAATAGCAAAACATACAAGATGCGACGCTGGTTTATTCGCCGAGTTTAAAAAAAACAATTCTGTATCTAATACTTTCTGTGACTCATCACAGATCAAACAAGACGATCGCGAAGCAACAACACTTTTAATCGGTAAACTGGAGCGGGTTCTGTTCATAGATTGGAGACTGCTAGATCAAAATAAATTAAAACAGAACAGGGATTGGGAGATTGCTTTGAACTGGTATTTGGTACTGCTATTGCCAATGAAAAGTGGAGCCGGTAAAGGCGCTAATTTATACTGATAGATACCTAATGTTTTAATTATTTATTCTTCTTCCCTGGAAAGAAATTGAAAGAGGACACCGTCTCATTAGCCTAGTCGCCAATGGATAATTGTTCCTTAACACTACAAGTCAGTTTGGAAAGTAAGCCGCCTGTGAAAAATGATAGCGTATAAAATTCCATGTTTAACTCTTTCGATGCGCTATCTGGCTGCAGTTTTCAAATCGCTACTTTTCTTATTGATCGTGGAGCAACTTTGAAAAATAAAAAATAAAATCGTCAAACTACAATGCGCACTTGTTCTACTCGGCAATCACGATTTAAAGAAACACAAAACTGCGTGTAAACAGCATTTTAAGCCTCCACGCCAGAGGATGATTTCAGACCTACTGAATACTAGTCTCATCTTACCTTGCGCAAGGGTCTGTAGCACGTGGATATGAAACAGCACAAATGTCCACAATCTCCCAAAACATCCAAACATATTAAAGTTTCTTCCCGCACTGGCAAATCCGACCGTGTTTTTTAATTCTCCCGATTTCGGTTCCATGACCGCACCGATCCCACTACCACTTGGGATCCTAATCACCTGATTATTGATTACAGCTCTCAAACAAGGCCCTCGCTTTATTTCTCTTTGGTTACTGATTGCACTGTCCGTACTCTCGTTTTCTTTGGCAATTCCGATAACCTGAGTACGGGCTGAATGCGGGAGCTGAGCCGAACCCTGTTCATCGGCTCCTCTTAGGTGAAAGGTCCCAATCGGACCTTGCACATATGTGCTTTGGCATCGATCCTTCGAATGATTGATTACAAATGTCGCTGGTCTTACAATTAGTTTATGGCTCGGAGCCTCAGAGTGCGGTGTCCCCTTCCCGGTTTCCCCGCTCGAATGATGGATCAGCTCCTCCTGGCCCGGGGTTTTAGCCTCTGGGCAACCACCATCCACAACTAACACTGCGGTCAGCGGGTTATCGACCAGTCCAGAACTCGCGTCTCCCATCATCTGTTGATATCCTCGATTAGTGCAGTCAGATCGCTCTCTTGCAATTGATTATGCTTTGGTATTAACTCTTTCAGTTGCTGATTCCTCCTCCCAAACCAACGTCTCTTTTCAAAAAGAAATCAACGCCACCTCGGATCTGCTGCTTGGTATTTTCTTTTGCCCGGTTGCGATGAGGAGGAGGATCGGGTTTGGTTTAATCCTTTGCCGCCTGGAGATTAATGATTAGCACCTCTCCGGTCAGCGTTCGGATCCCTCTCCAAAGTCCTGATTTCCTGAACGGCCGCCGCGATACCCTCTTCCAACCGCCTTCACCCCGACACAGGGGAAAGAGGTAGAAATGGGCGCGTTTGCTTCCCAAATCTGTTTTCGCAATTCCACTGACACCTTCTGTTCCGAAGCTGGGGAATTCCAGACAGTAATAATTAATCCCTTTGAACTTAACTCCCTCGTTTAACTCCGGGTTGATAATTAACTCCAACCATCTGGGCGCTTTTTTTAAAAAAACGTGTTTATATTTCCGAACGCAACCACGAGAAAATCTGCAGATGCTGGAAATGTTATATTTCCGAGGAAAGTTTGCTTGTTCCCCCAATAGTGTGGTACTAGAAGTAAAATCCCGAAATTTTAATGAGATCCAACAATACTCAATCTCGACCTCAAAAGTTACATCTCCACACTTGGAGTAACTCCCAACTTTGAGCAAATCCTTCACCCCGCCGTAAAGCCTGCTGTTGACAAAGTTTTATCATTCAGTTTGTGCTTTGAACGGTACTAAGGACACAGCACCCCACACGCACAGATATAAAAACACATCCAACATGCTTTTAGGGGAGGGGGACCTAAATTCCGAAAACTTTGAACCCCTGGAGACTAGAAAGCATTAACTTCTGCAGATAAATCCTTGTCGTTTACTTCCCTCCTCGCTTTCATGTTGATGTAAAGCATTTGTAACGGAAGTTTCTAATTTTTCCTTCCCCGCCGCTTTCGCTCTCGCCAGACAAACTCCTTCGCTTCGAGCAGGAGAAAGCTCAAGCGCATCCCCATTGGCCACCACCATTAACCATAACTCGAAACAGCATTGGTTGAGAATCCGCCGGGGACAGTTCCCGTGTTTGATTGGCCGACTTGCTATCCTTCTCGCAGGGCAAACGGGCGGAATCGGGGCATTGATTGGTTAAAATTGCGATCTCCGTTTCTAATTGCACGGTCCACAGAAAGGTGCTGTCTGCTCATTAGTGAGCGGAATCTCGTCATTGATTGGTCCGGAAAAAAAAAGACTTTCTCCCAACCGAAAAGAGGAGTGGTAAAAGAAAACAATAAATACTCGGAGGTTCGGAGTACGCTGGTGTAAATTGCAAGTTAACTGCCGAGGTTGCTGCTCTTCATAAATCATGGTGTGAAGTAGTTATAAATAAAGAATGCTCTTAAGTAAGTACAAAGCCAGGGAAAGCAGAATTCCTCGTGTTTGCGAAAGAAGTCAACGTTGGGATGGAATGAGAGAAAAGGGAGACTGAATAATAACTACAAGGTGGCCCACAATAAAACGATTACTATTTTATATATATATATATATATATAATCGTTTTATTTTGTTATAGAGTATTTATATATACACACACATGCATATTACATGTGGACACGGAATGTAACTTGGAACTTATTGGCATTCACAGTTGTCCATTTTGAACTGCTGTACTCCTGGCGTAATTATTACCACAATTCTGTCAGGAAGTGAGTTTGAGCTAGTGAGGTGACAGTGATTTGAATGGTAAATTTCTTGGAGAGGAGTCTCTGGGGTGTTACCATGTGGCATTCAAAATGGTTCAAGTATAAAAGCAAAGGGAATCTTGAGGAAATGTAATGGCAATGCAATTGCCAGGAATTGTTATATGAAATGAAATGGTGGCTACTTCCTTGTTGAGGCCAGATGCCTAATGGAATTGATTGCTATTTCCAGGGCTTTTTTTTTTACATGTTATTAATCCCCATAGTTTGTGGCTGGAAAAAATTGAAGTGGGTGTGTGGTGGAGAATTAAAGAGAATGTGATCAGAGGTTCAGGATACAGACTAAAACGGATGTGTTCTGTAAGTGATTAGGTCTATTTTTGTCAAGTGGAGAGGTTGGTTGCTGTAAGGTAATTATTAGAACCAAGGCCTGGAATTTGCATTTGTATAGTAAGTAAAGGAATTATCAATGAAATTTACAGGATGAAAAATAAGTAGTGTATTAAAATTACATTAAATGTAACCTGCAGATTTGTTTTCACAAAGGAGATCATACAAAGGATATTCTCGTTTAGTGGCAATGATAATATTATTGGACCAATGAAACCTAATTGTGCTCCACTTATCCTACGTTTTGACTTTCCTGATAACCCTATTGTCATCTTATCCCCCATCTCCTCAAGCCACTCTCCTAACTCCCATCGTAACCATCAGTTTTATCTAGATAATTTCCTTTTTCGCACATTAACTTATTTAAGTATAACATTTTTGAATCCAAGTGCTCCTCCTCTAAAATAAGTTTCTCATTAGCTCTGTTTTTACTTTGACAACTTGAAAAACTAATATCATTTTGCATAACAGCATATTTTATTTATTTCTGGCCAACACTACATTTCTGGTAATAAATGGCAAATTTCCCTAACTCTCCTTCAAAATTGTGAACAGCTGTAATCTTTATTATTCACAGATGTAGTTCTTCCCTTGTAATGATATACTGTATCTCCCATGAGTAAGCCATGCCTCACTTCATCTGGCTTTGAAAATCTTGGACTTGATCATTGGGGAATAGAAATACTCTACATCACAGCCACACCCTCATGCGAATGTATGTACAGTTTCTACTGTGTCTCCTAATGAATCAGACAACAGTCTAGATTTAGATGCGGCAACAATAATTTATTTGCAAATTTTAACTATATTTGGGAAATTAAAGCAAGAAAAGCAAGGTTTAAAAATAGAGCAAAAATTGATCACTCACCAAAAGAACACGCTGGAGGAACTCGTTAGGTCCTGACGAAGGGTCTTGGCCTGAAACGTTTTCTGTTCGTTTCCACGGATGCTGCCTGATCTGCTGAGTTCCTCCAGTGTGTTGTGCATGTTGCTTTGACCTCAGCATCTGCAGAGTATTTTGTGTTTACTCACAAAAGGAGCTTTTTATATTCTGAAAAAGACAACAGCAATCACTAAAGGATTCATTTAAGTAACTCCTCTGGCATAGTTTATTTCTTTAAGTTTCTGAAAACTGATATCTCCTAAATATATTGTAAACGGAAGTCAAGCTTTTGTGAAATGGTCTATTGTATAATACTCAGCACAAAGCTTCCAGCTCATGGTGTGGTGTTTATTTTGTGATCCAGTCAACTTTACTTCACTTATCCAACAATACTGCTTGAATATGATTCGAAAGCATGTTTGAAATATAGTAGAGCCAGAATAACTGCGATCGATAACTAACAAGGAGCTTTCTGAATTGCATGTTGGTAAACATCTGCTGCAGAGTGTGAAGGTATAATTAATGGCAGAAGTTTTTGCTTATTTATTTAATTGCCACTTTGCTAACTTCCTATGCAATTCAGGTTTTTCTTCTCTAATCAGATCAGAGTGTTCACAGTTTCAGATTTGGCTCCATCTTAAAATGGGTTTCAAAAACTATTTTTTTAAAAAATCATGTTTTTGTCATTCAGGAGCAATATTGATTAAAACCAAGCACATCATATGCCTAAACATGACGAAACTAAGCATATCTTCTAGAGATTTAATTTACTGATCTTTTTATAGATCCTACTATTTACCAGCCTCACAACTCGCATTATCTGAGCACTTCCAGATCACCCTGTGCAGCTTCAATTTCATATTTTGTATACTGTACCCAACACTTCTTCATATATGGCTACTACCTTACATTCATGGTCCAGAAAATTGTTTCAGCTTCTCCCACAATTTTTTCAGTTCCCTTTTCCACATTACACACTAGATGGCACTGTCCAGTTTCTCAACATTGTACTGCAGGTAGAAACTACCTCACACAGGAGAGAATATCACAGCCTTTTGCTAAGGTTGAATATAATGCCAAGTCAAGCCTGTCAAATATAATTTACTTGTATTGCTTTTTAGAAAAATAAACATGTTACCAAGGATCTAAAGGTGGAGAAAAGGAGGCTCATATCTATCTCAAGAATTTCCACTTGTCTGCTACAATTTGCTTTCCAAGTTGCAAATTTGATAGAAATGCTAGATAGACAGTTATGTAACTTGTCCTTGCCTTCGATTCGGTTTTGACTTTAAGGGAGCAATTTCAATGTATCACAGGGTTGTACATGGTGACACGTACGTACTCTGAGAATAAATTTACTTTGAACTTTGAACTGATACAATAATTGAAGCTCTTATGCTATGGTTATTAATCTGTCAATTTTCGAAGTATGTATACTGTATACAACCTTGAGATTTGTCTTTTGCAGACAGCCACAAACAAAGAAACACAATTAAAAAACCCACATAACAAAGACCATCAGACACTCAATGATCAAAAGAAATAATCATGCAAATAATAACAAAGTAAACAAATATCAGACAGAACATTATCCACTGAATCCCTGAAAGTGATGCCACAGCCATGGAATAAATTGAGTTAAGAGGAGCTGTAGAAAGTTTTCTTTAAATTAATCAGTTTTCTGAACAGAAACAAAATTTTATATAACAAGAGAATGCGTCTGGCTGTATATCAGACCTGCAATCTTTGATCAGAACTAACATAACTGTGCTGCATCTTTCTTCCCTTCTGCTGTCAGGTATTTTGTACTTCTGTGGACAATTGCAGACGAATACATTTCAATAACGGAATTCAATAATTACTTTGTCATTCCATAAATAAATTGTACAGCTCTATTGAAGGAACAAGGTGAGTTCATGGTTTTGAATTAAAATAAGGTTGAAGTAATTTCTGGAAGTATCACTTTTGTGATACAGCACAGACACTTCTGTATATCAACTACTGAACAAAAAGACAACAGGGAAAGCAGACTACAGGGAGTTATGAAGGAAGTTGAGAAGCAGGACCTCAAAGGTAGTAATCTCAGGATTACTGCCTGTGCCACGCGACAGTGAGTATGGGAATAGAGTGAGTTGGAGGGTAAATGTGTGGCCGAGGGATTGGCACAGGGGGCAGGGATTCAGACTTCTGGATCATTGGGATCTCTTTTGGGGGAGGTATGACCTGTACAAGGGGGACCAATATCCTGGCAGGGAGGTTTGCTAAGGCTCTTGGGAAGAGTTTAAACTAGAATTGCTAGGGGGTGGGAACTGAACTGAAGAGATGGAGGAAGGGGCGGTTGGCTGACAAATAGAAAAGCTTGGAGACAGTGTGAGAGGGAGGATAGGTAGGTGATAGAAAAGGGTTTGAGATGTGTCTATTTTAATGCAAGAAGCATCATGAACAAAGTGGATGAGCTTACAATGTGGATCAATACTTGGAGCTATGATGTTGTGGCCATTACAGAGACTTGGATGACTCAGGGGCAGGAATGGTTAATTTGAATGCCAGACTTTAGATGTTTCAGAAAGGACAGGGAGGGAGGCAAAAGAGGTGGGGGCGTGGCACTGCTGATCAGAGATAGTGTCGCGGCTGCAGAAAAGGAGGAAGTCATGGAGGGATTGTCTACTGAGTCTCTGTGGGTGGAAGTAAGAAACAGGAAGGGGTCAATAACTCTACTGGGTGCTTTTTATAGACCACGCAATAGTAACAGGGGCATCGAAGAGCAGATAGGGAGACAGATTCTGGAAAGGTGTAATAATAGCAGGGTTGTCATGGTGGGGGATTTTAATTTCCCAAAAATTGATTGGCATCTCCCTGGAGCAAGGGGTTTAGATGGGGTGGAGTTTGTTAGGTGTGTTCAGGAATGCTTCCTGACAGAATATGTAGCTAAACCTACAAGAGGAGAGGCTGTACTTGATCTGGTATTGGGAAATGAACCTGGTCAGGTGTCAGGTCTCTCAGTGGGAGAGCATTTTGGAGATAGTGATCACAATTCTATCTCCTTTACCATAACATTGGAGAGGGATAGGAACAAACAAGTTAGGAAAGTGCCTAATGGAATAAGGGGAAATATGAAGCTATCAGGCAGGAACTTGAAAGTATAAATTGGGAACAGATGTTCTCACGGAAATTGTATGGCAGAAATGTGGCAAATGTTCAGGGGATATTTGCGTAGCATCCTGCATAGGTAATTCCAATGAGACAGAGAACGGATAGTAGGGTACAAGAACCGTGGTGTACAAAGGCTGTTGAAAATCTGGGCAAGAGGAACAGAAAAGCTTACGAAAGGTTCAAAAAACTAGGTAATGATAGAGATCTAGAAGATTATAAGGATAGCAGGAAGGAGCTTAAGAATGAAATTAGGAGAGCCAGAAGGGGCCATGAGAAGGCCTTGGTGGACAGGATTAAGGAAAATCCCAACGCATTCTACAAGTATGTGAAGAGCAAGAGGATAAGACGTGAGAGGATAGGATCAATCATGTGTTACAGTGGAAAAGTGTGTGTGGAACTGGAGGAGATAGCAGAGGTACTTAATGAATACTTAGCTTCAGTACGCACTACGGAAAAGGATCTTGGAGATTATAGGAATGACTTACAGCAGATTGAAAAGCTTGAGCATATAGACATTAAGAAAGAGGATGTGCTGGAGCTTTTGGAAAACATAAAGTTGGATAAGTCTCCGGGACCAGTCGAGATGTACCCCAGGCTACTGTGGGAGGTGAAGGAAGAGATTGCTGAGCCTCTGGCAATGATCTTTGCATCATCAATTACGGGAGAGGTTCCGGAGGATTGGAGGGTTGCAGATGTTGTTCCCTTATTCAAGAAAGGGAGTAAAGATAGCCCAGGAAATTATCGACCAGTGAGTCTTACTTCGGTGGTTGGTAAGCTGATGGAAAAGATCTTGAGAGACGGGATTTATGAATATTTGTAGATGCATAATATGATTAGAAATAGTGAGCATAGCTTTGTCAAAGGCAGGTTGTCCCCTACGAGCCTGATTGAATTTTTTGAGGATGTGACTAAACACGTTGATGAAGGCAGAGCAGTAGATGTGGTGTATATGGATTTTTCAGCAAGGCATTTGATAAGGTACTCCATGTAAGGCTTATGGAGAAAGTAAGGAGGCATGGGATCCAAGGGGACCTTGCTTTGTGGATCTAGAATTGGTTTGCACGCAGAAGGAAAAGAGTGGTTGTAGATGGGTCATATTCTGCATGGAGGTTGGTCACCAGTGGTATGCCTCAGGGATCTGTTCTGGGACCCCCACTCTTTGTGATTTTTATAAATGACCTAGATGAGGAAGTGGAGGGATGGGTTAGTAAATTTTCTGATGATATAAAGGTTGGGGGTGATGTGGATAGTGTGGAGGGCTGTCAGAGGTTACAGTGGGACATGGATAGGATGCAAAACTGGGCTGAGAAGTAGCAGATGGAGTTCAACCCAGATAAGTCTGAGGTGGTTCATTTTGGTAGGTCAAATATGATAGCAGAATATAGTATTAATATAGTGGAGGACCAGAGGGGTCTTGAGGTCCAAGTCCATAAGATACTCAAAGCTGCTGCACAGGTTGAGTCTGTGGTTAAGAAGGCATACAATGCATTAGCCTTCATCAACCATGGGATTGAGTTTAACTGAGAGGTGATATTACAGCTATCGGATCCTGGTCAGACCAGACTTGGAGTACTGTGGTCAGTTCTGGTCACCTCACTACAGGAAGGATGAGGAAACTATAGATAGGGTGCAGAGGAGATTTACAAGGATATTACCTGGATTGGGGAACATGCCTTACAAGAACAGGTTGGGTGAACTCAGCCTTTTCTCCTTGGAGTGGTGGAGGATGAGAGGTGACCTGATAGAGGTGTATAAAATGATGAGAGGCATTGATTGTGTGGATAGTCAGAGGCTGTTTCCCAGGGCTGAAATGGCTTGCACGAAAGAGCACATTTTTAAGATGCTTGGAAGTAGGTAGAGAGGAGATGTCAGGGGTAAGTTTTTTACGCAGAGAGTGCTGAGTGCTTGAAATAGGCTGCCTGCGACAATGGTGGAGGTGGATATGACAGGGTCCTTTAAGAGACTCTTGGATAGGTACATGGAGCTCAGAAAAATGGAGGGCTCAAGGTAACACTAGGTAATTTCTAAGGTAAGTACATGTTCTGCACAGCATTGTGGGTTGAAGGGCCTGTATTGTGCTGTAGGTTTTCTATGTTTCTAAAAGACTAGAGCTCCACATATCATTTTAACATCTGAGAAATTAACCAAAATATTCATTTTAGGGTACAGAATTGTCAAAGAGTATCTCTTGCCTTCAGATCTTCATCACAAGGTGCAAAAATGTATATAATTTTAAGCTCTTATACGCAATAATTATGCAAAGAATAATATTTTAATGTTAAATTATATTACCTTCTCCATTAAGTAAGAAAATTAATTTTGGCGCTAAAATTGTTTTATCTCTTATACACATTTCAATAAGATAAAAATTATCAGGGCAAGAACACAAACCCAATCTCTTATTAAATTTTGCCAGTGCTTCAAGAGCTAATCCAAGTCCCTAGGATATTTATTTATAATGAAATTTATGATTTTTTTCCTCTATGGTAAAAAACATACATGTTAAATACCATTTGCTGGAAAATTGAGAGTGAAACAGAAAGTCTGTTATCTTGTTCTTAAAGTTTTTGGTTATGACAGGTTTAATGACGCACGCATTTGTTTCCCAGCAGCCAAACATTATAATTCCTTTTCCCATTCCCATTCCAATGTGTAGATCCACAGCCTCTCCTTCTGTCAAGATGAGGCCACACTCATGGTGGAGAGCAACACCTTACATTCAGTCTGGGTAGCCTCCAACCTAATGGCATGAAAATTGATTTCTCCTTCTGCTAAAAAAAAATTCCCTCCCCTCCCTTCTTCATCTATTTCCCATTCTTACTTTTACTTCTTTTCTCCTGCCTTTTACTTTCCCCTGGGTCACCTCTTCCTTCCCTTTCTCATATGGTCCACTCTCCACGTCTATCTGATTCCTTCTTCTCTTGTACTTGACCTTTCCCACCCCCCTGGCCTCACCTGTCACCTTTTAGCTAGCCTTTTGCCCTCGCTCCCCCCTTTTTTATTCTGGCATCTTCCCCCTTCCTTCTCAGTCCTGAAGATGGGTCTCGGCCCAAAACGTCGACTGTTTATTCATTTTACATAGATACTGCCTGACCTGCTGAGTTCCTCTAGCATTTTGAACGTGTTGCTTTGGATTTCCAACATCTGCTGTCATTCTCATGTTTATGATAAGCTTTTTTTTGTTTTGGGGGAAATTTTCTACTTTCAAGTCATCAAATATAGAATATTTAATCTGAATTCCTGTACTTTGCATACAATGGACATTATAAATCAATTGACTGATGTCTACCAGCCTTTTCAACAAAGAAAGCAGTCTCTTAGATTAAATAATAGTCTCTGTGACAAGAATACACATAGATAAGATGTTAGCTGTCCTGTGTGATCAGCAGTTAGTCTGCCACCTGTCTTCGGGAGAGAGAGAGATAAGGAAGACAATGGAACAGCATTTGGAGGTGTGTAATGAAGGGACGGGAGAGAGAGCTGTCTAGAGCGGCTCCCCCTTTGAACCCTGAACTGCTTGAAGTGATGGACAGGCGATACCCCCGCAGGGGGATAAAAAGGGACAGGTTCGCTAAGGCAGGACAGACACGACACCCGAGGTAACGAGACCCTGGAAGCGGTGCGCCTCTCACAAGTCGGTGGGAAGCTCTTGGACGGCTGATCGCGGGATCAGCCTTAGACGCTCAGGGTGGAAAGGCAGGATCGGCGGGAACCTGGTGTGTGTCCACCCTTGCCTGGGTGCCAGGTTCAGCGCAGAGAAACGGTCGTATCTGGAAACGGAGGGGTCACGGTCGGTGACCTCAGATGACATCACAAAGGGCTCGCCCGAAAGCTGACTGCGAAGGTGTGTGTGGAGGCTGTGTTGAATAGTCATTCGTTTTGCTCCCTCCTCCCCCCCCCACCCACTGTCCATCGCCATGGCAACGATTACTGCGAACTGAACTAAATTGAACTGGACTTTGTGTCACTTTGAAACTGGTCATTTACCCCTAGACAACGATAGAGCTTGATTAATCTTGTTATCTTAATTCTGTGTACATGTGTGTTTATCATTGCTGAACTGTTGCATTTATTATCCTTTCTTGATTAGAGTACTGTGTTGCTTGTTTCTTTAATAAAACTTTCTTAGTTCTAGTAATCCACACTCCAACTGAGTGATCCATTTCTGCTGGTTTGGCAACCCAGTTACGGGATACGTAACACTCCCTCAGAAATGCTGTTTAACCTGCTTCGATATTTAATAAAGCAATAAATCTACTATGGTTCAAGAACATTTGTGTATCTGATAATATGGCAATAAGTATAACTTTCAGTGAAGTTGAAGACATGATAATGTTGGACCTTTCAATAGATTTAGAGATAAGCAGGGTAACAGGCACTTCTGGCCCAACAAACCCTCGCTGCCCAATTATACCCTTGTGACCAAATGGCACAGTATTCCAGCAAGTGAAGGCTGGCCAAATCCATTCACATCCAACACCTATCTTAAAAGTCACAAAGCACATGATTGTTTCAATGTCATCTTTTGTAGCAGAAACAACCATGTTCCAATCCCACACCTCCTAGATGTGACACTAGAAGCATGTGTTAACCTTTTAGTCATCACCTTTGAAAGATGCCGTGAAAATCAGGAGGTGGGTGAGCATATGGTGAAGCATTGAAATGTGCAGGGCAGCCAGCCTGGTGGGACCCCATTCCTTGCTTCTGACATTAATACTTTGTGTAATAACATGTACCTATCTGGACTAATTCCAAATGAATAAATGTTCAACTGAAATTCAGCAATCACTTCCATCATCAGACCCCTGAATATTCCATCAATTCCATGGTCACCGGTGTTCGTCAGTACTGCCATGACAGATCTATATGCAGATTGGTCACTTCACGAGGAGCATCTTAGACCAATCCATCAGCATGCTCTGCTGGAAGCCTACCAGCACGTGCTCAGGCCCTGCTCTTGAGACGACCACACTGCAGCAGGTTGGAGAAAAGCTTGGAATGAAACTACAATTCAGTGTAAACTTTCCAGTTTGACTCAATAGAAAACCACCTGTAGCACAAAAATTGTGAAGTGCTATATTTGATCTGAGTGCGGCGTTGCCACCATAGTTAGTTGATGGGCAAATTGTATGTTAGGAGCCTTGTGAAATGTGCTGTGGCAACCTGATGAAATTTATATAAGGATATCTGGACCTCTATACAAACTTCATTATGACATTACAAAGAAACAAACTCTCTCCTCAAGAGCATAAGCCTGGGTAATTAACCTTAAACTAGATTTATAGCTGGTGCTCCAAATCAGCCATTTGAAAGAAGTCTGAATACTTTTGGTAGAATCCATTGGGAGATAAATTGGATAGACTTTGAAAATGGGCACAGAGATCACAATGTAGTATTAACTTGAGGCCATTGATTGCAAACCAGGCACCATTCCAACTTCACGCTGCCAATTCATTACAATGATTTCAGCATAAAGCCTGAACCAGCCACACTGTTCATTACCTGAATGCATTGCAGAAGTCCTATCTCGTGTATGTCCAGCTCCAGTTAAAGCTCGCTTGCTTTACTTCAAGTTAGTTGGTGGACAATGCATCTTAGATCAAATAGATGCTGTTAATGATTTCACAAGTGTGACATGTCATGAAAGTACATGGAGTTGGAGTGTTCAGGTACTACTCTGGAGGTCTTGTTGAAGAGCTGAAAAGTAGTAGTGTCCTGTATTTGCACAGGGACTGATTGAAGAAACATAAATATGTGCTCTGGAAAATGCAGTCGTTGGCAATAGACCTGGAACTCTGGGAATTGATGTCACACCCAGAGCACCACAATACCTGGTTCGGAGCTCCAAGAAATCAATGACTTGACTAAGTCACCTTTCATTTATCTCTGTCGCTGTCTCTACCTCTCTCAATCTCTCCATCCCTGTCTCTCTTGCTTTCTCTATCTCTATTCAAAAGTTTCAAGATTATTTAATGTATTTTTCAGTATACAAGTGTAAAGGAGAACAAAGTAATTGTTACTCCAGATCCAAAACAGCACAGAAAAACACAGTTAGATAACAAAATAATAAAAAAACAAAATAAATATAAATACATAAGCTTATATACAGAGTTTGATTGTATGTCCATAAAATAACGCTAGGCACAGGAATGTCTGTACATAAGGTAAGTGACAGGAAATGATCAATTACTGGTGGTAGCAGGTGAGGAGGAGTGGATTAGTGGGCAGAGTTCTCCTGAAGTTGGTAACCATCTCCTTTGCCTTGTTGAAATTGAAGAGGAGATTACTTGCCTGGAACCAGGTCTTGAGCATTTCCACCTCCTCTCTGTATGCCATCTCGTCATTGTTGTTGATGAGCCCTATCACTGTCATATCATCAGCAGGCTTGTCAATGTGATTACTCAGGCTTGGCCATGCAATCATGTGTGAGCAGCGTGTTAGCAATGGGTTCAGCACGCAGCTCTGGGAGGCACCCATATTGAGGATGATGGGCAGGAAGGAGTGGTTATCCATCCTCCATCCTGACTATCTGAGGTCTGTTGGTTGGGAAGCCTAATCCTCAGTTGCACTGTGGTGCATTTAGACCAAGGAGTAGGAGCCTCTATCTCTCTATCCCCCTTTCTCTATATTTCTCTCTGTTTCTCTCTATCTCTCTCAATATTTTTCTCTATCTCTATACCTTTATCTCTATCTCTCTGTCTCTATCTCTTCCTCTCTTTTCTTTTTTGATAACTCTGTCTTTCTATCTTTTTCTCTATCTCTCCATCTCAGTTTCTCTTTATCTCTATCTCTGTATCTCTCTCTATCTCTGGCTATCTCTCTATCTATCTCTCTCTCTGTATATCTCTTTCATTCTCTCCCTCTCTCTCTCTCTCTCTCCCCCTCGCCCCCCTCTCTCTCTCTCTCTCTCTATCTCTATCTATCTATCTATCTCTCCATCTATCTCTATCTCTCACAACTGACCATGGGTCCAAATTTACTAAGATATTATGCACTCTAGGACATGACACCATGAAATTGTGCATGTGCTCCAAATTCACTATTTTGACACACAAGGAATATAAAAAGTATATTTTAATGGTTCCTTCTTGCACTGAATAACTTCACCCAATAGACTTGCATAGAAATAAATGATGGTTATGGAACAGTGGTCTAACACTACTTTTAAAAGATGAGAACAGATGGAAAAATTGATGGGTAAAGAAACAAGGCAAAAATATTGATATGATGAAGTCTGACATCTTTATTGAAAAGATGTGTCAAATATATAATTTTTGCTGTGTACTTCATACAATGAAAAGCAGATATATATCTTAAGCACCTGTTTCAAGTATAACTATCAATAGTAATCTATGAAAATGAGAAGCTAGGCATTTCATGTTATCATTTGGATGTTATTGTCTGGTAAGATTTTTAATTACAAAAATAGTTGAATGGCACATGTACAACTGGTTGTAGTAAAGACTAATTGTTTATTTATTCTATAATTTACTCTTCTCAGGTATTTTCTGAACCTCTTGGCAATAGTGTTGCAACAGTTTGTTGCTGAATAATTCTGCAACATAGAATTACTAAACTCTACATTTCCACTTTTCCATGTGCTATCCATTTCTGATTAAAAAGTGAAATATCAATACATAGGACATTTGCAAACTGGACCGTTTCACCCATCATGAGTTGCCCATCTTCCAGTGTTAGGTTTGCATCAATGGAGGTCACAGCTCTTCAAGTGCACATGTTTAAACGTGATGAGGGTTTCTGCTTTTCAGGCCGTGAGTTCCAAACCCTTGCCTTCTGTTAGGTGAGAAATCTTTTCCTCGTTCCCCTGCAAGCTTCCTACAAATAGGATTAAATCTATGCCCCTTAGTTTTTTAAGCCTGTCTCTAAATAATATGAAATTTTCCTGTTTAGTTTACAAAGGCCTCTCATAATCTTATACATGTCTGTGAAGTCTCCATTCATCCTCTTCCGCTCCAAAGGAAACAACCTAAGCTCTTTGTCCATGGCCACAATTCTCCAATTCTAGCAGCATCATTGTAAATTTCTTCTCCACAATTATATATTTCCTATAATGTGGCAACCAGAAGTGTATAGATCGCTCAACCTTGAGTTTAATTCACATTATATACAGTTTTAGTTTAACATTCTTACTGTTAAATTCTTGTCTTGGCTAATAAAGGAAATCTACCAATATGTTTTGTTGATTTATTGACCTGCCTTGCGATGTTTAAAGACCTGTGGACAGCTCTTACTTTTACAAAACTCAGCACCTTTTTTTTTGGGTAAGTTCCCATGCTATGTTGCACATGTAACCAGACCATTTTTATATTTCTACAGTCTAAGGTTTCTCTCTTCACTCTTATGCACACAGATTCTTATATCATCTGCAAACCTTTTTTTTAATCATGCTCCCCACATTTAGATCTATACTATTAATCTGTGTTACAACACTAAGCACAATGGAACTCCATTGGTAACAGCCTTCCATTACCCTTTGTTATCTGCTTCTGCTCTAATTTGCCACCACTTACAGGATCCAAAAGGTTTTTACTGTTTTTACCGGTCTGCCATTTCTCTACGTCAATCACAGTGTCCTCATTGAGCATCCTTATAACCACTTCAAAAAATCTAATTTATTGTAAAGTACTGTGTTCCCTTAATGTAGGCATGAATTTTGTCCCTGATTAATTCAGGTCTTTCAAAATTCAAGATTTATACAGTCCTTTACAATGAAACCCAAAAATGTGCCCAACTCTGAAGTTAAACCATCTGGAGGTAATTGCTTGGTATATCCCTCCTCCTCACTCTCACCCCACCAATGTTATCAATGTTACCCCATTAGTAGTCATCCAACCCACTGACATCACTCCTGTAACCAGAGAGGAGTGAAACATTGTAGGACGATCTCTCCAATTTCCACTCTTTCATCTTTTACTGTCTTGACATATATTAGATCTGGGCTTAGCAATTTATTCATTTTCAAAGATGATAGACCCCTAAATAATTCTCCTTTTAGTTTGTTTTCCCATTTAGTATTTCACAGTCAATCATCTTGATTACAACATTTGGATCACACCACTTCTTTCTGAAGATTATTACAAAATATTCACCGAGAATCTGGCCCATATTCTCTACTTCTCCAGAAAGAACATATTTTAGATCTCTCAAGGGCTTTGTTCTTAGTTATCCTCCTCCTCTCTCTCTTTCTTTGTACTCATAGAGCTGCTTTGCATTTTCCATGATGCCAATTGCCAATATGTTTTTCATATTGTCTCTTTGCTTTTCTTAATGTCCTTATAATTTCATTCTGACAAATTGCTATTCTCTTCCAAGCTTTCTGCTATTTTAAATTCTTTGCTTGTAATATAATTCTTTGTGCCTTATCTTATGTTCTTGCACCTTCTCATCTAGGGGGCTCTAGATTTGGGAATTTCCCCATTATTCTACATAAGAACATGTTTACTCTGAAATTTTGAATCTTCATCTAAAGTGTCTCCTATGGTTCCAAGTAATTCCTTCCTGTCTGCTTTTGCTAAATCAATTCTCAGACTAGTAAAGTTGGTCTTGCCCTAAGTGGAGACTTAATTTCTGTTATCCTACTTTACTAAAGCTAACTGAATAATGATCACTGCTCACTGATACTCCTTCTACTTGGCTGGCTTTATTCCCTATAAGTAAATCCAGAATTGTAGCCACTCTATTTTTATAGTCACTGCACCATGACATAGAAGAATAAGAAGAAGAAGAAAGCCCTTAACTCCGAGTGGAGTCATCAGGACGCTGTCATTATGGCATTTTTTTAGCATGCTTTCTTATTTTTACGAGACTGAGTTGCTAGCTCAACGCTCAACCCAGCACGGATGGAAAGCGTGCAAGGGAGCCGGCTGGATTCGAACTCGGGAGCATTTGCTCCAAAGTCCAGCGCTGATGCCACTACGCCACCAGCCAGCACCATGACATAGAGTAATCCAGAAATTATTATCCGTCTTGTTTTTCAATTCAACCCATATAGGTTCAATTAATGATCTTTCTGACACATCTCATTTCATAGTCATAATTGTTATTTAACCAATATTCCCCCTTCCCCTTCCTTTAGACCCCAGTCTCTATCTCCCTTTTTAAGGGAAATTTCAATAGTAGATTTGATATCACACTCCCAAACACCTATCAATGTCTTCAACATGCCTGCCTTATTCATAATACTACTTGCATTTAGCAAGGAATATACCATTTAGCATCACCAGAATATTTTATTTTGTTATTGATTTTGGAATCTTTGGTCCCTCAGAATTTCAATGTCTGTTATTAATTTTCAGCCTTCCATGTCCTATTCTGCGTATCTCTGTTCGGAATCTTTGCTCAGTTTTCTATTCATCTGGCAAGCTACTTTAAATCTTCTCTAATGGGACTAGAAAGCCTACCCAAGGGGATATAGATCACAGACCTGTTGAGGCGCAATCTGCGAAGCCTGTACAGTTACAACATTTCCCAGAACTGATAGGTTTTAGATTACCCAGTGATCTAAAACCTATCTTTTCCTGCAAAATCTCTCCACCCACAAATTCATCTATACAATGCTGCAATTTCCTAATGAGGCATTTGACCTAAAATACCAACTATCCTTTTGCTTCTACAATGCTACTTGACCCTCTGAATTCCTCCAGCAGGTTGTTTTCCTCTTTATTTCAGTAGAAGGCATCTGCAATCCCTTATGTCTCTGACTAATTCTATATTCACTGGCATGAGACAACAGAAAATGTTACAATTGAGATACTTAATCTTAATTTCTTTGCTTGTTCATTAAAATCTGCTAAGAGGATCTCATCCATTTCTCCCTCTATATTGTTGGTATCAAGATGGACTACCACCTCTGGATGTTTATCCTTCTCTGCAATGTTTTGCAGCAGCTTTGATATTCTCATTCCTAGCAGCAGAATGGCAATGTTCAATCCTGGAATCATGTCTGTGATGTTAGTAATGCCTTTCTGCTCCCAGATCTGTTGCATCCCCTAGAATTATGCCTCTCTTGATCTTCCTCCATTGTCACAGAAAACTCTTGTCTTTGTCTGTATTTGGAACCTAACACGGTTTGAAGATCAAAATCGCCTCAGCCATCTTCTGAACTACACACAACACACATCAAGGTTGCTGGTGAACACAGCAGGCCAGGCAGCATCTGTAGGAAGAGGTGCAGTCGACGTTTCAGGCCAAGACCCTTCGTCAGGATTAACTGAAGGAAGAGCCCTGAACTACACGACAGCTTTCATTGTTTCTGTGGTGGTCATTCAGATCCTCTGTGACTGCAGGATGCCCAATTAACCTTCATATAACATAATGACACCAGTTAATGCTCAAACTCTAAAACATAGAGGTCAGGCTTGTCCAGCTCCTCCTTGATGATACTACTTGCTTCTGTGCCTGTCAAGGGCTCGGGAATTTTCCAGGAATTCCCATTTGGCACAGCTTGATGTGTCCTGTCCAGTCATAATGCAGTGTTTCGACCAGAAATTTCATTAGTTCCTATCCCCTCACAGATGTTGCTTGACCTGCTGTGTTACACCAGCAGATTTTTTGTTATTCCAGATTCCAGCATTTGCGGTCTCTTGTCTCATCATTGACTTTAAAGTATTTGAGACGATATGAGACAAGGTTGTATTTACTCTGTTGGAGCTGTTTGCTGTGTCTAACCCAAGAACTGTGGGCTGCGAATTTGAACTAAGTCATCGCCTTGTTTAGTAGTTCCTTTCGTAATCTTGATGTAACCCTCAGGCTCGCCCAGCTCGAGTTGGTCTAGAGTAGCGGTCGCCAACCCATCAATCGCAAACAACCGGTCGATCTTTGAGACTTTCCCAGTCGATCCCGAAAAAAATAAAAAAAAATACACAAATACTGTTGTAATGTGAGCATTATAAAAATAAGTAATTCTAATTAGGATAATAGTAACATAGCAATACTTTCACTACTGAAAGCTGTTTGTAAAGAGAGATTGTTTCCAGGTTGCAGGGTTTTAGTTCCTTTCTTTCTGCCCAGTGCACACGTGTGTAGCACCCCCTCCATGAACTGCGTTTTCAGTGCAGCTTGTGCTGCATCAAAGTGACCAATTAGATTCGATAAGAGTAAAGACTGTCGCAAACGTCAATATATGGCACTCGCTTGTGATATCCTGATAGCATGGCGGAGGCTCCACGAAAGAAGGCAAAAATATACAAATTCCTTCCAGAATGGGAAGAGGAATTTCTATTTACCTTGGTGAAAGACAAGTGTGTATGTATGTTGTGCCACCAAACACAAGCACTGACTAAAAGAGGGAATCTGGAGCGGCACCACAACACCAACCACCAGAAATTTAAAGATACTTACCTCCCAAAGATCGCAATTCATGCCAGGAAAGTTGAGCTGAAAGCTGGGTTGAATGCCCAGCAATCGTTTTTCACAAAACATGCTGCTCAAAATAAGGCTGCGATTGAAGCATCATTTCGTGCAAGTCACCTTTTGGCTAAACACAAGAAGCCTTTTACAGATGGCGATTTATTCAAGGAAGCAATGGCCATTACCACAGAGACTGTTTTCAATGACTTTAAAAACAAAAACGACATCACAACTGCAATACATAATATACCGCTTGGCCCTGCAACAGTGACAAGGAGGGTAGAGTCACTGTCAGAGGA
Source organism: Mobula hypostoma (assembly GCF_963921235.1). NCBI lineage: Eukaryota > Metazoa > Chordata > Chondrichthyes > Myliobatiformes > Myliobatidae > Mobula > Mobula hypostoma. The sequence continues at coordinate 115,242,190 of NC_086105.1, forward strand.
CATGGATATTTTTCACTACAATTCGATGAATCCCTGGATGTAATGCAAACAGCTCAGCTTGTTGTATTTGTCAGAATGGCTTTCCAGGACTTTACAACAAAGGAGGACTTCCTCACTCTTTTGCAATTAAAGGAGAGAACAAAAGGTGAGGATATTTACAACAAGTTTTAAAAAAATGCCCGTGAAAATGACAACCCCATTCATAAACTGGTGGCAACTACAACTGATGGGACCCCAGCAATGCGTGGTGTGTGCGTTGGTTTTATAGCACTAAAAGTCAGTGCCTACTTCGGGTCGACTTATCTATGTGAAATTGCATTTTCACAGATGAAAATTATTAACTCTAAGTACAGGAGCTGTCTTACTGACAGACACCTCACAGACTGTCTCAGTCTGGCTGTCTGTAGTTATGAGCCAAATTTCAAGGAACTAGCAGAAAGTATTCAGCCCCAGTCATCACACTGAGTGCAACAGTCAATTTTTATTCATTTATTTTTCGTGTTGAAATAAAATTAAATAATGAAACTTAGAATTAAAGGTGTGAAGTATTGTAATATTCTTAAAGAAAGACAGCTATGGCCTGTTTGATATGGTAGTTACAGTGTTTTCTTGTTTGAATGAATTTGAAAGTTTGACAAATGTATTTTGTGTAATTCAGATACAATTAACCCAAATAAAAGGCCTCAAATTGGAAGTACAATCTGAGCTGTTTTTTCTTTAAATGATTTAGTAGGTAGATCTTGCCTTTCACTAAGGTCGAGGTAGGGGATCTTGGGCTTAAAAAGGTTGGTGACTACTAGGCTAGAGGAAACAGCCTTTGGCCCCGCCAAACTGGGAAATCACATTTGTGTGGTTGCTCTGTAATGTACTGCCCAGTTACAAACCCACAATGCAAAATATCAGACAGTACACCATACGCAATTAAATGATTGAACTTTATGAATCTTAATCTGAACGTAGGATTAGTAATGAAAATTAAAAAAGAGCCCAATTCAAGAAAAAGTCAAAAGTTCACGTTGGAGCTCACTCACTTCCACCATCGGTCTCCTCCGAGCGCTGCTGACCTTCGGACCCTCAGATCCCAGTCCACTCCATCTGGTGGTCTACCAGCTCTCTCCACACACGTCTTTCCTCTTCATCTCTCCTCGACAAAGACTGTGAAAAAGCATCCTTCCAGATACATAAGACAAAGCAACAATCTCTGATTGGCTAACATGCAGACCCCAGTCCTGTTATCTCCAGCCATAACCCAAACATTGCTGCTACAGAGAAACAGTTACCTCAGCAGTGAACATTACAGAGAAGCCATTACATTAGCTTTAGCAGTGAAACATTACAAAGGAGCCATTACATTAGCAGTGAATCTTTACAGTGCGTTACATTGAGCTGAAAGGGAATAGATTAGTTGGTTCACACCGCATTGGGAAGTTCAGTTTTCCATTGTACCTCTACTGGTTCTTTGAAGGACCAGCCTCATTGGTCTCTCCGCCCTGCTCTTTTCCCATTGTCAGGCAATTTCCACCCTCAAATATTTACACAATTCCACAAGCAGAGAATAAAGCATATAGCATAAAGATCACAATGCCTTAATGAAATCACATGATCAGTTTACCCTGCTGTGGAAATAGCTGGTAAAGTGTAAAGGAGAGAACAACAAATGCTGCGAATCATACTTTGGGGATTCATTTATTCCCATTGCATTTTCTATTACTCTTTCATCTTCACAGATTATTCTGCACAATATGTGGTATGCAGTAACTTGCTATATTCTGAGTTAATACTAATTGGTAACTTTTCATTGTGTCAGGTCAGTCTGCATTAATTACATCTTAAGCCTGTAGAATTTATAGAAATAATGAAGAAAATGATAAGGGACGAGGATTAGACTTAGTGACTAAGAATGATACCTCAATGATAAAACATGATATAATGAAAGGTGATCAGACAGTTGAGACTACATTAAGAAATGGAAAAAGATGTAAGACAGTGTGACAGATTCCCCACTGGACTTTGTATACAGAGTCTGTAATGGACCGTGAATACAGATTACCCAATGGACAGTGTATGCAAAGTCCCTAGTGGACAGTGTGCATCGAGCACCCCCACACACCCCAGTGGGCAGTGCGCACAGAGCGCCACCACCCCCCTGCGGACAGTGCGAACAGAGGCCCCTAGCGGGCAGTGTATACAGATATCCCCAGTGGACATTGTATACAGATTTCCCCAGTAGACAGTGTATACAGATTTCTCCAGTAGACAGTTTATAAAGATTCCTCAGTGGACATTGTGCACAGATTCCCCAGTGGATAGTATGCACAGATTCCCTGGTGGACAGTGTGTACAGATTCCCTAAGACCAGCTATGAAATGGTACAGTATGCACATCCAGAAATTAGTGAACCATGAGTGAAGAGGGATAGATGGGAGTAAATGTTCTATAATGGAAGTAAAATTCTTGAGAGTTGTTTACTTCGTCAATGTATTTCTGAGCTATGAAAATGTATTCAAGTGATCAGAGAACCAGCACAATGTAAAGAGGGTAGGTTCATACCTGACAATCCTCATGACTTTGTTTGAGGAGGTGAACTAAGTTAGAGAACAAGAGATTATTTAACTGGATCTTGATGTAGTTTGTAACCAAAATTGAACTCATGAAATCAATTGAATGGTAGGAGCTAGGAACAGAGAAATTAACAGGGTGTCCATTTGGCAGGACATGTCAAGTGGTGTGCCTTCAGGATCTACTATTGGCTTTAGTTGTAGAATACACCTTCTGGTGCTACTTGGACACGTCTTCAGTGATGAATCCGGGGTCATAGAGTGTTTCGGGTCTTTAGTCATCAGACAACCTCGACCGAGCGACTCAGCCGGGGGTGATCAGCCCCTGAGTTGTGTCCAAGTGGCGCACTAATCCACGGATCCCCCTTCTGGATCCACAGCCACCGCGAGGCCTTTTCAACAGCCTCCAGAATGTTCTTGGTAGCTCTTCTGCACTGCAATCCTTTAACTCCAAGGAGTTTTAGAGTCTGCTGTAATGAATGGCCAGCGAAGCCCCGGCACCCAACTGCGACTGGCTCACAACTACTTTCAACTACTCAGATTATTGTCAAAGACTTTTTTTAATGTAATAGAAACCCACCTATCAAAATGTGCTGTTAACATAATGAAGAATAATGTTAGCAGCAGAAAGTAGTTGTCATTGGTACATCTAAAAGCATATTAGAAATATTTATAGATTAACAGATAGGCAAGACCGTGGCAAATGTGTCTCAGATAAGGTTACCACTTTGGACCTAAAATTCTGAAACGTTGGTTTGCTGCCGCTGTTGCTGGGCAATCAAGAATCTTCCAGAGGGAAGGCCCCAAAATCCCCTGCTTTTCCTGCTGCTGGCAGCTGAGATTGAGGTCGAATCATTTGGATAGAGATGCTGCTCGGTACTCGGTGTCAGAGGGCTAATCAGAGGCTCGAAATTTTCGGATGACTCAGAATCGGACTGTGGTCGGGCATGGCAGGGAGAGTTTTCTTCCTTTCTTCTGCGTGAGATGTAGGACATTCGAGAGACTTTGAACTTTTTTACTGTGCCATGGCCTGTTCTTCATCAAGTTATGGTATTGTTGCACTGTTGTAACTATATGTTATAATTATGTGGTTTTGTTAGTTTTTTCAGTCTTGGTTTGTCCTGTGTTTTGTGATATCACACCGGAGGAATATTGTATCATTTGTTAATGAATGCATTACTAAATGACAATAAAAGAGGACTGCTTGTCCTCATAATCTAATCTAAATTGTAGAACACAGCAATTTCATATTGGTAAAAATGCTAGAAACAACAGAATAGCAATTAAATATAGGCCTCACATATTTGATCAAATTTAAAAACATTAAAGTATATTGAAAGGGTAGGCAAAAAAATTATTACTGCTGGCTGTAATATCTAGAACTAGAAGCAATGTGCAGGTCCTTCTGAAGTGTAACTAGAAAATGCAAATGATGTTAGAAATTTAGAAATCTCTTTCACAAACATCATTTATTCAGTTATTACTTTAAACTTGCCATTAGTGGGCCTTTGTTAATCATAGGTAATAAGAAACATTCGATAATGGAGTGACAAATCAGTCGCAATCTTTCAAAATGGCAGACCAAGCTTAAGGGGACAAATTTGTCTTACTCCTTTAGTTCTGTTGCATTCAAGTAATAACTTAAAATGACAATATTTTATTATTTGTATGTAATCTATTTCAAACGAAGTATGTGTATTGATACCTCAGGGAATAAAAAGGGTAAAAACGGTGTCCAAAGCTAGAGTATATATTTCTTGGGTAAGGGATAAAAAGTTTAGAGAAGATGAGATAAAGATTTTTTTCCACTAAGAAGATACAGTAGATGGAATTAGGACAATACAAGTTGTGTGAGTGGTCAAACAACATTGAAAGAGGATCTAGATGTGGCCTTGGATTTCCCAGATACAGAACACTACAAACCAAGTGCCAGTAAACTGGACCAGTATAAATAAACACTTGATGGTCAGCGTAGACATGATGGGCTGAAGGGCCTATTCTTAAGTTGTATGATGCTAAACATTAAATCCCATGGTTGCTTGGCATTCAGAATGACTGATTTCTGACTTGAAATAGGTAGGTATAAAATATAAGTATTGTTTGGATTTCTTAGCATAGCTTGAAATGTGAAAAAAAATGCCATTTGTCACAGATAGTCACTCATTCTATTTACAATTACATAGAACAATTCAACCTTCGAATTAAAATAAAACTTTTATAACTTGCGAGCCATTACCTGCAGGTAAAATTAAGACCAGCAGTGCATCATATTTCCTCCAAGATGACCACAACTTTATCGTAGGGTTTGGAGGCTTATGTTCAATGACCCAGAGAGTTATGTCACCTGGAGTCAGGGCTTTGTGTTCTGGCTCTTGGTGGGATCACCCGTGCCAAACAGGTCAAAGGGTAGAGGCCAAGACTAAGAGTAGTCCACCGGTCCTCCAGGTTCGGGTGTTCAGCTCAGTGCCTACAACCCTGACTGGTAAAACAAAATTGCTACGGAAAAAGCAATGAAGAGTCCTTCTACATCTGAGTGTGATGCATTCCTGACTCTCCACCTGGAACTTGCATTACTGACAGCAGTGGAAACTGAGCTACTGACACGATGAAGGAAGCCCTGAACACCACCAGAGATGGAGGACCTGCATTGCTGCCCTAAACACCAGTGGTGTAATGGGCAGTAGAGAGAGTGCATTGTACTTACTGTCAGTGCAGACGAAATGAGCATCACTCATCCATGACTGATATATTTAAACAGTTTCTAATATAACTTTAAATCGAGGAATTCTGCAGATGCTGGAAATTCAAGCAAAACACATCAAATTTGCTGGTGAACGCAGCAGGCCAGGCAGCATCTCTAGGAAGAGGTACAATCGACGTTTCAGGCCAAGACCCTTCGTCAGGACTAACTGAAGGAAGAGCTAGTAAGAGATTTGAAAGTGGGAGGGGAAGGGGAGATCCAAAATGATAGGAGAAGACAGGAGGGGGAGGGATGGAGCCAAGAGCTGGACAGGTGATTGGCCAAAGGGATATGAGAGGATCATGGGACAGGAAGCCCAGGGAGAAGGAAGGGGGGGAGGTGGGGGAAAACCCAGAGGATGGGCAAGGAGTATAGTCAGAGGGACAGAGGGAGAAAAAGGAGAGAGAGAGAAAGAATGTGTGTATATAAATAAGTAACGGATGGCGTATGAGGGGGAGGTGGGGCATTAGCGGAAGTTAGAGATCATGCTCCCAGTGGCCACACATTTTAATTCCACATCCCATTCCTGTTCTGATATGTCTATCCACGGCCTCCTCTACTGTAACGATGAAGCCATACTCAACTTAACAACACCTTATATTCCGTCTGGGTAGCCTCCAACCTGATGGCATGAACATTGACTTCTCTAACTTCCACTAATGCCCCACCTGCCCCTTTCCAGTAATTTCCAGTAATCTTTCTCCTTCAGCCCGTAGAATGATTGCATTTCTTACTTTAATGGCGAAAAGATGTATCTTACAACATTGGAAAGAGCTTAGTGCTCCAACCACCTTTTTTTTGGTTTTCTCAGACGATATTATGCTTGAATTTGGAGAAAATTAGAAGCAATTTTTATGATTCCTCACTTAAATTTGAACAGACCTGGAGATCTTTTATTTAATATTTTCATTTAATGTAATTTTTTTTTCTTCTCTTTTTTGCTCCATATTTATATACCCTTATTGTTTTTTTTACTGTTTTTAATGGAGGTCGGGTTTGAGGACGTGATTTTAAGTTCTTTAACTCTACTTGGTTCCAAGTTAGCCCATTGCTTTGCTTTGCTTTTAGTTAGTTGCATGGTGGGTTTTTTTTGGGGTTTTTTTTTTCCTTTTCTCTATTGATATATATATATATAAAAATTAGTATACTATTATGTTACCTTAGTATGTTATGTTTAAATTACATTGTTTGTATCATTATTTTCTGTATTAATATCTTCTGTAATTTTATTATATTCTAAGAGTGTATTAGTGCCTATATGGCTTACCTTTTTGTATACTTATTCAATAAAAAGATTTAAAAAGAAAGAACCTTCCAGAGTTTTCACCCTTTTCCAATTTAGAATAGTTTTTTGTCTTGATGTATTTTGTTACTTATTTTGAAACTGGCTTTGGTGTGGCATTGCTGCTGACCTGTACACGAATCATCTATTTCCTTGTCCACCACGTTCTCTTCCTAAAGATAATACAGAAGTATAAAATTATAAATACTGATTAAATATAAAAGATCAGTAAGCTCTTACTGATGCTATTGTGTTCTCCTCATCGATTTCCTTTGCTAAGTGCACCCCTGTTCTACAGAAGGGGGATATTTTCATTGAATACAATTCTCTGGCAATGTCACTGTAAAACCAGTTGCCAAGGGATATTTACGAACAAGATGACTCAAGCACTAACCTCTCCCACTAAAGGAATCTGACCCACTTCATTTTCTATGTTATAAAAATGATCAAATTTCAGAAGTACTTAACTTGCTGCAAGGGGCTTTGGGACATCCTGAACTCTAAAATGATACAATTTAGATGCCAAATTATTTCCTTCTATGTGCCTCAGACTAAAATCAGAAGCTTTACTTTGAGGTTAATATTGATAGGAAACACAATGACAAAGTAAACTATGTTTCAATCCATTGAGCAATGTCTTGTGACAATAGCTTTGTCTGCTGAAATCTATGTGGCATGTTTAGCAATTATTTGTTTAAAAAAATCAACAAAAATAAAGGTGTAGAACTCAAGATTACAGAAAATTCAAAGTGATGCTTGCAGCATCTGGTATCGAATTTCTTAGTTGCTCTCAAGGATTGAATTTAAATATATTTCAATTTTCTCCTTGCCTTTCAAGTAATCCCAAGAATCACCTATGGTGCAGGTGAGAAAATATTCTTAAGAAACCAGATTGCTGGAAAAGAAACAACCTCTTGGATTTAAAGACATTTAGCAATATGCAGAATGCACACGAATTTGGAAATAATTGCCCCAGAACGTTATGTACAAACCTCTTCAGATGACAAGCAGAATGCAGCAATATTGTACCCAGGGCTGTTTAAAAGGCCATTGTGACATTATTGGATATCGGAGGAGGTGAATAAGTATGTCTTTGCAGAACATTTTATGGTGTTAACAGTTATACTTGTGATATTCATAATGCTGCAAGTAACTGTGTTTTCTTTTACTGTAATGTACAGTATATGGAAGAGTTTAAATTGCGATCTGAGATTTGCTCATTTCTGACACTGCTGACAAGGTTGCAGTGAATTTTTTCATATACTGTACTGTGTTATCGATTGGTAGCCATAACTCATTTTAAATGCATTTAAACTTTTTGTTAAATGCATTTAAGCATTAAAACCACCCACGTAACTTTGGACTTACGACATTTTGCCATTTCAAAGTAGTAAAATTTATGTCAATGCAAACCGTTATGAACCATTTGCCTCAAGCCGCGTAGCAAATGCATATACAGACAGCAGAAATAGTGGCAGAATACCAAGTATCTGTGAATTTTCAGTAAACATAAATGAAGTTTGGTATATTACCACTCTGCACTTGCTGCAGTCTTTATTGAAGCTGAATGTGTTGCTGAGACACAGCAGTGAAATGCAAGCTCAAGTTTCCACTTGCTAAAACAAATATCAAGCAAGAATTTTCGAATTTAACGACACAGAATGGGTGGTCCCCTGCCAGCATTTTAGCTTCCAGGCATTGTTCATTCCTGCAAAGATAGCAGGAAATTAGATGTAATAGAGATGAATCACCCAGGCCACCACAGGGATCTCTGCTGTTTTAGCTTACACTTCGGAGCATAAGTCTGTTTGGACTAATACTAGTTTCCAATTAATGTTAGAATCATGCAGAAGTTTGTGAGAAATATGATTTGCAAGATATCACTCCATTTTTACAGTTTACTTTTGATTAGTTTTGTATTTGTGTTATGCTTAAGATAAGCAGTGCGAAAAATTGTATAGTAATATTTCTTTGCCTGAGCATATTCACTGCACATGGAGAAGTATGCCACTTTCTTATTTAACTGATATTGCATCCAACACTCACAACACGCTGGAGGAACTCACATCAAAGTTGCTGGTGAACGCAGCAGGTCAGGCAGCATCTCTAGGAAGAGGTACAGTCGACGTTTAAGGCTGAGACCCTTCGTCAGGACTAACTGAAGGAAGAGTTAGTAAGAGATTTGAAAGCTGGAGGGGGAGATCCAAAATGATAGGAGAAGACAGGAGGGGGAGGGATAGAGCCGAGAGCTGGACAGGTGATTGGCAAAGGGGATATGAGAGGATCATGGGACAGGAGGCCCAGGGAGAAAGACAAGGTGGGTGGGGGGGGAACCAGAGGATGGGCAAGGGGCATAGTCAGAAGGACAGAGGGAGAAAAAGGAGAGTGAGAGAAAGAATGTGTGTATAAAAATAAATAACGGATGGGGTACGAGGGGAAGGTGGGGCATTAGTGGAAGTTAGAGAAGTCGATGTTCATGCCATCAGGTTGGAGGCTACCAAGACGGAATATAAGGTGTTGTTCCTCCAACCTGAGTGTGGCTTCATCGGGCAGCATCCATGGAAACGATGAGTCGACGTTTCAGGCCGGAACCCTTCGTCAGGACTGTAGAGGGAAAGGGCAGAGGCCCTACAAAGAAGGTGGGGGGAGGGTGGGAAGGAGAAGGCTGGTAGGTTCCAGGTGAAAAAACAGTAAGGGGAAAGATAAAGGGGTGGGGGAGCAGAAGCAGGGAGGGGATAGGCAAGAAAGGTGAAGAAGGAATGTGGAAAATACAATGGGTAGTAGAAGGAGGCGGAACCATGAGGGAGGTGATAGGCAGCTGGAGGAGGGGGCAGAGTGAAATAGGGATAGAGGAAAGGAGGGGGAGGGAATTACAGGAAGTTGGAGAATTCTATGTTCATACCAAGGGGCTGGAGACTACCTAAACGGTATATGAGGTGTTGCTCCTCCAACCTGAGTTTAGCCTCATCATGGCAGTAGAGGAGGCCATGTATGGACATATCTGAATGGGAGTGGGAAGCAAAGTTGAAGTGGGTGGCTACTGGGAGATCCTGTCATTTTGTGTTTATGATATTGCATCCAGACAGCTTACCAAAGAAGGCTCATCTTTCAAAGTTTAAAGTTCAAAGTAAATTTATCATCACAGTTGTTAAGATTTGGAACTCCAAAACATGAAAAAAAACTAATTGAAAGGAAAACAAAGGAGCCAACAGATGCAATTTTCAGTTCATTTTTACTTCAAGTGAGATGCACACGTATGGCATGGTGGTGTGATGTCCTACGCCATTGGCGTACTTTCTGGAGGATTTCTTACTCTTGTGAGATAACACCTTTTCTGACGGGGGGGTCACTCTGCTTGGCAGGTGAGACTGGTGACTGTGGGCCTCCTCCGTAGTGGTTGTAGGAGCTGACTCTGGGACTGCAGGAAGTGGCTCTGAAACCCTGGCCACTTTTCTTCTCCAACAAATGCCTCTGCTCTCCTCAACTGACTGATGTGCCGTCTCTAGGTGATAGCAGATGCACTCTCTACTGTGTTGGAGAGTGGTCCCGTTCTGTCCTTAATCTTTCCCAGTACCCGACTTTTGATTATCTCTGTAGTCTTTCACCAGGAATATACTTGTCCAGGAATGAAACATTGAACTTCCTTGTTTGAGGAGTCCTTAAGTTGTCTCAGCTATTTGGCCTGCATACTCCTTCTGAGATTGGGTTCAGGAGATCCAAGCATGGATGCAAGAATCCCAGCAACAGCATAGCAGGTGAGATGTTGGTTGGGAATGCGCTGCATTGTGACATTCAAGGAGGAAATTATGAAGCCTCTGGTTCAATGTCAGTGTAGTGTGTTCAGCTAACATTACTTGCAGTGCTTTCTTTAGACTCTGGACGCACCTTTCCACTAAGTCATTTGTAGCTGGGTGTCTTCCATTCATTTTCATTTTCAAAAATGACTGAAACTGTTCCTCCACAAACCATGGTTCATTGTCACAGACTTGAGTCCTTGTGAAAATGCATCAATCTTGCCTTTGACAAGGTCCCGCATGGAAGGTTAGTTAGGAAAATTCAGTTGCTAGGTATACATGGAGAGGTGGTAAATTGGATTAGACATTGGCTCGATGGAAGAAACCAGAGAGTGGTGGTAGAGAATTGTTTCTCTGAGTGGAGGCCTGTGACTAGTGGTGTGCCACAGGGATCAGTGCTGGGTCCCTTGTTATTTGTCATCTATATCAATGATCTGGATGATAATGTGGTAAATTGGATCAGCAAATTTGCTGATGATACAAAGATTGGAGGTGTAGTGGACAGTGAGGAAGGTTTTCAACGCTTGCAGAGGGATTTGGACCAGCTGGGAAAATGGCTGAAAAATGGCAGATGGAGTTTAATACTGACAAATGTGAGGTATTGCACGTTGGAAGGACAAACCAATGTAGAACATACAGGGTTAATGGTAAGGCACTGAGGAGTGCAGTGGAACAGAGGGATCTGGGAATACAGATACAAAATTCCCTAAAAGTGGCGTCACAGGTAGATAGGGTCGTAAAGAGAGCTTTTGGTACATTGGCCTTTATTAATCAAAGTATTGAGTATAAGAGCTGGAATGTTATGATGAGGTTGTATGAGGCCGAATCTGGAGTATTGTGTTCAGTTTTGGTCACCAAATTACAGGAAGGATATAAATAAGGTTGAAAGAGTGCAGAGAAGGTTTACAAGGATGTTGCTGGGACTTGAGAAACTCAGTTACAGAGAAAGGTTGAATCGGTTGGGACTTTATTCCCTGGAGCGAAGAAGAATGAGGGGAGATTTGATAGAGGTATATAAAATTATGATGGGTATAGATAGAGTGAATGCAAGCAGGCTTTTTCCACTGAGGCAGGGGGAGAAAAAAACCAGAGGACATGGGTTTAGGGTGAGGGGGGAAAAGTTTAAAGGGAACATTGGGGGGGGCTTCTTCACACAGAGAGTGGTGGGAGTATGGAATGAGCTGCCAGACGAGGTGGTAAATGTGGGTTCTTTTTTAACATTTAAGAATAAATTGGACAGATACATGGATGGGAGGTGTATGGAGGGATATGGTCCGTGTGCAGATCAGTGGGACTAGGCAGAAAATGGTTCGGCACAGCCAAGAAGGGCCAAAAGGCCTGTTTCTGTGCTGTAGTTTCTATGGTTTCTATGGTTTCTAACATTGTGCGAGGATGTAGTAAAGGCTATCGCGAACACTTCTGGCCACTTGGCATCTGCATCCACTACTACTAATATATTTTTGCCCTTGAATGGTTCAGCAAAATCCACATGAATCATCTGCCGGGGCAATGCAGGCCGTTTTCAGTGATATAGACATGGTGCTGTTGGCATCCTCTGGAAGTGTTGGCGTCCTGAACAGTGCACGGCAAGCGGCTCAATCTACCGATCTATCCCGGCCCACCAAACAAAGCTTTGAGCCAGCGCTTTCATCTTGACCATGCCTAGATGACTAGCATGTGGCCATTACAGAGACTTGGCTGGCACCAGGGCAGGAATGGATTCTCAATATTCCTGGATTTCAGTGCTTTAAAAGGGATAGAGAGGGTGGAAAAAGGGGAGGATGGGTGGCATTACTGGTCAGGGATACAATTACAGCTACAGAAAGGGTGGGTAATGTAGCAGGATCCTCTTTTGAGTCAATATGGGTGGAAGTCAGGAACAGGAAGGGAGCAGTTACTCTACTGGGGGTATTCTATAGGACCCCTGGTAGCAGCAGAGATACAGAGGAGCAGATTGGGAGGCAGATTTTGGAAAGGTGCAAAAAATAACAGGGCTGTTATCATGGGTGACTTTAACTTCTCTAATATTGATTGGTACCTGATTAGTTCCAAGGGTTTAGATGGGGCAGAATTTGTTAAGTGTGTCCAGGATGGATTCCTGTCACAGTATGTGGACAGGCCGACCAGGGGAAATGCCATACTAGATCTAGTACTAGGTAATGAACCGGGTCAGATCACAGATCTCTCAGTGGGTGAGCATCTGGGGGACAGTGACCACCGCTCCCTGGCCTTTAGCATTATCATGGAAAATGATAGAATCAAAGAGGACAGGAAGATTTTTAATTAGGGAAAGGCAAATTATGAGAATATAAGGCTAGAACTTGCGGGTGTGAATTGGGATGATGTTTTTGCAGGGAAATGTACTATGGACATGTGGTCGATGTTTAGAGATCTCTTGCGGGAAGTAAGGGATAAATTTGTCCTGGTGAAGAAGATAAAGAATGGTAGGGTGAAGGAACCATGGGTGACAAGTGAGGTGGAAAATCTAGTCAGGTGGAAGAAGGCAGCATACATGAGGTTTAGGAAGCAAGGATCAGATGGGTCTATTGAGGAATATAGGGAAGCAAGAAAGGAGCTTAAGAAGGGGCTGAGAAGAGCAAGAAGGAGGCATGAGAAGGCCTTGGTGAGTAGGGTAAAGGAAAACCCCAAGGCATTCTTCAATTATGTGAAGAAAAAAAGGATGACAGGAGTGAAGGTAGGACCAATTAGAGATAAAGGTGGGAAGATGTGCCTGGAGGCGGTGGAAGTGAGCGAGGTCCTCAATGAATACTTCTCTTCAGTATTCACCAATGAGAGGAAACTTGATGATGGTGAGGACAATATGAGTGAGGTTGATGTTCTGGAGCATGTTGATATTAAGGGAGAGGAGGTGTTGGAGTTGTTAAAATACATTAGGACAGATAAGTCCCTGGGGCCTGACGGAATATTCCCCAGGCTGCTCCACGAGGCGAGAGAAGAGATTGCTGAGCCTCTGGCTAGGATCTTTATGTCCTCGTTGTCCACGGGAATGGTACTGGAGGATTGGAGGGAGGCGACTGTTGTTCCCTTGTTCAAAAAAGGTAGTAGGGATAGTCCGGGTAATTATAGACCAGTGAGCCTTACGTCTGTGGTGGGAAAGCTGTTGGAAAAGATTCTTAGAGATAGGATCTATATGCATTTAGAGAATCATGGTCTGATCAGGGACAGTCAGCATGGTTTTGTGAAGGGCAGATCGTGTCTAACAAGCCTGATAGAGTTCTTTGAGGAGGTGACCAGGCATATAGATGAGGGTAGTGCAGTGGATGTGATCTATATGGATTTTAGTAAGGCATTCGACAAGGTTCCACACGGTAGGCTTATTCAGAAAGTTAGAAGTCATGGGATCCAGGGAAGTTTGGCCAGGTGGATTCAGAATTGGCTTGCCTGCAGAAGGCAGAGGGTGGTGGTGGAGGGAGTACATTCAGATTGGAGGATTGTGACTAGTGGTGTCCCACAAGCATCTGTTCTGGGACCTCTACTTTTCGTGATTTTTATTAACGACCTGGATGTTGGGGTAGAAGGGTGGGTTGGCAAGTTTGCAGACGACACAAAGGTTGGTGGTGTTGTAGATAGTGTAGAAGATTGTCAAAGATTGCAGAGAGACATTGACAGGATGCAGAAGTGGGCTGAGAAGTGGCAGATGGAGTTCAACCTGGAGAAGTGTGAGGTGGTACACTTTGGAAGGACAAACTCCAAGTCAGAGTGCAAAGTAAATGGCAGGATACTTGGTAGTGCGGAGGAGCAGAGGGATCTCGGGATACATGTCTACAGATCCCTGAAAGTTGCCTCACAGGTGGATAGGGTAGTTAAGAAAGCTTCTGGGGTGTTAGCTTTCATAAGTCGAGGGATAGAGTTTAAGAGTCGCAATGTAATGATGCAGCTCTATAAAACTCAGTTTAGGCCACACTTGGAGTACTGTGTCCAGTTCTGGTCACCTCACTACAGGAAGGATGTGGAAGCATTGGAAAGGGTACAGAGGAGATGTGCCAGGATGCTGCCTGGTTTAGAAAGTATGCATTATGATCAGAGATTAAGGGAGCTAGGGCTTTACTCTTTGGAGAGAAGGAGGATGAGAGGAGACGTGATCGAGGTGTACAAGATAATAAGAGGAATAGATAGAGTGGACACCCAGCGCCTCTCCCCTAGGGCACTACTGCTCAATACAAGAGGACATGGCTTTAAGGTAAGGAGTGGGAAGTTCAAGGGGGATATTAGAGGAAAGTTTTTTCACTCGGAGAGTGGTTGGTGCGTGGAATGCACTGCCTGAGTCAGTGGTGGAGGCAGATACACTAGTGAAGTTCAAGAGACTACTAGACAGGTATATGGAGGAATCTAAGGTGGGGGCTCATATGGGAGGTAGGGTTTGAGGGTCGGTACAACATTGTAGGCCGAAGGGCCTGTACTGTGCTGTACTATTCTATGTTCTATGTTCTATGTGGCTGCTCCATCAGTTCACCTCTCAGATTGGGTAGTACAACAACTCACAATCCGCACATAAAGCAACCATTGTCAAGGGCAGGTTCACCTTGGTACTGGGAAAATGGGAGAACTGGGGTTCTGTTGCACATTCCAGACATTCTGTGTTGCTATGTTGACCTGAGACAGTGTGGGCTCTTTTCTGGTTTCCCTTTGGATCATCTCTGTCATGATAGGGAGAATTTGATTTGCATTAGGGAGAGTATTTCAAGGGGAGTGTCCTCCTTTGTAAATTTTTTGGATAACTCCTTTTCCAAAGGTAAATGGGACAATGCATCATCAATTCCATGATTAGCTGTCCTCTTGAATTTCATCTTGTAGTTGTGTCCTCCATTAAGCAGCCCATCTCTGCATTCATGGTGCTACTATCGGTGGAACACCCTTCCATGGACTGAAAACAGACACTAGTGGTTGATTAGATTATGAGGACACGCAGTCCTCCTCTATTGTCATTTAGTAATGCATGCATTAAGAAATGATACAATGTTCCTCCGCAATGATATCACAGAAACACAAGACAAACCAAGACTAAAAATGCTGACAAAAAAACCACATAATTATAACATATAGTTACAACAGTGCAAGCAATTCCGTAATTTGATAGAAGAACAGACCATGGGCATGGTAAAAAATATCTCAAAGTCTCGAAAGTCCCAGCATCTCACGCAGACGCCAGAAGGAAGAAAAACTCTCTCCCTGCCATGAGCTTCCAGCGCCGCAAACTTGCCGATGCAGCACCCGACCACAGCCGACTCTTGAGTCCATCCAAAAACTTCGAGCCTCCGACCAGCCCTCCGACACCGAGCACTGAGCACCATCTTTGCCGAGCGCTTCGACCCTGGCCCTAGCAACAGGCAATAGGCAAAGCTGAGGGTTTGGGGCGTTCCCCTCCGGAGATTCTCAATCGCACAGTAGTGATGATCAGTAATGACCAGTAGCTCCCTCATACAAGTACTAGTTGAAACGGTTTACACCGCAAACCAGACTCAAGGCCTCTCTGTCAATTCATGCACAATTTTTCTCTGCAGCAGTAAGGGGACATAATGCAAAGGCTATGAGGTGATCAGTTCCATCAGTTATAACCGGTGACATGGCTGCACCTATACCATAAGGTGAGGTGTCACTGGCAGGTTTAAGCTTCACTGGATGATGTGGATCATAATATGTCAGTAAAGTGCCTGACGTCACCATATCCTCTACTTTTTTGAAAACCAACTCATACTACTTTGTCCATCGCCATTTTTTTCCCCAATCTGTAGTAATGATTTCAAGCTTTGGAGCACAGTATCCAGGTAGGCAATAAACTGTCATAGTAGTTGACAAATCCTAAAGCGGACCTCAGTTGTGACAAGTCCTTTGGCGTTGGGGTACAGGTTTCCCCCGCCATCCGAAGGTAGCACTGTTATGAAACAGTTCGTAAGCCGAAACGTCGTAAAGCAAAGAAGCAATTACCATTTATTTATATGGGAAAATTTTGTGAGCGTTCGTAGACCCAAAAATAACCTATCAAATCACGCCAAATAACACATAAAATCTAAAATAACAGTAACATATAGTAAAAGCAGGAATGATATGATAAATACATAACCTATATAAAGTAGAAATACTTCTCTACAACAATTGTCTGCACAGATCTTCGTAGCGAAAATCTCACGCAAGCTCTCTCGGTAGAAAATCTCACGGAAGCGCTGTTGGCATAAACGCACTCTCCAGTAACCTTTAAACTATGAAGCTGCCAAATCTACCAAATAACACGTAAAAATACACAGCTAATATAAAGTAGAAATAATGTATGTACAGTATAGTATCAATTACCGGAATTGGGAAAACAGCGCCGAGCACACTGATGATGGTGTGTTAGACTGAGTCGTTGCAGGCTGGGTGATGCAGTGGCCCCCACCCTCCAGGCCGCCGACCCAATACATTGCCACAAAAAATGCAGCAGTAGCCGGGAGGCACACAGCACATCGTTAAGGAAGAAGCCGAAATAAACATGCTAATTAATTAGGTGCTGCCCGGCATGTAAATGTCGGCGCAGATCAGAGGCGATTGCCGATTGCATCGCCTCTGATCTGGGCCGACAATTACGTGCTAGGCGGCACCTAATTAATTAGCATGTTTACTTCGGCTTTTTTCTTAAAGATGTGCTGTGTGCTTCCCGGCTACCGCTGCGTTCTTCGCAAATCGGTACAGTATCTCTCCGGGGCCCGGGTGTTGGGGTGGCAGGACACAGGGGTGTCATCTCATCGTCGATCAGGGCAGGCAGCTCATCTTCTCCTATGACTGCCCGCCTCGATGTCGATGTCAAAATTAAAGTCATACTTTATCATTGTAGCGAAAATCTCACACAGTTGCTTCACTTTCTGCATTCGGTTGCATTTGGTTTCAATTGTTATCCTTTCCTCTTCCAATTGCATCAGCTCTTCATCAATCAGTTCTTGGTCATTGGATGCCAAAACCTCTTCAACATCATCTTCGTCAACTTCCACAAGCCAAACTCACTTTGTCCTTGCTTCGTTCACCACGATCAAAACACTTAATTATGTCTAGTTTTACGCTAAGTGTAACACCGTTACTCTTTCAGGCTTTTCTGACACCTTAGAACTCATCTTGCTAATGGCTACTCAATGCAATGTGTTAAAGCAATGCCGTTCCGAATCCGGGGCAGAGCGGCTGCTCGGGGCACGCGCTGCCTTTTATCAAGCGCTGATTTTTTTCGTGCGCTGTCTTTCTTCATAACAGTGAAAACACCTTCTGAAAGCGAAAACAGGGTACTAATGTAGGTCTTTTGTAACACTGAGGTTTCATAAAGCGAACGTTCGAAAAGCGGCAGACACCTGTATCCACCACTGCTTGAATTTTCTCTGCATCTTTGTGTATTGATGATGTGACCACAGTAAGTGATGTTTAGTTTTAAGATTTCACACTTGTTACTTTGTGCTCTGAGCACATAACCTAATTTTTTAACACTGACATGAGATTTTGGAGATGTTCCTTGTCATCCTTACCAATATCAATGATATCACTCAGGTAACACTGAGGTCCTGGGCAACCTGCATCATCTGGTACTTCGCTTTCAGCCAGAATGCTCCAAAAATAAGCCTATTATATTAATAAAGCCCTTTGTAAGTGCTAATGAGGACAGACACTTTGGACTCATCTTCCATCTCTAGATAGGGCCTCAGCTAAGTCCACTTTGCTGAAATGTTTTCCTTCAGAAAGGTTTGCGAAGATATCTCTAACCTGGGTAGAGGGTATTGATCTATTTTCAGTACTAGGTTGAAGGTGACCTTAAAATCACCAGAGATCCTGACAGACCCATCCTTCATGATCAACCTTGGAAAGAATTCCTTTAACCTCCATGCAATCTGGCATACTGGCACTACTTTATCACCGACGGTATAAGGAACTGGACAAGCTTTGCAAAGCCTGGGTGTGGCATTTTCATTTAACACTATTTTTCCCTTTATATATTTGAGTTTTCCAATGCCATCCTTGAACACTGCTGTGGCATCATCCCTTACCTTTCCTAATTTGCTTTCGGTTGACTCTATTACAGGGGATGTGGTACTCAAATGGTGGATGGATCTCTAATTAAGTTGTAGTTGTCTTAGCCAATCACAACCTCACAATGCTGACCCATTTGATGGTGATGAGAGGGTGTACAGGAGCGAGATACACCAACTAGTGGAGTGGTGCCGCAGCAACAACCTGGCATTCAATGTCAGTAAGATGAAAGAGCTGATTGTGGACTTCCAGAAGGGTAAAACGAAGGAACACATACCAATACTCATAGAGGGATCAGAGTGGAGAGAATGAGCAGTTTCAAGTTCCTTGGTGTCAAGATCTCTGAGGATCTAACCTGGTCCCAACATAACCGATTCAGTTATAAAGAAGGCAAGACAGCGGCTATGCTTCATTAGGAGATTGAAGAGATTTGGTATGTCAACAAATACACACAAAATCCTCTATAGATGTACCATGGAGAGCATTCTGACAGGCTGCATCACTGTCTGGTATGGGGGAGGGGGAGCTACTGCACAAGACCAAAAGAAGCTGCAGAGGGTAATAAATTTAGTTGGCTCCATCTTGGGTACTAGCCTACAAAGTACCCAGGACATCTTCAAGTGTCACAGAAAGGCAGCATCCATTATTTAGGATCTCCAGCACCCAGGGCATGCTCTTTTTTCACTGTTACCAGCAAGTAGGAGGTACAGAAGCCCAAAGGCACACACTCAGCGATTCAGGAACAGCTTCTTCCCCTCTGTCATCCGATTCCTCAATGGACATTGAAGCCTTGGACACTACCTCACTTTTTAATATATATTATTTATGTTTCTTGCATGATTTTAAATCTATTCAATATACTTATACTGTAATTTATTTATTTATTATTATTATTTTACTTCATTTTTTCCTTTTCTTCTATATTATGCATTGCATAGAACTGCTGCTGCTAAGTTAACAAATTTCACGACACATGCTGGTGATAATAAACCTGATTCTGATTCTGATTTTACCACATACAAGTCCAAATTGGCTTGTTGATCGTTGTAAACCACTGTTATGAATGTCATTGCCACAGGAGTTATCTTTTCTCTAGTCTAAGTTCCTTAGTTGCATATCTGCAGGTTTCAGTTCTGTGTCTTTGAAATGCTGTCCAAATTCATTTTGTGGAATGACTGAAACAGCCAAACAGCATCAGTTCCATTTTAATTAACTCACCATTCACTTCAGGTGTAAGTTATATGGTTTGCCTCATGTCAGTTTTCATATTATAAATCTCAAGGCTACTCAGTGCTGTATTACTCTCATCATTATCAGATGTTTCTTCAACAGCATACAGATTAGTGCTCTTTTTGAAACTGCAACTTGAATTTTTATCCTTCTCTCCTCTCTGTGCACTCTGTTTATTTTTGTCTGCTTGACATGCTCTTTGTATATGCCCTACTTTGTTGCATTTTCTGCAAGGTTCACATTTAAACCTGCATTAGGTGTATGTCAGCACCTGCCACAATGGTACACAGTTTGTTCGATCAGCCAGTTTATGTTTAGACATTGCTATTTTGTTCACACTCACATTCACTCCTGACTGCAACTCAATTACATCTCTGTCTACTGTTTCCATTGATACAGCTATTTCAACGGCTCTTTTAAATGTAAGTTGTGCTTCAGTTAGGAGCTGTTTTTAAATGCTTTCTTGTAAGATTCCTCAAAATTAAACGATCTGTCAGAGCATTGTTAAGCCTGTCACTGAACTGACAATGTTCAGACATTCTCTTCAATTCAGCCACGTATGCTGAAATGAACAGCCCTTCCTTTTGATTCCACTTATGAAACCTAAAGCATTCTGCTATCAACAATGACTTTGGTTCTAAATATTTCTGCATTACTTTCACAATATCAGCAAAGCTAATTTTAGCTGGTTTGGTTGGAGCAGCCAAACTTGTAAGTAAACTGTATGCCTTTAAATCCAATGCATTCAGCAAACACTGGCACTTGTTTCACAATGGCTATTCCATTTGCTTTAAAATACTGCTCAATCCTTTCTGTATACAATATCCAGTTATGTATTGTGTAATCAAACGCATCAATTTCTGATATAGCCAGCCATTTCTGCCCTTTTAATGATTATTATAACCTGATACTCACTGTTTATGAACCCGTGAATTGTTCTGTTTTCTGCCTTTTTAAAAATTCATTTGTCTTTCCTCAAGAAAATTTTCTGCTCTAAAGAAAAAATGTGCTCCGTTTTTTAAACTCGACCATCTTGCTGCACTTTGGTCAGGTAAGTAATTGCTTCAGGTTTGTTTTTAAAATACTTCATTGCCACTGTTATGTTTTGTAACTCCAAAACATGAAAACTAATTGAAAGGAAGCATACCCCACACCCAATCTTGCTATTCCCCATTGTCTTTCTTGAAAGATTCATTAGATCAGCATATTCATTTCATTAAAGTCATTTGCTGACTGTAATTGTTTTCTGGAAATGTACTTTTTACTGTCATTGAGTTTCTAATTATTATTTTCTGTATTATATATAATATTAGCACTCATTGCTAAGGCTTTTGAACTGTTAATATCTAATTTAACTTTTCTGACACTTCCATCAGATTGGGCTTCTACAACATGCATTTTCACGATTTGGTGTGAAGCCTCAAAGCCACCATATTGTTCTGGAAATCAGAATCAAAATCAGGTTTAATCTCACCAGCATATGGCATGAAATTTGTTAATTTAGTGGCAATACATGATAATATAGAAAGAATAAATAAGTAAATCAATTACATTAAGTATATATGTATAATAAATAGTTAAATCACAAGTGGGCAAAAACAAATTTTTTTTTATAGGTGAGGTAGTGTTCATGGGTTCAATGTCAATTTATGAATCAGATGGCAGAGGGGAAGAAGCTGTTCCTGAATCACTGAGAATGTGCCTTCAGGCTTCTGTACCTCCTCCTTGATAGTAACAATGAGAAGAGAGGATACAGTATCCTGGGTGATGGAGGTCCTTAATAATGGATGCCGCCTTTCTGAGGCATCGTTCCCTGAAGATGCCTTCGATACTATGAAGGTTACTACCCAAGTTGGAGCTGACTAATTTTACAACTTCTGTAGCTTTTTTTGAATCTGTGCATTCACCCCTCCCCTCATACCAGAGAATGATGCAGCCTGTCAGATGCTCTCCACAGTACATCTGTAGAAGTTTTGAGTGTTTTAGGTTGCCTAAGTTATAGAACTACAGATCCCTCTGTTACATACAGAATTGTGCACTCCCAGCTTTATTATACACCAGTGAGATGTTTGGGAGTGCTTGGACAATGATCAGGGAATAGATTGGTACAAGGGACATGATTGAGGAATTTGGGGGAGATTGGTGCTTGGAAGATGATTGGTCATGGGAGGTTAGATCAGGTAGTCAGGAGGAGATTGTGAAGGAGATCAGTTATAAAGTTGAGGATATCAGAGAGATAAGTGGTGATGGGAGGAAATCCAAAGGGCCATGGATAATATTGTCAAAGGCTGTAGAATAATTGGAGTGGGTGTAAGGTCATGTTTCACTCTTGATATGAAGATGAAACATGATCTTAGCTTTAAGGAGTGTTTCATTGAAATATGACCTTTTTGTAAGGATAGTTTCCTTGAAAATACTCCTGTAGAGGTATAAACGCAAGAGATTCTGTAGATGCTGGAAATATTGAGCAACACACAGAAAATGCTGCAGAAACTCAACTAGTCAGGCAGCATCTATGGAGGGGAATAAATAGTTTATGTTTCTGGCTGAAACCCTTCATCAATCCTGCCTTGTAGAGACAGAATCTAACTTATGGAGGAGCAGGACATTCCTGTAGTAAGACCCGTTCCATTTTTCAAGACTTGTGCCATTCGTCAGTTGCATTTATATTGTAAAATAAATTGTGCAAGTTATCAGTTATTTTTGTTAAGTTGATTGACTTTATTACATGTGAAATCTATTATAATGGAGTCACTAAAAGATGTAACACGAGGACAAAGCACCCAATCTCATTTATCAGTTCATTTTCAGGTAATATTATTTTGCTCAGTGGTAGGGAAGGATAAATGAGAAACTGGGTAGATCTGTGATCATCACAGATCTGGGCATAATAAATGTTGTAACACACATAAAATGCTGGAGGAATTCAGCAGGCCAGGCAGCATCTATGCAAAAGAGTACAATTGATGCTCCCTGGCCTGCTGAGATCCTTCAGCATTTTGTGTGTGTTGCTTGGATTTCCAGCATCTGCAGACTTTCTCTTGTTTATAATAAATGTGCTATACTATAGAATTTCTAGGCCTTAGTACATCTTTATCAATAAGACAGCTGTTGTCTGCGAAGATTTGGTATTAATTAATTATGATACTAAATATTATGGAGCCAAAGTTCAATCTTGTTATGACATCAGTTTTTACATATAATTGGTTGTGTAGCCATTAATTGTTCTCTTGGCACTTGGTGCTTTTGTTAAACCTTTTCTGATGCTATTAGCTTTAATTTAACATGTACACTTCTGAGAATATTTATTTCCACATCTGATATCAATTAGCAGATGTTTAGTTATTTTAAAGAAGTGCATTTGAGCCTCAAATATAGTATAACAATGGGTTTCCAATCAATAGGATATTTTGAGCTATTTTGTTAAAGACAAATGCAGTACTTTTAACTTCTTGATAACTTCTTTCATTCCTGTATGTAGTTTGGATTTCTTTCATTTTACAATGCCCAGGGATCAGATACTGTCCAATGAAAATCACTCTTGCTCAACATGTCAGCAGATAAATTATTTATCTCATTGATAACTTGTGCCATTTCACTAGACTGAAGAAAAATTTCCATACTTTGGAACCATTGTTAAGGTTTGTGAAAATATAAGCCACATGTTCTTCAGAGAAAGAACTTCAGGCTGTTGCAAGGTTGTCCAACATCCAGTCCTCTAGGAAACTCCAAGCAACTCTAGGGATCTTATAACTATGGCTTTATGATTGACTTAATATTATTGCAGTTTCAGTAGCAAAACAAGAAAATTCTTCAGAGGAAAATATGCTTCAAAGTCATAACTATTGCTTAACTATTGTGAACAGAGATCTGAACTGTTACTGGGATCTCTTGCGCATTCTTGTACCCTGGTTTGTCCTTTAGTATTAATAGTTAAAGTGAGGCTATGAACAGCTATTTTGCATTCAGTTCTCCATGACTGATATCACAAATAGGAGAAATATGGCAGGAATAAGACCTTGCCCCCATTAATATTTGGTCAGGGGATTCCCATACAAAAAGGATACTCTGAGATGGTTCCTCATCAGCAGTTTAACTTGGTAACAAGGGACTTGTATATATATTCTTCTAAAGTGTGAGGGATTATAAATCAGTTCATTAAATATATTGCCTATTTAAAGATTAAAAAACTGGCATTTAAATGGTTGTCATTAGCTTGGATAGTTTCAACATGCTTTTGACTCATCCATGACAATTTGTTTTATTTGGAGAAAAGCTGTGGGAAGAGGTGCAGAGGAGTGAAAATTCTAATCTCCAACACATTCTATTCATTCGAACTGTGATTTTGATAAGGTGAGGCGTGAAAAATGTTTATAGACTGACCACATGCATACAGAATAAATAAAGCATGATATGTAATTAGATATTAAAATTTTAAGTACTATAAATCAGATATTAAAATGTACCGCCATGCTACTAAATAATTTGCACATTTGTGTTGGTATCCATTATTCACTGTAGCTTTTCTTGCATAAACTACTTAGCTATTTACTACAGTTACAGAATACTTCAGTTGATTATACAGCAAGCCAAAATTTAGCCATTTAAAATAGACAAATAAATTACTTTTGGATTAATTATTGGAAATACCCAGACTCCTCTATTTTTGCATTGCAAGATCAATCATTAGAGTCATGGGAATGGTCTTCACCTCTCTGTGGTATTGTGATTTTGAGCAGTGAAGTGTACTCACACAAAACTTCTAAGTACTACTAACTTAATTAGCACATTTTGCTAGTTTCTGGAAAACTCAATGAAAAGCTTTCTGTGAAATTTGACAAGGGCTCTTTAAGAGAGATAAGTACATGGAGCTTAGGAAAATAGAGGGCTATGCAGTAGGGAAATTCTAGGCAGTTTCTAGAGTAGATTACATGGTTGGCACAACATTGTGGGCCGAAGGGCCTGTAATGGGCTGTAGCTTTCTGTTTCTATGAAAGTGTATGATCTGCATATATGAAAATTATATGATGGTTTATATTTGTATCTCTGCAGGATACAATTTGTTTCATATATTTTTATGTTATCATGTATCACTTACAAAGCTATTGGTACTGAATGTTCACATTCATTTCATATGTTTTACTTAGCAACACAAGAGAGCGTATGTTCCATTTTGGTTCACCTATTTGGGAAATATTCAAAACTGCTCAAGACTTTTACTGCCCTGTGTCATCAGTCCCTGGAGATACAGAAAAGACCTAGTAGTACAGGCAGTAAAATACTTGCTTCCAGCACAGGAGGATTATGCTGGTTATGACTACATTGAGTGTTGTCAGTTCTTGACTGGTACTTACAATGATGAGATATTTCACTTGGGAGATAGAAAAAGTAATCTGTGCTGTCTTGTGATGAGAAGATCTGCTAGTGATTGATCATTGAATAGCAATGGAGATACAAAACACAGTATCTTTTGCAGGGTTGCAGTGAAGGGTGCATGCCCAAAAGTGTCAGCCAATCTGTTGTCTCCAGTGATACATTCTGATTCACGGGGTATCCCCAGCATTTTCTGACTTTCTTCAGATTGCTGGCATCTCTCGTATTTGCTTCTGATTCTGTCATGCTATCAAGCCGCCTGGCAATGCAGTAAAAGTAATACCAACAACAAGTCACATCTGTGCAGAAATAAGGAAATACCAGGCATATCAGACAACCATTTATGTTGCTGGCTATTGATTTTCATTCAGATGAACTTTCAAAATAGAAGCCACTCAGCCTCTACACTGCTGTTCAGTAATGTCACTTGTCCCTTCTATCACTGCTATTTATTTGCACAAACCTCATATCCTTTTATTTCCTTGCTATTCAAAAATCTGTCAGTCTTGAATATGTTCTCAGAGCTTGCACAGCTATTTGTGGAGACGTTTCCAAAGACTCCCTGTCCTCTGGGTGTCAACATTTCCTTTCTTTTCAGTCATGACTATTTGGTGATTGTGACCTCTGGGTCCAGCCATAGCCCATTATCTACCTAGTTAAGTTCCACAAGAACTTTTAATATTTTAATGAGATATTTATTATTTTTTGTGAAGTTTAGAGTGTATACAGCCACTAAATTTATCCTCATTAGTTCCACAAATTAATCTGGTGAACATTCATTGCATTCTCATTATTGCTGGTATATCTTTCCTTAGTTAGAGACCAGACATTGGCTCAATATTTTGCACGGGGTATCTGCAGGGCCCTACAGAAATGGGTATGATATCTTGGCCTGTACTCCAATTCCCTTGCAATAAAGGCCAAGGTTGTTTACTTGTTTCACGTTTACCTCCAGTGATTTATGTACAGCGATACCCATGTCTCTCTGCAAACAGACACTTTTCAAACATTTGCCACTTAGGAAACAATTTACTACTTCCTCTGCTAAAGTAGATGATTACACATTCTTCCACATTAACTTCCATCTGTGATATCCTCTTGCCTACATCCTCCGAAACTTCGCTGTTAAATTTCACAAACTACACTGCTACCCAACATAAAATGTTACATTTCAAAATTCAAAGTTCAAAGTAAATTTATTATCAAAGTCACCATATACAATCCTGAGATTAATTTTCTTGTGGGCATATTCAATCAATCCATAATTGAATAATACCATAATAGAATCAATCAAAGACCGCACCAACTTGGGTGTTCAACCAGTGTGTAAAGTACACCAAGCTGTGTAAATACAAAAAGAAATAATAATAATAATAATTAATAAACAAGAAATATTAGAACACAAGGTGAAAAGTCTTTTAAAGTGAGTCCATAGGTTGTTGGAACATTTCAGTGATGGGACAAGTGAAGTTGAGTGAAGTTTTTGGTTCAAGAGCCTGATGGTTGAGGGGTAATAACTGTTTCAGAACTGGTGGTGTGAGTCCTGAGAGTCCTATACCTTCTTCCTGATGGCAACAGTGAGAAGAGAGCAGGTCCTGGTGGTGAGGGTTATTGATGATGGATGCTGCTTTATGTATATGTGTTCAATGGAGGGAAGGGTATTACCTGTGATGGACTGTGCCGTATCCACTACTTTTTGTAGGATTTTTCGCTCAAGGGCATTGGTGCTTCCATACCAGGCTGTGATGCAGCTAGTTGATATACTCTCCACCACACATCTATAGAAGTTTGTCAAAGTTTTAGATGTCGTGCTAAATCTTCATGAACTCCTATGGAAGTAGAGATGCTGCCATGCTTTCTTCATAATTGCACTTGCGTGCTGGGCCCCAGAAGATCCTTTGAAATGATAACACTGAGCAATTTACCTCCTCCTCTGCATCTGTTCTCGAGATGAGACTTCCTACTCTGGAATTCTGAAATGTCTGACTTGGTCCGGAAACGTGCCTTCCCCCCTGCTGTAGTTGACAGATGGAACCTTCACACACATTTCTGCCATTTCTTGAGCATCAGCTCTCACTCCCCTCCCCCCACTTCTCCCCAAAAGCCTCAACATCCAGTATATTATCCTTTCCATTTCAGCCAGCTCCAATGGGTTGGCACTACTTCTAACATCTCTCCCCCCGCCTCTGATTTCCACAGGGACCATTCCCTGCATGGCTTCCAGATCTGTTCATCCATTCCCACTCACCCCTTCTCATCCCTTGGCACTTTTCTCTACAACCATAGAAGATGGTTATCCCTTTCTCTCTTCCCTTACCCCTATCCAGCTAAGTAAACTATTCTCCAGGTGAGGCAGAGCTCTTCCTTTAACCTTTTCTGTAGCATTCAGTGCTCATTAGGTTGCTTCCTCTGCATTGGCAAGATCAAGATAGACAAGGCAACTGGTTTGCAGAGCACCTGTACTCTGTTTATTATGACCATCTTGTGCTCTCAATTACATATTATTTCAACAACCCTTTCCATTTTTCAAACAGACTTCTCAGTCCTCTGCTCTCTCCATTGCTATAGTGAGCCCGAATACAAACTGGAAGAGGAATGCTTGGTTAACCTATAATCCATGGTATGAACATTAAATTTTACGGTTTCAGGCAGACCACACCCTTTATGCTCCTCTCCCACTCCCACCAGTCCACCCAGGTTTTCTCTCCCTTCATTCATCTTTTCTATCCCCCCATACCATTACCAAGACTTATTTCCTTCCCATTCAGACTCCATCTGCCCATCACTCATATACGGTACCTGTCCACCACGATATTGGTTCACCTTTCCTGAACTTGCTCCCCCACCTGTCTTTATCTGCCCATACCATTAATCCCCCACCACACCTTTCTGATCAGGTTCCACCTGATACCTACCAGCTTCTGTCTCACCTCTCCCTCTCATTTCCACACACTGGCTATCCTTCTCTATGCTCATAGTCTTGACACTGGGGGTCTGGACCCGAAACATTGACCACCCCTTTGCCTCGAAAGTTGTTGTTTCACTTGCTGAGTTCCAGTTTATTGATTGCTCCAGATTCCAGCATTTGCAGGCTCTTGTGTCTCCATCCCTTTCTCTCTCTCTCTCTCTCTCTTCACAGTTCTGGCTGTATTTTCAGCTTCAATTTGTTTCATTTTATTGTTTTTTTGTCTCTTGACTATTGAACTTTGAAGGTTCAAAGGTCCAATTCAATGTCAGAGAAATGTATACAATATACACCCTGAAATGCTTTTTGTTCGCCAACATCCATGAAAACAGAAAAGTGCCCCAATGAATGAACGACAGATAAACATAAGAACCCCAAAGTACCCCCCCAGCTCCCCTCCCTCCCGCGCGTAAACAGCAGCAAGCAACAATCCCCCCTCCCCCCACCAGCAAAATAAAGCAAGCATTGGTACCAGCACTGAACACTCAGTGTGAGCAAAGCAATAGCAAAGACACAGACTTGCAGGTACCCCAAAGACTTTGTGTTTCATCCGGTGTTCAACATATCACAGAGTCTCTCTCTCCCTAATACAGGAGAAAGAGGTGTCTCCGTTTTTTCCCCAGCGAGTGGGGAGAAATAACAAACAACTTGCTGGTTTACGATGTTAAAAATCTGTTATGTTGCTTTTGTCAAGCTTTGTGCCTGAAGACCGCAAAAATCCCAGGTCTTCGGGCCCACAGCAGATATCCTGACTTCCCCGACGACACGCGGGTTTCCTGCCATTACACCGACCCTCGATCTGCCCGTCTTCAGAGCTCCGAGAGCTTAGGCTTCCGAATTTGAGCCGGACTCTCAGGCCGAACCCTTGGCGTGCCGAACAACAGCCAGTCCAGCAATCCCGAGAACTGGTCCCATTCCCGCAAAGAACCGAAGTCAGTGTATAACTCCAGGTCAGGGTCTTCAAAAGAACCCTGAAAGGGAAAAATAAAGATATTAAAGATGGAAATAGAGCTGTTTCCGAAGATGCAAGCAAAGGACTTGCTGTTTAGGGCTATCTTAACTTCGCTACGCCTCCGCCTTTAATAGATTTCTTGAAATTTGATGATCATTATCTTGTCAATAATGCTCTCTACAACTTAAATGTGCTTACTTTCTGTAATTTTCTGTTTTTGGTTTAGATTTCTTTGGTGTTATATTCATCATATTTCGTGGATATTATTATTGTAAGTCCTACGTAGCAAAGTTCTTCCAGGAGAACGCCTTTGACCACAGGGCCATCAGGCAGTGGTCGGCACGTAGTGTCCTGCAGGCACTGCAGGAGAAGGACGTGATGGACACAGTGGGGTGGTTCCCTGAGCAGACTGTCCAGTTCATCTGGCAAAATGCCTCATCGCCAGATCTAACCAACAGGCACCAAGACCTCGCCTGGCTGGCGGTGAGAGGGGCCCTCCCAGTCAGAGCCCTCCTGTACGCCCGGAACGTCGTCTCCGCACCCCACTGCCCACGGGAGGACTGCAGTGAGGAGGAGTCTGTGACCCACCTCTTTGCACACTGCCAGTTCGCAAAGAGGGTGTGGAGGAGGATGGACGGGCTAGTGTCACGGTTTATCCCCAGCAGCTGCGTAACAGAGGATTCTCTGATCTACGGGCTGTTCCCGGGGACACACACGGAGACCAACGTCCGGTGCTGCTGGCAGATCATCAACTCGGTGAAAGACGCTCTTTGATCGGCCCAAAACTTGATGATCTACCAGCACATGGAGATGTCCGTGGGAGAATGCTGCCGACCGGCACATTCTTGGCTGCAGGAGTACGTGCTGAGGGACGCACTGAAACTTGGTGCAGCCACCGCAAGGGCTCAGTGGGGAAGGACCACAGTATAGGTTTCTCCACCTGTGGGAGTGGGAGGGGTCGGTGGGCGGGGAGTATACCCCTCAACAATGATATGCTAAGCTGAACTACTGGAGTGCCACGTGGGTGGCTATAAATACGGATATGTACTGTGTATAATGGAAACGTATGTAAAGGATGAAAAGTTATTGAATGGTTTATTGTATATATTTATTTTTGAATAAAGTATATTTTGAAATAAAAAAACAAAAAATAAATATATATTCTGTTGATTTGACAGAAATCACTCATAACACACACCTCAAAACAGAACATAACATGCTCGGATGCTGGTCATAATAAGAATGAGGATGTAGCTATAAGCAAGCTGTTGTTACTGCTGGTGGTGCAGTGGCAACCGCAGCAGACTCTGACATGAGTGGTCCTGGGTTCAAATCCGACTGGCTCCTTGCATGCTTTCCATCTGTGCTGGGTTGAGCATCGAGTTAGTAACTCAGCCTTGTAAAAAGTTGACAAAAAATGTTAAAGAAATGGCAAGCTTGCTGTCTGATATGCCACATGGCACGGAAAGGAACAGCAATTGGTTTTGGACAGGAAACTTATTGAAGTGCCATTTAATGCAATCAGAATTAATTGCTTGTCCACATATCCATACAATTTATGTTTCTAATGTCTTTATAGCTGTAAGGCGTTGCAACCTTGTTCAGGTTGTTCACACTGAAAGGAGATATCTGTATATAACATTGACAAAAAATTAGTATTACAGAGATATATTTGTTGGGACATGTATCATTATGAGTGAGTGCACAGAATTCAGAAAAATAAAATGAATAGCTTCAGAATTATTCATAAAAGGTTGGATCAAGGAACCATTAACTTTCGGTAGGCTGCTTCACAGAGCAATGAACAACCAGGTTAATTTTTCCTTCAAGGGACGTGTCTTTTAATGTGGTTTCACAGATCTCTTCCATTTTTCTCTGGCTGTTTCCCCCAAACCAGAAGCAATATTAATGTTCCACTAGAATTCTTTTCTAATGTACTGCAATTAACTATTTGTCTCCCTTCATTTGTAGGTGGCAGATTGTACAACAAAGAAAGCAATGTTCCATAAAGCAGTGATATTCTATTAATCATCTACAGATGTGGCCGAAGACTTCACAAAATCTGCAAGAACAAGAAATAAATTAAAACAACCACATCTTAAAGAAAGAAACTCAACTAAAATATCTATCTTCATCATCAAATCTGAAGAGTAAGCTAGTCTCTCATTGTAATTATTTTCTGAGCACTAAAGTCTCTTCAACATTTCCAGCAGAGTGTTTATGAAATGATAATTCTGGTGAGGTGCACGAAGCCAAGGTTCCTGTTTAGAATATAAAAGTACTGTGTCATTCGATTTTGTCCCTCGAGTCTTTCTTTATGGATCAGAAATAGAGCCTTGTCTAAATACTGGCTGTTGATGTAACATCACAGCTGTTTATGATGAAAAATAGTACTGGGCTCATTAAACTTCTGGCGATTTTGCAAGATCAGTGCAATTTTAATTCAATTCAATACTATAAGCAGGTCCTTATGTGAAGTTTCTGTTTTTCAATCTCAACAAAATAGTAGACTTAATTAGTAAGAAGAATTTTCTTATCTTATTAGTTGGTGTCTGCCAATAATATCCAGTCAATTATTAAATCTATAAAATTCATCATGATATCTAAGGTGTAGTTCAATCTTTTTTTAAAAAATCTCCCTTGTAACATTATTTTGAATGTTCATATACAAACGTTTGTAGTAATCTCATTGTCCTTGGGTGAAATAATCCTTAAAAAACATTTAAGTCATCTACTTTGCAGATCTGTAATGTTTGAGAAAAGATTTTTTTGAATTCAATATCTTGTAAGCTTTTATAGAACTAAAAACAGAAATGATCAAAATTCCTTCACTTTTCAGATGAAGCACAGAGGATTAAATATTTGCTTCATGCTTTGTATCTGGAATGTAAAAAAAAACAGCCTTATCTCACTGACATTATTTTCATGAAAAGAACTAATATTCATTGAAATGTATATCCTACAGCCTTTGTTCGACATGTTGCTTAAGGCTGGAATCCTTTTGATGACAGAACAAAAAAAATCTAATTTTCAAGTCAGTGGGATTTTGGACAACAGCTATCAAGGACAAAACGTCCATGATATCAAGCTAAATCTACACAGTTTTCTGTTTCATTGCACGTTAACACCACAAGAGTATTATTAGAGAAGTCCTTGGAAATATATTGCAACAATAATGTGGCGTACAGCTCTAAAAAGGAGGATGGTTTGCTGTTAATTGAAATGAGCTTGTGATGCTTCACTGAATAGTCTTATACATTCTCTTTGTCAGGATCAATATGTAAAGGCCAATGAAGCAAATATTTTTTAATATGTACAATTAACCCCCAATATAGACTTTATGAGGTTGGGTCCTCGTAGTGGTTAAAAAAAACACTATTCACAGTAAAGGTTCAGTAATTCAGAAAATGGACTTGATCTTTCATTGTGAACTACATTCTTTGATAATAAATCTACTTTGAAATTTGTACTTTGAACTTAAGAACACTGCAATGGTTTGAAAGCAGTTTTTGGTTTGAAGTTTTCAAATGAAATACTATTTTAACTTAAGAACTGCAGATAGATTACTTTTAATCCTTTATATCTATGAGTTTGACGAGGCATGAATTCAGTCATTTTATCTGGAATTTAAATTTAAATTCCATTGCTCAGAAATCTCTGTTAGCATTTTTGCAGTGGCGGTTTTGGGAAAAAACTGAAATGAAAAATATCATAATTAGATGTTTGAACTCCTTCATAAACCTGATCTCCTGAACTAGCATGAATTAAATTTGGAGAAGCTTTTTGGTGTTGATTCCTTAATCCAACTTTGTCTCAGCACAGTCAAATGAACTTGTTAACTTATTGATTACTTTGTCCCTAGTTCCACTGGTCAATGATCTTGGAGGAAATGACAGAAATGAAAGACATTAATGCATACAACCCACCATAACGACACTGGCTGCAGCTGGCTGAACAAATACTAAAATTATAGTCGTGGTCATTATAGACGTAAGACAAGGAGAATCAGAACTCCAGAGACGAGGTAGCTACAATCTAATTTTCATTGTCTTCAGGGCTAGCACAGCAGCACTTCCTTCTTAGCTCACTTTGACCATCAAAACATGGAGGGACCATCAAAACATGGAGGAGCCATCACATTCTCCTTCAACCCCTGATGATCCTATGATTTCAGTCTCTGAGGACAACATGCGAGCAGCATTCAGGAGGGTGAACCTCCAAAAACAATCTGGCCCAGACGGGATACCTGATCCTTCTTTGTGCAGCTGGATCCTTGATTTCCTCACTTGCAGACCCCAGTCAGTTCAGATTGGCAACAACATCTCCTCCACAATCTCCATCAGCACAGGTACGCCATAAGTCTATGTGTTTAGTCTCCTGCTCTACTCATTTACGACTGTGTGGCTAACCATAGATCTAATGCCATATTCAAGTTAGCTGATGACACTACTGTCATAGGCTGACTCAAAGGTGGTGATCAATCAGCGTATAGGAAGGAGACTGAAAATCTGGCTGAGTGGTGCCATTACATCAACCTCTTACTCAATGTCAGCAAGACCAAGAGGCTTCCAAAGAAGGAAACCAGAGGTGTATGAGCCAGTCTTTATCAGAAGATCAGAGGTGGAGAGGTTTAGCAGCTTTAAATTCTTCACTGTTGTTATTTCAGAGGACCTGACCTGGGCCCATCATGTAAGCACAATAACAAAGAAAGCATGGCAGCATCTCTACTTCCTTAGAAGTTTGCGAAACTTCAACATGACATCTAAAGCTTCGACAAACTTCAATCGATATCTAGTTGAGAATATATTGACTAGAAACACCAATGTCCTTAACCTGAAAATCCTACGAAAAATAGTGGATACAGCCCAGTCCATCCCGGGTAAAGCCCTTTCCACCATCAAGCATATGTCACAAGAAAGCAGCATCCATCATCAGAATATACTCTCCCACCTCCTAGATCATGCTCTCTTCTCACTGCTGTAATCAGGAAGAGGGTATAAGAGCCTCAGGATTCACACCTCCAGGTTCAGGAACAGATACTACCCTTCAACCATCAGGCTCCTGAACCAAAGGGCATAAAATCACTTAACTTCCCTTGCCCTGTCATTGAAATGTTCCCACAACCAATGGACTGACTTTCAAGGACTCTTCATCCTATGTTCTTGATATTTATTGCTTATTATTATTTCTTTCTTTATGTAATTGCATAGCTTGAACGCACAAGTTGATGCGGTCTGTCATTAATTCTGTGCTGGTTATTATTCTATGAATTTGTTGAGTATGGCGACAAAAAATAAATCTCAGGGTTGAATATGTTGACGTACTGTAAATGCACATTGATAATAAATGTACTTTGAACTTTGAATACTCAGACCTTAGTTGCAAGCTCTTTGTGCTGCATTGGTTGCATGGCTTTGTGCGTGGTAGGTCATGTTTGACCAATCTATTGGAGTTTTTTGAGGAGGTTACCAGGAAAGTGGATGAAGAGAAGGCAGTGGATGTTGTCTACATGGACTTCAGTAAGGCCTTTGACAAGATCCCGCATGGGAGGTTAGTTAGGAAAATTCAGTCGCTAGGTATACATGGAGAGGTGGTAAATTGGATTAGACATTGGCTCAATGGAAGAAGCCAAAGAGTGGTAGTAGAGGATTGCTTTTCTGAGTGGAGGCCTGTAACTAGTGGTGTGCCACAGGGATCAGTGCTGGGTCCATTGTTATTTATCATCTATATCAATGATCTGGATGATAATGTGGTAAATTGGATCAGCAAATTTGCTGATGATACAAAGATTGGAGGTGTAGTGGACAGTGAGGAAGGTTTTCAACGCTTGCAGAGGGATTTGGACCAGCTGGGAAAATGGCTGAAAAATGGCAGATGGAGTTTAATACAGAAAGTGTGAGGTATTGCACGTTGGAAGGACAAACCAAGGTAGAACATACAGGGTTAATGGTAAGGCACTGAGGAGTGCAGTAGAACAGAGGGATCTGGGAATACAGATACAAAATTCCCTAAAAGTGGCGTCACATGTAGATAGGGTTGTAAAGAGAGCTTTTGGTACATTGGCCTTTATTAATCAAAGTATTGAGTATAAGAGCTGGAATGTTATGATGAGGTTGTATATGGCATTGGTGAGGCCGAATCTGGATATTGTGTTCAGTTTTGGTCACCAAATTACAGGGAGGATATTAATAAGTTTGAAAGAGTGCAGAGAAAGTTTACAAGGATGTTGCCGGGACTTGAGAAACTCAGTTACAGAGAAAGGTTGAATAGGTTAGGACTGTATTCCCTGGAGCGTAGAAGAATGAGGGGAGATTTGATAGAGGTATATAAAATTATGATGGGTATAGATAGAGTGAATGCAAGCAGGCTTTTTCCTCTGAGGCAAGGGGAGAAAAAAACCAGAGGACATGGTTTAAGGGTGAAGGGGAAAAAGTTTAAAGGGAACATTAGGGGGGGCTTCTTCACACAGACAGTGGTGGGAGTGTGGAATGAGCTGCCAGACGAGGTGGTAAATGTGGGTTCTTTTTTAACATTTAAGAATAAATTGGACAGATACATGGATGGGAGGTGTATGGAGGGATATGGTCCGTGTGCAGGTCAATGGGACTAGGCAGAAAATGGTTCGGCACAGCCAAGAAGGGCCAAAAGGCCTGTTTCTGTGCTGTAGTTTTTCTATAGTTTTCTATGGTTTCATTACAAGTTCTGACATTGGCCATCAGACACATTAAGATGATTTCCATAGATGTGCTCAGGGAAGTAGGGAGGAAAGAATCCAAAATGTACAAATAGATCAATGGCATTAGATTCTGGAATCTTCCATGCTACGTAATATTCTATGTTTCTGTGATTCTGTGCTGTTTGAGTCACTGAATTGCTCCAACGGGATGCTTTTCCTCCACATTCCAGCATCTCGAATCTCTTGTGTCTCCATCGTACCGGTAATGGCAGCTTAGGTAGGATGGCCTTAAATAGGTTTTGAATACATTAAAGGTTTAACTACTGTTGGGAATCTGCCTGTGATTGTTTTCTGAATTCATTATCTACTTGCCCAATTCATTATCTGCATTGCCGGTTTCAACCCCAATATAACTTGAAGTTATACAACCTCATTTTTTTTTGCTTCGCTTGCACATTGCTGCCTTGTTTACAAGGCTTCTGCACATCTGAGATTAAATGTCTGGGTGTGGTGCACCGGATACTTTTCATTGTTTGCCGGTCTATTTGTTTATCGATCGAACAATGTAATGTTTGAATTAAATATCAGAGATCCGGTGTTCCTACAAAATAGTAACAATGGATTTTCACATTTATCAGCTATGGAGGATGTGGATAATGGCTGACACATTTCTCACATTCAGCATAAACATTAATACACCCCACTAAGTAATTCATTAAGGTAGCAAACAAAGGACTGAGCTTATTTGGTTGATTATACAAGAAATCTAATATTTTAAATGAAGTTATGTAAAATGGAAAGTTAAAAAAGACAGAATTAAATTAAACCAGTTCTCTTATTAAATTAAGACTTGCAGGATAGTGAGTGTGACAAACATGAGAATATTGGATATGTTTGAAGTGAGATCTTAATGCATCTTTTATCATTGAAAGGGTTTGAGGAGTGAATGGTGGATTGAGAACAGGGAGTACTTTAGGGCATTGATGTAGCCTTGATGTAGTCATAGAATAATAGGTGAAAGATTTTTCCCTCTATCCATGTGAAGGTTTTCAAGCTATCGCACTACCATTAGAGCTTTAAAGAGCAGAGTAACACAATCTGTATGTCAAAACTTCTGAAACCGTGAGACCTTTCCTTCTGAATTTTGAAGAACTGCAGATACTGGAAGTCTGAAATAAAATAAGAGGTTCAATTCACTCAGTGGATCAGAGAACATCTCTGGCAGGAGAATCATAGTTAATAGTCCATTTTGAAGATACTTCACCAGAGTTGTTTTTCTACAAATGACATCATCGAGTAATATTTGACATGACAATTTTCTGTGATGGTTCTATTTGTTAAATAGATGAGCCTTTCATAATATGAGCAATAGAAAGATTTAATTCCTCATATTTATTGCATATTTAGCTTAAAGAAGGGTTAAATTATCAGCCAAATAAGTAGATTAATTGGATTATATAATGTGTGCTCATGAATGTATTATGTATTTGATGCATTATAGAGTGTAGAATTCCATTTTTACACAGTGGTCATAACGTGCATATTTAGATCACACAGCACCCTCTACTGATTAGTGCCTGGCAGTGGCCAAGTAAACCTTAAGGTTAGCACATGAATCTACGAGTAGATATCACACTTGCAGGCTTTTTATTGCTTGTATCTGTAATTAGGAACTTATGTACACTTCCTGATGCTATCTTCAAATCTCTAAATTTGTTCAATTTAATTGCACAGACCGCCTTTCAGTAGTCTAAATCACCTATAGTGTAGTTGTTGGGGCAGTGTGGGTAATATTGAGCTCATTTATTGAATTGTCCTTGCAATTAAGTGGAATAAGAATTAGCACCAGAAAAATGAAAAGTGGAAGTTTTTATTTTAATAGAAATGCCCAATATTCAATGGTGTCCTTCAAGCAAGATACCAGGGTCTGCCTATGTATGACTGCAATCAGAAATGTTTTATGTCCTCCGATGTGACCATTCTTCCATCAAGACCATAAGACCATAAGTTATAGGAGCAGAATTAGGCCATTAGACTTATAGGGTCTGCTCTACTATACCGCCATTACTGATTTATTATCCCTCTCAATCTCATTCTCTAGCCTCTCCCTGTAACCTCTGATGTATTTACTAGTCAAGAACCTATCAATCTCTGCTTTAAATATACCCAGTGATGTGGCTTCCACAGCCATCTGTGGCATGAATTCCACAGATTCACCACCCTCTGGCTAAAGAAGTTTGTCCTCACCTTTGTTCTAAAAGACATCCCTCTATTCTGAGGCAGTGCCCTCAGGTCTTAGACTCCCCCACTATAGGAAACATCATCTCCATATCCACTCTTTCTAGCCCTTTCAATATTCAATAGATTTCAATGAGATCCCCCCCACACCCTCATTTCTCTAAACTCCAGTAAGTACAGGTCCAGAGCCAACAAACACTTCTCATATGTTAACCCTTTCATTCCAGAATCATTCTTGTGAGCCTCCTCTGGGCCCTCTCCAATGCTAGCACATCTTTTCTCAGATGAAGGGCCCCAAAATTGCTCACAATACTTTGTGCAGTCTGACCAATGCCTTATAAAGCCTCAGCATTTCCTCCTTGCTTTTATATTCTAGTCTTTTCAAAATGAATGCTAATAATAGCATTTACTTTCCCTCAACCACTGACTCCACCTGCAAACTAACCTTTAGGGAATTGTGCATGAGAACTCCCAAGTCCCTCTGTACCTCTGTTTTCTGACATTTCTCTCTGTTTAGAAAATAGCCTCCACCTTTATTTCT
This sequence comes from Mobula hypostoma, assembly GCF_963921235.1. Lineage (NCBI taxonomy): Eukaryota > Metazoa > Chordata > Chondrichthyes > Myliobatiformes > Myliobatidae > Mobula > Mobula hypostoma. Next base: position 115,280,540 of record NC_086105.1, read on the forward strand.
TCTACCAAAGTTGATGACCGTACACTTCGCTACATTATATTCCATTTACCACTTCTTTGCCCATTCTCCTAACCTGTCCAAATCCTTCTGCATACACCCTGCTTCCTCAAAACTAACAGGCCCTTCACTGAATTTCGTATCATCCACAAACTTGGCCACAAAATCAAATAAAAGCCAGTTAAATAAACATTTGATTCGTGGTTACAAGAGTACTTAATTGAATGAAAAGTGCTTGGGATGCCATGAAATGGATGTGATAGGTGAGATATAAAAGCCTATTTTTCTTTTATTCAATTGTTAAATATATGCCAACGGATGAAGGTGCAAGAGTGACATTAAGAAAAATAAAAATTAAAAGTAAGATCATTGCCAATGTTTGTTGCAACCTGGAGAGAAAATGAATAGCAACACACACAAACTGCTGAAGGAACTCAGCAGGCCAGCCAGTATTTATGGAAAAAAGTACAGTCGAAGTTTTGGGCCAAGACCCTTCAGCAGGACTGTTAATTCATTCTAATTTCAGTATTTTCAGTCGTCTCAATTTTAAATTCCTCCAGCTTCTCTTCATCTTCATCTAAGGCCTTGACTGTCACTACTTATGTTAATTTCTTACTGTATGAATTCTCTCTTCCTATGTAAACTTGATTTCAATCATTCCATCACTGGCAGCTATTCCTCAGCTTCCAGTCCAAAAGCTCCAGAATTCTCCCTAAAATCTATTCTTTCTCTGCCTTTTTCTCCTCATGCAACAGAGATCCTTAAAGTTTCTGGCTATCTAGCTTGAATCTTCTTATGTTATTCAGTGCTAACTTTTGTTTGAAAGTGCACCTATAAAGCTCCTTAAGACATTTACACATTAAAGGGACTGTGCGAATGCAAACTGAAGTTACCATGGAAGAGCTCTTTTGGAAATTCTGTCCCATAATGCTTTAAACAATGTTGTGATTAGGTTACTGTTTATCATTGTTTACAGGAATAAATTAATTTCATGCAGCTATCACAATTTCTTTTAGATTTTTCCTCATTAGCTATATACAATGCAACCCAAATGGAAAGATTCTACCTTTGAGACTTACTGTTCATCTTTTCCTCTGTCAGTTCTATTGAGTTTGACAGTATTTCAAAAAGGGATCAATCGTCCACAGGACTCAAAGGTCATCAGTGTTCTGGCTGTCTGGCGCCAGGATGATATCTTGAGAATTTGTGGTTCTGTTTTCTTTCTACGTTTGTAGACTTAAAAGCACTGTACTGCTGTAATTATAATTATGTACTAACAATGCTTTACTTCAGTGTTATCATTATTTTTCTCTGTGCAATTTATATTTGGGACAGATTATTCCTGGGAGTTTCAATATATGCATGAAGATATTCGTATACCCATGGGGAAGTTTAAAATCTGCCTGAATGACAAAGGTTGGCAAGAAGCTCAAAAAATGTGGTGATAAATGTTCATTTGCATTACTACAAAACTGATTGTCCCAACAACCTTTGTATTTTTCACTTGATTTTTATATGACTGCATGAAGGAGGATGTTTGTTCATTAAACTCAACAAATATTTAAGGCAACACCTTAAAAAGTCAAAAATTAATTTTGGATGAAAATACGTGCTTTGGGTACTTGTACCAGTTGATTCCAGTATTATTATTATCAGTTTCTTGTGAATACAGTTTGTGCAAGTACTTGTGCTCTAAAACAGTGTCAGTGATTAACTTTATCACATTAGTGCATAGTAATTGTAGGTAATATTCAATGATTGATTTTTCTCAGGTCCAACAAAAGTACAAGTAATTGATGATCCTTTTAAAATGTGCAGATGCAGGGCTCCTTCCTATTAATCAGACCTGTCTTCATGTACATGACTCAGACTAGATGTTAGTTGTAGGATGTATAAAAATATATATATACCATTAAATTTCAAAGCTAACCTGCTTAGATCAAATTCAGTTAGGAATAAAAATGAGTATAATTTTAAGCAAAGTCTAGTATTGTTTTAAATTTAGGAACATTTCCACAGAGTTGGATTGAAATAGAAACATAGAAAACCTACGGCAAAATACAGGCCCTTTGGCCCATGATGCTGTGCCGAACATGTACTTAATTTAGATATTACCTGGGGTTACTCATAGCCCACTATTTTTCTAAGCTCCATGTACCTATCCAGGAGTCTCCTAAAAGACCCTATCGTATCCGCCTCCACCACTGCCGCCGGCAGCCCATTCCACTAACTCACCACGCTCTGCATAAAAAACTTACCCCTGACATCTCCTCTCTACCTACTTCCAAGCACCTTAAAACTGTGCCCTTTTGTGCAAGCCATTTCAGCCCTGGGAAAAGGTCTCTGACTGTCCACATGATCAATGCCTCTCAACATCTTATACACCTCTATCAGGTCACCTCTCATCCTCCGTTGCTCCAAGGAGAAAAGGCTGAGTTCACTCAACCTATTCTCAGAGGGCATGCTTCCCAGTCCAGGCAACATCCTTGTAGATCTCCCCTGCACCCTTTCTATGGTTTCCACATCCTTTCTGTCGTGAGGTGACCAGAACTGAGCACAGTAATGTTGGAAGGTTGATCATCCTCATGCACAGTTGCAGATGTCATTGAGTTGGTTCATTTTCCATTTTCTGAACTAATTCATGGAATATATATGTATATCAACTGTGTAGGAACCATGTATCTATTTTCTATTTGCATTGCATTTTGTGTTGCGCATTTATTATGAAGTCAGTCATGTGGATGGGGGTCTGAAAGAAGCGAAGAATTTTAGTTATGTATTCATGCTTTTGTCTTTTGTTCAGTTAAGCTAAGGGGGGTGAGGTAGAGGCGAGATCTCTTTAGTTCACCACTTAGTTACATTTAAAATCACTAAAGTTCCCTTAAGTCAGCTTAATTATGCTGAAGAAAGCTTAAGTACATGTAATACGCTAAGAATGCTTATCTTGTTATATCACGACTTTTAGTTTCATTAGTATTTATTGCTTCAAGATTGTTTGCGTTGTTAATTTCTTAATAAAGGACATTATGTATTCTTCGACTTTGGAACCTTGTGTAATTAATTGGAAAGCGTGTCATACAGGATCAACCATCCCATGCTTAGTCTCTAAGTGGTGTTTTTTGTTCCAGTAGCTGATACATAATGTTCATTGAACATCCCTAATTGCCTTGAAAAGGGGTGAACTGCAATCTAGAAATGATTGATATGTGTTTATTGTTAGATAACTGTGACTAACAATGTGTTGCATGGAGCAGTGCAAGAGTATGGTCTTTCATGTGCAGGTACACAAACGTGACCATGTGTATGAGATTACCATTTTCTTTTCATTGAACACAAGTCCAAAGTGCATCTTGACTGGCGTTCATCTCCCTGGAAACCTCCATCCAAGCCTTTTCATTTGGACACTTCTCCGCCCCTGAGGTTTAAACCACCTCTCTATTGCTTTCTGCTTCTACCAGTATTTCAAGGAAAGCATCGAAGAACTGAGGAATTTTTATGTACGACACCGGAAAGGTTGTTGGAGATGTCCTGTGCATTGTTATTTTAGTGCATGGTTTCCAGCATAAATTTTGACCCCTCCTTTTCATTCTTTTGCAAGGAAACAGCAGGAACTGTCAAGCCTTTTAGGTTTACCCACAATTTAGTTCATTGCATGCCAAACATCATTTTCCAACTAAGAAATTAGACAGGCTTCCAAGCCGACCACAACCTTGCTGTGGGGTTTGGAGGCTTGCATGCTTCTAAGACCTGGAGAGCTACATTGGCTAGAGTCAGGTTAGAGACCAGACTAAGAGTGGTCCATTAGTCCTCCAGGTTTAGGGGTTCAGCTCAGGGCTAGCAACCCTGACTGGTCAAAAAAATTGTTACAGAAATGGCAATGAAGAATCCTATATGTGGTGTGACGGTATTCCTGTGTCTCCACTCAGTACATGCATGACTGACAGTACTGAAAACCAAGAGGAAGCTACCAACACGACACAAGAAGCCCTGAAGACTGCCGAGAGCAAGACCAGAATTGTTTTCTGGGATGTACAAACCATGTACAACACTGGCAAGCTAGGCGACCTTGGCCAAGAAAGATGTCCAACCACACCTCACTCCTTCAGTGTCACCAAGAGGACATGGAATGTGGAAGATGGATTGGGTATGCGATGAGAAGAGAGGCCAACATCATTATTAGAACAGCACTTCATTGGACCCCTGAAGCATGGAGGAAATGCGGGAGAGCTAAGACAACTTGGTGAAATACTGTGGTGGCAGAAATAAACCTGAACCACATCTGGAGCACAATGGAGAAGACGGGTAAGGACAGACAGATGGAGGACCTTCATTGCTGCCCTAAACACCAGCAGCACAACAGGCAATAATTAAATTGGACAGACCACTTGCTGCCAAGATTCTTCCTTGAGTAGCTCACTAACTCAAGTTAACTTATTTGCTGAACATTTTCTCCAGGCAATCCTCTTCAGCTAAAGGAGCATACCTAGAATTTAATTATTATTAAATGGTCCTGTGTACTTGGTCTAGGCTTTTTTGCGTTGTTTTGAAGGTGACAGCAAAATGGAAATGGCAGCATCATAAATAAATTACTGGGCTAGTATCTGTGAACTCAAAGTACAACAAGGTAGCTGGGAACTTTAAATTCAAGTACTGTAACTGAATACACCTTTAACCAGAAAAGCTAGTATCAATAATGGACTATCAGCTATTGGATTGATACAAAAACCTTTCTGTTTCTCAGGGAAGGAAATTTGCCATCTTGCCTCCTTGCAGCTCCAGGCCCACCAACATGATTGATTTTAATTGCCTTCTTGGTTTAGAGGAAATTAGAGATGAGTGGTTATTGATGGCATCCTAGTAATGGACATCTCTCTTTGGGTATGTTTAGGCATTGCCCCCAACCATCCACGTGCTTATGGATTTCGTACTTTCCTTGTCACAGTCTTTTCCAAGCTTTTCTAACTTCATTGGTTTTTGAGGCAGCTCCACCTGATCTGAGCCATCTCAGATTCAGACACTGAACTCATAAGATCAGGGCTGTAAACTAATTAAAATCGACATATCTGCACCGGCTCTTTTATTTGGAGATGTTATTCCTGCAGGCCTGCCATCCTCATTCATGTCAGCCTCCAGAACTGCAGCTGCATGTATCTGATTTTGTAGTTGAACCCAGTTTCCATAGCAGCAGAATATACAAGCTTACGTTGTTGCTGATACTGTTCTTCATTAGTCTCCCCGCTATTTTCAATCAGTTGCTGGACCTACAGAAGCAGCAATGAAGGGTTTGGTAGGAATTGGGGTGGGGGGGAGAGAACAACAACAACAAATCTATTAGATTTAGAATTTTGACGCCAAATTAAGAAACATTCAAGGCACCAGAATTAGAGGAATATAGAGTATTGGGATGAATTAGTTCAGGTTGAGGATTTGAGAATTGAGGGTTAAGTCAGCTTTGGAAACGTTTAATAACAAGGAATGTAACATTACATTGTAGATACTCAGAAAATTTGATGATGAAATTCTGCCCCAGAATTCTGAAAACAAATGGTCATTAAACACATTCACAACTTAAATACAGTTCCTATAAAATTATTCACTCCCCCTCCCCCCAGAAGTTTTCACGTTTTATTGTTTTAACCACAATGGATTTAATTTGCCCTTTTTGACACTGATCAACAGAAAAAAAAGGACTCTTTAGTGTCAAAGTGAAAACAGATCTCTACAAAGTGATCTAAGTTAATTACAAATGTAAAACAAAATAACTGATTGGATAAATATTCACCCCCTTCAAGTCAGTATTAAGCAGATTGCATCTTTAGCAGCAATTACAGCCTTGAGTCTGTGTGGATAGGTCTCTATCAGCTTTGCACATCTGGACACTATAATTTCTCCCCTTTCTTCTTTACAAAACTGCTCAAGTTCTGTTAGGTTGCATGGGGATCGTGAGGGAACAGACCTTTCAAGTCCAGCCACAAATTTTCAGTTGGACTGAGGACTGGACTCTGACTTGGCCACTCTAGGATATTATATTTTTTTAAAGCCATTCCTGTGTAGCTTTGGCTTTATGCTTGGGGTCATTGTCCTGCAGGAAAACAAATCTTCTCCTAAGTCGCATTTCTCCCGCAAATTACATCAGGTTTTCCTCCAGGATTTCCCTGTATTTTGTAGCATTTTACCCTCTACCTTCACAAGCGTTCCAGGGCCTGCTGCAGTGAAGCATCTCCACAGCATGATGCAGCCACCACCTTGCTCCTGGTAGGGGTGGTGTGCTTTTGATAATGCCTGCTGTTTGACATGCCAAATATAACATTTAGTCTGATGGCAAAATAACTCAGTCTTGGTTTCATTTGTAAATGAGGAGAGGAGAAGATGGCGGCGCAACGCAGCACGCGTGGCCACTGTGGTGATGAATATCTGTTATCTGTCAAGTAGGGTGCTGTGCACAATCCTGATTTGATGGAGGCAGACGTGAGAGCACGGAGGAACATCTGGTGAAACTTCTGAAATGCCTGTTTCGCTGCTGCTGCTACTGTGTGATCCAGAATCTCCGGAGGAGAAGGCCCCGAGTCCTCGGCTTTGCTTGTTGCTTGGCGCCGGGGCTGGGGTTGAAGCGCTCGGCAGAGATGGTGCTCGGTGCTCGGTATTAGAGAGCTGGCCAGAGGCTTGAAGTTTTCGAACGGACTCAGAGTTGGCTGTGGTTGGGTGCTTCCAGGGTGCTGCATCAGCAAGTTTGTGGTGCTGGAGGTTCATGGCAGGGAGGGTTTTTCCCTTCTACCGTCTGTGTGAGATGATGGGGCTATCGGGACTTTGAGACATTTTTTACCGTGCCCATGGTCTGCTCTTTATCAAATTACGGTATTGCTGTGCAGTTGTAACTATATGTTATAATTATGTGGTTTTTGTCAGTTTTAGTCTTGGTCTGTCCTGTGTTTCTGTGATATCATACTGGAGGAACATTGTATCATTTCTTAATGCATGCATTTCTGAATGACAATAAATGAGGACTGAGTGTCTTCATAATCTAATCTAATCTAATCAGACCATAGAACCTTCTTCCAGCTGAGTTCAGAGTTTCCCATATGCTTTCTGGCAAACTCTAGCCAAGATGTTAGTTTCACTCCCCCGCCCCCCCCCCCTTCAGTGGCTCTCTCTTTGGCACTCTCCCATGAAGCTGCAACTGGTGAAGCACCCAGACAACAGTTGTTGTATGCACAGTCTCTGCCAGGTCAGCCACTGAAGCTTGTAACTCCTCCAGAATCGTCATAGGTCTCTTGGTGGCCTCCTTCACTAAGCCCCTTCTGACAAGGTCATTCAGTTTTTGAGGACAGCCTCATCTAGGCAAATTTACAGCTGTGCAATACACTTTCCATTTCTTGATAATTGACAACTGTACTCCAATGGATATTGAGTGATTTGGAAATTTTCTTGTATCCATCTCCTGACTTGTGCTTTTCAATAACCTTTTTGCAGAGTTGCTTGGAGTGTTCTATTGACTTCATACTGTAACTTTTGCCAGGATACTGACTCACCAGCAGTTGGACCTTTCAAATACAGGTGTATTTTTTACTACAATCAATTTAAACACCTTGGCTGCACAACAGGTAATGACCATTTAACTAATTACGTGACCTTTAAAACCAATTGGCTGCACCAGTGATAATTTAATGTGCCATATTAAAGGGGGTGAATACTTATGCAATCAATTATTTTGTGTTTTATATTTGTAATTAATTTAGATCACTTTGTTGAGATCTGTTTTCCCTTTGACACAAGAGTTTTTTTTTTCTGTTGATCAGTTTCAAAAAAGCCAAATTAAATCCGGGGGGCGGAGGTGAATACTTTTATCTATTTCCTTAACAGAGTGAAATTTTAACAAGATGTTTTCAGAAGCAATATGCTTTAATGCAGGAAATATGCAAAGGCTTGGTCAAGGAGATAGGTTTTCAGAAGCATCTTAAGGAGGAGAGAGATGCAGGAATGGAATTCCAAGGCCAAAGCAACTGAAAGCAGAGATGCCAATGGTGGGATACTAAACCAAAAAAATTGAGCAAGCCAGAATCAGTGATCTTAGAGATGAACTGATTAAAGTGAGAATTCAAGAGCTTAGAGATGAGGCAGTTTTTGACAAAGGTTCCGTTATTAGATATGTAACATTGAATTGCATTGCCAGGAAAATTTGATGATAGAATTCTGGCGTAGGTTGTCATGGGCAGTGTTGAGCAGGTGGAATTTACTAATTATCATAATAACCAAACTACCAAACTACACTTAAATTATTATCTTTTTTTGCAAAATTATGAAATGTTAATTGCTTGAGTGCTTTCATCAAATAGCGCTTGACACATATTTGAATCTAATAGTAACTTGATCAACTAAGAACAATTGTATTGTTGAATATATGAAAAAATGGAGCAAATAGAAAAGCTACAAATTATTTGAGAGCACCAGAAAAAGTGGCTGCAGACCCATTTTGAGTCAATGAAGAGGATAAAATAATAACACACAAAATGGATTCCAATTAATGGAAACAATTAGGAATGGCGGACCTTGTTATGGGGGCTGTCTTTGAAGAATTTGAGGACAGACAGTGAATAAGGGTATATCACAGAAAGACTATAGCAATCAGTTTCATTTTAATGTATCATACTTGCCTTTATACTCGATGTAAGTTTATAGCAAATATAACAAAATGGAAGATAAAATCTGATATGTGTTGTATATTTTTCTATGATTTTTAAAAATCAGTTTGAGAAATCAACATCTATCATGAACTGTCTGGCTTAAGTGGCGTATAATAATTACTTTAAGCTTCTGAAAGTCAAATCAAACCTTCTTAGCTTTCAATTGCATGGCCTATTAAAAGCCCTGGATTAACACCAAGGATATGGTGTTATGTTCTTATGGAGATCTCCAAAGACAAGACTAACTATAACTCCAAATAAAAGCAGAATGTGGAAAATAATCACCTTGAGTATATATTATCATTTAACAACACACATCAAAGTTGCTGATGAATGCAGCAGGCCAGGCAGCATCTGTAGGAAGAGGTGCAGTCGACGTTTCAGGCCGAGACCCTTCGTCAGGACTAACACTAACACTAGGCCTGAAACGTCGACTGCACCTCTTCCTACAGATGCTGCCTGGCCTGCTGCGTTCACCAGCAACTTTGATGTGTGTTGCTTGAATTTCCAGCATCTGCAGAATTCCTGTTGTTTATATATTATCATTTTCTGTTTTTATCTCTGATTTCCAGCATCTTTTTTTTTTGCTTTACAATGCTGTTATTCAGCATTCTTTAATGGAATTTGTTCGAAACCACTATATTCTGGTGCTCAGCAGTCAAACACGTTGTCTATAAAAATCCTACTGAAAGACAAATTGCATATTGGTCTTCTTAACTCCTCCTTAATCAGACAAACTGCAAACAGATGCTTCTCACCACCAAACTATTCGAATTGCATTCTACCTCCCCAGCGAAACTCATCATACCAATTTAGGCAGTGGCCGACATCTTTGAGCTTTTCAATGCTAATTAATGAATTTTGGGACTGCAACTGGTACTGACTGCTTGCAGCCAGTAAACAAGCGAAGCTGCTGGTTTCTGGGAAGGGTGTTGGGTTTCAAATTTGGCTGCTTTTGGAGGAGCACATTAAAAATTATACATAATGTTATATATATGTCCATAACTTGCTCAGAGATGAGTGTTGGTGGACAGATGGGAGTATAATTGTTGGGCACTTGACCCTGCTAGTCCATGTACTTTGTTTGTGTCCTTGACTGGACCAATTTCTAATGGTGCTTTTTTTAGATAGTTTAGAGGTGGTGGGCTGACTGTCTCCCTTATGAGCAGTAAATTTCTAATTCTGTAATTCTTTTATGGCATTAGGATGCCCTAAAGAACTTTAAAACCAATGCGGACCTTATGAGGTGTAATTACTGTTATAATGTGGGAAACTATTTGTACGTGCTAAGCTCCCTCAATCAACAATAGGATCATGACCAGATAATTTGTTTTTGTGAAATTGATTGAGAACTAAATACTATTCAAGCTGTTCTTGCCCGTAAAAACTAATTGAACATTGGTAGAATATGTGTGAAGAATAGATACCAATAAGGCTTGACCTTTCCTGGAATACCAAGCTGATTTTCTATTTATAAAGTCACTGATCTTGAAATTCTGCTGCGTCATTCAATGATTTTTGTGAACCTTACATTGGAATTTTAATAGCAACATGACCCAACTGATGGTTTCCCTGACTCATCTACAGCTGAGAACGTCAGTTCTCTCCCTGGCCAGGCTAAATATCAACACCTTCGTTCTTGTCCTCCCACCCCAGTTCTCCTTCACCAGCTGACCATATTTGCTTCCTTTGACCTTTCTTTCTCTAATCCTGATTTTCAATATCCTCAATCCTCTTTCCACATCAGAATCCTCTCAACCTTTCCTCCCCGAATCTGCTGCCCAGTTAACTTCCTTCAATAGCTGTCCAATGATATGAGTTCGGGGATCAATGTTCTTAAGTGTGTTTAATTGGCCTCATCTATTGTGTATGTCATGAGCCCCACTGATTGCAAATGTTAGTCTGAAGTGGGTCTCACAAAAATTTGACGTGTGTGTCTCACACAGGCTTACTCACACAGCGCCACTTTAACAAACCATTTCAGTGAACAGAACAATTTCTAGCCTATATTTTTTCCTTTACTCTGTTTTTGTAATGTTTATTAATATTGAACTGTGGAGGGTGACCTTAAGTAAAAGTATTTCAGTATCTTTTTTTCTCAATTCATTTGATGAATAACTTTGAACTTGACGTCCTTCCAGTTTAAAATGAAAACAGAACAGTAACTGGTGACTGCTCTTTCAGGTTCCTGTGGGGATTCATGGTGAACCTAAGGTCAGTTATTCCTGCCTACAACATGAATTCTCAGAGATCCAGTCTCTGGAAATCAGAATACAGAGCATCTACTCGGTGAAGGCATGCAGGTTGATGGATGTTTCAGAACACTGTTATAGAGGCCAAAGATAGTGAGAGCCTGCATTGATTGTCCATTATGAGAAAGTAATTCTTTCCAATTGTGTTAAAGTTTGGTAACATTTGTAATTACAGATTAACTGCATTCCATTATTAATAAAGGTGGTAAGTACGATTCACTCACTAGAATACTTTATATTTTTTTCTTTCATCAAACTGATTTGTACATCTTAATAAACTGATAGTGATGGCCTTCTTAAATTGTAAAATTGACTAGAATTGTTGCTATGGTGACTTTAAACAACCATCTTGCTGTGTCAGCGAGGGAAAGGTAAAATATTCTCTTTGTAAGGACCAGGGTAAAAGCGATCAGTAGATTGTAATATTGTTCAATTGTGTTATTTCTTCACTTCTGCTTATCAGGGCATGGATGGCAAGGCTACTATTATTTGCCCATTTCCCCCCCCCCCCAGAATGCTGAGCCATCTTGCAGAATGGCTGTGGTCCTTGTGTCGGTAGTCTCATCTCTTTTGGTGAGAAGTTCTGGTATTTTTGCTTAATGATATATTTAAAAGTAGGATGACGAGTGACATGGAGGGTAACATATTGCAAGCTAGCTGAGTGCTGAAGATTGAAGTTAACGGGTCCTGTGATAGCGGCAGTGCACGTCCTCGGCAGTCACAGTGTCCCAGAGCTGGTGGAAGTGAACATTTAGTCTGGTGGATAGAGTTCCAATGAAGTTTGCTTTCTCCTTGCTGGTGATGACATTCTTGAGCACTGGACGCTCACCAGGACAAGTAGATAGCATTCCATTGCACATCTCACTGCACCTTTAATTTGTGACTCGTCTATAATGGAGAGGCTCTGAAGAGTCTCAGGATAAGTCACGCTGCAAATTGCCCAGATTGTGGTCGGCATTTGAAGTCAAGCTATCAATGTGACTTTTATGATTAGGTTTAAGGTCAACTGGATTGCCTATGTTGATGATGGGAACCCAGTCTTAGTAAATACCATGTGCTTCCAGGGAGTAAACTCTCTCTTGCTATTGGCAGGCAACTGTTTCACATGAATGTTGTTTACCACTTTGCCCATCTCTGCTTGTTGCTCCGATCCTGCTGTGTTCGGATGTAGACGACATAATTATTTGAGGAACTGGGAAATAAACGTTGTTCAATAATCAGCAAACATTCTACTTTTGACCTTAAGAGGCAGGGAATATCATTACTGAAGCAGCCAACGATGATTTAGTTTAGAACACTGCCCTGAGCAATCCCTACAGCGGTGTCCTGGGGCTGAGATTATTGATCTCCAGCAAGCAGAATCATGTTCTGTTGTGTGAGGCATGACTCAAGTGAGTGGAGAGTTTTCCTTATGAATTCCAGTGACTTTAATGTTACCAAGGTTTCCTGATACCACATAGTCAAAGCCACGACAATGATAAAGGGACACTTCTAAGATGCAGCTCTTTTGTTCTTCTTGACTGGAATGAGGTCAGGAACCGCGTGGTTTTATTGAAACTTAAAGTGAGCATTGGTGAGCAGGTTATTGGTAAGTGAGTGGTGCCTGGCAGCACTGTTGATAACACTTTCCAACACTTTGTTAATAATTAAGAGCAATTTTTCATATTGTTGAGTAGCTGCTAATGCATCATCACTGGAGAACTCCCATCCACTGCCACCAAGTTCACAATTCCCTTACCCACAATGCTCACTTCTATCTCCTACCCAAGATCCACAAGCCAAACTGTCCTGATAGGCCTATTGTCTCTGCCTGCTCCTGTTCCAGTGAACTCATGTCTGCATACCTCGACTCTATTCTTTCCCCCTTGGTTTAGTCCCTTCCCACTTACATCTCTGACACTTCTCTAGCTCTTGATCTCTTCACTAACTTTCAATTCCCTGGCCCTGACTGTCTCATTTTCACCGTGGATGTCCAGTTCGTAGAAAACTTCCATCTCCCATCGAAAAATCCTTAAAGCTCTCCACTTCTTTCTCAATAAAAGAACCAACCAGTTCCCCTCCACCATCACCCTCGTCTGTCTGGCAGAATTAGCCTTCACCCTCAGCAATTTCTCCTTTGGGTCCTCCCACTTTCTCCAGACTTGAGGGGAAGCCATGGGCACCTGCATGGTGCCCAGCTTTGCTTGCCTCTTCATTCACTAAGTGGAACAATCCATGTTCCAAGCCTTCCCCAGCAACGCTCCCCAATTCTTCCTCCACTATATTGACGACTGCATTGGTACTGCTTCATGCACCCATGTTGAACTCATCAATTTCATCAACTTTGTCTCTAACTTCCACCCTGCCCTTAAATTCACTTGGTCCATTTCCGACACATCCCTCCCACCACCCTGCGACCAGACATTGTCCGAGTGTCTGAGTCTACAAAGCAAGTGGTGCTGCTGGAGCTGACAGTCCCACGGGAGGATAGCTTGGAAGAGGTCTTTGAAAGGAAGCTCTCCAAGTACGCAGGACTGGTCAGCAACTGTCAGCAGGCTGGATGAAGAGCGAGGTGTCTCCCAGTGGAGGTTGGTTGTAGGGGATTCGTAGCCCATTCCTTAGTTAGAGCCTTCAGCATTTTGGGCATCGAGGGAGAGAGGAAGAGGAGAGCCATCCGCAGTACCACCGATGCGGCAGAGAGGACCTCAAGATGGCTGTGGCTCAAAAGAGGGGAGCCATGGAGTCATAAGTAGCAAGCCATCTGGACACAAGCTGGGGTCTGATCAGCCCCGGCTGGGTCACCTGGAGGAGGTTGTATGATGTTGAAAGACCCAAAACACCCAATGATTCCAGGAACATCACTGAAGATGTGTGCAGAAGCATCAATAGATGTATGTACACAGCCCTTTCTCGATATCTCTGTCTCCATCTCTGGAAACAAATTACTGACCAATATATTTTATAAACCTACCGAGTCCCTCAGTGGCGTTGACTAAACCGCTTCCCACTCTATCTTCTGTAAGAATGCTTTTCCCTTTTCTCAGTTCCTTCATCTCCACCGCATCTGTTCCCAGGATGTGGCTTTCCTTTCTAGGACATCAGAGATATCCTCCTTCTTCAAAGAGTGAGGTTACACTTTCTCCACTATTGATGCATCCCTCATCCACATCTCCTCCATTATCTGAACGTGTGCACTTACCACATCTTCCCATTGCCTCAACAGTGATAGAGTTCCTCTTATCCTTACCTGCTACCCTATGTACGTCCAAATCCAACACATCGCTCTCCACAACTCCCACCATCTCTAAAGCAGTGGACCGGTAGCAGGCCGCAGACCGGTACTGGGCTGCAAAGCATGCGCTACCGGGCCGCGAGGAAACGATATGATTTGGCGATATGAGTCAGCTGCACCTTTCCTCATTCCCTGTCACGCCCACTGTTGAGCTTGAATGCACGCGGGGTCATTACGCACACACCATCCATGTCAGCGCGGGAAGGAGATCAACTCCTCGAGCTTGCAAATGACTGCGGGCTGAAAAGCATGTCTGACATAACATCTCTGCCGGCATTCCAGATCAAAGTCAAGGCTAAATATCCTGAGATAGCCATGAAAGCACTGAAAACGTTGCTTCCATTTCCAACATATCTCTGCAATGAATGCAACGAAAACTAAATTGCGGAATAGACTGGACATAAGGAACCCCCTTCGAGTATCGCTGTTTCCCATCACCCCTCCATAGGACCGTCTTGTTGCAGGGAAACAAGCCCAGGGCTCCCACTGATTCAGCGATATTGGTGTGTTGCAATGATTTTATATGTTCATACGGGGAAAATATGTGCTGTGTGTTTAATATCCAAACGTTACTTAAAATGTTATGATGCTATTGACTTATATAACCATATAACAATTACAGCAAGGAAACAGGCCATCTCTGCCCTTCTAATCTGTGCCGAACGCTACTCTCACCTTGTCCCACCGACCTGCACTCAGCCCATAACCCTCCATTCCTTTCCTGTCTATATACCTATTCAATTTTTCTCTAAATGATAATATCGAACCTGCCTCTACCACTTCTACTGGAAGTTCGTTCAACACTTACTTCAAGCTCCCCTGATAATTGACTTATCACTATATTCATGCGAGGAAAATACGCGCTGTGTTTAATATTAAATTCGTTAGATAAACTATTTTAG
Organism: Mobula hypostoma; assembly: GCF_963921235.1. Lineage (NCBI taxonomy): Eukaryota > Metazoa > Chordata > Chondrichthyes > Myliobatiformes > Myliobatidae > Mobula > Mobula hypostoma. The sequence continues at coordinate 115,295,643 of NC_086105.1, forward strand.
AATTGAAATTGAGTGTATTAGCCACTTATCACTTATATTGCGTACGTGATTAACACCCCCCCGAACAGAATCCCCAAAAACGATTAGTAGAAAAAAAATCGGCACGTACACGCATGCGCACTGGTGCCCGCGCAAGGCTTCATGGTCATTATAGTCTTTCTCGGGGTAAACCCAACATATTTGACTGCTACTCTTGTTTGTTGGCAACCCTACCCCGCCCTCGCCCCCCCCCGCCCCCGGTTGGCCGGTCCGCAAGAATATTGTCAATATGAAACCGGTCCGCAATGCAAAAAAGGTTGGGGATCCCTGTTCTAAAGGGATCCTACCACCAAACATATCTTTACCTCCTTCGACCCCCTCTGCTTTCCACAGGATGCTGGAGGAACTCAGGAGGCCAGGCAACATCTATGGAAGAAAGTACAGTTGAGGTTTCGGGCCGAGACCCGTCTTGTTTTCTCTAGTCCTGCTGAAGGGTTTCGGCCCAAAACGTCAACTGTACTTTTTTTTTTCCATAGATGCTACCTGGCCTGCTGAGTTCCTCCAGCATTTTGCGTGTGTTGCATGGATTTCCAGCAACTGCAGATTTTCTCTTGTTTGTGAGTAGATGACACGATGTTCCTCAAGCTTGTATTTGTAACAATGCACGAGGCTACAGAGAGATAGGCCTGACAGGGAGGGAGATGGAGATTTAAAGTCCCAAATTTGTTTTATTTCCAAGTTCTGATGCAAAGTCTTCAACCTGAAATGTCAATTCTGTTTCTCCTTCTACAGATGTTCCCTGACCTACTGAATATTTCCATCATTTCTGATTTATTTCAAATGACCACCGTCTGCAGTTTTCATTTACAATGTGAAGGTGCTGTTTTTCTCATCTGTATGGTACCTCTCTCAATTTAGACATCAATCACTAAAGTTCAAAGTAAAATTTATTATCAGAGTACATACATGTCACCACATACAACCCCAAGATACTTTTTCTGTGGGCATACTTATAAATCTATAGAACAGTAACTTTAAGCATCAGGAACTGTAAACAAATTGTGCAAATGCAGATATAAATAAATAACAATAAATAACGAGCATGAAATAACAGTATATATTGTCTAAAAAAAGTATTCACCTCTGTTGGAAGTTTTCATCTTTTATTGTTTTACAACATTGAATCACAGAGGATTAAATTTGGCTTTTTAAACACTGATCAACAAAAAAGACTCTAGTATAAAAGTGAAAATAAATTTCTACAAAGTGGTCTAAATTTATTACAATTTTTGAAAAGCACAAAATAATTGATTGCATAGTTACTCACCCCCCTCAGGTCAGTATTTAGTCAATGTACTTTTGGCAGCAATTACAGCCTTGAGTTTGTGTGGATAGGTCTCTATCAGCTTTTCACATCTGCACACTACAATTTTCCCCATCCTTCTTTACAAAACTGCTCAAGCTCCATTAGATTGCATGGGGATTGTGAGTGAACAGCCCTTTCAAGTCCAGCCACAAATTCTCAATTGGATTGAGGTCTGGACTCTGACTTGGCCACTCCACGACATTCACTTTGTTGTTTTAAAGCCATTCCTGTGTAGCTTTGGCTTTATGCTTGGGATCATTGTCTTGCTGGAAAACAAATCTTCTCCCAAGTTGCAGTTCTCTTGCAGACTGCATCAGGTTTTCCTCCAGGATTTCCCTGTATGCTGCTGCATTAGTTTTACCCTCCACCTTCACAAGCCTTCCAGGGCCTGCTGCAGTGAAGCATCTCCACTGCATGATGTAGCCACCACCATGCTTCACTGCAGGGATGATGTGTTTTTGATGATGTGCGGTTTTTGGGTGACACCAAACATGATGGCCAAAAAGTTCAAGTTTGGATCATCAGACCAGAGAACCTCTTCCAGCTGAGTTCAGAGTCTCCCTCATGCCTTCTGGCAAACTCTGGCCAAGATTTCATGTGAGTTTTTTTTCCACAGTGGCTTTCTCTTTGCCACTCTCCCATAAAGCTGTGACTAATGAAGCATCCAGGCAACAGTTGCATGTGTAGTCTCTCCCATCTCAGCCACTGAAGCTTGTAGCTCCTCCAGAATTGTCATAGGTCTCTTGGTGGCCTCCCTCACTAGTCCCCTTCTTGCACAGTCACTCAGTATTTGAGGACAGCTTGCTTTAGGCAGATTTACAGCCATGCTATATTTTTTCCATTTCCTGAGTGTTCTTTTGTCTTCATGGTGTAGTTTTTGCTAAGATACTGACTCACCAGTAGTTGGACCACCTTCTTCTTCTTCTTGTCTTATGGCGGTTGGCACCCAGCTTACTGGTGCATTACCGCCACCTTCTGCTCCGGAGTGTGCAATAGACTTACTTTCTAAATCCCTTCACCCAATCTCACTCACACACACACACACACACACACACACACACACCCTAATCTACTCTCTATCCTCCCATCTTTGGCCATTTTAGTACCTATTCCTGCTTATCCATCATATCCTATTAAAAAAAACCCAGTACCCCTTAAGAAAGCTAAAAATACCCTGACATGTGCTCTCTCACCCATGCCCAACAACCCTTTTAATGTGAATTCCTCCACCCCCTATTCCCTTAGATTAATTCTCATCATCTCTCTCTGTATCCCATACTTCCTGCAACTCAGAACTACATGCTCTACTGACTCCTCTTCCTGACATTCCTCACACAATCCTGTCTGGTGTTTCCCTATCATTTTCAATGTTTTGTTTAATGCTCAGTGCCCCAGCCTTAACCCAGTCCACACAGTTTCCTCTCTTCTGTATCCACCACCTACCCTAGTACCTGCAACACTCTTTTGTATTCAATTTAAATGCCTCCCTTTCCCCTCCCTGTCCCATCTTTCTTGCCACATTTGGTTGATTTTTTCCCCCAGATTACACACTTAACCTCTGCTTTACTGATACTAATGTGCATTTCTATATTTTCTTTCTTTAATGACGTCTTTGCCAACTCATCTACCCCCTCATTCCCCTTCACCCCTACATGTGCTGGAACCCATAGAAATTTTACCTGACCTCCCTGATTTGAAACTCTTGTGACTGACTGAAGGACTCCATAAAGTACATCTTGCCAACTGTTTGAGTGAAAAGACCTTAAACTTGCTAGAACTGAGGATGAATCTGAGCATATCAACGCTTTGAATAGTCCAGCTTTCTCCACCCATCGCAATGCAACCAACACTGCCAGCATCTCCACTGTATACACCCCTAACTTATTAGATGTTCTTCTGCTGATTCCAATTTCTTTTGCTGGTATAGCAACCCCAAACCCTGTCACTCCTGTTTCAGGTTCCATAGCACCATCTGTATAAATCTGAGTATAGTCACTATACTGTTCTATCACATGACAGTTAAATGCGCTTACCAAATCAGTTTTAAATTTTCCTTTGCTTTTTACCCCTAACAAATGCCAGTGTATGTCAGGCCATACAAGCTTCCATGGAGCTACAACCAGATAAACTACTGAAGGACTTATCCTTAGATCAAACACTCCACATTCTTTAGCAGTATCATTCCCTACCCGATTAAAGTTATCCCTCTGAAACCTCCCATTTTCCCAGCACTCCTGCAACACTCCCCTTGCAGGGTGAGAATTATTGTGCCCCTGCAAATTAGCCCAGTAGTTTCCCATCAATTGCATCCTTCTTAGTTTCAAAGGAATTACTCCGACTTATACCTGTAGGGCTGATACTGGTGATGTTTTAAAAGCTCCACTGCACACTCTCAAAGCCTGAGCCTGAATCACATCCAGTTTCCTTATAAGAGACCTAGCTGCTGATCCATATGCTATATTTCCATAGTCCAACACAGATCTTATTAAAGCCACATACATTCTCTTCAACGCTGAACAACTTGCTCCCCATTCCCTACCAGTCAAACATCTCATCACATTTATTACTTTTTCACATTTCTCCTCAACTTTCCTAATATGGTCTGCCCATGTTAATCTCGAATCAAATATAACTCCCAGAAATTTAAATGATCCAATCCTTTCTAATTCAATCCCATACATCCTTAACTTCTTCCCCACCTCAATTCTTTTCCTGGTGAAAAATACAAAATGAGTTTTTTCTGCTGAAAATCTACATCCCCAATCATAACCCCACTCCACCACTTCATCAATTGCTCCTTGTAGTTTCCTGATTATATGCTCCATGTTCTTGCTTCTTTTCCACAAGGTCCCATCATCCGCAAACCGTGACCTACCGATATCCACTGGTACCTTTGCGAAGACATCATTGATTATAATGATGAAAAGTAACGGGCTAATCACACTACCTTGAGGTGTGCCATTTCCCACTCTGTACTGTTTTGATAATTCTGATCCAATCCGAACTTAAATTTTTCAATCAAACAAAAAATCTTCAATTCAATTAAACACTCTCCCACCAATCCCCATCTTGTGCAGTTTAATTAACAATCCTTCCTTCCACATCATATCATAGGCTTTTTCAATGTCAAAGAACACTGCAACTACTGACTCTTTATTTGCCTGGGTCTTTCTTATTTCAGTCTCTAACCTTATCACTGAGTGCATGGAATTCCTTCCTTTCCTAAAACCACTCTGATAGCTCACCAGCATTCCCCTCTTCCCAAGTTCATACGATAACCTTTCTGTTATCTTACATATATTTGATTTTAATGCTATTGGTTTGTAGCTAGTGGGTTTTGATGGATCCTTGCCAGGTTTCCTTATTGGAATTACTACTGCTTCTTTCCATGAACTTGGTAATCTTCCCTCCTCTCACACTCTGTTATAAAAATGCAGTAACTTCAAGAACACTCCTTCTCCTAGATTTTTTAGTATAACATAGCATATCAGATCTTTCCCTGGGGAGGTTGGTCTCGATCTCTTTATTGCTCTCACCATTTCTGCCAACATAAATGGATCATCAATTATATCATCTGTTTCTTCCCTCCTGTTAAACACACCTGGGCATTGACTCATTGTTCTTTCCCTTCTCCTTCTCCCTTCTTCCAACAAATTTTCTGAACTGTGTATCTGTACAAACGACTTGGCCATAATCTCAGCCTTATCCCTACTGGAGACTGCTGTTTCCTCCTCAGATATCATTACTGGATATTCCCATTACCTTCTATCTCCTCCCATCCTCTTAATCATTCCCCATACCTCTCCCACAGGTGTTGTTCTTTCCATTTTGTAGCAGAAACTCCTCCAACTTGCCCTTTTAGCTTGACGTATAGTTCTTCTCACCACTGCCTGTGGCTTCTTATATTGAACCAAATGCTGCCTATTATGGGTTCTTTTAACTAGCCTGAATGCTCTATTTCTGTTTTTTACAGCCTGACAACATTCCTCTGTCCACCATGGTACCAGTTTTCTACTCATCCTATTTTTACTCCTGGGTATATATCCTTCTGCTGCCATAATAATTGCTGAAGTCACCTGACTGTTTAATTCATCTATATTTCCAGAAATATCAATCTTTGTCAATGCTTCTTCACTCAACTTCCAGAACTTACCCCAATCTGCTTTTCCAAACTCCCACTTTGGGACTCCACCACCTGGTCTTACTTCAACTCTTTCACCCACTGAACACAAAACTGGGTAGTGATCACTGCCTATTGCTGAAGCAGTCCAAACTCCCCAGTTACTAACACCAGCCAAGGTATTAAACACTAACATAATATCTAATACTGACTCAGTTCTTGTTGTTATGTTTATCCTTGTTCCTCTACCATCATTCATACATATTAAATCCCTTGCTTCCATCAAATATTCAATTACCTTTCCATTTGAATCTGTAATCGGATCCCCCCATGTTGTGCTGTGAGCATTGAAATCTGCACACCACATTATTTTATGTCTGTTTTGTCCTTGTATCCTTAATAGGCTGTCCAAATACAACCTTTTACATGGATTGCAGTAGTTAATTATAACCACTCCCTCCCCTCTCTCCCACACTTTCACCACTATGTATTCCTGATTATCTCCTTTTTCCAGTACCTTATATGGTATAACTTGCTTGATTAACATAGCACAACCCCCTCCTCCCCCCAGATTTCTATCTTTCCTTATCATTGTATACCCATATGCCACAAAGTCTGAAGTTGGTTTCAACCAAGTTTCCTGAATACACACTACATCTGGTTCAGCAGTTGGACCCTCTAGCTACAGGTGTATTTTTACTAAAATCAATTGAAACACCTTGACTACATGCAGGTGATCTCCATTTAACTAATTATGTGACTTCTAAAACCCATTGGCTGTATCAGTGATGATTTGGTGTGTCATATTTAAGTGGGTGAATACTTATGCAATCAGTTATATTATGTTTTATGTTTGTGATTAATTTAGATCACTTTGTAGAGATCTGTTTCCACTTTGACACAAGAGTCTTTTTTGTTGATCAGTGTCAAAAAAGCCAAATTAGATCCATTGTAATTCAATGTTGTAAAACAATAAAAGATCAAAACTTCCAAGGAGTGAGAATACTTTTTTATAGGCACTGTACCATCCTTAAATATAACTTTATAACAGTCTTTAAATGAATGTAGTTATTCCCTTTTATTCAAGAGCCTAATGGTTGAGGGCACAGGTGTATCTATGGAAAAATAGCACCTACGACAAGCACTGAAATTGCGCCCCTATCCAAATATCTGACACCCATCTTTTAGATAACTTTATCATAATATCAGCTCAAAAATAGAAGTCAAGCTCGTTAATCTTTTAATTATCAAATTATGGCACTACATGAAAATTATAACTGCACCTTCCTTGCTTTCACTGATGCAAATTGGTCTATGATGTGATGAAAGTCAATTATTTCAGTTTCTCCTCTTTCTACACTCAGCAGAGCAAGATCACAGAGTCTGCCTTGACCCATGGAGGCTCTCAAATATGGAAGTATTAGTTTTAACTTGCTGAATGATCTCTCACAGCTGGCGATGGAAACTGCGATGGTTAGCATTATCTGAATAGCAATGCGAAGATCGGGGAAGACACTCTCATCTCCATACTGAACAATAACTTCAAGAAGCTCTTCAGGTCTTGATATTTTCATGTTGACCCACCTTGATAGCAACATTCTGCAATCCAAAATTTCTTCATATAGCTGCTGTCCATCAACATCAGAGCTGTACAATTCACCCAAATTTTCGCACTTCTTCTTTAGGTCATTACCGTCAGCGCCGTAACACAGTCCCTCAACATAGAGAAGGAACCCAAACTTGGCGTCGGTGTCGTGCAAACGAGTGAACCTTTCATCCATTTCTCTGTGAAGATGGTCGAGTGTTCCCTTCATGACTCTTTCCATTTCCTCCTTAGCTGTTAGCCCAGCATCTCTCGAGTTCTCATCAGCCATTTGTTTCTTTCGTCTCTGACGTCTTTCAACTTCAATATTCCATTCTTGACAGAGACCGGCTCCTTCTTCGAGTGACTCACTGACCAACACTTCTCTTACATCATAAAAATGATCTCAGAGGGGTTTCAAATCCAGGGCAACACCATGGAAGTTCCTGCAGGATCCTGCAGCCACTTTTGAATACAGTCAATGCGAATGAGGACTTGTTCCAAAATCCTAGCAAAATCAGAAAATCGTAACTCAACATGTGGTTGTACAGCTGCCTTGCGTCACTTCTTGTTTCACTGGTCTCGATTTCATTGTCTATCATGTCCTTTGAGTTTTTCCCACTGCTGTATTGAACGAGAGAAAAACACGTAGAGTGCTTCGATGGTTCCAAAAAACGTGACCATCATTGTAACCTGCTTGGCTGCATGTACACCCACCAAGTTGAGTGAGTGATTGTCACAATTCACAAACATTGTCAGGTTGTTTTTCTCACTTATTCTTTGATGAACACCACTTCTGGTCCAGCCATCACAGCAGTGTTGTCATAACACTGTGACCGACAATCTTGTAGCTCCATTTTGCTCTTCTCTAGCTGTTTCAAGATGTCTTCAACCAAGCTCTCAGCATCCTTCTGGTTTATCTGGATAAAACTAAGGAAGGACTCTCTAACATGGACTGTTTTCCTCTCAAAATCAACTTCCACGTATCTCACTACTTCAGACATCTGCTCACGGTGTGCCTGATCAGGAGTCGAGTCGAACATGAGACCATAGTACTTGGCTTTACGAATGCTTCTCAGTAAACTCTGGTGAACAGTAGATGCCATCATGTGGATGAATTTGTTCTGGACACCCAGTGAAAGATAAGACGTGGATCCAGGATGACTTTCCAAATGAGTGAGGTGTACTTTTATGACAGGGTCAAAGATGGCCAGTCGTTTCAGTAAGCAAAGGAAATTTCCCACATTGGAGTAATTGTCTAGCTGAAGTGACTCCCTGTGTCCTCGCAAAACCAGGTTCTGAGTTTGTTCATTGAGCGGTTATTTGTTGGTAGGAAGGGCCCTTCATTGTTCTGAAAATACTTTGAACCCAGCTTTATTATTTCTGTTCTCAACGCGTCAGGCAGAATTGCTTTTCCAGTATCCTTGTCGAACTTCAGAAGTCCAACATCATGCTGTTCAATCACCTCTGGTATGACAGTTCCAGGCTCTTTGACACCATCCAGTTCACTAGGTTCAGTGTCGTCAGGTTCAATCTCATCAGGTAAAATCTCGTCAATAAACTCAACATCACCACCATTACCATTGTCTTCCCCTCCTGTCACGTCCATGTTCTCTGTGGCAGTCTCACTCTTAATCTCGTCGTACTCGGATTTATCTGACTTGACTTCCTCCTCGGCTTGTGATGTATTTGTACTTGATCCACCTTCGGATTCTAACAAACTTGTAACACGTGCAGGCGACTCCATGGAACGTGTCGAACTACTTGTTCCGGGCTTTTCAAAGAAAGGCATGAAGAACTTGTTCGACTTCTTGGCTTCCTCCGCCACCAACTTTCGTCTCTTCCGTCCTTCAGCTCCACTTTCCTTCTTCTTCCTGAAGAAACGTTCCATAGTCTTCTTACACAATGCTCTGAAATAAGGCCATCCTAGTGCTTCTCATTCATGATAATCAAAGACAGATCATACATCTGAAGAAAATTCTTTTTTCACTATCTGATAATGGCTTGTCTGACTTTAATAGAAACTCCTCAGTGGCGCCCACCCCCCCCCTTCAAGTGGCACCCAGGGCACGTGCCATACCTTAGATACATCACTGGTTGAGGGGTAGTAACTGTTCTTGAACCTGGTGGTGCAAGTCTTGAGGCACCTGTAACTTCTACATGATAGCAGAAGCAAGAAGAGAACATTGCCTAGGTGGTGAGGATTTTTGATGGATGCTGCTTTTTCATTGCAATCTTTCATGTGGATATGTTCAATTTTTGGGAGGGTTTTACCCATGATCGATGTGGAGAAACACCAAATGTTTGTGGAGATGATTTTGCAGGGTGATTGTGCAACAAATCCTTTTACTTTGCTGGAGGTTCATTCAGTATTAAGTTTGCATATAAATGCAATGGCTTAATGCCGTGGATTGACTGGCTGGGAGATTATAATTTTTGTAATTTGTTCATGAGAAGTGTGTGTTGCATTTATTCTCTTTTTAATTGCTGCTGAACTGAGGTATTAAAGGCATATTTCATGTCCAGAAGAACATTAACAAAGTAGACAAGGTTTTTTACAGGTGACCTTGTAGTTTCATGGTCAGTATTGGCAAATTGACTAAATATATCCCAGATTTCAGTTGCTTGAATTGAAATTCTTCAGATGCTGTGGTGGGACTTGACCTTTTGTTGCTTGATCATTGTCCAAGGCTCTGGACATGAATCCACTTTCTTAAACACTTGTCTCCCTATTCTTCAGGGGGCAACTAGAATCAACCATGTGACTGTGGGTCTGGAGTCTCAACCGGCCAGCATGGGGACAACATATTTCCTTCAATGAAGTTCAGTTCTGAATTTGAGCTTCGTTATGACCTTTTGTTTTGATTAAAATCTGTTTATTTTATGAACACTAATACTGATACGTGTTTTAATTTCATATTATTTATTCAACTTAATTCAATTATCCATCAGCTATGTTTGGATTTGAGCCTGTTTCCAGGTATCTAGGCCTCAGATTATTAATGTGGTAATTTAATACTCATATCATACTGATAAAATTGGTGGTATCTCTTGTATTGATACAACAAATTAAAAATTACATCTTTGTTTTTAATACTTCTTCTTGCACATTCCCAATTTTAATTAACTCATCATTGACAGTCATGCTTTCAGGCACTTAATGTGCTGAATTTCCCTGCCAAATTGGTGACTTGTCTTAATATTTCAGTTTGCAATACTCTGCAAATTGCCTCTTATTTTGTTAAAAGTGCTATGTAAGTGCAAGGAGTTGTTGATAATAAAGCATTCCTCATCTGTAATCTACCTTGGTTGTTACAGAACCTCACCTTTTTACTCAAGCAAGTACAACACATAGCTTGAAATTGCTAGTAGTTCAAGAATTTTTTCTTTGATCTTAGAATCTCCGAGATTCTGTTTCAACAAGACTCTGGAATTACTGGTTTTGTAGGAAACTCTTTATGATTAGTGCTTTCTGTCCTGCAGAATTCCCACAACTTAGAATGCTTGTGTCGCTTCTGGTCAATAAACCCACACAATATTCACAATAAAACCTATGATAAATAGGTTCAATGGTAAATGATAAATAGTTCCAAATGATAAAGATAGACAAGTAAAATTATACTCCAACTAGGAAATGTACTCCTTTTTATCCTTCAGCCAATGGAATCTTGTTGACTAACAATCAACTTTAAATGTTATATCTGGCTTGGTGGAAGCTTAATGTTAGTTGTAAGGAAGGTGTTAACTATTTAACCTAATCTTGTGGTTGGGACAATCAGATAAAGCACCACTCTTGAATGGAGGCCAGAAACAAAGGGTTTAGTATCCTCTTTCAATTAATACATACGTATATAGCAATTGTCCTTAAACACGACAAACAGTGCTCATTTGTACTGAGGCGTTTTGTATGTGTTGCTGAGAAGGCATGGATGTCTCTTCATGTCACCCTTCATTGTCATGATCATAAATTAATCAGTTGCACCCACCTTTACAAGCTTTGTCAGTTCACAAGCAAAGTAATTTAAAAACTCGATGTAAGGGATTAGTTATTTTCCATAGGATTACCTTCAACCATGTGTATATGCATGCTCATATTGGTTATAACTAACCGCGAGTAAATGGTTCAAGAACTTTCTGCTTTGAAGAAGACATTTTAATTTTATTCTCAAATGTTTAAAATTAAGTTAGAGAAACATCAAAAGATATCAACATATGCAGAAGAAACCAGTTGTAAGAGTCTGTGTACATATATTCTTGGTTTTCAGTGGCTCAAACGGATAAATAAATAAATAAATTCAATGAGACAGCTGTATTTAGTGAGCTTCTTTGATCAGATTAATAAAACAGCTACTAAATATAATTCTTCATGATAGAATAAACTAAAATAAAGCCATGCCTGTAATATTTCAACATTTTCTCATCCTTCTTAAAATCTCCATTAATCTGAAATCCCCAAAAGTTGCTCTTTATTTTATTATTTAATTCATTTGCTGGTCTAATCTGCAATTTCCATTACCTGCAACAATTTTGGTTCAACTATGAAAACACACTTCTTTGAAGAGGGATGGTTTGAGATCTTAACTATTTTCTCCATCCATGAAGGGGAATCAGTGTAATGGTGGGCAACACTTTGACATGAGCTTAGTTGAGATCTCCTCCAAGAGGACCACAACCTTTTTATGGCTCCATCCCTCCCCCTCCTGTCTTCTCCTATCATTTTGGATCTCCCCCTCCCCCTCCAACTTTCAAATCTCTTACTCACTCTTCCTTCAGTTAGTCATGACGAAGGGTCTCGGCCTGAAACGTCGACTGTACCTCTTCCTGGAGATGCTGCCTGGCCTGCTGCATTCACCAGCAACTTTGATGTGTGTTGCTTTTTATGGTTTGGTGGCTTGCACGTCTCAATGACCCAGAGAGCTATACTGGCTGGAGTCAGGGTAGCTCTTGGTAGGGTCACCCATACCATACAGGCAAAGGGTAGAGGACAAACTAGGAGTGATCTAGCAGTCCTCCAGGTTCAGGGGTTCAGTTCAAGGCTAACAACCTTGACTGGTAAAACAAAATTGTTCCGGAAACAACACTGAAGAACCCTCCTACATCTGAGTGCAATGGTATTCCTAAGTCTCTACCCAGGACCTGCATGCCTGACAATAGTGAAAACTGAGAGGAAGTTACTGACATGATGAAGGAAGCCATGAACTATGCCAGAGACAGAGGACCTTCATTGCTGCCCTAAATGCCAGTGGTGTGACAGGCAGTAAATAGTTGAGATCTGATTAAAACCCCTGAAATTACCTGGGATAAAATCAATGTATGCTGTGAGATTCAGTTATCCAGTGCAGAAGATCACATGTCAGGCAGCAGTTGTGAATCTAAGTTGGTTTCAGAATCTCCGTGTTAGATATGAAAAAAATAAAGCTAGGGTGTGTTCCAGCACCGTCGTTGTGAATGTTATTTTATGACCTCTTATGCTTAGTTATCTGTGAATATGTGAACATTTAAACCCACGCACAGTCTGTGTTTCAATGCTGGGCGCATCTGTGATGCCATACTTAGTCGAATAGCCTGGCAGTTTTCACTATTTACAAATGGCTATGTGAATAGGTTACCAGAGGGCTGCTTGTCTTCATGAATTCACATCCCAGCAACAGAAACCACCCTCAGGGAGTTCAGGGTAACCAAACTTCACATGGCCAAGTTTAAATATCATTGGAGGCACTGTTTTACACTTTGTGAGTTAGAGACCTATAAATGTCCTTGGCGATCTTTCAAAAGATATTTTCCCAAAAGTCAATAGAAATGCCACAATTATTCATTAAAGGTTAGTATGACCTAGGTACTTGTTTTTTTGTGAATGGACCAGTTGTTATAAATATCAGCAGTATTTTAAACCAAACTTAATTGTGCAATGCAATCTGTCGCTGCTGAATGAAACATCTCATTTGGTTTAGGCTTTTGTCAAACCTTAAAACCTGTAATGTTAATAGTGAAAATGCCTTTTGCAACATTTTAGTACAAACAGATGGTAAGCCCATTGTGATAATGATATTTAAGAAAATCATTATTTGTCGTAAGCTTTAATAACAATGTTTTCTTAAAACTCTACAACAAAAATCTATTATAATGTTCCTTTGCAAGGTTGATTTTGCAGAGAAGCACATAACTGCATTGAAATATGTTGCTCTTGGTGATTGGTCTCACCCTGTTTTGCACAATAGCTTGTTACTAGAAATGAGCTGATACTACCATGCATCTGTACTGAATAAGTAATTACTCCAGTACACTTTCTTATCTTATTATCAATACAACTAAAATTAAAGCTGCCATACAATCTTGCAAAAAAACCTTGAGCATGCTTACCAAATGGACTTTCCTATGACATTAATTAAAGAAAGATGCATATGTTTAAAATGAATACTGTGTAATATTTCAAAGTATTGGGAGGAGGGTGAGACTCATCATATGTGTAGTCAGGTTATTACAATATACTGTCTGATTGTTCCCTTTTAGATATTTTATCTTCTGTTGTTGTGAATGCTAGTTACATCTCTTACTGAAAAGGTATCGGCTATTCTACACGTTACAATTTCTCACAGGTCGCTGCTCCGTAGAGATCATTAAGAACACCAAATTTCTTGGTGTTCGCCTGGTGGAGAATCTCACCTGGTCCCTCAACACCAGCTCCTTAGCAAAGAAAGCCCAGCAGCGTCTCTACTTTCTGCGAAGGCTGAGGAAAGTCCTCACCACAATCTACAGAGGTTGTATTGAGAGCATCCTGAGCAGCTGCATCACTGCCTGGTTTGGAAATTGCACCATTTCGCATCGCAAGACCCGGCAGCGGATAGTGAGGTCAGCCGAGAAGATCATCATCTCTTCCTGCCATCACAGACGTTTAAACCACACGTTGCATCTGCAAAGCAAACAGCATTATGACCCTACGCACCCCTCATATAAACTCTTCTCCCTCCTGCCATCTGGAAAAAGGCACCGAAGCATTAGGGTTCTCATGACCAGACTATGTAACAATTTCTTCCCCCAAGCCATCAGACTCCTCAATACCCAGAGCCTGGACTGAAACCAACCTACTATACCCTCTACTGTGCCTATTGTCTTGTTTATTATTTATTATTATTTATTGTAGTGCCTGCACTGTTTTGTGCACTTTATGCAGTCCTGGATAGGTCTGTAGTCTAGTGTAGTTTTTGTGTTTTTTCTCACGTAGATCAGTGTAGTTTTTGTATCATTTCATGTAGCACCATGGTCCTGGAAAACGTTGTCTCATTTTTACTATGTTCTGTACCAGCAGTTATGGTTGAAATGACAATAAAAAATGCCTTGACTTGACTTGACTTGACCTCTGTGCAAAGCTTCTATTCTCTTTTCCATTATGCTTCATCTGGAAAACTGTATTTTTAAATTCATTTTCTCAACACTGTACTAATTTTCGTCTATTCATTTTAAGTCTGCAGTAACTATCTTCGAATATTTAGGTGAAATAATATTTACAATAATAAATCTTACTACTAATGCCAGTGTAGATGAGATGAATCTTTCAAAGAATTTATCTTTTGACAACTGTTTCACTTTTTTCCATTTAGGTTATTATTCACTGCATTCTTAAAATTTTTGAATAAAATTTAGAATAAATTCAGTTACTTAAATGATTCCCCAAGACGTATTGCACTTTTTGGGACCAGATTAGTTTTCAGTGTCTCTTCAGATTCTTTCTGATCATTTTGGTTATACGGAAGGATGCATCATCCCAAGTTCAATTATTCCGCTCCTGATCTGAGCCACACTATCCAGTGAAATACAATGTGGACTGAAAAGGACAGTGCACAGAAGACAATTGCCTATAGTAAACAGCTTCAACTGTCAATGAACTGGAAGCAAGTGGGTCATTTCAAATTGCTGGTTAATGTCAACCTTAATTCAGCAGTGCAATTCTTGTCTAGTTTTACAACCTGAGTAATTTTCCTTCAATTATCATGTCTTTTTGTAGGGAATCCTTTGGTTTTATTTGATGTTTTACGGAAATAAAAAAAATGCTGTGGCAATAAAGCAATAAAACTTATGAAGTAAAATTTTCTTTCAGCTAGACACTGTAAGAATACAGGGAGGACAATCCCTATATGTTCCTGCTATTGTTCGAAACAGGATACTGACACTGCTATTGTGTCACAGGATCAATCATGATACCTGAGAGGGGAGGCAATGCATTGGCTTGATGGCTCAGCGTAAACATAGATGCTTGTGGAATTGTTTTTGCCCAACTGGAATCATATTGCAGTGTAAGGATTGCAGATGGGGAGAAATGTTTTCTCTTTGTCGACGATGAAACTTTAGTTTGAGGAGCGTTAATGGTGAAGCAATGAGTATTTCCATTTGACAGATTGATAGTGCTTTGGACGGTAATAGAACTGAGAAATGTGAATCTGCTAGGTAGCAGTTAATGTCAGAAATAAGTGTTGGCATGAAAAGTACAGCGTGTTCTTGTGAATTTCCCAATATATTTAATAAATCCAAATAACATCTTGTCCCACAATCAGTCCCATGCATATGCTCCTGTTGGCTATACATGTATAACTGAGGGTGGGAGCCTGCAACACATCTTCTCCGTTGCCAATTCTTTTTTTTATCAACTTGCTTGTTAGGACATAGAACAGTGCAGACCCTTCAGTTCACAATGTTGTGCTGACCTTTTAATCTACTCAATCGAACTCTTCCCTCTCACAAAGCCCTCCATTTTTTCTATTATCCATATGTCTATCTAAGAATCATTTAAAAGCCCTTAATGTATCTATCCCAGACAATGTACTAACCATCACTATGTAAAAATTACAGATAATCCTGATATCCCTCCTATACTTTCCTCCACTCTCTTAAAAGTATGTCCTCTCGTTTTGGCCATTGCCGCCCTGGAGAAAGACATTGGCTCACCTCTCTGCCTCGCCTCTTATCATTTTATACACCTCTATCAAGTCACCTCTCATCCTTCTTCAGTACAAGGAGAAAATCCCTAGCTTGCTCAACCTTTCCTCATAAGGCGTTCTCTAATCCAGAAAGAATCCTGGTAAATCTCCTCTACAACCTCTCTGAAGCTTCCACATCCTTCCTATAATGAAGCAACTGGAACTGAACGCAATTTTCCAAGTGCTCTCTAGCCAGTTTTATAAAGTTGCAAGATTACCTTGCTGCTCTCTAAACTCAGTCTCGTGACTAATGAAGGCTAACATACCAAACACCTTTAATCATCCTAGCAACTTGTGTGGGAACTTTAAGGGATCTGTGGACTAGACTCCAAGATCTCTCTGTCCGTCCACCTTGCTAGGAATCCTGCTATTAATCTTGCATTCTGCCTTCAATTTCAACCTTCCAAAGTGTATCACTTCTCACTTTTCTAGACTGAGCTCCATTTGTTATTTCTCAATCTTGTCAATGTCCAGTTCTAAGCTACAACAATAGCCTACACTATCCACAACATCATGAGCCTTCATGTCATCTGCAATCATACTAGCCACACTTGCACTTCCTCACCCAATTCCATTACAAAAAAATCACAAACTGAAGGAGTCTCTGAACAGATCCTTGCAGAACATCACAGGCCATGGACCTCCAGGCAAAATACACTCCACCTACTTCCACCCCTGACCTTGTGTGGACAAGACATTTCTGAATCAATGCAGTCAAGTTTCCACGGACTGCATGTCACCTGACTTTCAGAGTGAGCTTACCTTGAGGAACCTTATCAAATGCTTTACTAAAATCTATATACAGCACATCCACCGCTCTACCTTCATCAATATGTTTTATCACTTCGAAAAAGTCAATCAAGCTAGTGAGGCACAACTTGCCCGTAACAAAGCCATGCTGACTATGCCTAATCAGACTATACTTCACCAAAGGCTCATAAATCTTGTCCAGTAGCTTTTCCAACCACTTGATGGTCTATAATTTCCATTATTATCCCTATTAACACTCGAACTAAGGGATAACATTTACCATCCTCCAGTCTTTTGGTACGACTGCTGTGACCATTGAGACATAAAGATCATTGTCAATTGCCCCAGCAGTTTCTTCTCTTGTTTACTGCAGTAATTTGGGATATTGTCCCATCTGGCCCCTGGAACGAATCTATCCTAATGCTTTTCAAAATTTCCAACACATCTTCTTTCTTAACCTCAATGTGTTTCAGCACACAATCTAGCTTATCTGAAAAGCATCATTGTAATATTTACAAACCATGTTTGAACGTCACTTGAAATATTGTTTTCAGTTCTGGTCACCTCATTAACCTGTTCTACACTGACTTCACATTTGCCAAGTCTCTCTCACTGCTGAATACTGAAGCAAAGTATTCATTAAGGATCTTCCCTACCTCTTCCAATTCCAGGCACATGTTTCCTATTTCATCCCTTTTTGTCCTACCCTCACCCTTAACTCAGTCATCCTCCTGTACTTCATGTACAGTATATGTATTATACCTTGGAGTTTCCATTAATCCTGGACACCAAGGCCTTCTAATATCCCTTTCTAACTCTCCTATGTTGCTTCTCATCCCCTTTCCTGACTATCTTATGTAACTCTCGACTCATCTAGTGGTTTAATCTAGGGGAAGACAGCCCTCAGCCCGGCCAAACTTAAGAAATCTTGTTAGGATGGATGCTGTGCAGTGTGTTCCCTGTTACAAATCAGTATCATGAAATAACAAAATAGTACACAATACGCGATTAAATGACTGAGCTTTATAATTCTTAATTTGACTATATGGTTAGTCAAGAAACTAAAAAAAGAAAAGGGCCCATTCTCATGAAACAGTCTAATGCACAACGTTGGAGCTCACAGTTCTGTCCATTTGTTCCATGTCAACCTCCTCTGAGCGTAGCTGACCCTCGGACCCTCGCTACTCCACCACTCCATCTGGTGGTCTACCAACACTCTCCATTCACACCTTCTCTCTTCATCTCTCCCTGACAAAAAGACCGTGAAATCCCTGCTCCCAGACCCACAAGAAAAAACAACATCCTGCTCATTGGCTAGCATACATTCCAAAGCCCCCGTTATCTCTAGTCATAACCCAAACATTGCTGCTACAGAGAAACCGTTACCTTAGCAGTGAAACATTACAGAGAAGCCGTTACATTAGACTTAGAACTCTCAAGAGCCCTGTCTGATCTTGACTTAATAACCCTAAAATATTCTTCCTTCTCCCTCATGACTAAATGTGCCACCTTTCTTTTTAACCATGTTCCTTCACCCTACCGCCCTTTCCCTGTCTCAGTGAGACAAATCTAACCAGAATCCTATGTAAGTGCTCCTTAAACAACCTCCACGTTTCCATTGTATATTTCCCTGAGAACATCTGTTCCCGATTTATGCTCACAAGTTCCTGCCTAATAGCATCATAAATATCCCTCTGCCAATTAAATACTGCCCCATCTGCTCTGATCCATGTCCAAAGCAATGCTAAAGGTCAAGGAGGTTGTGTCTCACCTTTCACTTGAGTTGGCTCATTGCCTAGTACTAAATCCAGTATTCCCTCTCCTCATTAGCCTGTCCATATATTGTGTCTGGAATCCTTCCTGAACACACCTAACAAATTCTGCCCCATCTAAATCTCTTGCACTAAAGACAAGGATTTCAAAATGATATTTTTTCCCATTTGCTTTAGAAGTGAACATTACTTCTTTAAGAAATAAATATTCATTTCACTTTTGTATACGAGCACAAGTCTATCCTTTCTCATTTCTTGCACCGTCTCTACTGAGGAGTGTAGTAGAACAAAGAGATCTGGGAATACAGGTCCATAGTTTGTTGAAAGGAACATCCCAGGTAGACAGGGTTGTAAAGAAAGCTTTTAGCACATTGGCCTTCATAAATCACTGTATTGAATACAGAAGTTGTATAAGACATTGATGAGGCCTAATTTTGGAATATTGTGTGCAGTTTTGGTCACCTACCTACAGGAAAGATGTAAACAAGGTTGAAAAAGTACAGAGAAAATTTGCAAGGATGTTGTTGGGTCAGGAGGACCTGAGTTACAAGGAGAGATTGAATAGGTTAGGGCTGTATTCCTTGGAATGGTAGAAGATTGAGAGGAGATTTGATAGAAGTGTACAAAATTATGAGGGGTATGGATGGGGTTAATGCAAGCAGGCTTTTACCACTGAGGTTGGGTGGGACTACAACCAGAGGTCATGGGTTAAGGGTAAAAGGTGAAGAGTTGAGGGGAACATGAGGGTAAACTTCTTCACTGAGAGGGTCATGAGAGTATGGAATGAGCTGCCAGCACAACTGGTGCACGCAAGCTTGATTTCAATGTTTAAGAGAAGTTTGGATAGGTACATGGATGGTAGGTGCATGGAGGACTATGGTATTGGAGCAGGTCAATGGGACTAGGCAGTTTCAGTGGTTTTGGGATGGATTAGATGGGCCAAAGGACATGTTTCTGTGCTGTAGTGTTCTATGACTCTATGACTAATGATTCCAGGTTTACTTGCAGGAAAACAACAACAATTTGCAAGGGGAGTAGAGGAGATCAATGTTTTTATCGGGAGGCGGGGTGAGGTGTCAAGGAGATTAGAATGGTCAGAGGAGAACAGAGAAGGGTGGATGATTAGCGGGAACCAGGAGGGGACAGGGGATCAAAATGGGAGTGATGAATCATGAGGACAGTAGATTGAAGACAGATGGCTAAAGTCAGCACTTTCAAGTTGCTGAAGAGATCAGTGGGGCAAAGGGGACAGAAGAGCATACAAGTCAAACATTTAGCTGAGCTCTTCAAATCAAGCAGCAAGAATTCTCTCTACACAAGAAACACAGCACATCTACAAAGTGTCATTGTAATTCGTATTTATAAATGATGTTTTAACGTGCCTCTGTGCTGAGTCATTGCAAGACAGTAATTGTATGAACAATTGTTATCCATTGGTTAAAATATTGGTTGCTGAAATTGTCTGCTTTACTGTACAGTAGTGTTCAGTTCTGTCCTAAATAATTTGCTGTCTTCTTGGTAGCTAGATTTGATTTATAACAAGGTCTTACCATAGATTCAATTTGTAGTCCTGGGATAGAGGAATGCACGACATAAACACTTAGTTGTACTTGTCAAATCCAGAATCCTCTGCCTACAGGGAACACACAGTCTAGCACATCTGGAAAGTGTCATTGTGGCATTTATAAATCATGTTTGAACGTCACTTGGAATATTGTGTTCACTTCTGGTCATCTCATTGTAGAAAGCATGTAAAAGTTTTAGAGAGTGTGTGCAAGAGATTTATCAGGAAGCTGCCTGAATCAGAGAACATGTCTTATGAGGAATGGTTGAACAAGTTTTGGTTTTTCTCTTTAGATCATAGGAGGATGAGTGGCGACTTGATAGAGCTGTATAAGATGATAAGAGGCTTAGATCAAGTAGAGAGCCACTGCCTTTATCCCAGGGCAGCAATGGCTAATATGAGAGGACATATTTCTAAGGTGATTGGAGGAAAGTTCATGGAGGATATCA
The DNA here is from genome assembly GCF_963921235.1 of Mobula hypostoma. Classification (NCBI taxonomy): domain Eukaryota; kingdom Metazoa; phylum Chordata; class Chondrichthyes; order Myliobatiformes; family Myliobatidae; genus Mobula; species Mobula hypostoma. The sequence goes on from NC_086105.1 coordinate 115,316,197, forward strand.
GAGGTAGTTTTTTTACATAGTGAATTGTGAGTGCTTGGAATGCACTGCCCAGAGTGGGGATAGAGACTGACACAATAGAGACATATAAAAGATTCTTAGATATGCACAAGGATCTCAGAAAAATGAAGGGTTGTGAGCTGTGTAGGAGGGAAGGATTATATTGATTGTGAAGTTGATTTATATAGGTTGTCAAAATATTATGGGCTGAAGGGCCCATATGGTGCTATACTGTTCTATGTTCTAAGCTCAGCCATGATCTTGTTGAACCTTGGACTAGAATCGGGGATGTTCCAAACAGCATTACACTGAAGTGTCAACTTGAATTACACGCAAATAATGTTATGCGGAACATTGTTTCACCACACTTTACTTCTGTAGGTCAATGTCCATAAATAGATTAGACATCGAGGAAGGAGAGAGTGAAATGAGATTAGTAAATATTGTGGAGGGGTTTCAAAAGAAGTTGTGTAGATGGTTAAAAATAATCTGGAAAGGAAATGTATAACATGGATTTTACATTTTATTTTCAAAAAATTATCTGAAGCCATGACCATACACTGTATCATTCTCATCTCCACTAAATATTACACCATTCACAAATTATGCTATCTTTCTAATCATTGCACATACTTACGTTGAAAAAATATCAATTAATGTTATTTTTATAAATTGTTGCAAAATTTACATTGCTCATACAATTAGATTTGTCCATTTATTGTGAGAATCTATTAATCTTGAGTGGAAAGTTAACAAGAAAATACACTCACATTCAGAACCCATAGTACAGAAGGAGATGCTGCTGCGCATACATGCTATACTTACTGAGGACTGATCAACCTTCAAAAAGTATCTAATTGCCTTAAGAGCGCATGAGTAAACCAGAGATTTTAAAAGGTGCAAGATAAATGCAAGTAACACACATCAAAGTTGCTGGTGAGCGCAGCAGGCCAGGCAGCATCTCTAGGAAGAGGTACAGTCCACGTTTCGGGAATGCAAGTTCTTTCTTTCCTTCATAATTAAATTTGCTGATGATACAAGATTGATTGACCTAATCTCAAATAATAATGAGATAGCCTGCAGAAAAGAAGTCATCACGTTGACACAGTGGTGTCAAGAAAACAACCTCTCCTTCAACGTTGCAAAAACAAAGGAGCTTGCTGTTGACTGCAGGATGAATGGAGACTGGCTAACCCCTACTGACATCAATAGATCTGGGTTGAGAGGGTGAACAGCTTTAAGATCCTCGGCATACACATCACCGAGGATCTCACGTGGTCTGTACTTACCGGATGTGTGGTGAAAAAAGCACAACAGTGCCTCTTTCACCTCAGATGGTTGAAGGAGTTTGATATGGGCCCCCAAATCCTAAGAAGTTTCTACAGGGGCACAATTGAGAGCAGACAGTGGTATGGGAACTGTACTTCCCTCAATCACAGGACACTGCAGAGAGTGGTGCGGACAGCCCAGCGCAACTGTAGATGTGAACTTCCCACTATTCAGGACATTTACAAAGGCAGGTGTGTAAAAAGGGCCTGAAGGATCACTGGGGACTCGAGTCAGCCCAGCCACATACTATTCCAGTTGCTACCATCTAGGAAATGGTATCACAGCATAAAATCCAGGACCAACAGGCTCTGGGACAGCTTCTTCCACTAGGCCATCAGACTGATTAATTCATGCTGATACATTTGTATTTCTATGTTATATTGGCTGTCCTGTTGTACATATTATTTATTACAAATTACTATAAATTGCACATTGCCTATTTAGACAGAGATGTGACGTAAAGATTTTTACTCGTGTATATGAAGGATGTAAGTAATAAAGTCAATTCAATTCAATTCAATTCAGTGATCATCTGACTGACTTAAACCCTCTTCTGTTGCTCAGATGGCCACAGGAAAATGGCCTTACAATATAAAACTAATAACTGAGCATTATTTTCAAAAGTGTGCTTGGGGATGGTTTCAGCAGCAATTTATTCACTAAGGCTACTATCATTCTACTGCTTCATTGTTGAAGTGAAATATTTTTCATTTTTCACTCTGACACAGGTAATCTGAAAATTGACTGAGCAGCAGTTAGAAGTTCACTTTTTCCTGTGTTTTAGGCAGTATAATTCAGCTTCGGCAGAATGAGACATACTGAGGGAAGGAAAAGTGATGGCAGCATCATAACATATTACTATATGCCTAATTTACATGTCAACACCTCAAAAATAGACAAGGAATTCATGGCTTTGCCCAGTTATGATGGAAACTGGGATAAGTGTGAAGATAAGTTGCAATCCTGCTTAATATGTCTCTGCTCAATTTTCAAATCAAAATAATTCAATTTATGAACAGTAATTAAGAAGAATTGATTTGAACATTTGTCCTGGGGTTTTCTTGATGCTCTGTATGCTGATCCAAGGTTCTCTCTTTAGTTTTTTTTATTATGTTGTTCACTGCTTGAGTTGAACATGGTGATTAAATGAAAGGTGATTACATTGAAATAATCTCACATGGAGATTGATAGAATGGAAGCAGGAATGATGATTTCCCCTAGCTGGCTGTTTAAGTCTGTCGTTCACAGCCTTAGCATAAGAAACTTGCCTATTTAAGTGTCTCTTTAAAAATCTCCTCAATGTGGTGAATGGGCCTAGATTAGTTAGATGCACAGGCGATGCATCAACAGGATCAGCACTGAGCCTCAACTTTTCACAATTTTGCAATTTATATAAATGGCTTGGATGAAGTGGCTGAATACTATAGAACTTGCTCTATTTAGTGAAGCAGTATGGCCATGGCATTCTTTAACGTCGAGTTACACTTTATGCGTTATATGATCCGAAAGCAATTCAACTGGATTTTATGTGAAAAGAAACCTTTGTAAATTGGCTATTTATTCTAACTATTACATTATTCCAATTCATTATCAATGGATTGTGACTCAACCACCCGAACCACTAGGATTCTAGAGTCCTAATAACTTATTTCTGTTTCTATTTTCCAAAGTGGCTTAAGAATGGAAATTATGAAGCTCTGTTGCCAGCCTCAGCTATATAAAGCAAATCCTACTCTGCGTTGCCAACAATCTCCATATAATCTGAACAAGTAGCCAACTCTTATTATTACAACTATGTGTGTTTATCTAAATTCAGAGGATCTAAATAAGGCTTTAGTATTTACAAACCGAAATGGACCTCCGCACTCTAAATTATTGTTGCAATCACATTAAATGCTGAAGCTCAAATGCATTATCTGCTAACATTTTATCCTGTAAGTTTGGCCTTTACATCAACCATGTTACTCAGTAAAGTTTAAAATGGATTTTCACTTTATTAGAAATTCATAAGAGCCCAATTAGCTGCAGAATTGATTGTACAGGCATTTGCTTTACACTAGTGATTACACCATTCTCTTCATTAGTTGGCTCACATTTTCCTATGTTTAATTATTGTGACTGTTTCTCAGCAGTTTGTCATCCTTGTAATTGGAAAACGGCGTGCTGATTCAGTCTGATCAACAAAAAACATCTTCTCCAATGCAGATAAAAGGATATTGGTGACAGCTCCAAGTTGCTGTGTGTATCTCTTAAAACAAAATTCCATTTGGGTGATGAAACATGAAATCATGGGGGCAAAGCTTGCACAGAAGTCTGAATATTTTATATTAATAACAGGAAAAGTATAATGAAAACTTAATGGGAATGAATTAATTAATTGAATACAGATGCCTGTAACTTGGATTGCACCATGTCACATTCAATGCAGCCGACAATTCAATTTCAGTACAAAGATATAAATGCAAAGGAAAATAATGTTCTACAAATTTAAGATTTTTATTCAGAATCTTCAAAGGACCTGAAATGCCAATGGAACAATGGAAGTATCCCTGCTATACAGTCAAATGGATGTAGAGCACATCTCAATGCAACTTCTGGCATTTTAAATCACACTACACAGACATAGATAGCATATGCTGCTTATTGAGGAGTATGTCTTCATATTTCTTTTGAAATATGAAATCAAAGGGGCAAAACGGGACCTTCTTGGGGTGATCCCTGATCATATTTTCTACAGCTGGAAACACAGTTCAAATTAGGTCCCTTTAAGAAATATAATAGTCTATTACAATTATGCCCATTCGTCATCACCCTCTAGCCTCACACCATCACCCCCCACATATGGTTTCCTTGCTGGATACTGCTACACCATCTCACCTCCTCAGTTTCTGGTCACCAACTTACTGCAATGAAAGATCAGTCAGTATAGCCAACAATGTGTCTCCATCAAATTATAATGACTCCCGCATATTGTTAAATTCTCTCCTGAACTTTTGAAAAGTCACAATTTTAAAAGGATTACATTACACCTGATGTAGCCAAGACAGTAGTGTGAATGCTATGCACGGAGAAGAAAAACGTCTTCAAATTTCAGCAATGCTTTTGAAGCAATTTTTCAGGAAATTCTAAAATTAAAGAGTAAAACGCATTAAAGAGTATTTTCTCAAACTGAGAAAGTTCTTGGGAAAGTTACATTTCCTCACAGAATTGTCAATAGTATTTTTTCATCATCATTGTTTATTGGAAGAGTAAATTGCTGTGGGTCCAGGTCAAAGACAATTGAGTTCCTCTCATGATCATAACAGTGGATGTGGAAAAGTGTAAAAGACATGTGATGAGGGATTTTTTAAAGCAGGGTATGTGTTGCAAGACCAAAGATAATGACTGAAATATGTATAGGAGTAAGGAAAGCAGTTTGGTCAACTGATTTTGAATTAAGATGCAGAGAAGCTGATGACTCACTGCACTGATCATCAGCAGTACAGAGCAACTAAAAGAAAATAACATTGCATGTGGGAACAGAGCTAAAACAAAACCTTTTTAACACGTGTCGATAGATTTTTTGTGAAAAGGGACATGATTATTTCTTATTCATTATTGACAGTCATTCTAAGGTGTTGGCGGTGAAGCCCATGGAAATACCATCCCTCTAGAATCAGCCTTAGATTGTGTCAGTATTTATGGAAGAAAATCGTGTTTGTCATGCATCACAGTTTCACTGGTACTACGTCAATGATTTTCAGAAGGAACCACAACAAACGTATCTTAATATTTCATCTATCATCTGGCATCCAGTGTGAGGTTGAAGGTTTTTTAAAGAGGCAACTACATTCATATTTAAATATTAAGCTATTCCACATAGCCTTATGAGGTACAAGGTGGTAGTTCATGAAAAGTCAACTCCAAACAAGCTTGAGTTTACTGGCATGGAGGGATAAGAACAACATTGAAAAAAGATGCCATTTTACTTCAGATGCCAAAAAGTGAAGGTTTTGATTCAATGATCATGCCTGAGTTTTGAGTCTTCTGGAAAAAAAAAGGGAAGCTTTTTCTGTTGCTGCTGGTTTTGATCCAAGTGGTGTAGAACAACAGAGTTACCACAGGAGTGGCACTACAGTCCAGTATAACAATTCCAATCATCAAATACCCGTCTATACTCATCCAATTTACTGGCATTTAGGCTGTAACTTACCATTCTATAATGATTCAAGTAGTTATCCAGATGTTTCTTAAATGTGAGAGCATCTGACTGCATCATTCACACAACCAGGGTGTTCCAGATTCCAGTCACTTTCTACTGAAAAATTCTTCCTAAACCTTCTGTTCCTTACTGTGTCCTTAAGTTTTAGATACTCTTTAGAGGGCAAAAGTTTCTTCTTACTCACTCTAAGTATACCTTTCATAAGTTGGTACACTTCATTTAGGTCCCATTCAGCTTCCTCTGCTCCAATGACAAAACTATCTATCCAGTCTCTCTGCAGAACTGAAATACGCCATGCCAGACAACAGATGGATAAATCTACTCTGCACTCTGTCTTGCAGTACCTTGTCCTTCCTATAGTGCGGTGACCAGAACTGTGCACAGTACCCCCTGTAGATAAGTCAGTGTTTCATAAACATGTTTCACAGCCATCTCTTCTCTTCTGTACTTGCTTCATGAAGGCAAATAGCCAGCATATCTTCTTCACTGCCGTATCTTGAGGGATCCTTGGATTTTTCCATAACGAGTCATTTAGTTCCTCAATAGTTCCTTGGACTCCATGTCTGATTCTGCGCCTCTTTCAGTCTGCCGAAGATGCATCTTCTCACAGGTATAAGGACTATTTTTTTATCCAATTTGTTAATTTGGCTTGGATACCAGGGGCTCCAACCTTTTTGACTGGTCTCCTGTGACTCAGTCTTCAGAGCATGTGACAGGGCAGCCCTAACAACAGCGAGGGCCAAGCTGTCCCGGGCCATCAGAGAGGCAAAGCGTGCACACACCCAGCAAATCCACAGCAACTTCCAGGACAGCGGCGACACGTGGCGTATGTGGAAGGGCATTCAGGACATCACCAACTACAGGACAACACCACCTGCCTGTGCTGGTGATGCCTCCCTCCCAGATGCGTTGAACAACTTCTATGCTGGTTTCAAGGAGGAAAATGACATGGTGGTGAGGAAGGCCACTCCTCCTCCCTATGACTAGGTGCTGTGTCTTACCGTGGCCGATGTGAGGAAAACTGTATGCAGGGTCAACCCATGGAAGGCTGCTGGACCAGACAATATTCCTGGCAGAGTGCTCAGAGGAGGTGCAGACCAGTTGGCATAAGACAATGAGACAAAGGAGCAGAAGTCGGCCATTCGGTTCATCGAGTCTGCTCCGCCATTTTATCATGAGCTGATCCATTCTCCCATTTAGTCCCACTCTCCTGCCTTCTCACCATAACCTTTGATGCTCTGGCTATTCAGACACCTATCAATCTCTGCCTTAAATACACCCAATGACTTGACCTCCACTGCCGCCCGTGGCAACAAGTTCCACAGATTCACCAACCTCTGGCTAAAAAAATTTCTTCACATCTCTGTTCTAAATGGGCGCCCTTCAATCCTTAATCATGCCCTCACATACTAGACTCCTCCACCATGGGAAACAACTTTGCCATATCCACTCTGTCCAAGCCTTTAAACATTTGAAATGTTTCTATGAGGTTCCCCCCTCATTCTTCTAAACTCCAAGGAGTACAGTCCAAGAGCGGACAAACGTTCCTCATATGTTAACCCTCTCATTCCTTGAATCATTTTAGTGAATCTTCTCTGACCCTCTCTAACATCAGCACATCCTTTCTTAAATAAGGAGCCCAAAACTGCACAGTACTCCAAGTGAGGTCTTACCAGTGCCTTATAGAGCCTCAACATCACATCCCTGCTCCTATACTCTATTCCTCTAGAAATGAATGCCAACATTGCATTCGCCTCCTTCACCACCGACTCAACATACAGGTTAACCTTAAGGATATCCTGCATGAGGACTCCCAAGTCCCGTTGCATCTCAGAACTTTGAATTCTTTCCCTCTTTAAATAATAGTCTGCCCATTTACTTCTTCTGCCAAAGTGCATAACCGTACACTTTCCAACTTCGTATTTCATTTGCCACTTCTTTCCCCATTCTTCCAATCTATCCAAGCCTCTCTGCAGGCTCTCCGTTTCCTCAGCACTACCAGCCCCTCCACCTATCTTCATATCGTCATCAAACTTAGCCACAAAGCCATCTATTCCATAATCCAAATCATTGATGTACAATATAAAAAGAAGCGGCCCCAACACGGACCCCTGTGGAACACCACTGGCAACCGGCAGCCAACCAGAGTGGGATCCCTTTATTCCCACTCTCTGTTTCCTGCCAATCAGCCAACGCTCTAACCATGTATGTAACTTTTCCTGTAATTCCATGGGCTCTTACCTTGTCAAGCAACCTCATGTGCGGCACCTTGTCAAAGGCCTTCTGAAAATCCAAATATACAACATCCACTGAATCTCCCTTGTCTAGCCTACTTGTAATTTCCTCAAAAAATTGCAATAGATATGTCAGGCAGGATTTTCCTTTAAGAAAACCATGCTGAGTTCTGCTTATCTTGTCATATGCCTCCAGGTACTTTGTAACCTCATCCTTGACAATCGATTCCAACAACTTCCCAACCACCAATGTCAAGCTAACAGGTCTATAATTTCCTTTTTGCTTCCTTGCCCCCTTCTTAAATAGCGGAGTGACATTTGCAATCTTCCAGTCCTCTGGAACCATGCCAGAATCTATCGACTTTTGAAAGATCATCGCTAATGCCTCCGCAATCTCCACAGCTGCTTCCTTCAGAACACAAGGGTGCATTCCATCTGGTCCAGGAGATTTATCTACCTTTAGACTATTCAGCTTCCTGAGTACTTTCTCTGTCGTAATTGTGACTGCACACTTCTCTTCCCTGACACCCTTGAGTGTCCGGTATACTGCTGACGTCTTCCTCAGTGATTACTGATGCAAAATACTCGTTCAGTTCCTCCGCCATCCCCTTATCTCCCATTACAATTTCTCCAGCATCATTTTCTATCAGTCCTATATCTACTCTCACCTGTCTTTTACTCTTTATATACTTGAAAAAGCTTTTAGTATCCTCTTTGATATTATTTGCTAGCTTCCTTTCAAAGTTCATCTTTTCCCTCTTAATGACCTTCTTAGTTTCCTTTTGTAAGCTTTTAAAAACTTCCCAATCCTCTGTCTTCCCACTAATTTTTGCTTCTTTGTATGCCCTCTCCTTTGCTTTAACTTTGGCTTTGACTCTCTTGTCAGCCACGGTTGCATCCATTTCCATTTGAAAATTTCTTCTTTTTTGGAGTATATCTGTTTTGCACCTTCCTCACTTCTCAAATAAACTCCAGCCAGTGCTGCTCTGCTGTCCTTCAGGCTAGTGTCCCTTTCCAGTCAACTTTGGCCAGTTCCTCTCTCACGTCCCTGTAATTTCCTTTACTCCACTGAAATACCGACACATCGGATTTCGGCTTCTCTTTCCCAAATTTCACAGTGAATTCAATCATGTTATGATTACTGCCTCCTAAGGGTTCCTTCACCTCAATCTCTCTAATCACCTCCGGTTCATTACACAATACCCAATCCAGTACAGCCGATCCCCTAGTGGGCTCAACAACAAGCTGTTCTAAAAAGCCATCTCGCAGACATTCTACAAATTCTCTCTCTTGAGATCCAGTGCCGACCTGATTTTCCCAATCCACTCTGATGTTAAAATCCCCCACAATTATCATAACACTGCCCTTCTGACAAGCCTTTTCTATTTCTGTTGTAATTTGTGGTCCACATCACTGCAGCTAATAGGAGGCCTGTATATAACTGCCATCCGGGTCCTTTTGCCCCTGCGATTCCATAGCTCAACCCATGAAGATTCTGCACCTTCCGATCCTATGTCACCTCCTTCTAATGATTTAATATCATTTTTTACCAATAAAGCCAAGCCATCCCCTCTGCCTACCTGCCTATCCTTCCAATACACCGTGTATCCTTGGACGTTCAGCTCCCAGAGACATGCATCCTTCAGCCATGTCTCAGTGATGGCCACAATATCATACCTGCCAATCTGCAGCTGTACGATGAGATCATCTACCTTATTCCCTATGCTGCGTGCATTTAAGTATACCACCTTAAGTCCAGTATTTGGTACTTTTTGCTTTGATTGCATTGCAACTCATCCCAATGGCTGCAAATTTGCCCCATCACCTGCCTGTCCTTCCTAACATCTTTACTGCTCACTATCTTAGACTTATTTCTGTTTTCCCCCTCCTCTGCTCTATCATTCCAGTTCCCAACCCCCTGCCAAATTAGTTTAAACCCTCCCTAACAACTCCATTAAACCTTCCCGCCAGGATATTGGTCCCCTTCGGGTTCAGGTGTAACCCGTCCTTTTTGAACACATTCATCTGCCTGAACCTACCATTCTTGCACTCGCTAGCACGTGGCACAGGTAGCAATCCTGAGATTACTACCCTGGAAGTCCTGCTTCTCAGCTTCCTTCCTAACTCCCGGAAATCTCTCTTCAGGACATCTTCAACATCTCCCTGAGCAGCGCCATCATTCCAACGTGCTTCAAGGTCGCCAGCATCATCCCCGTGCCGAAGAAATCATCAGTGTCCTGCCTCAACGACTACCGTCCTGTTGCTCTCACATCCATCATCATGAAATGTTTCAAGAGGCTCGTCATGAGGCACATAAAGACCCTGCTGCCCCCCTCACTGGACCCCCAGCAGTTCGCATGTCGTCCCAACTGCTGAACAGATGATGCCATTGCCACCACCTTCCACCTGGACAAAAAAGACGCATACGTTCGAATGCTGTTCATAGACTTTAGTTCAGCATTCAACACAATCATTCCGCAGCACCTGACTGGAAAGCTGAAACTGCTGGGCCTGAACACCTCCCTCTGCAACTGAATCCTAGAACTCCTGACTGGGAGACCTCAGTCAGTACGGATTGGAAGCAGCATCTCCAACACCATCACACTGAGCACGGGGACCCCCCCAGGGCTGTGTGCCCAGTCCACTGCTGTTCACTCTGCTGATCCACAACTGTGCTGCAACACACAACTCAAACCACATCATCAAGTTCGCCGATGATACGACCGTGGTGGGTCTCATCAGCAAGAACGATGAGTCAGCATACAGAGAGGAGGTGCAGCGTCTAACAGACTGGTGCAGAGCCAACAACCTTTCTCTGAATGTGAACAAAACAAAAGAGATGGTTGTTGACTTCAGGAGAGCACGGAGCGACCACTGTCCGTTGAACATTGACGGCTCCTCCGTTGAGATCATTAAGAGCTCCAAATTTCTTGGTGTTCACCTGGTAGAGAATCTCACCTGGTCCCTCAGCACCAGCTCCATAGCCAAGAAAGCCCAGCAGCGTCTCTACTTTCTGCGAAGGCTGAGAAAAGTCCATCTCCCACCCCCCATCCTCACCACATTCCTCAGAGGTTGTATTGAGAGCATCCTGAGCAGCTGCATCACTGCCTGGTTCGGGAATTGCACCATCTCAGATCGCAAGACCCTGCAGCGGATAGTGAGGTCAGCTGAGAAGATCATTGGGGTCTCTCTTCCCGCCATTACGGACATTTACACCACACGCGGCATCCGTAAAGCAAACAGCATTATGAAGGACCCCACACACCCCCCCATACAAACTCTTCTCCCTCCTGCCATCTGGCAAAATGTACTGAAGCATTCGGGCTCTCACGACCAGACTGTGCAACAGCTTCTTCCCCCAAACCATCAGACTCCTCAGTACTCAGAGTCAAGACTGACACCTACATCACTTATTATTATATTGTGATTTGTCCTCTACTGTGTGTATTGTCTTGTTTATTAATTATTGTACTGCCCTGCACTGTTTTGTGCACTTTATGTAGTCTTGTGCAGGTCTGTAGTCTAGTGCAGTTTTTATGTCGTTTTATGTAGCCTTGTGCTGTCTCTCATAGTCTAGTGTAGTTTTGTGTTGTTTCATGTAGGATCAGGGTCCAGGAGGAAAGCTGTTTCATTTTTACTGTGTACTATACCAGCAGCTTATGGTCGAAATGACAATAAACTTGACTTGACATGGAATCCTGTCAAAGACCTCATTGTCAAAGACTACATCAACTGCGCCATGCTATGAATACATTGCTACCTCCAAAAAAAAACTCAGTCAGATTAGTCAGGCAGGATCTCCCCCTTAACAAAACTAGACTGACTATCTTTGATTAAACATAGAAACATTGAAAATAGGTGCAGGAGTAGGCCATTTGGTGCTTCGAGCCTGCACCGCCATTTGGTATGATCATGGCTGATCATCCAACTCAGAACCCTGTACCTGCCTTCTCTCCATACTCCCTGATCCCTTTAGCCACAAGGGCTATATCTAACTCCCTCTTAAATATAGCCAATGAACTGGCCTCAACTGTTTCCTGTGGCAGAGAATTCCACAGATTCACCACTCTCTGTGTGAAGAAGTTTTTCCTCATCTCGGTCCTAAAAGGCTTCCCCTTTATCCTCAAACTCTGACCCCTCATCCTGGACTTCCCCTACATCGGGAACAATTTTCCTGCATCTAGCCTATCCAATCCCTTTAGAATTTTATACATCTCAATAAGATCCCCCCTCAGTCTTCTAAATTCTAGCGAGTATAAGCCTAGTCGATCCAGCCTTTCTTCATATGAAAGTCCTGCCATCCCAGGAATCAATCTGGTGAACCTTCTTTGTACTCCCTCTATGGCAAGAAGGTTTTTCCTCAGATTAGGGGATCAAAACTGCACACAATACTCCAAGGGTGGTCTCACCAAGGCCTTGTACAACTGCAGTAGTACCTCCCTGCTCCTGTACTCGAATCCTCTCGCTATGAATGCCAGCATACCATTCGCCTTTTTCACTGCCTACTGTACCTGCATGCCCACTTTCAATGACTGGTGTACAATGACACCCAGGTCTTGTTGCACCTCCCCTTTTCCTAATCAGCCACCATTCAGATAATAATCTGTTTTCCTGTTTTTGCCACCAAAGTGGATAACCTCACATTTAACCACATTAAATTGCATCTGCCATGCATTTGCCCACTCACCTAACCTATCCAAGTCACCCTGCATCCTCTTAACATCCTCCTCACAGCTAACACTACCGCCCAGCTTCGTGTCATCTGCAAACTTGGAGATGCTGCATTTAATTCCCTCATCTAAGTCATTAATATATATTGTAAACAACTGGGGTCCCAGCACTGAGCCTTGCGGTACCCCACTAGTCACCGCCTGCCATTCTGAAAAGGTCCCGTTTATTCCCACTCTTTGCTTCCTGTCTGCCAAACAATTCTCCATCCACATCAATACCTTACCCCCAATACTGTGTGCTTTAAGTTTGCACACTAATCTCCTGTGTAGGACCTTGTCAAAAGCCTTTTGAAAATCCAGATATACCACATCCACTGGTTCTCTCCTATCCACTCTACTAGTTACATCCTCAAAAAATTCTATGAGATTCATCAGACATGATTTTCCTTTCACAAATCTATGCTGATTTTGTCCGATGATTTCACCGCTTTCCAAACGTGCTGTTATCACATCTTTGATAACTGACTCCAGCAGTTTCCCCACCACCGATGTCAGGCTTACCGATCTATAATTCCCTGGTTTCTCTCTCCCTCCTTATTTAAAAAGCGGGGTTACATTAGCCACCCTCCAATCCTCAGGAACTAATCCAGAATCTAAAGAGCTTTGAAACATTATCACTAATGCATCCACTATTTCTTGGGCTACTTCCTTAAGCACTCTGGGATGCAGACTATCTGGCCCTGGGGATTTATCTGCCTTTAATCCCTTCAGTTTACCTAACACCACTTCCCTACTAACATGTATTTCCCTCAGTTCCTCCATCTCACTGGACCCTCGATCCCCTATTATTTCCGGAAGATTATTTATGTCCTCCTTAGTGAAGACAGAACCAAAGTAGTTATTCAATCGGTCTGCCATGTCCTTGTTCCCCATGGTTAATTCACCTGTTTCTGACTGTAAGGGAACTACATTTGTCTTAACCAACCTTTTTCTTTTCACGTATCTATAAAGGCTTTTACAGTCAGTTTTTATGTAGCCTGCCAGCTATCTCTCATAATCTATTTTTCCCTTTCCTAATTAAGCCCTTTATCCTCCTCTGCTGGACTCTGAATTTCTCCCAGTCCTCAGGTGTGCCGCTTTTTCTGGCTAATTTGTATGTTTCTTCTTTGGAATTGATACTATCCCTAATTTCCCTTGTCAGCTGTGGCTGCACTACCTTCCCTGGTTTATTCTTTTGCCAAACTGGGATGAACAATTGTTGTAGTTCATCCATGCAATCTTTAAATTAAACCCTCACTTTCTGTTCACATTTCTGACAAAATCAGAATCGTTGCTCCGCGAGGTATACTCACTGAACTGAACTGTGGCTGGGGCTTGCGACTATCACAGTGTGAACTCATTTTTGTGAACTTCAGTTCTGAGTGCTACTTGCTTACTTTTATCATTTGCACGTTTTTTTTTCTTTTTTTTCTCTGCACTTTGGGTGTTTGACAGTCTTCTTTTGTTTTAAAGGGGCCTGTTGGGTTTGTTTGTAGCTGCCTGTAAGAGAGCAAATCTCAAGGATGCGTAAAGTATACATACTTTGTTAATAGATGTACTTGGACTTTGACATATTTCCAATGGGAGATGTACATAAAAGAGTCAATGGACAATGGACAGTTACATTTACAGAATATTATATCTAAGATTGTGATCTATTACCCGCGGCAGTGTCCTCAGCAACCCCATAACCATCAAAACATTCAACAACATTAGTGCTGATATCAGTAAGTCCAACACTTGCAACATGGAGTCTGGCTCTATGCGTCAGAAGGGAAGGAGTGAGAACAGGTGAGTGGAACAGGTGGGAGATTTTGTGGATGTGAAAGAGACTCCTGCAATGGTATGTTGCCTCCCGGGTCCCAGGGTCAGGGTCACCTCAGATCAGGTCCACAGCATTCTTAAGGGACAGAGTGAGCAGCCAGTAGTTATGGTACACGATGGTACCAACAACATAGGAAGAAAAAGGGATGAGGTCCTGAAGAGAGAAGATAGGGAGCTAGGTAGAAGGTTGAAAAGCAACACCTCAAACTGTAGTAACATCTGGATTGCGGTCCGTGCCATTTTCCTGTGAGGGTGGAAAAAGGACGATTTTGGCAGATGAATGTGTGGCTGAAAAATTGTTGCAAGGAGACAGGGTTACAGATTTGTAGATAATTGGGATCTCTGATGGGGAAGGTATGACCTACACAACAGAGATGGGTTACTTCTGAACTCAAGCGAAATAATCAAGACGTCAAGTCAAGTCACTTTTTATTGTCATTTCAACCATAACTGCTGGTACAGTACACAGTAAAAATGAGACAATGTTTTTCAGGACCATGGTGCTACATGAACAATACAAAAACTACACTGAACTACGTAAAACAACACAAAACTACACTAGACTACAGACCTACCCAGGACTGCATAAAGTGCACAAAACAGTGCAGGCATTACAATAAATAATAAACAAGACAATAGGCACAGTAGAGGGCAGTAGGTTGGTGTCAGTCCAGGCTCTGGGTATTGAAGAGTCTGATGGCTTGGGGAAGAAACTGTTACATAGTCTGGTCGTGAGAGCATGAATACTTCAGTGTCTTTTGCCAAATGGCAAGAGGGAGAAGAGTTTGTATGAGGGGTGCGTGGGGTCCTTCATAATGCTGTTTGCTTTGTGGATGCAGCATGTGGTGTGAATGTCTGTAATGGCGGGAAGAGAGACCCCGATTATCTTGTCAGCTGACCTCACTATTCGCTGCAGGGTCTTGCGATCCGAGATGGTGCAATTTCTGAACCAGGCAGTGATACAGCTGCTCAGAATGCTCTCAATACAACTTCTGTAGAATGTGGTGAGGATGGGGGGTGGGAGATGGACTTTTCTCAGCCTTCGCAGAAAGTAGAGATGCTGCTGGGCTTTCTTTGCCATGGAGCTGGTGTTGAGGGACCAGGTGAGATTCTCCGCCAAATGAACACCAAGAAATTTGGTGCTCTTAACGATCTCTATGAAGGAGTCATCAATGTTCAGCGGAGAGTGGTCGTTCCGTGTGGAATATCCTTGTGGGTAGGTTTATTAGAGTGTTGAGGAGGTTTGAAACTACGTTTGGCAGGAGGTGGGAAACAGGGTGATAGGTCAGTTGGAGCAGTTGGTGTAAAGGTAGATGCAACATGTAGAGAGTCTGTGAGGAAAGATGGCTACTGGATAAGTCATAATTGTAGTCAGTGGGATGGGTTGAAATGTCTATATTTTAATGCAAGTATTAAGAACAAGAGGGATGAACTTAGAGTGTGGATCAGTACATGGAACTACAATGTTCCCTCATTACAGAAATTTGGCTGTCTCAAGGGCAGGAATGCTCTCGTATTTAGATCTTTCAAAGCAACAGGGAGAGAGATAAAAGAGGTGGGGGAGTGCTTTGCTAATCAGGGATAGTATCACAACTGAAGAAAGGGAGGACATCGTTGATAGTTTGTCTACTAAGTTAGTGTGGGTGGCAGTCAGAAACAGGAAGGGAGCAATCACTCCATTGAGAATATTCTATAGAAACCCGGCCTCCCTCCAACAGCAATAGAGACATCGAGGAACAGATCAGAAGGCAGATTTTGGAAAGGTTTGTTATTATGGGCAACTCCAACTTCCCTAGTATTGATTAGCACCTCCTTACTGCCAAATGGTTAGATGGAGTGGAAGCTGTTAGGTGTGTCCAGGAAGAATTCAAAGGTTCAAAGGTTTATTTTATTATGCAGAGTACAACTCTGAGATTCGCCTTCTCCAGATCCCTATGAAATACAGAAAAACCTTAGAAGTAGTTGAAAGAAAAGACATCAACCCCTCTCCCCCTGCACAAAAAGGAAAGGAAATAAAAACTTGAAAACCCCAAAACCTGCCCTTGCACAGACAGTAAAGGATCACCCACATGGAAACATCAAACCCCAAAGCCCCAACCCCCTCTCTCGCACAAAAATTAATACATCATCTATACTGAGAAATAGCAACAAGAACATCAGACCTCGAACGCTCAGCCCACCAACTGGCAACAAGAAAGAATTGGTGAGTGCGTTAAAAAAAGTGGAACTAAGAGAGGCCAATATGAACTACAATTTGTTGGAACGATTCCTGACACAATATGTATGCAGGCTGACTAAAGAAAAGGTCATACCAGATCTGGTACTAGGCAATGAACTGAGACAGGTGAGCATTTCAGAGGTAGTGACCACAGCTCCCTGACCTTCAGCATAGCCTTGGATAGGGATAGGAGCATTTGGTGTGGAAAAGTTTTTACTTGAGGGAGGGTGAATTATAATGCAATTAGGTAGGAATTT
This sequence comes from Mobula hypostoma, assembly GCF_963921235.1. Taxonomy (NCBI): domain Eukaryota; kingdom Metazoa; phylum Chordata; class Chondrichthyes; order Myliobatiformes; family Myliobatidae; genus Mobula; species Mobula hypostoma. The sequence goes on from NC_086105.1 coordinate 115,332,966, forward strand.
GGGAGTGTAAAATGGGAACAGATGTACTCAAGGAAACGCACAATAAAATGTGGACCAACACACATCAAAGTTGCTGGTGAACGCAGCAGGCCAGGCAGCATCTCTAGGAAGAGGTGCAGTCGGCGTTTTCAGGCCGAGACCCTTCATCAGGACTAACTGAAGGAAGAGTGAGTAAGGGATTTGAAAGTGGGAGGGGGAGGGGGAGATCCAAAATGATAGGAGAAGACAGGAGGGGGAGGGATGGAGCCAAGAGCTGGACAGGTAATTGGCAAAAGGGATATGAGAGGATCATGGGACAAGAGGCCCAGGGAGATGGAAAAGTGGGAGGGGGGGAAAACCCAGAGGATGGGCAAGGGGTATAGTCAGAGGGACAGAAGGAGAAAAAGGAGAGTGAGAGAAAGAATGTGTGTATATAAATATCGGATGGGGTATGAAGGGGAGATGGGGCTTTAGCGGAAGTTAGAGAAGTCAATGTTCATGCCATCAGGTTGGAGGCTACCCAGACGGAATATATTGTTCCTCCAACCTAAGTAAGGCTTCATCTTTACAGTAGAGGAGGATAGACATGTCAGAATGGGAATGGGATGTGGAATTAAAATGTGTGGCCACTGGGAGATCCTGCTTTCTCTGGCGGACAGAGCGTAGGTGTTCAGCAAAATGATCTCCCAGTCTGCATGGGGTCTCACCAATATATAGAAGACCACTTCGGGAGCATCGGATGCTGTATATCACCTCAGCCGACTCACAGGTGAAGTGTCGCCTCACCTGGAAGGACTGTCTGGGGCCCTGAATGGTGGTAAGGGAGGAAGTGTAAGGGCATGTGTAGCACTTGTTCCGCTTACAAGGATAAGTGCCAGGAGGGAGATCAGTGGGGAGGGATGGGGGGGACGAATGGACAAGGGAGTCGCGAAGGGAGCGATCCCTGCGGAAAGCCGGGGGCGGGGGGGAGGGAATGATGTAGTTAGTTGAGGGATCTCGTTGGAGATGGCGGAAGTTACAGAGAATAATATGTTACAGCTCTTTCCTGGCTATTTGTAACTCTCTAGAGTCCTGTCTGATCCCGGAGGCTGGTGGGGCAGTAGGTGAGGACCAGGGGAACCCTGTTCCTAGTGGGGTGGCGGGAGGATGGAGTGAGAGCAGATGTGCAATAAAATACGGAGTTTGTTTAGGGAGTGCTTACATGGGGTTCTGGAGAGGTTTGACCCATTGTGGCAGGGAAGGATGGTAGGGTGAAAGAATTGCGGTTGTCAATTGATGTGGAGCATCTGGTCAAGAGGGAGAATGAGATATCCCTAATGTTAAGGAAGCCAGGATCAGACAGGACTCTAGAGAGTTACAAATAGCCAGGAAAGAGCTTGAAAATAGACCAGGAGAGCTAGAAGGAGATATGAGGCCTTGGTGAGTAAGATTAAGGAAAACCCTGAAGTGTTGTACACATCCATGAAGAACAGGAGGATGATTAGAGTGGTGGAAGGACCGAATCAGGATAAAAGAGAAAGCATGTGCCTGGAGTCAGAAGAGGCAGGGGAAGTACTTAATACTGTAAATACTTGGCTTCAGTATTTACAATGAGAGGGACTTTGACGGACGTATGGATAGCATAAAACAGGCTGATATGCTGGAATATGTTGATATTAAGAAAGAGGATGTGCTGGAACTTTGGAAAATATTAGGTCAGAAATGTCCCCAGGACTGGATGGAATATACCCCAGTTTATTTTGGGAAGCAAAGAAAGAGAATGCTATGCCTTTGGCAATGATCCTTGCATCCTCACTGTTCATAGGAGTAGTACCAAAAGATTGGAAGGTGACAACTGTTATTCCTTATTCCAATGTTTCAGAAAGGTAATAGGGATAATCCTGGGAATTATAGACCAGTGAATTTTACATCAGCGGTAGGCAAACTATTGGAGAAGATTCTTAGAGACAGGACTTAAGTGCATTTGGAGAAATATAGTCTGGTGTGATTAGGGATAGTCAGCATGAATTTATGAGCTGATTGAATTGTTTGAGGAAGGCGGAGTGGTGGATGTGGTGTTTTAGTAAGTGGATTTTAGTACGACAAAGTTCCTCATGGTAGGCTCATTTAGAAAATCAGGAGGCATGGGATCTAGGGAAATTTGCTTGTGTGGATTCAGAATTGGCTTGCCCATAGAAGGGAGGTGGTGGTTGTCAACGGAGCGTATTTTGTCTGGTGGTTGGCGAGCAATGGAGTTCCTTTGGAATCTGTTCTGGACCTCTGTTCTTGGACGAGGAAGTGGAACAGTGGATTAGTAAGTTTGCAAATAAAACAAAGGTTGGTGGAGCTGTGGATAGTGTCAAAAGCCATATGTTAAAAGGGGACATTAACAGGATCAGAGATGAGCTGAGAAGTGGCAGATGTAGTTCAATCCAGAAAAAGTCTGAAGTGATTCACCTTGGAAGGTCAAATTTGAAGGCAGAATACAGGGTTAATGGAAGTATTCTTAACAATGTGGAGGAACAGAGGGATCTAGGGGTCCAGGACTATAGATAATTTAAAACAGCCTCACAAGTTTATAGGGTGATTAAGAAGACCGTACTTGGAAAATTGTGTTTAGTTCTGGTCCACTCATTGTAGGGAGGATGTGGAAGCACCAGAGAGGGTACATAAGATATTTACCAGGATGCTGCCTGGATTAGAGACCATGTCTTATGAAGATGGGTTAAGCGAGCAAGGCCTTTCCTCTTTGGAGTGAAGGAAAATGAAAGGTAACTTGATAGCGGTGTATAAGATGATAAGTGGCAGAGAGTGGACAGCCAGAGATTTCTTCCCAAGGTAGAAATGGCTCGCACAAAGGGCTATAATTTTAAGGTGGTTGGAGGAAGTTATAGGGGTCATCGCTGAAACAGTTTTTTTTTGCACAAAGAGTGGTGGGTGGATGAAAGCACTGCCAAGGATAGGGGTAGAGGTGATCACATTCGGGATATTTAAGAGACTCTTAGATAGAGAGCTACAGGGAGAATGGTTATCATGGGTGACTTTAACTTCCCTAATATTGATTGGCACCTGATTGGTTCCAAGGGTTTAGATGGGGCAGAGTTTGTTAAGTGTGTCCAGGACGGATTCCTGTCACAGTATGTGGACAGGCCGACCAGGGGGAATGCCATACTAGATCTAGTACTAGGTAATGAACCGGGTCAGGTCACAGATCTCTCAGTGGGTGCGCATCTGGGGGACAGTGACCATCGCTCCCTGGCCTTTAGCATTATCATGGAAAAGGATAGAATCAGAGAGGACAGGAAAATTTTTAATTGGGGAAGGGCAAATTATGAGGCTACAAGGCTAGAACTTGCGGGTGTGAATTGGAATGATGTTTTTGCAGGGAAATGTACTATGGACATGTGGTCAATGTTTAGAGATCTCTTGCAGGATGTTAGGGATAAATTTGTCCCAGTGAGGAAGATAAAGAATGGTAGGGTGAAGGAAACTTGGGTGACAAGTGAGGTGGAACATCTAGTCAGGTGGAAGAAGGCAGCATACATGAGATTTAGGAAGCAAGGATCAGATGGGTATATTGAGGAATATAGGGAAGCAAGAAAGGAGCTTAAGAAGGGGCTGAGAAGAGCAAGAAGGGGGCATGTGAAGGCCTTGGCGAGTAGGGTAAAGGAAAACCCCAAGGCATTCTTCAATTATGTGAAGAAAAAAAAGGATGACGAGAGTGAAGGTAGGACCGATTAGAGATAAAGGTGGGAAGAAGTGCCTGGAGGCTGTGGAAGTGAGCGAGGTCTTCAATGAATACTTCTCTTTGGTATTCACCAATGAGAGGAAACTTGATGATGGTGAGGACAATATGAGTGAGGTTGATATTCTGGAGCATGTTGATATTAAGGGAGAGGAGATGTTGGAGTTGTTAAAATACATTAGGATGGGTAAGTCCCTGGGGCCTGATGGAATACTCCCCAGGCTGCTCCACGAGGCGAGGGAAGAGATTGCTGAGCCTCTGGCTAGGATTCTTATGTCCTCATTATCAACAGGAATGGTACCGGAGGACTGGAGGGAGGCGAATGTTGTCCCTTTGTTCAAAAAAGTTAGTAGGGATAGTCTGGGTAATTATAGACCAGTGAGCCTTACGTCTGTAGTGGGAAAGCTGTTGGAAAAGATTCTTAGAGATAGGATCTATGGGCATTTAGAGAATCATGGTCTGATCAGGGACAGTCAGCATGGCTTTGTGAAGGGCAGATCATGTCTAACAAGCCTGATAGAGTTCTTTGAGGAGGTGACCAGGCATATAGATGAGGGTAGTGCAGTGGATGTGATCTATATGGATTTTAGTAAGGCATTTGACGAGGTTCCACTTGGTAGCTTATTCAGAAAGTCAGAAGGCGTGGGATCCAGGGAAGTTTGGCCAGGTGGGTTCAGAATTGGTTTGCCTGCAGAAGGCAGAGGGTGGTGATGGAGGGAGTACATTCAGATTGGAGGATTGTGACTAGTAGTGTCCAACAAGCATCTGTTCTGGGACCTCTACTTTTCATGATTTTTATTAATGACCTGGATGTGGGGGTAGAAGGGTGGGTTGGCAAGTTTGCAGACAACACAAAGGTTGGTGGTGTTGTAGATAGTGTAGAGGATTGTCAAATATTACAGAGAGACATTGATAGCATGTAGAAGTGGGCTGAGAAGTGGCAGATAGAGTTCAACCTGGAGAAGTGTGAGGTGGTACACTTTGGAAGGACAAACTCCAAGGCAGAGTACAAAGTAAATGACAGGATACTTGGTAGTGTGGAGGAGCAGAGGGATCTAGGGGTACATGTCCACAGATCCCTGAAAGTTGCCTCACAGGTGGATAGGGTAGTTAAGAAAGCTTATGGGGTGTTACCTTTCTTAAGTCGAGGGATAGATTTTAAGAGTCATGATGTAATGATGCAGCTCTATAAAACTCTGGCTAGGCCACACTTGGAGTACTGTGTCCAGTTCTGGTCGCCTCACTATAGGAAGGATGTGGAAGCATTGGAAAAGGTACAGAGGAGATTTACCAGGATGTTGCCTGGTTTAGAGAGTATGCATTATGATCAGAGATTAAGGGAGCTAGGGCTTTACTCTTTGGAGAGAAGGAGGATGAGAGGAGATATGACAGAGGTGTACAAGATAATAAGAGGAATAGATAGAGTGGATAGCCAGCGCCTCTTCCCCAGGGCACCACTGCTCAATACAAGAGGACATGGCTTTCAGGTAAGGGGAGGGAAGTTCAAGGGGGATATTAGAGGAAGGTTTTTTCACTCAGAGGGTGGTTGGTGCGTGGAATGCACTGCCTGAGTCAGTGGTGGAGGCAGATACACTAGTGAAATTTAAGAGACTACTAGACAGGTATATGGAGGAATTTAAGTAGGGGGCTTATATTGGAGGCAGGGTTTGAGGGTCGGCACAACATTGTGGGCCGAAGGGCCTGTACTGTGCTGTACTATTCTATGTTCCATAGGTACATGGATGAAAGTCAAATGGTCTGTGCTGTACTGTTCTATGTTTCAAGTTCTTTCTTAACTACAGAGTGTTTCCAGAGGAGGAGGCTGTTGACTGCATTCCTTCAGTAAAATTCAGAAGAGAAACTACTTATTCTGAAGATGCAGATGGAGAAGTGATTAGAACATAGGTTAATTGGTCAGAGGGTGTAATGGTGTAATTGGGTGGCACAAGCTTGTTGGGCTGAAAAGGCCTGTAACTGTGCTGTATCTCTGAATAACTAAAATAAAATTAATACAAGCCAATGTAGGTCACTTGGGGAAAGACTGAATATGGTTTGCTTGTTAATCATACAGTATATATTTTGTTATTGTTTTGATAATGCATAAATGTAACTGGTCTGTTGAAAACAATATAGTTTTTTTTAAGTGGCATATGGGAACATACCACAGTCTAGTTGGATGAATGATGGATTTATTTTGCAAGTATAACAATAACTGGAAAAGTTAGAATAGAAGCCAATCGGAGTAACACATACATTGCCTAACTATTAGGAGTTCAATCCAATACATTGACTAATATTTGTTAGCAAGTTGGGCAAAATCTATCACTCATATTACCAGTACTACTGGAAAACATTTGACTTCTGCACTCAAGCTCTGCCCATTTGACAATTATGCGAAAGAAAATAACTCCTGATTAATCACAGGCTCTATGTGACATCTGTATCAACATAATTACCCATATCTAATCATTTTGTTTAGCTGTCACTGAGAGAAGCCCAGTCCGATTAATAAACTACCATTTGCCCTGTGTATAATATTTAATAGCTAGCTTTCTGTGCTGTCACCTGATGGCCTTTTGTAAAATCCAACTCTTCCAACATCATGTCAGCATATAATCAGACAAAAAAAGTCAAAGCCTCTCACGGGCTTTTAAAATATGTTGGAAAAAAGCAAAGAAGTCATGCAATTACTTTGTAATTGTAGGGATACAGTATATCAATTGTTTTGGAATTGTTTCAAATGTTAAGAGCACAGTTTTAAGGATTCAGAATTATGGTAATTAGTTGTCATTTAATCAGGCATTTTGGAGCCACTGTTGCAACTTATGAATCTCTCCAGGATACCTGCTTTTTCATTTTGGCAAAGTCATTATTTCATACAAAAAGTCTTCCTTCTCTAAAAATAATTAACCCATTTTACTGTTATCAGGCAGATCAGCAGCACAAATGACAAGTCAAAGGATATGTTTGTACATACAGAGAAACCTGGAGCATTACTGGAGTATTAAAACATGGTTACATGGTAGTCCCATGTCAAATTAGGTCCATTGGAAAAGATGTGCCTTATCTTAATGCTTCCATAATTTGCACATTCATCAATACTATATACCATTTACTGATACCTAACAACAAAATTTACCAACAACTGCAGTTATTCTTTGATGATCATTCGCCTTCTGATGAGTATTGTGATATTTAAAATATATGAGCATTGAAATGTCAAGAGATAATAAAATTATGATTTTTCAATGTTACAAATTAATTGACTTGTTCGAATACAGGGTAAGGAGTCTTTATATGTGATTTAGTTTAATGTATTGACATATATATTCTTTTTCCTGTACTCTGTATTTTTATATGTATAAATTACTAAAAATATTGGAAAAAGAAATGTCAAGAGATCACTAAGTTAATATTAATGTTACCTGTGCTTTGTTGTCCGGGATGTAGCATTTGTAGACTTGAGGATAATTTATTTGAGTTGCATAAAAGAAGGTAATTTTCTGATTTAAATGATACTTCCAGCTCAATATTTTTTCACTCCACAGGAGTATCTTTATTAGCATGAATTGTGATTCAAAGTGCTGATGTTAACAATGCAGCAAAACTCTTCTGTGGAAGGATCAATACTGTGAAAAAGGCTTAAGGAGCACTACATGAAACTCTTCATTGCAGTGATGCAGCTCTACTTGGTCATCAGTGCTCATGATTTTAGACCATAAGACCATAAGACGTAGGAACAGAATTAGGCCATCTGGCCTATTAAGTCTACTCTGCCATACAATCATGGCTGATCCTTTTTATTTCCTCTTCCTCAACTCCAGTTCCCAGCCTTCTCCCTGTGACCTTTGATGCCATGTCCAGTCAAGAACCTATCAATTTTGCTTTGTTGTATGCCCTTTCTTTTGCTTTTACGATAGCTTTGACTTCCCTTGCCAGCCACAGTTGTACTATTTTACTATTTGAGTATTTCTTCATTTTTGGAATACACATGGCCAGCTCCTTCCACATTTTTCCCAGAAACGCACGCCATTGCTGCTCTGCTGACATCCCTGCCAGTAGCTCCTTCCAATTTACTCTGGCTAACTCCTGTCTCATACAACTTCAATTTCCCTTACTCCACTGAAATACTGCTATATCAAACTTTACCTACTCCCTATCAAATTTCAAGTAGAACTCAATCACATAGTGATTACTGGTTCCTAAGGGTTCTTTTACCTTAAGCTCCCTAATTACCTCTGGTTCATTACGTAACACCCAATCTAGTATAGCTGATCCCCTTGTAGGCTAAACGACAAACTGCTCTAACAAGCCATCTCTTAGGCATTCAACAAACTCACTCTCTTGAGGTCCATTACCAACCTGATTTTCCCAATTGACCTATTTTATCATCAAATGTATTGAGGTACAGTGAAAATCTTTGTTTTGGACGCCTTCATTTCCATAGAATGAAGGCGTTCGAAACAAAGGGAGGCAATAACAGAATGCAGAATAAAGTGTTACAGTTACAGAGAAAGTGCAGTGCAGGCAAATGATAAGGTGCAAGGCCATAACAGGTAGGTTGTGAGGTCGTAATTCCATTTTATTGTACTGAAGACCTGTTGAATAGTCTTATAATAGTAGGATAGAAGCTGTCCTTGGTACTTGCTTTCAGGCTTTTGTATCTTCTGCCTCATGGGAGGTGGCAGAAGGAAGGGATGGAATGGCAGATGTGGTGATAGGCATGTACAGGAAAAATAAGAAATACAGTAAAATTTTATGAAAAACTACACATAAATAGACAAAGACGAACAAACAACTGAAGTGCAGAAGTGCAAACTGTGCAAATAAAAATAATGCTGAGCGTGAGTTGTAAAAATATCCTTGAAGATTGGTCTGTAGGTTGTAGAATCAGTTCTGAACATTGGCTCAGGAGCCTGACCGTTCAAGAGCAATAACCGTTCCTGAACCTGGCAGTGTGGGACCCAAGGCTGCTGTACTTCCTGCCCGATGGTAGTAGTGAGAAGAGAGCTTGGCCTGGATTATGGGGATTCTTGATGACAGATGCTGCTTTGATTTGGCAGCACTCCTTGTAGATGTGCTCAAGGGTGGGGAAGGCTTTGCCTGTGATGCAGTGGGCTGGATCCGTCACTTTCTATTGGCTTTTTCATTCTTGGCCATTGAACATAAGAATATAAGACCTTAAGACCAGAAGACAAAGGAGCAGAAGTAGGCCATTCGGCCCATCGAGTCTGCTCCGCCATTTTATCATGAGCTGATCCATTCTCCCATTTAGTCCCACTCCCCCGCCTTCTCACCATAACCTTTGATGCCCTGGCTACTCAGATACCTATCAATCTCTGCTTTAAATACACCCAATGACTTGGCCTCCACTGCTGCCCCTGGCAACAAATTCCATAGATTCACCACCCTCTGACTAAAAAATTTGTTCGCATTTCTGTTCTGAAAGGGTGCCCTTCAATCCTTAATCATGCCCTCTCATACTAGACTCCCCCATCATGGGAAACAACTTTGCCACATCCACTCTGTCCATGCCTTTCAACATTCGAAATGTTTCTATGAGGTCTCCCCTCATTCTTCTAAACTCCAAGGAATACAGTCCAAGAGCGGACAAACGTTTCTCAAACCTTCTCATTCCCGGAACCATTCTAGTGAATCTTCTCTGTACCCTCTCCAATGTCAGCACATCCTTTCTTAAATAAGGAGACCAAAACTGCCCACAGTACTCCAAGTGAGGTCTCACCAGCGCCTTATAGAGCCTCAACATCACATCCCTGCTCCTATACTCTATTCCTCTAGAAATGAATGCCAACATTGCATTCGCCTTCTTCACTACTGACTCAACCTGGAGGTTAACTTTAAGGATATCCTGTACGAGGACTCCCAAGTCCCGTTGCATCTCAGAACTTTGAATTCTTTCCCCATTTAAATAATAGTCTGCCCGTTTATTTTTTCTGCCAAAGTGCATAACCATACACTTTCCAACATTGTACTTCATTTGCCACTTCTCTGCCCATTCTTCCAATCTATCCAAGTCTCTCTGCAGACTCTCCGTTTCCTCAGCACTACCGGCCCCTCCACCTATCTTCGTATCGTCAGCAAACTTAGCCACAAAGCCATCTATTCCGTAATCCAAATCGTTGATGTACAATGTAAAAAGAAGCGGCCCCAAAACCGATCCCTGCGGAACACCACTAGTAACCGACAGAATAGGATCCCTTTATTCCCACTCTCTGTTTCCTGCCAATCAGCCAATGCTCTATCCACGTATGTAACTTTCCTGTAATTCCATGGGCTCTTATCTTGTTAAGTAGCCTCATGTGCGGCACCTTGTCAAAGGCCTTCTGAAAATCCAAATACACAACATCCACTGCATCTCCCTTGTCTAGCCTACTGGTAATTTCCTCAAAAAATTGTAATAGGTTTGTCAGGCAGGATTTTCCTTTAAGGAATCCATGCTGAGTTCTGCCTATCTTGTCATATGCCTCCAGGTACTCTGTAACCTCATCCTTGACAATTGACTCCAACAACTTCCCAACCACTGATGTCAAGCTAGCAGGTCTATAATTTCCTTTTTGCTTCCTTGCCCCCTTCTTAAATAGCGGAATGACATTTGCAATCTTCCAGTCCTCCGGAACCATGCCAGAATCTATCGACTTTTGAAAGATCATCGCTAATGCCTCCGCAATCTCCACAGCTACTTCCTTCAGAACACGAGGGTGCATTCCATCTGGTCCAGGAGATTTATCTACCTTTAGCCTATTCAGCTTCCTGAGTACTTTCTCTGTCGTAATTGTGACTGCACACACTTCTCTTCCCTGCCACCCTTGAGTGTCTGGTATACTGCTGATGTCTTCCTCAGTGAAGACTGATGCAAAATACTCGTTCAGTTCCTCTGCCATCTCCTTATCTCCCATTACAATTTCTCCAGCATCATTTTCTATTGGTCCTATATCTACTCTCACCTGTCTTTTACTCTTTATATACTTGAAAAAGCTTATAGTATCCTCTTTGATATTATTTGCTAGCTTCCTTTCATAGTTCATCTTTTCTCTCTTAATGACCTTCTTGGTTTCCTTTTGTAAGGTTTTAAAAACTTCCCAATCCTCTGTCTTCCCACTAATTTTTGCTTCCTTGCATGCCCTCTCCTTTGCTTTAACTTTGGCTTTGACTTCTCTTGTCAACCATGGTTGCATCATTTTCCCACTCGAAAATTTCTTCTTTTTTGGAATATACCTGTCTTGCACATTCCTCATTTCTCGCATAAACTCCATCCACTGCTGCTCTGCTGTCTTTCCCGCCAGTGTCCCTTTCCAGTCAACTTTGGCCAGTTCTTCTCTCATGCCACTGTAATTTCCTTTGCTCCACTGAAATACCGACACATCAGATTTCGGCTTCTCTTTTTCTAATTTCACAGTGAACTCAATCATGTTATGATCACTGTCTCCTAAGGGTTCCTTCACCTCAATCTCTCTAATCACCTCCGGTTCATTACACAATACCCAATCCAGTACAGCTGATCTCCTAGTGGGCTCAACAACAAGCTGTTCTAAAAAGCCATCTCGCAGACATTCTACAAATTCTCTCTCTTGAGATCCAGTGCTGACCTGATTTTCCCAATCTACTCGCATGTTAAAATCCCCCACAATTATCATAACACTGCCCTTCTGACAAGCCTTTTCTATTTCCAGTTGTAATTTGAAGTCCACATCCCTGCAGCTGTTTGGAGGCCTATAAATAACTGCCATCAGGGTCCTTTTACCCCTGCCATTTCTTAGCTGAACCCATAAAGATTCTGCACCCTCCGATCCTATCTCACCTCTTTCTAATGATTTAATATAATTTCTTACCAATAAAGCCACACCTCCCCCTCTGCCTACCTTCCTATCCTTCCGATACACCATGTATCCTTGGATGTTCAGCTCCCAGAGACATGCATCCTTTAGCCAGGTCTCAGTGATGGCCACAATATAATACCTGCCAATCTGTAGCTGTACAACAAGATCATCCACCTTATTCCTTATGCTGCGTGCATTTAAGTACAACACCTTAAGACCAGTATTTGATACTTTTTGCTTTGATTTCACTGCAACTTTATTGCACTGCAACTCATCCCAATGGCTACAAATTTGCCCCATCACCTACCTGTCTTTCCTGACATCTTCACTGCTCACTATCTTAGATTTATTTCTGTTTTCCCCTTCCTCAGCTCTATCATTCCGGTTCCCATCCCCCTGCCAAATTAGTTTAAACCCTCCCTAACAGCTCTATTAAACTTTCCCGCCAGGATATTGGTCTCCTTCGGGTTCAGGTGCAACCTGTCGCGCCTGCTCTGCCATTCAATAAGATCATGGCTGATCTGACCATGGACTCATCTCCATCTACCTGCCTTTTCCCCATAAGCCTTAATTCCCCTACCATGCCATGTTGCAACCAATCAGGATATTCTCCACTGTGCATCTATAGGAGTTTGTAAAAGTTTTTAATGACATGTCAAGGAACTGAAGCTGGAGCTGGAAGCTGAAAGCTTCATTAATGAGGCTTCTACTGTCCCTCAGCTTCAAGTGCAGCCATTTGACACTGCTGGGTTGGGGGAGGTTGTGGGAATGACCTATCTGGCCACAGCAGCAGCGGCCAGGCCTGTGACACTGTGCTTGACTCTGGGGCTCACATGGGAAGGGTAACATCAGGCAGAGTGATAGTGATATGCAATTTAATAGGTAGGGGTGGAGGGACAGTGGATCCTATGGCCATGAAATAGAAGTCAGGATGATGTGATGCCTCCCAGAATGTCTCAGAGAGGCTGCAGAAGATTCTCAAGAGGGAGGGTGAGCCGCCAAAGTTCGTGGTGCATCTTGTCAACAGCAATAGGTAGAAAGAAGGAAGAGCTCCTGCACAGTGAGTATAGGGGTTTAGAAAATAGGAATTTCTTAAGCCAGAGAGTAGTGAATCTGTCGAATTCATTGCCACTTGGAGGCCAAGTTATAGGGTATATTCAAAGCAGAGGTTGAATAGTTCTTTGTTAGTCAGGGTGTCAAAGGTTGTGGGGAGAAGGCAGGAGAATGGTGTTGAGAGGGATAATAAATCAGCTATGATGGAATGATGGAGCAGGCTCAAAGGGCTAAGTGGGTGAATTCTGTTCCTATGTCCTGCGGTTTTATGCTGACTCTACACAAACTCCTAAGAAAGCAGAGGAGCTGTCGTGCCTTCTTTGTGATGGCACTTGTGCACTGGTCCCAGGACAGAACCTTTCATATGATAACACCAAGGAATTTAAAGTTGCTGACTCTCTCCAATGCCGATCCCTAATGAAGACTGGCTCATTGGCCTCTGGCTTCTTCCTCCTGTAGTAGATAATCAGTTTTTTGATTTTTATGGCATTGAGTGGCTGTTGTTGTGGCACCATTCAACCATATTTTCAATCTCACTCGTGTATAGTGGTTCATCACCACCTTTGATTCGGCCACTAAGAGTGATGCTGTCAGCAAACTTAAATACGGCATTGGAGCTACACTTAGCCACACAGGGGATAATAACTTTGTACACTGAGTTGTGGTCAATGTTGAGCATCCTGACATATGCATCTTCATTGTCCAGGTGTTCCAGAACTGAGTGAAGCCCAATGGAATGGCATCTACTCTTAACCAGTTTTGACGGTAGGCAAATTGGAATGGCTGCAGGTCGCTCCTCAGGAGGGAGTTGATATGCTTCATATCCAACCTCTTGAAGCACTTCATCATGGTGGATGTAAAAGTGCTACTGGATGATAGTCATTGAGGAATGTTACCATGTTTTTCTTGGGCACTGCTATTACTGATGTTTGCTTGAAGCCAGTGGGTACCCCAAACTGCCAAAACGAGAGGTTGGAGATGTCCGTAAACACTCCAACCATTATAGATAGATCATTAATAATTAAGTATTTTTGTTTTCTTTAATTTTAGTGAACATAATTTCTTGGCCATTTCCTCAAGGCTACAATTATTAAAGATTGCTGGTGTTTTCTCTGGTTATCTAGATCTTAATAAGTATAACATTTAATATACAATATATCCCCAAGTCATTTTATTCCTCTGGAACTGACTGCTAACAGTGATGCTTTGTCTTCATGAAAACATTTTTAATGGTAAAGGCTTTATCATTGAACCTGACAGCATGTCTGGACATAGCCTCATTTCTCTGAAGAGCCACATAGTCATGTTCTTGATCTTATGGTTACCTCAGCAATAGACTGAACAACTGCAAAGTTATCACATCTACTTGGAATGTGCAGCCTGGATACATGAGGAGAACAAAATCTCATCTTGATGGTATTATCTAGTATCAATATGGTAATGTTGTGGTTTCATTGTAGACGTTAGTGTGGGTGTTAGGACTAAAGAAGCCATGGAAGTCGTGGGCAACCCTTGTCTTGCAACATTTAATCTTAAGAACATGTTGCCTTAAGAATGGCTGTGAATTTCCAGGATACATGTCACTGACCTGAAGAAAATTCTACTTATGATTAATGACCACTTGGAGAGCTTGCAATTCATAAAGAGATCTGGATTTTTCAGGAGAATCTTGATTGCCACATCAGTGCATTTGATGATAATCTGCACTGTGTGAAATCCACAAGCACCAAATGCCGTATCCTCCTTGCTGAACTTCCCCTACACCAAGTTGCTTTACCTTGAGCACAAAGCAATAGAGACCTTCCAAACATTGCAAAGAGCATTGAAGAGTTCAACAGCAGCAGCTTGAAATGAGGCTAGAAAGCTGAGAGTGACTGTGACCCCGAGGAAAGCAGACTCAACACAGGGTGAGATGTTTGCCTGTAGAATATCACAGCCTCAGTGATCACTGGTTTATTTACTCTGAGCCTGTGGAGACTTCACTCATTACATAGAACATAGAGCATGGAACAGTACAGCGCAAGAACAGGCCCCTTGGCCCACAATGTTGTGCCGAACCGACTAAATTAGTAATCAAATGACTAACTAAGCTGATCACTTCAGCCTACACAATGTCTATATCCTTCCATTTTCCTCACATTCTCACGCCTTTTTAAAAGCCTCTTAAAGGTCTCCAATGTATCTGCCTCTACCACTACCCCAAGCACCGCATTCCAGGCACCCACCCCTCTCTATGTTTTTAAAAAAAAGTCTCTCAACTCTCCTTTGAAGTTACTCCCACTCAGCCTTCTGGTATTAGACATTTCAACCCTGGGAAAGATACTGTCTGTCTACTCTGTCTATGCCTTTCGTAGTCTTTTAAGCCTCTATCAGATTTCCCTTCAGCTTCCATCGCTCCAGAGAAAACAGTCAAAGAACTCTTGTTATTGTACACACCCTCTAATACAGGCAAAATTCTGGTCAACCTCTTCTGTACCCTTGACATCCTTCCTATTGTAGCCCCCACCGGCCACCCTCAGGTTTGCTCGGCTCGCTGTCGTCTAGGGAAACAGCCCTCGGCCCCGGCAAACTGGATAATTAGTTTGTGTGGATGCTGTGTGATGTACCCCACCCCGCCCAAATAACAGACAATACACCAGATATGATTTACAGTTTATAGATATTACTGGAACAATATAATTAAGAGAGAATAAAATATAAAAGGAAAATAAAAGGCGCCACACTTATCAAAGTTCAATCTCTTCGTGCACAAAACCGTTGGAGCTCAAGGACCTTCTTCTTCACCCTGCGACCTCTCGGACCACCTCGACCGGCCGCCTGGGACCAACAACGGTGGTCGACCAGACGCTCCACACGGGTCCATCTCCGTCTCCTCACTGAACGCCCTCCTCGGGGTCCGACCCCGTTAGTGGACATCACAGCACCTCGTCCATCCTCTGTCTCGCTCTCCCGCCTTCTGCCCCAAAACCCTACGCATACAGTATCTTCAAATACACCAAAAACATAACAACTATCCCAATTGGTTAATAACATATTTCTTATCACACTCTAAACCAAAACAAGCTGCTAGCGCAAACTTTCTCAGCGTTTAACACAACAAAGCCGCATTCCCCAGATTAACATAACAAAGATGCCATTTTAATTAACCTCCGCAGTAACATAAAAGTCGAAACCCCCTTACACTATATTGGAGTGACTAGAACTGTATGCAAAACTTCAGATGCAGCCTAACAAGAGTTTTATAAAACTGCAAGATAACTTCTTGACTCTTGAACTCAATGCCTCAACTAATAAAGGCAAGCTGCCATATGCCTTCTTAAACACTCTATCTACCCGTTTAGCCACTTTCAGGGATCTATGAACGCGTACCCCAAGATCTCTCTTCTCAACAACACCGTTGAGGTCTTACGATTAATAGTACAGTGTCTCCTAACATCTGACTTACCAAGGGGCAACACTACACATTTGGTTGGGTGAAATTCCATCTGCCATTTCTCTGCTCATTTCACATTATATTCTTTACCATTCATTTACTCTATCCAATACACAGCCAATCTTCATATCATCTGTAAACTTACCAACCCACCCATCTACATTTTCACCCAGTTTATTGACATGCATTGCATATAAATCCCTGTGGAACACCACAAATCACAGTCCTCCAACTAGAAAGAATCTCTTTGACCACTGCTTTCTCTCTTCTATGGGCAGGCCAGTTCTGAATCCAAATGGCCAATTCACCATTGATCCCATGCATCTTAGACTTCTGGATGAGCCTCCCATGAGGGACTTTGACAAACGTCTTACTAAAATCCATGTAGACAACATCCCACAGATCTACTTTCATCAATCACCCTCGTCACCTCATTAAAAAAACTAGAGCCTAGCTAGAGGACACTCAAAGCTGCTCCGCAGGTTGAGTCTGTGGTTAAGAAGCAATACGGTGCATTGGGCTTCATCAATCGTGGGATTGAGTTTAAGAGCTGAGAGGTAATGTTGCAGCTGTATAGGACCCTGGTCAGACCGCACTTGGAGTACTGTGCTCAATTCTGGTTGTCTCACTACAGGAAGGACATGGAAACCATAGAAAGGTTGCAGAGGAGATTTACAAGGATGTTGCCTGGGAGCATGCCTTATGAGAATAGGTTGAGTGAACTCGGCCTTTCCTCCTTGGAGCGACAGAGGATGAGAGGTGACCTGATAGAGGTGTACAAGATGATGAGAGGCATTGGTCGTGTGGATAGTCAGAGGCTTTTTCCCAGGGCTGAAATGGCTAGCACGAGAGGGCACAGTTTTAAGGTGCTTGGAAGTAAGCATAGAGGAGATGTCAAGGGTAAGTGGTGAGTGCGTGGAATGGGCTGCCGGTGGCAGTGGTGGAGGCGCAAACAATATGGTCTTTTAAGAGACTCCTGGATGGGTAGATGGAGCTTAGAAAAATAGAGGGCTATGGGTAAACCTAGATAGTTCTAAGGTAAGGACATGTTCGGCACAGCTTTGTGAGCCGAAGGGCCTGTATAGTGCTGTAAGTTTTCTACGTTTCTATGTTTCTAGAGTTTAATAAAACTACAATACTGTATAACTTCTTGACTTTTGAACTCAATGTATGAATGTAACATGAAAGTAAAGAAGGACAAACCAATGATTGGGTACAAATGCAGACTGTGCAAAGAGTTAAATTGTGCCACAGATACAAAATTCAAAAGGGTGAAGAATGCAGGGCTGAAGATGCTGTATTTAAATACGCATAGCATTCGGAATAGCGTGGATGAACTCGTGGCACAATTAGAGAATGGTCAGTATGACGTTGTGGCTGGAAGAATGCCATAGTTGGGAGCTTAACATTACAGGATATACTTTGTATCAAAAAGACAGGCAGGAAGGCATAGGCGGTAGTGTGGCTCTGTTGGTAAGAGATGGAATTACATCTTTACAAAAAGTGACATTTGTGGGTGGAGTTAAGAAACCGCAAGGATAAAAATACCATTATGGAAATCTTATATAGGCTACCAAATAGTAGCCAAAATATGAGGTTGAGATTGCAAAGGGAGCTGGAAAAGGCATGTAATAAGGTAATGTCATAATTGTAATGAGGGACGTCAATATGCAAGGGGATTGGGAAAATCAGGTTGGTGTCAGGTTGAAAGAGAGGAAATTTGTTGAATGCATATGAGATAGCTTTTTAGAGCAACTTGTGCTTGTGCATACTTAGGGAAAGTCTATCTTAGATTGGGTGTTGTGCAATAACCCAGATCTTATTAGGGAGCTTAGTATAACAGACCCTTGAATTCATGCTGCAATTTGAGAGGGAGATGCATAAGTCACATGTATCAATATTGCAATAGAATAAAGGGAATTACAGAGCCATGATGGAATGCCAGAGCAGACTCGACGGGCTGATTGGCATAATTCTGCTGCTACGTCTTATGGTCTTATGCCTCAACTAATGAAAGCAAGCATGCCATATGCCTTCTTAACCACCATATCTACCTGTTTAGCCACTTTCAGGGATCTATGACTTGGACCCCAGGATCCCTCTGCCCATCAGCACAGTTAAGAGTCTTGCAAATAACAGAGTACAGTCTCTTTACATTTGACCTACCAAGGTGCAACACTTCACATTTAGCCAGGTTAAAGTTTATCTGCCATTTCTCCACCAAGAACTGCAACTGATCTATATCTCACTGTTTTGTTTGCCTGTCTTCTACACTATCCACAATAAAACCCACCTTTGTATCATCTGCAAGCTTACTAACCCACCCATCTACTTTTTCATCCAGGCTATTTATATACATCACAACCAGCTTTAATAGGCAAGCCAGCTGCGAATCCAAAAGGCCAATACACAATGGATCCCATGCATCTTAATCTTCTGGATGAGCCTCTCATGAGGGACCCTGTGAATCTCTTACTAAAATCCATGTAACAACAACCTTCATCAATCACCCTGGTTATCTGATCAAAGAACTCAATCAAGTTGGCAAGACACAACTTGCCCTGCACAAAGCCATGCTGGCTTTCCTTAATTAAGCCATGGTTTTCCAAATGCTCATAAATTCTATCCCTAAGAATTCTCTCCAGTAACTTCCCTAACATTGATGTGAGATTCACTGGTCTATAGTTTTCAGGACTGTTGTTCTTGAATAATGGAACAACATTAGCAACACGCCAGTCCTGTGGGACCTTGCCTGTGGCTGGAGAGGACACAAAGATATTGGTCAAGGTCCCAGCAATCTCTTCTCTTCCCTTTCTCAATAACCTGTGGTCTATCTTATCAGGCCTTGTGGACTCGTGTACCTTATTGCTCTTTCAAAGGTTAAGATAGAATGAAATGCAGCTATATCTTCCATTGAAATGTGGATTTCACACACGTGCCCATCTTGGTCCCTCCTCCTTTTCCTTAGCGGCCTGTGATATTTGGCAAAAAAATGTTATAAATAATGCAACCACAGATGGTAAATATTAATCATGTGGCTGTTTTACGCTCAAAGTAATAATATGTGATGATTTAGGGAAAATTAGAAAGTAGAAAAGGCATCTATGAACATTTGAACTTGGTTGCTGATTTGTCTAATTATAATGTGAGTGGTCTTTGAATTGCCAGTCTTGTTGGGTCCATAGGCAATGGAGATGCATTTTGCTTTTACATGGCTGAAAAGGGAGAGTTGTTTTCTAGACCTTGGAGCTCCAATTTAAGACATTAAGTCTGGAAACCTATATTGCACATTGATTAATGACAGTGGGGTACATGTGATGTTGAAAACATCTGGATCCCTTCCAAAAGTGCCGGCTTAAATTTTCTGATGGATGCAATCCAGAAATGGGTGTAAACATAATCTATTCTTGATGATTGATTTTCCATCACCTCATGCTTGGAAATAAATAATGCCATATGACATAATTTCATCCCTTAGAAACTAAGGGTAATGTACTAAGATTACAACATTATGCAGATACAGTATGTAAATAACAGGAAGAATGGCAGGATTCATTTAGTGATGCACAAACTGCAGTGGTTTCTGAATGGGGCTCATGACCACATATCAATGTCAAATAGAGATGAGCAATAAATGCTAGTCTTGCTAGCGATGCTCACATCCCAACAATGAATGATTAAGAGCTATTATATAATTCCATTAAAGTGATGGAAGTGCTTCATGACTTAAAATGCCTCAATTTTAAGATTTACATCTTTCTCTTAAAGCAACCCCTGCCTATCTCTCTAATCTCTTTCTACTCTGGTTTGCTCTGAGATATCTTAACTCCTCAAGTTTTAGTTTCTTCATTACCTTTTATTTGGTTGTTCTGCTTTTGCTCACTGTGTGTTC
Source organism: Mobula hypostoma (assembly GCF_963921235.1). Classification (NCBI taxonomy): domain Eukaryota; kingdom Metazoa; phylum Chordata; class Chondrichthyes; order Myliobatiformes; family Myliobatidae; genus Mobula; species Mobula hypostoma. Next base: position 115,352,885 of record NC_086105.1, read on the forward strand.
AGCTGAAAGTGGGCTAGCCTCACAAACCCCTCCTTAAATTTCTCCTCTCCTCTATCTCTCTTTCCTTCTTATTAAAGTCTGCTTTTTTTTAAACTGAAATACTTGTTAACCTGCCTGAAAATCTTCAAATGTGGCTTGTATCCAAATTGTGACAATCCAAAATTTTGTAATACATTTTGGAAAATTTTCCTAAATTTAAGGTGCCATAAACTTACAGCATGTGAATTTAATTAGCAAATAAATTTCAATATAGAATAATTGAGAAACTGTACACTTTGGCAGGAATAATAAAAAAAACTGTATGCTCCAAGCAAAATGGCTACTTATAGAAGAACAAAGTAACCAGGGACTCAGTTACACAAATCACCATGTTAATAAGCCCTTTAAAAAAGAAATAAACCAAGCATTTAGATTGTTTTTTAGCAGTACTGAATGTAAAAGTTACATTTAAAATGTGAAAAATGAAGAATATTAGATAAACTATCGCTATTATTCCTCTTGTACAATTAACACTTCTAGCCTACGTGTTGATTGCACAATAGAAGTAGCTTTCAGACTGCTATTTTTTGTTGTCCTTTCTTCATGAAGCTTATGTTAACTTTGGAATTTTCATACACACTTAGCTTCATGTGAAAACTCTAAACCTGATTTCTCAGATCCAACAGTACAGTTAAGGGAGCTCACTTGAACTATTTTAAGTTTAAACTGTTTACAAACTAGTTTTGCTATAAAATATTCTGAAAATCTTGCATCTGATCCACATGATTTTTAACAACACATTAAAAAATACTAGTTATCAGACTATCAGTTCTTAAAATCTAATATTATCTGTGTTTTTTATAATCTTCCATAAATATTTAAATATGTAAGTGTATGGGTCTTTGCCCCACTGACCCCCCCCGTTGCCTAGGGTGAATAGCCGTTGACCCCGCCAAACAGTGCTATTGCTTTGGTGTGGATGAGGTGTGAGTCGCCCAATGATCAGCCACGACACAAATATGAAACAATATACAAAGTGCAAGTAAAGAATTATACTTTATAGCAAATTTTTGGTGCTGGGTTAGTACAAACAACTACAAGAAAAGGCACCACATAAGTAACTTATCAGTCTTGTGCACATAATATTTTAATACGTTGGAGCTCACACCTCCAATTCCATCCACAACGTCCTTCCAAGACTCTGGCCACCCTCCGAACCCCTGAGGTCCGGTGACCGCCGCCCGGGAACCACCGTCTGTTCCTCACACGTACGTTCCCTCTGCTCACCTCCCGAAAAAGTCTGCGCTCCTCAACTCAGCACACATATGCAAGATAACAGAACATGACTTCCATTGGCTAACAAATGAATACAATTCCAATTATCTCCCTGTATAACCCAAACATTGCAGTTACAGAGAACCCCTTGCTCAGCAGTTAACATTACGAGAAGCCATTTTAATATAGCACTTCAGAGAAGCCATTTTGGTAATAAGCGATCAACAGTTAACAGTCCACCTAGTATACTGAGAGCCCTACAGAAGGATTTGCATATCTCTATACATTTATGCATATTCGAGGCTCTTTGTAATGCTTCGTTGCTTTTGGCCTGATGCCACCTGACATCGAAAAAAGGGAAGCTCAGGTCACAAACATCACCATACCTTTGTGGAGAACTTTCAGTTTTGTCGCTGGCTGCAAATTCTGAGACAACATTAATAAGATACTGAGGTATCTGATAAGGTCTGAAACAAATGCACAAGAATAATAGCAGAAATGAATAGCTATAGCAGTCTGTAATGACCCAGTCAGGTTGTCCTTTTTTTGTCTAGAAAAGCGAAGGCTGAGGGGTCATCTGAGGGCCATCAAGGAAGTGTAGCTGTTAAATCAAGTTAATGTGGAAAAATTGTTTCCATTTACTGGAGATCAAATTTAGGGGTCATAAATATCAGTAGAATGTGTGCAACTGGTTAAAATATCCATGCAGAAAGCAAGCCAATTGGTAGAATTTACTTGCAGAGGGATAGAATTGAAAAATAAGGGAGCAATGCTAAATTTGTATGGAATCTTGGTTCAACTATATGGAGTCTGCATAAATTCTGCCCTTGAATGGAAAATCCTACAAAAAGTAGTGTATATACCCCAGTAAATCAGGGGTAAAGCATTGCCCACCATTCAGTACATCCACATGGAGCGTTATTGGAGGAAAGCAACATCCATCAACAGGGACCCCTATGCACCCACGTTACGCTGCTGCCATCAGGAAAAAAGTACAGGAGCCGCATAACTCACACCACCAGGTTCAGGAACAGTTATTACCCCTCAGCCATCAGGCTCCTGAACCAAAAGGGATAACTTCAATCAACTTCATTTGCCCCATTTCTGAAAAGTTCCCACGATCTATGGACTCATTTTCAAGGACTCTTCATCTCATGTTCTCGATATTTATTGCTTATTTATTTATTATTATTATTATTTCTTTATTTTGCATTTGCACAATTTGTTGTCTTTTGCACAGTGGTTGAACAACCAGTTGGTGTGGTCTTTCATTGATTCTTTTATGGAGTTATTGAGTATGCCCACAGAAAATGAGTCTCAGGGTGACATATATGTACTTTGATAATAAATTTACTTTGAGCTTTGAACTTATGAAATACACTATATTATGAAAGTGTTGTTGAGCCACTGGAAAGGGAACAGAGAAGATTCATAAAAATGATGTATAAATGTGAAATATACATATCAGGAGGATGAATTCCTTTTGAATGCTCTAATAGAGTGTTTTAAACTGATAAATGGATTTAATAGAGTTGATACAGAAAGATTGCTTCCATTGGTTCTCTGTCACCTTCTGAATGGCATCCAGATGTGATCTTCACATCTGCATCTCTGAACAAACAATAACTTGTAGGAAAGAGATCAACAACGTTGGGCAGTTTTCAGAAATACAACAGGGATGAGCAAGTTGGGCTGAATTGTCTTATTCTGTGTTAAATGTTTATTTAATGGAATATAAATGCAAGCAAATCACTAATAAATTCTGGAACTTCTTCCTTACTGAGACAGAGGTAACAATACAGGATGCTAAGTCACATGGCACGAACACATTTAAAGGGATACTAATTAAATGCATGATGGACAAGGGAATAAATACAATAACAGGACTGATTGAAGAAGGGTGGGAGGAAGCTTGAGCTGACGTGCAGCAGAATGGCCTGAGTAGGCATTGTAAATTTGAAATGATTCTATGAGGCAGTTCCTTTAGGGAAGGAATGAGGTGAGGAAAGTACACAACAAAAAAATTCTGAGGAAAATAAATTTTCTTGAAAGGAAGGACCAATGATTGTAGAAGACATCTTCCCTTGCAAAACTAAATAGTCCTATAGGCAATTTTATTACATGCATTTAACAGCTTTCCACTAGATTCGTATTTTGCACACCTGCGGTTTCTTGCTATAATCAAATAGCTTGCTGTTGAACAATGAAAATAAAAAATGCAAATTGAAAATAATATAGATGGGATAGGAAATAATATGCTGTACATAAATAATTTACATTGAACCTTTCCTTAATAGTTCTTGAATGTGTAAACATTGAAAGAGAGTTTGATTTGTGATTATTGTTTGGCTATTTGTTGCATGACTGGATTTTAATGCAAAGTGACAACAACAACGACAACAGTATCCATTATTTCTTATGTTTAAGTCTTCAGGCAATTCAGGCAAGGGATAAAGGCTTTCTTGACACTATGTTATAGAGGAGTGGTGATATCATCTCTGGATGTTCTGTTTTATAAATATTTCTCTGGAAACATTATTAAAATAGATGATTTAGTGATATGTGAGAATTTACTATGCACAAATTGGCTGCTGGACTTCCACCATTGCAACATTCTACTTAAGAAATGCATCATTGCATGTTAGGTGTTGTAGTATTTCCCAAAATCACAAAAGACTCCCAAGGTCATTTTTGATTTGAAGTTGTGTTTGAATAGTCATTTCAAATTTTATTTCCTTCATCTTTATCCTAGGCATTGCATCAGTAAAAAACATTTTTAAATTTTTTAGCTTGAAGCAAAGTTACAGTTTTGGAGGCAAGAGAGTGACAATGATTATATAATAACTATTCTTGAAAATGTTAGTTTAACATTAAGATATTTTTGCACAGAAAGGTAAATTTGTTATCAAAGTATGTGTATATGTCACCATACACCACCTTGAGATTCATTTTCTGTGATGTGGTCATTCAGCCCAGTATCTCCATTCTAACGTAAATTGGACTTCTGAAAAACTTCACTTATCAGCCCATGTGGTCATTCAGCCCAGTATCTCCATTCTAACGTAAATTGGACTTCTGAAAAACTTCACTTATCAGCTCCTGGCTATTTAAATATTTATCCAGCTACAAGCTAAGAATTACTTCCTCTACCTCCCTTTCAAAGATTTCCACTGGATGCATTACATTTTTTTTTTGTTTTCAGCTTTCCTCTGATTCTGTTACCCATTAGCTTAAATAAATGTCCTATAGTTACAGATATCTCTGCTCAGAAGAATTACTCCTTTCAATTTCCACTGTCTAGTCCTCACATACAGTAATTTTACATACCGAACTAAATATGTCCACTATTTCTTTTGTTCCAAAGAAAAAAACACCCATGCTATTTTCTCATTTTCACAAAATTCTTGTAAATCCCTGCAAATTCTTAGTGCTATCTTATCAATCACCGTGTGATGAACAGAACTGCATGTAGAAGTTGTGGCCCAGTTAATCTTTTATTCAGTTCTTATGTGACTTCCCTCTTGTATTTTATGCTTCTGCAAATAAAGCAAGCATTCCCTATACCCTCTGAATTAGCTTATCTTCTTGCAGTGCTGTCTTCAGGGGTTATGTGGACATGATCTCCAAGATCCCTTTTTTCTTTGACAGTATGTTTCTTATCATGTATTTTCTTGCTTTGTTTGCTCTTCAGTGTATGTTACCTTGCACTTTTCTGGACTGAATTCTATTTATTATTTTTGTGCCCACCAAACCCAGATCTCTCTCCCTCAAAAACAATGTAATTGGCAAATTTAGGAATTGTGGCTTATTTGTTTTAGTTTAATTAAACAAAAAGCTAAAAGAAAATAACCTAATTCTGAGCTGTGGTGAATTGCATACATCTCCCTTACAAACCAGTGGTATGGAGACATGATCTACTGTTGCTGATCTCGATACATGAAGACCGAGAAGGACACCACTTCAACCGGCGCAGGCAAACACGAAGTGGGCACAAGAAGTTTTAGAAGCGTAGTTCTCTTCTGATAACTCTGTAAGCAAACATATCAAAATAGATGCCATCTATGAGCCTTTAAGTGCCAAGAAAACACAAGCTAATAGAATTCAAAGGTCAACCGAAGAGATGGCCAATCAGGACTGACGGGGGCCTATATATATGCGAGCACTTCCAGTGAGTAAAACCAAACACTCCGCACTGAGAAAGTCAGCTTGACTGGTGATGAAACATCTGCAAGCTAGTTGCCAAGCTCGGCGAAATCTCAAACATCAAGCATCTCTCTTGTCCCTTAAATTCCTGTCAACTGGTACTTTTTTATTGTCATGGAACAAAATTTTAATCTAACTTTCTACTTTAACTTGATTGCATTGGCTTTCTTGAGCCCGTTGAAATTTATATTGCATAATACATCAAATGTTCTACTCTTGTTCAGTCATATGATGTACGTTTATGGTAAAGAAGGCATGACATTTTAGCATTATTTTCATTAAACTGATCCTGGTGATGGAATCAGTGTATACTGGATAATACCAGCAGAAGAAGTAATCATTCCAGCAGCTCAAGGCTGATGCCCAAATGATGATCTATGTCATCAGAAATGAGTGGTGGCTAGAAAAAGCCAATGAGATTGAGATTTATATCAGAAGCATGACATGAGCTTCTTCAGGATTTAAGAACCACTTGCAGTGTAAGTTGCTTTGGTCTGACACTGCTCGGTGCCTGAGACAGGTTGACATATCTTAGAAGGATCACTTCAAGACTTATGAATCATAAGCCAGTTTCCACAAATGCAATGACTAAATCCATTCTCACTGCACTGAATTGACATTTTTCACTGATACCACCAGTTGCTAATAAAACATTCCTAATCACTACGCCATCCCTAAAGTAGTATGACATAATTTCATGTAAATCAAAAGCAAAAGACTACATGGTTGGATGGTAAACTAGTTCAAGTTTGCAAGTCTGAAGGTAAAGAATTCTTACAGAATCGATTCAGAACAGGAATAATGAGAAGATTCCTAAGGACACAAAATGTAAGTGATTTAGAAAGTAAGTCAAACAGTGGAATTTATGGCATTGTCTTCCTCTTTACAGCAGAAATATCCTGACCCATTTTTAAACCAATTGTTTCTCTTTATCAAGGAAATCCTGCTGGCATTTCAATGCAGAGTTTAGACCATCCTGTTATGACCTTTGTTCCCACCAGATTCAGGAATTATCCCAGAATCAAAATAAGGAAATTAGGACATGAACGTAGTTTTCGCTGAATTGACAAAGGCCTTAACTCATCATACATGAAACCTATTGTAAGGTGCTGGACATATCTGACTGCCATCCAAAATTTATTAAGTGCTTCTTCACAATTAGATGATTGCCATTCTCAGTAAAGGCCTGGATTAATTTGTCATCCAAACTGGGCTTGAGCCAGAATGTGCTATCACCCCAATCCTGTAAAAGTTGTTTCCCCAGTACAGTTGACATCAAATTCAGAAAGAATGGATGACTCTCTAATTGTCACCATCTGAAGTGAAAACTAGGGTGTCCGCAGCAACCAGCACTGATATTTGATTTGCTAAGAACTTCAAAGTAAATTTATTATCAAAGTATATACAGTAGATGTCACCATGTATCCTGTGATGGACTGGGCCATATCCACTACTATTTGTTGGATTTTCATTCAAGGGCATTGGTGTTTCCATACCAGGCTATGATGCAGTCAGTCAATATATTCTCCACTACACATATATAAGAGTTTTTTCAAAGTTTTAGATGTCATGTCAAGTTTCACAAACTCCTAAGGAAATAGAGGCGCTGCCATGCTTTCTTCATAATTGAACTTATGTGCAGGACTCAGATCAGCTCCTCTGGAATGATAACACCGAGGAATTTAAAATTGCTAAACTCTCCACTCCTAATCCTTTAATGAGGACAGGCTCATGGACCTCTGCTTTCCTCCTCCTGAAGTCAATACTCAGCTCCTTGGTCTTGCTGACATTGAGTAAAAGCTTGTTATAATAATCCTACTCAACCAGATTTTCAATCTCCTTCCTGTTTTCTGATTCATCACCACCTTTGATTTGGCCTATGACAGTGGTGTTGTCAGTAAACTTGAATTTGGCATTAGAGCTGTGCTTAACCACACAGACATAAGTGTAAAGCAAGTAGAGCAGGGGTTAAGCGCACAGCCTTGTGGTGCACCTGTGCTGATGGACATTGTGGAGGAGATGTTGTAGTTAATCGGAACTGACTGGGGTCTGCAAGTGAGGAAATTGAGGATACAATTGCACAAGGAGATATTGAGGCCAAGGTCTTGAAGAGTATTGATTAGTTCTGAGGGGATAATAGTATTGAATGCCAAGCTGCAGTCAATAAAGTATGCATCTTTGCTGTCCAGATGTTCCAGGGTTGAGTGAAGAGCTAACGAGATGGCATTTGCTGTGGATCTGTTGCTCTGGTAGGCAAATTGGAGCAGATTCAAGTTGCTTCTCAGGCAGGAGCTGATACATTTAATCACTAACCTCTCAAAATTCTTCATCACAGTGGATGTAAGTGCTACTGTACGGTAGTCACTGAGGCAGGTTACCACATTTTTCATTAGACACAAGTATAATTGAAGTTTGCTTGAAGCAGGTGGGTAGTTGAAACTGCCAAAGTGAGAGGTTAAAGATCTCAATGAATACTGCAGTCTGTTGATCAGCACAGGACTTTCGTACTTGGCCATGTACCCCATTTGGTCTGGATGCTTTCGTGGGTTCTCCCTCCTGAAGGCTGCTCGCACGCCAGCTTCTGAAACTGAAATCATAGAGTCATCATGATGGTTCCTCCATACTTGGACAGTGAAAGTGAGCATAGAAGGCATTGAGCTCATCTGGAAGCAAAGCCCTGCTGTCACCTATGTCGTTTGATTTGACTCTATAAGAGGTGATGGTATTCAAACCCTACCACAGCTGTCAAGCATCCCTCATTGATTCAAGTTTGGTCCAGAATTGCCACTTTGCCCATGAGATGGCTTTCTGGGTATTCTATGTGGACCTCTTGTAACTGTCTAGGTCACCAGACTTGAATGCCGGTGACCTGGCCCTCAGCAGATTGAAGCCATGGTTCAACCAGGGCTTCTCCTTGGGGAAGCTGGATGATCTTGTGGGAACACACTTGTCTACAGTGGTTTCGCGGAACATCATTCTTCTGCACAGTGAGAATAACCCTGAGGCCACACTTGTAAAAAAAATCTAGAATTCTCACAACACTGAGAAGATCAAAATGCTATAATAGCCTGCCTCATACCATGAATATCAGCCCCCACAATTATCATGAAGAAAAAGGTGAATGCAACTGTTACCTTGGAAACTTTTTCTCTGTAAATGTCACTAACAGCTGAAAAATTCAGCATAGTATCCAGTGCACAAATGCCACCTTTGTGAAACAGGTCCTGTATATAGTATGTTCACTGATCATCATCAAAGGGAGAACATCATAATACAGATCATCATCCCAGTCCTCTATGGATGAGAAATTTGGGTGACCTACCAACAGCACCTTAAGAATCTGAGAAGTTACCAGTGGCTCCAGAAGGTGATTTGCAAAAAGTAAGAGGTTCGCCAGATTAACATCAGCATTGTCAACAAAGGCTATCATCACCAGTGTTGAAGCAATGATTACATTGCATGAATTAGACCTGCATGCAGATACCAGATTCTCATCTGTCCAAGCAAGCCCTGCATCCCCAGCCCACCCTCATTCAGGTGGTCTGAAGAACTGCTGCAAATTTATGCTGAAAGTGTATCTCAGGAAAGTTGATGTAGATACTGAAGGAGAAAGCCTCACTGGTGACTTATTCTTCCTCTAAGTAATAGAGGAAAAGAGCTTTGGCTTTGAAGCTGTTTGAGAGAGGAGGAGGGTAGAGGACTGAGCTCCCAGAAAGTAGGCAGATGACCTGTAAGGAAATGTCTGCAATGTGTGGGTAGGATTGTGGTTTCATGATTGGGTTCCGAAGTCATCTCAGTACCTTTATGCAAATCGGTGGTAGAGGTTATTCTTGACTCATGGACAACAATGACTGCTCATTGTCATCTCAGAAAAATAAATCATTGTCCACACTGCCCATTATTAATCAGCAGTTCTCTAAATGCTTGTTTAGAGAACTTCGGAAGTCTTGGCAACAACTTGACCAAAACCTATATCAGACTGATTTTTAGTTACTTAGTCTTCATATCTTTTCCCCTCAAAGTCAATTCTTGTATCATCTCTCTTTCTTGAAGTGAGCTGTAAAGTGTTCCTTCATATCTTTAAACCTGTTTACTGCCTCTACATTCAGGCTGCCAGCTGTTTGAGTGGTAACCTGGTGCAGTTCATGGAATTCAATTGAAATCAAATTTGTCATAAGAGGTAATTCTTAACAAGTGTTTGGTCACCTCTGTGTCTGTAGTGAAACCTAAGAGAAACGAAAATAAATTGGCGAAAACAAAATCACTTAGAAGCTTTGTTTCTAAGTGATTTCTACTGTGCAGTTTCTTAATAAATTTAATACTTCTAAGACGCAAGAACTTTTACATATTTCTCTTTTGTGCTTGAAAAGGATCTTTAAGGATCAAGTATCAGGGCCAACGTTATTCATCATATGCATTTACATGGAGAGTGGATTCCAGTTAATTGGGCCATCAGTAGCCTGGATATAGGGTGCAAATTGAATCAAGAGTTAAAATTGGCATGTCGCAAAGGTAATGCTACGGTTGTTATGGAGGATTTTAACATGCAGGTAGACTGGGAAAATCAGTTTGGTACTGGACCCCAAGGAAAGGAGTTTGTGGAGTGCCTCCGAGATGGATTCTTAGAGAAGCTTGTACTGGAGCCTACCAGGGAGAAGGTAATTCTGGATCTTGTGTTGTGTAATGAACCGGATTTGATAAGGGAACTCAAGGTAAAGGAGCCATTAGGAGGTAGTGACCATAATATGATAAGTTTTAATCTACAATTTGAGAGGGAGAAGGGAAAATCAGAAGTGTCAGTGTTACAGTTGAACAAAGGGGACTATGGGGCCATGAGGAAGGAGCTGGCCAAAGTTGACTGGAAAGATACCCTAGCAGGGATGACAGTGGAACAACGATGGCAGGTATTTCTGAGAATAATACAGAAGGTGCAGGATAAGTTCATTCCAAAGAGGAAGAAAGATTCTAAGGGAAGTAAGGGGTGACTGTGGCTGACAAGGGAAGTCAAGGACAGTATAAGAATAAAAGAGAAGAAGTATAACATAGCAAAGATGAGCAGGTAGCCAGAGGATTGGGAAACTTTTAAGGAGCAACAGAAGATAACTAAAAAGGCAATATGGAGAGAAAAGATGAGGTATGAAGGTAAGCTAGCCAAGAATATAAAGGAGGTAAAAGCTTCTTTAGGTATGTGAGGAGGAAAAAACTTGTTAAGACCAAAGTTGGGCCCTTGAAGACAGAAACGGGTGAATTTATTATGAGGAACAAAGAAATGGCAGATGAGTTGGACAGGTACTTTGGATCTGTCTTCACTAGGGAAGACACAAACTATCTCCCAGATGTAATAGTGGCCAGAGGACCTAGGGTAATGGAGGAACTGAAGGAAATTCATATTAGGCAGAAAATGGTGTTGGATAGACTGATGGGACTGAAGGCTGATAAATCCCCAGCATCTAATGGTCTGCATCCCAGGGTACTTAAAGAGGTGGCTCTAGAATGTGGATGCATTGGTAAACATTTTCCAATGTTCTATAGATTCAGGATCAGTTCCTGTGGTTTGGAGGGTAGCTAATGTTATCTCACTTTTTAAGAAAGGAGGGAGAGAGAAAACAGGAAATTATAGACCAGTTAGCCTGGCATCAGTGGTGGGGAAGATGCTGGAGTCAATTATAAAAGATGAAATAGTGGCACAGTTGGATAGCAGGAACAGGATCAGTACGAGTCGGCATGGATTTACAAAGGGGAAATCATGCTTGACTAATCTACTGGAATTTTTTGAGGATGTAACTATGAAAATGGACAAGGGAGAGCCAGTGGATGTAGTGTACCTGGACTTTCAGAAAGCTTTTGATAAGGTCCCTCATAGGAGATTAGTGGGCAAAATTGGAGCACATGGTATTGGGGGTAGGGTACTGATATGGATAGAAAATTGGTTGGCAGACAGGAAACAAAGAGTAGGGGTTAACGGGTCCCTTTCAGAATGGCAGGCACTGACTAGTAGGGTACCTCAAGGCTCGGTGCTGGGAACACAGCTATTTACAATATACATTAATGATTTAGATGAAGGGATTAAAAGTAACATTAACAAATTTGCAGATGACACAAAGCTGGGTGGCAGTGTGAAATGTGAGGAGGATGTTATGTGAATGCAGGGTGACTTGGACAGGTTGGGTGAGTAGGAAGATGCATGGCAGATGCAGTTTAATGTGGATAAATGTGAGGTTATCCACTTTGGTGGCAAGAACAGGAAGGCAGATTACTATTTGAATGGTGTCAAGTTAGGAAAAGGGGAAGTACAACGAGATCTAGGTGTCCTTGTTCATCAGTCACTGAAAGTAAGCATGCAAGTACAGCAGGCAGTGAAGAAAGTGAATGGCATGTTGGTCTTCATAACAAGGGGAGTTGAGTATAGGAGCAAAGAGGTCCTTCTGCAGTTGTACCACACCTGGTGAGACCACACCTGGAGTACTGTGTGCAGGTTTGGTCTCCAAATTTGAGGAAGGACATTCTTGCTATTGAGGGAGTGCAGCGTAGGTTCATGAGGTTAATTCCCGGGATGGCAGGACTGTCATATGTTGAAAGATTGGAGCGACTGGGCTTGTATACACTGGAATTTAGAAGGATGAGAGGGGATCTGATTGAAACATATAAGATTATTAAGGGATTGGACACGCTAGAGGCAGGAAACATGTTCCCGATATTGGGGGAGTCCAGAACCAGAGGCCACAGTTTAAGAATAAGTGGTAGGCAATTTGGAACGGAGTTGAGGAAAAACTTTTTCACACAGAGAGTTGTGGATCTGTGGAATGCTCTGCCTCAGAGGGCAGTGGAGGCCAATTCTCTGGATGCTTTCAAGAAAGAGTAGAGCTCTTAAAGATAGTGGAGTAAAGGGATAATACCATGCCCTTGATACCATCGTTCCAAATAAACTGATACCTAAGCTCCGGAACCTGGGCCTCAGCACACAGATCTGCAGCTGGATCTTCAACTTCCTCACAGACAGGACCCAGGCTGTAAAAATAAGGGACAAGCTCTCCTCTACAATCACTCTGAGCACATGTGCCACACAAGGCTAGGTACTCAGCCCCCTGCTGTACTCACTGTACACCCATGATTGTGTAGCCAAGTTTCCATCAAACTCAATATACAAGTTTGCCGATGACACAACAATTGTAGGCCGTATCTCGGGTAATGATGAGTTTGAGTACAGAGAGGAAATTAAGAACCTGGTGGCATGGTGCGAGGACAATATCCCTAACGTCAGCAAGACGAAGGAATTGGTTGTTGACGTCAGAAGGAGTAGTGGACCGCACAACACAATTTACATCGGTGATGCGCAAGTGGAACAGGTCAAAAGCTTTACGTTCCTCGGGGTCAATATCACAAATGACCTGACTTGGTCCAACCAAGCAGAGTTCACTGACAAGAAGGCCCACCAGCGCCTTTACTTCCTGAGAAGACTAAAGAGATTTGGCCTGTCACCTAAAACCCTCATTAATTTTTATAGATACACCGTAGAAAGCATTTTTCTAGGGTGCATCACAACCTGGTATGGAAGTTATCCTGTCCAAGACCGAAAGAAGCTGCAGAAGATTGTGAACACGGCGCAGCACATCACACAAACCAATCTTCCGCCCGTGGACTCACTTTACACCACACGCTGTCGGAGCAGTGCTGCCGGGATAATCAAGGACACGGCCCACCCAGCCAACAGACTTTTCATCCCTCTTTCTTCCGGGATAGGGTTCAGAAGCTTGAAGACTCGTACGGCCAGATTCTTTCCAACTGTGATAAGACTACTGAACGGATCCTGACCCAGATCTGGGCCGTACCCTCCAAATATCCGGACCTGCCTCTCGGTTTTTTTGCACTACCTTACTTCCCATTTTTCTATTTTCTATTTATGATTTATAATTTCAATTTTTAATATTTACTAATTTTAACTATTTTTAATATCTTTAATATTTAATATTTGTAATCCAGGGAGTGTGAAGCGCAGAATCAAATATCGCTGTGATGATTGTACGTTCTAGTACCAATTGTTTGGCGACAATAAAGTACGAAGTATAAAGTACATGGGGAAAATGCAGGAACGGGGTACTGATTGTGGATGATCAGCCATGATCACAGTGAATGGCGGTGCTGGCTTGAAGTGCCAAATGGCCTACTCCTGCACCTATTGTCTATTGTCTATTGTCCATTGGTTAATTGGGGCAGCTGTTTATGTGGGACAACTCGTAAAGAACAGAAGCTAAATTTGAGAGAATAGCTGGGATTCCCTTCAAATTTATTTGGGACACTACACCACTTGATTGGGACAGGAGACTGTTGCCGAACAGTTTCTAGCTAGTGTCAGTCACGTACACTGATGTGGCCATTAGACACTACAGCGAGCTTAGGGAGAACAGTGTCTTTTGTCTGTGTTTGTGTTGAAAAAAAGCAGTGATTCTTGTCACTAATAGCTAGAAATAAACAATGAGACTACTCAGAACTGTTTTGCTTGCTGCAGTTTCAAACATTCAGGCTGAGAGAGGCAGAAACGGCCAGGAGTGAAAATGAAACGATTTCATTACTTCAACAAGTTAATCATCTAGAATGTTACAATGAAAATGAAGATTTTGAGAATGCAAACATCTAAAGCATTGTAAGAAGGCAATCCATTATCTGCACTTGATACCTGTTTAGATTTTGTTTATATACAGTCAATCAAAAGAACATAGATGGATTCCTCCATTTCTGAATACATTGCAGAACTGTGCAACTTTCTCAGTACTGTAACTTTAGAGATGGACTTTCTGATACATTAAGGGACGAGCTTGTACTGTATATGGCATGCATAGTCAAAGCACTCAAAAGAGACTAGTGTCCGAAAAAGATCTAACTTTAGAATGGGCATTGACTATTGTAACATTGTTAGAGACTGCAGAAATAGAGGCATCAGAACTATAGAAAAGGAGTTTAGAACGTGAAATACACAACATGTCCGTGGATGGTGCAAAAAGCCAAAAATGTTATCAATGTGGCAAATCCTCCCATGATGCAAGTAACAAGTTAATTCAAGGAGAAGTCTGCAGAAAGTGTCTCAGATAAGGTCACACAGAGAGAGTGTGCAAGTCAGACAAAAAGCACAGAGAGAAAAACCGCACAGAGTGAGAAGATCCAAGCACAAAACAAAGCAAATGCATAAAGTGACCAAAAGTGAAACAGACAACAGATTCTGGCAAAGGTGAGCTGTCATGCCTAGAACTGCACAGTATTACTGAAACAGATCACAAAATCATATGGATCACAATAGATGTGTCTGGTGTAAAACTGAAAATGGAACAGGACACGGGGTCAGCTTTGTCTATAGTTTCAGAGGCTGATACAGCAGACTGTTTTCTAAGCTACCATTAGAAAAGACCTCAGTAATGCTAAAGACCTACACAAACAAAAAAGTGTCACCCAAAGGCAAACTAAAAGTGAATGTGACATATGGAGGCCAAACACAGCAGTTAGAGCTTTATGTGTTGAAAAGTGAAAAGTGAAGGGCCAGTACTGCTTGGGTGTCAATATCAGAGAAAAATCCAACTAGACTGGCACACAATCAAAGCTCTCAATGTGCCATCAACAGGCAACAGCAGCACAAATGGTAACACTAACCAGAGACTGGCACAACTGCTTAATGCTAATGAGAAGCTGTTTGAGAAGGGGATTGGTAAACTCAAAGGTACGAAGGCCAGAATTGAACTGGTTAAAGCAGCAATACCAAAATTCCATAAAACACATCCCATGCCTTATGTCCTAAAGAGGATGCTGAACTTCAGAGCTTGGAAGTGTCTGGCATTCTCTCTGAGGTTGAGTGGAGCAATTGGACCGTGCCAATTGTCCCGGCGATCAAGAAAGGGAAGGCCACACTGTTTGCATATGTGGGGACTACAAAGTGAGCACCAGCCTCGTGCTGTGTACTGTGCAGTGTCTTCTGCCATGAATAGAAGAGACTTTTCACATCTTTGGCAGGTGGGGAGAGGTTTTCAAAGATTGACTTGTTACAAGCTTATCTGAAAATGGAGATCAAGGAGTCAAGGAGGTATTTCCTCACAATCAACTCTCCATAGGCCCAAAGGCGCTATCCTGAAAGCAAAAGAGCACCACCCAAAAGACTGAATCTTCAGGATGGCGAAGTTAGTTTTGGACTGTTATTGTGAAAGGATGTTTATTTGAATATGGTTTATTAAAGGGAAATTGAATGTTTTGTTACATGTACAGTTTTATGTTACATTAATCTAAAGGGGAAGGAAGTGTAATGTATGGATCTATTTCTTTTAGAGCAATGACTACCCTTTGCACCACTTATGAAATGATAACTTACCCATGCACATTGATCTGTTGTCTATGGATGCACATTGATCTCTCTCCCTCTCTCTCTCTCTCTCTCTCTCCTTGCAATATGAATACATCAGTTAAAGTCATCTCTGCATGTATGTCTTTACTTAATTGATATGTAATTGCACAAACATAACAGGGACAGCCACTTAAATGGTGCAAAATGTACTGGTTCTGGTGTGTCCCAATTAACCAAAGCCCCCTGTATTAGGAATTTGCTGTGGTGAGTTGGTAAATGCTCGACATCCAATGAAAAATAGCAACTTTCAAGAACTATAAAGAATAAAGGACTATATAAAAATAAAGTTAAAGGTTAAAGTGTTGATATGGAATAAAATACACAAACAGTATTATGAAATGTGGTTTAAAGAGTTTCCAGTGCCGTGCAGTGAAATGAGTTGTAGATAGAGTGGAGGGGGGAGCTAACTATACTGATTAATCAGGTTAGCTGCCTGGGGAAAGAAACTTTTAAAATGTCATAATTTTTTTTGGTTTAATAGCCCTATTGTACTTCCCAGAAGGGAGCTTTTGGAAAAGGCAGATTTCAGGGTGGGTAGTGTCTGCAAAGATTCTTTCGGCATGCCTCTTTGTCCTAACAGATATAAGCTCTGCAGTGATGGTAGACAGCAGTCAATGACCTTTTCTGCCAGTCTGACAGTCTACGGCAGTTTCCATATTACACGAGAGGGTACTGTACCAAACCTGACGGTAATGGCTGATGTGAGGATGTTCTGTATGATGACAATGTAGAATTGCCCCAGTATGTTCTGGGAAAGGTGGAGTGTTATCAACTGCTTTACATCCACTGCCAAAACCTTTTTTAATGAAAGAGATATGGCTCTTCCAGATGCGTTCCTGCAAAAATAATGGTGCCCAGGAAACTGTATGTTGTCGATGATGAGAGTGTGGAGAGGAGACACATTTCTCCTGCAGTCAATATGGTTTTGAGGGCATTCACCTCCAAGTTGAGATTGCACCAGGAGTTGTTGGATTTTTTTACAGTGGGCTGAAATCGGTGCTAGATTTGTTGATGACACAGCGCCAGGTTTTAAAAGAGCTCCTGTGCTTTTGGCTCTTTTCGGTGGGCTACAATCAGAAAAGATTGGATGTGTAAGCGGAGCGGCCATTGTTGGATTGCAGCAGTGTTCAAGTGGCCTGGCTTTGGCTCAACAGGCTTGGGCAAGCACAGACAGAGGTCCTAAGTAAGTGAATAAGTAAATTTGTAGTAATTTTTTTTTCTGTTAGTACACTGAGAATGGGTCCGGAGGTAGTGGTACGTTCTGTGAGATGTGGTAACTCTGGGAGACCTCCAGTCACCCTGGTAACTATACCTGCATGAAGTGCACTGGGCTGCAGCTCCTTAAGGACCATGTTAAGGAACTGTAGCTGCAGCTCGATGACCTTCGGCTCATATGGGGAAATGAGGAGGTAATAAATAGGAGTTATGGAGGGGGGGTGTATCCCTATGTTGCAGGAGACAGTTACCTGGGTGACTGTTAGGATAGGGAAGGGTAATAGGCAGCCAGTGCAGAGTACCCCTTTGGCCATGTCGTTTAGGATACTGTTGGGAGATATAACCTACCAAGGAGAAGCTGCAGCGACCGGGCCTCTATGGCTTTGTGGCTCAGAAGGGAAGTGGGGAGAATAGAACTACAGTTGTGATGGAGGATTCCATCATCACAGGAGCAGAGAGCAGATTCAGTGGGCATGAAAGAGACAGCCAGATGGTACACTGCCTTCCAGGTGCCAGGGTCAAGGGTACCTTGGCTGGGTCCACAGCATTCTCAAGGGGGATGGTGAGCAGCTGGAAGTATTGGTACAGTGAAATCGTTGGAAGAGGGAGGAGGTTCTGAAGAGAGAACATAGGGAGTTTGGGAGAAAGCTGAAAAGCAGAGCCTCCAGGAAAGTATTCTCTGGATTGCTGCCTGTGCCACTTTCCAGTGGGGGTAAGAATAGGATGTTTTGGCAGAATAATAGGTGCAGGGGGCAGAATTTCAGATTTTTGGATCATGAGGATCTCTTCCGGGGAAGATATGATCTGTATAAAAAGGATAAGTTACACCTGAACATGAGGGGAACCAAGACCTTTGCGAGCAGCTTTGAGAGAACTGTGGGGGTGAAGGACCGGACTGGTAGGGCTGAGGATGAGACAGTTGGTATACAACAAGATGCATTGTGTCGTGCAGCTGTCAGGAAGGACAGGCAAATGATGGGGCAAAATAGCAGTCAGTGGAATGAGTTGCAGTGTAACAGGGGGCCAAAATCAAAAAAGGTGATGAACACAGGACTGAGAGTATTATCGTTGAATGCACACAATATATGGAATAAGGTAGATCTTCTTGTAATGCGGTTAAAGATTGGCAGGTATGATATTGTGCACATCTCTGAGTCATGGCTGAAAGAAGGTTGTAGTAGGCAGCTTAACATCCAAGGATACACATTGTATTGAAAGGAGAAGCTGGTAAGCAGAATTAAATCAAAATTAAATCAAATCCTTAGCAAGAGGTGACATAGGATTGGAAGATGTAGAATCCTCGCTGGTAGACTTTAGAAACTGCAAGGGTAAAAAGTCTCTGATGGGAGTTACAGTATATACAAGCCTCCAAACAGTAGCCAGGGTATAGGCTACAAATCAAAAAGGAAGAGAGAAAAGGAATATAAAAAGGACAATGTTGCGTTAATCATGGGGGAATTTCAATATATGTAGATTGGGAAAATCAGTTGGTGCTGGATATCAAGAGGGGGAGTTTGTAGAATGCCTACAAGATGGCTTTTTAGAGCAGCTTGTGATTGAGCCCTCCAGAGAAACAGCAATTCTGGATTGGGTGTTGTGTAATGACTCAGATTTGAATAGAAAGCATAGATAAAGGAACCCTTAGGAGGCAGTGATCATAATATGATGGAATTCACCAGGCAGTTTGTGAAGGAGAAGCTAAAATCAGATATATCAGTATTATAGTGGAGTAAAGGGAATTACAGAGGCATGAGAGAGGAGCTGGGCAAAGTTGATTGGAAGGGGACTCTAGCAGGGATGACAGCAGAACAGCAATGGCAGATGTTTCTTGTTACCTTTAATACATTTGAATTACAAGGTTAGATGGTTGGACTCCTGGATCCTGTTGACAGTCAGTGTCCTGCGTGCTCAGTCCATTCCTGATTATTATTCAGACCGTGTAGCACGTAAGCACAGACTAACTTAGTTTCTGACTTGCAAATTGAATAGTCTGTGTTTTTTTTTATTTGAAGTCTGGAGCTAAAACAGAGTATTGGCAATCTTACTAACTAGTACCACCAAAGCTCAGTTTACTCACTCTGCAGGAGATAGAGAGTAAACTTTGTATTTGTCTTGCTTTTTATTGTCCTGACAATTTTCTGTATGGTCAGATAAATGCCAATTTTGAGCTTAATGAGAGGCATGGCAAAATCTGAAGCTCAAGTTTTCACATCTATAAAGTCACAGAGTAACAATACATTCAAAATGCATTTGAATTAAATATTTTTATTTTTATTTTTATTTTTATTTATTGAGCTCCAGCATGGAGCAGGCCTGTCCAGCCATTCAAGCTGCATCACCCAGCAACCTCTGATTTAACCTGAGCCAAATCATGGGACAATTTACAATAACCAATTAGCCTACTAACCGGTACATCTTTGGACTGTGGGAGGAAACCAGAGCACCCGGAGGAAACTCAGGCAGTCATGGGGAGAACGTACAAATTCCTTACAGCCCGTGGCAGGAACTGAATCTGGGTCATTGTTATTGTAAAGCATTGTGCTATCCACTACGCTATCAGGTTATGTTTGGAAAATTCTGGCATACAGTTGTTACCACAGGAATCAAGGTGCTGTAGTATGAAGTCCAAGCCAATGTTAACTGCATCATCCACAGATACATTAGTTCTGCAGGTGAACTGCAGGGCACCTGGAACATTTTGAGTTATCGATTTGAAAAATGACTAGACCAGACTTTCTAAATTCTTTATTATGACTAATGTGAGTGCAACTTGCCTGCAGTCATTGTGTACAGTGCTCTTTCATTTCTTGGGACTGAGATAATAATAATAGATTTCCTGGAACAATGCATAGTTCAAGAGACTGATTGAAAATCTCTGTAAAGACTGTATTCAGCTGGTTATTGCAATGTTTAAGGATGACAGCGGAGACAGAATCAGGGCTAGTAGCCTTCTTGATATTTTGCTTCCGAAACAGCTTTCTTGCCTCCTCTTCCTTGACAACAAAGGGTGTGGGGCATTGGTGATGGTCAGATGAGTGGGTGTCTTTGAAGTGTGATCTGTGAGTCAAATCTGCAGTAGGACTCATTTAATCATTTTTGGAGGAGGTAATCTTTGCAGGTGGTAATGACCTGGAGGCCTTTCCAGTCATTTGTAGAAAATTGGTTTTCCATTTTGACTGAATATTGGTATTTGGCAGCTCTGATTGCCTTGTCCAGTTTGTACTTGGCTGTTTTGAGCTCCCCATTATCTCCATTCCTGATTCCTTCCTCATTCTCCAAACACAGCATTCTGAGCTCCACATTGAACCAGGGTTTAATATTGCTGAAGCCGGCGATTATTCAGAATTCAGAATCAGGTTTATTATCACTGGCATGTGTCTTGAGATACCCTTCCCCACTTGGGACAGTTCTTCTATCTTTCATTGTTTCTACTTCCCAAGTATAGCCAGGTCATTAAACGTGTGAAATCCCCAGTGAAGACTATTAAGATCTGGTTGGAGGGTGCTGACTCTGCTCTTCAGCACCAATTCCAGCACATAGACTGGAGCGTGTTTGCTGCCCATGCCACCACAGACTCTCAGATTAACATTGATTTATATACCAACTCTGTCCTTGAGCACATCAACAAGTGTGTAGATAGTGACATCACAAAGACAAATAAAAGTTTTCCCCAATTAGAAACCATGGATGAACAGAGAAGTTCGCCTCCTGCTCAAAGCCAGAGATTCAGCCTTCAGGTCTGGAGACCGGGAGGCTTACAGCTCAGCCAGGGCCAACCTGAGGAGGGGAATCTCTCAGGCTAAACACATATACAAACAGAGAATCAAGGAGCATTTCAACTCCTCGGATCCCCAGCGCATGTGGCATGGCATACAGGTCATTATAGACTTCAAACCACCTAGTACTGTGCCCCCTTCCAACTCTGCTTCCCTCCCTGATGAGCTCAATTACTTCTACGCTTGCTTTGACCAAGAGAACAAGGAGGTCACCCTCAAAGCGGATCTCCCACCTGGTGAACTGCCTCTCTCACTTTCCACCTCTGATGTTTACACCACCCTGAGCAGGGTGAATGTACGGAAGGCAGCTGGTCTGGATGGAATACCTGGTCGTGTGCTCAGAGTCTGTGCAGAGCAGTTGGCCGGGGTCTTCACGGACATTTTTAATCTGTCCCTGGTCCAGTCAGTTGTCCCCACAAGCTTCAAGATCGCCACCATCGTGCCAGTGCTGAAGCATTACACTGCCACAGGCCTGAATGACTTCCGTCCAGTTGCACTCACCCCCATCATTGCAAAGAGCTTTGAGAGACTGGTTCTATCACAACTGAAATCCTGTCTGCCCACTACCCTGGACCCCCATCAATTTACCTATCGCACCAACAGGTCAACAGAGGATGCCATCTCCACAGCACTTCACTCTGCCCTGACCCACCTGGACAGCCCCAACTCTTATGTCAGAATTCTGTTCATTGACTTTAGTTCGGCATTCAATACTGTGATCCCCTCCAAGCTGATCAACAAACTTTACCAGCTTGGTATCAGCTCATCCCTCTGCAATTGGACCTTGGACTTTCTGACTAACAGACCCCAATCAGTTAAGTTAGACAACCTCTCCTCCTCCACTCTCACCCTGAACACCAGCGTGCCTCAAGGCTGTGTGCTGAGCCCTCTTCTGTACTCTCTTTTCACCTATGACTGCATTCCTGTACATGGTTCTAACTCCATAATCAAGTTCGCAGACAACGCCAGGGTAGTTGGCCTGATCAGAGGGGATGACGAGATGGCCTACGGGGATGAGGTCCAGCACCTGGCCGTGTGGTGTGCCGACAACAACCTGGCCCTTAACACCCAGAAGACCAGGGAGATCATTGTGGACTTCAGGCATGCTAGGAGCCACACTCACGTCCCCATCTACATCAACAGAGCTGTAGTGGAACAAGTACCAAACTTCAAATTCCTTGGTGTCCACATTTCCGAGGATCTCACCTGGTCTCTGAACTCCTCCATCCTGATCAAAAAGGTGCAACAGCGCCTTTATTTCCTGCAGAGCATGAAGAAAGCTCACCTCTGTCCCAGGATACTGTCGGACTTTTACCGCTGTACCACTGAGAGCATACTCACCAACTGCATCTCAGTGTGGTATGGCAATTGTCCTGTATCAGACCACAAAGCGCTCCAGCAGGTGGTGAAAACTGCCCAGCGGATTATTGGCACCCAATTGCCCACCATTGAGAACATCTACCATAAACGCTGCCTGGGCAGGGCAAAAAGCATTATCAAGGATGCATCTCACCCTAACCATGGACTTTTTACTCTCCTCCCATCCGGTAGGCGCTACAGGAGCCTCCGCTCCCGCACCAGCAGGCACAGGATGAGCTTCTTCCCTGAGGCTGTGACCCTGCTGAACCTCACACCACAGCACTAAGCAGTATTGCACCCATATTGTACTGTCTCAGTACTTTTATATTTGCTGTAGCACTTACTTTTTATTGCAGTTATTTTGTAAATAACACTATTCTATGCATTCCTGGTCAGATGCTAACTGCATTTCATTGGCTTTGTATCTGTACTGAGCACAATGACAATAAAGTTGAATCTAATCTAATCTAAATTTGTTAACTTAGCAGCAGCAGTTCAATGCAATACATAATATAGAAGAAGAAATAATAATATATAATAATAATAATAAATAAGTACATCAATTACAATATATGTATATTGAGTAGACTAAAAATCATGCAAAATATAGAAATAATATTTATTAAAAAAGTGAGGTAGTGTTCACGGGTTCAATGTCCATTTAGGAATTGGAAGGCAGAGGGGAAGAAGCTGTTCCTGAATCACTGAGTGTGTGCCTTCAGGCTCCTGCACCTCTTACCTAGTGAGAAAGGGGCATGCCCTTTAGTGGGGATGCAGGCATCTTTACAAAAACTGAATTAGGAGGTAACTGCGTTGGTGATTTCTTCGATGTTGTTGGTACTAGTTTTAAATCAGTGGAATCAATAAGTGCTTTTATGCAAAACTTTACACCAAACTACATAAGGAGATATTATGGCACATGGCCACAGCACTATTGCTGCACATTGCAGCACCAACCCTGAATGAGCAGTATCATGACATTTCTAAAGTTTTTGTGGGCATGGACCTGTGGTGAAATGTGTTGTATACGCTTCCATCCACAGCTGCTGTAAAGGAGGACGGGAACTCAGAAGTGTCAAGGCCACATTCTGGAAGAAATGGAGAACATCCATGAGTATATCAGGAAGAAGACCCCTATGCAACCAGCTGGAATGCTCTGTACTGTATACCTGTAGAAATTTCCAAGTGCCTTTGGTGACATAACCAAGTCTCCTTAAACTCCTAATAAAATATAGCTGCTGTGGTGTTTTCTTCGTAATTGCATCAATATGTTGGGCCCAGGATAGATCTCCAGAGATGCTGACACCCAGGAACCTGAAACTGCTCTCCCTTTCTGCTGCTGGCTCCTCGATAAGGACTGGTGCGTGTTCCCTCAACTTCCCCTTCCTGAAGTCCACAAGCATTTCCTTACCCTTTCTGATGTTAAGTGCAAGGTTGTTGTTATGATCTGAAACTCTGCCAACAATTGTTGTGTCATTGGCAAATTTATAAATGACTTGCAGTTAATGAGACAAAAGAAAAGGTTAATAAACTAAATACGCATTAAAGCAGTGAGAACATTTAGTGTGAAGTTATAATTTTGACAAGGATCACGTTAGAACAGGAGACGATATGGCTACTCAGACATGGCCTTGCAGAAACCTTGGTGCACATGATTGGGTGCATGAACCCTTCAGTTCATTCACGGAATGTATGGAAGTGTTTTTGAATAAATAGTACAGTGGAAATGAATTGTAATTGTGAGAAATCGCAGTCACAATATAATGCTATGTAAGAGCACGAGAAAATTATTATGTTAGTTGAATTTAGTTCAGTAATGTATTGAAAGCTGGCAAATATTTAACACTATAAAAACAAGAGTTATTTCATTCAGTGAACTGGTGTAAAAGTTTCAACTTCTTTGCAATGCTAAACTATCGGAAGTTGTGGAAAGCTTCAAATTTGTAAATGGGAATCTGAAAAAAGGTAAAACTTTTATACTGGTTTCTTGAAGACCTTTTCTTTAAGTTTTCTTGAAGTGTTGGAAAAGGAACGTCAGCACTTTCTTTGTCTGTGTGCTGTGTTAATTTTTGTCTGTGTGGTTTAACTTGAGCTAATTCAATCGAAGTTTTTGAATTATTAAAATTTCACAGCTTGTGCAAAATTGTAACATCTATGGAAATAACTGATAAAGAATTCCGTCTCATGTAATGGATGTTTTTAAGTGCTGTTATTGACAATTCTAATTTGTACCAACAGTTTATAGCCACAAGCAGTAGCAAAAACTAGAGCTTACCACAGGATCTCTCTCTGTCTCTCTCTCTCTCCCTCAAACTAACAAGGTTGAGAGCCATGTCACCCCCTCCACAGCGAGAGGTGAGACCAACAGCTTGCTGTTTCAGTGTTACTGTCTGCAGTGACACTTACTTGAGTTCACCCGAATTGAGAACCAGCAGACTCTTCGTCCCCACCACCGAGAGAGAATGATCGCTCGAGTGCAGAGGCTTCTGACAGTCGCCACTGCCTCAACGTTCTACTCTCCTGTGACGCTCCAGTTGGTGACACTGACAAGGAATCAGTTGACCACAATGCACACGTCTTGTATGCCACTCTTGGAGATATCGAAAACGGTTGGTCGGTGAGCTCCAAGAATGGGAATCCACCTCCGTGAAGAACCGCAGTTTGAGCGTAGCTTAGAGAAATCAGTAGAGAGGATATAGGTATAAATGAGAATTGTCAAAGAAGCATCTGAAAACCATCTGTTACAAAGGTGCCCAAGTTAAACAAAGAGACTCTATGGCTAAACAAGTGAATAATGCCACAGCTGAGTTGCACATGCACAAGGTCAGAACACAATTTGTTTAGATCAGCTAAATCTTGAAGGGAAAGAAGAAGAGAAGCAGTTAAGACAGAACCAAGATTATGGCTTGTGCCGTACAGAGGAACATTTTGAACAACACAGCAGATTCCATATCTGAAAACCACCTAACAAATCTGACATTTGGAAGTAGGATTTTGGAATGCAATACATAGAATTATTATGTGAAAATAAGAAATAGAAGTCCATGTAATGGCCACATGTCCCTCTAAGTCACTTACTTCTTGCCAGAGATATGCAGGAGAATATCAAAAAGTCATTATCATTAATGTAATCCTTAAGCTAAACCAATAAAGATGGAGAGAAATTTTTAAAAAAAGATAGCTTCTAAGGTAGTGGATACAGTGCCGATGGCACATTTTAAGAAGGTCAAAGTGGCTAAAAAAAATTTGCAAAGGTTAAGTCTCAATAATGAAAATACATGAATCATTCTTTCAAAAAGGGAAACCTCAGCATGGATTATCAGCGTGGATTTCTCAAGGGAAGGTTGAGTCTGACAAACCTGATTGATTTTGTTTTGAGGATTTAACTGGAAGCATGGGTGGAGAGATGGGCCAATGAGGAGAGTGCATTTTAGCAAGGCATTCAAGTTTCCATTGGGTAAGTTAATCAAAAAAGTAAAATCCTATGGTCTCCAAGGGAGAGTAACAAAATGATCCAAAATTGGCTTCATGATAGGAAGCACAAGTTAATAGGTAACAATTTTTCTTATCATCCAGCAAGGCTGAAACTAGCTAGATTCCACAGAACTCAGTATTCAGTCCCACACTTCAGATTATATACATATCCATAAAGAATATGGACTTAATTGTAGAGGGTATAATAAAGAAGTCAGGATATGATACAAAATGGGGTATATGAGTGACAATGAGAAGGAGAGCTATAGGCAGCAGTGAGATAATAGATGGTCTGGTCATTTTGACTGGGAATTGGTCAATGGAATTTAATTCTGAGAAAGGCAAGATGATCATTGGAAAAGTTGCAATGATTCAAGGAACTATACAATAATTAAGTGGTGTGGAGAAGCAGGGACCTTAGAGTATATTTTCACAGATCTTAAAGGTAACAGGACAAATCAATAAAGTGATATTTTTCATTACTAACTGAGAAAGTAAGTAAAGGGAGGATGTAACAGAACTGCAATCAATCTTTGTTAGACCACAGCTTGAAAACTGATGAACAGTTGTTAACTCAAGATTGCAGGATAGGTGTGATTGCACTGGAGATGGTTCAAAGGAGAACTGTACTTATGATGAAAGATTAGACAAGCTCAGGTTGTTTTCTTTGGGCATTCTGTTGAAGTGTGTTAGATTCTGGGGGCTTAGACAGGGTGAATAGGAAGGATTCCTTTCTCTTAGAGAGGATCAAAAACCATGAGAATTGAATTAACATAATCGGTGGGTGGATTGGAGTGATACAGTCATAAAGGCATGGAGTACTATAGCAAAGAAACAGGCCCTTTGGCCCCTCTAGTGCGTGCAGAACTGTTATTCTGCCTAGTCCTATCTACCCGCACCTGGACCATCACCCTTCATACCACTCCCATCCATATACTTATCCAAACTGCTCTTAAATGTCAGAATCGAACCCATGTCCATCTCTTTTCACAGGCAGTTCATTCCACGCTGTCATCAACACCTGAGTGAAGAAGTTCCCCTCCTGTTCACCTTTCACCCTTAACCCATGACCTTTAGTTCTAGTCTCTCACAACTCCAGTGGGGAGAACAATCTGCTTGCATTTACCCCTTCTATACCCCTCATAATGTAGTTTACAATACAAAATGAAAAAAAATCGGGAAAAGACCTTTCATAAGAGGGTGATGGGAGTGCAGAACATTTATTAAATGTAATGCTAGTGGAGGCAGAATCCCACATTACTTGTACAGATATGAAAGCTACGTTGAAGTGTCTTCATCTGCCAGGCTGTAGACTGAATGCTGAAAGTTAGGATAGTACTGTTCAGCCCTTTATTGAAAATTGTAGGCCGGCTGGGCTGTTAGCCTCCTGTGTACATAAATTTTCTCTAATTCTAGTGTATGTAAATGTGTGATATACATGAAAGATAAGGAGCATATGCTCAAAGTAACTCGAGTGAATGGAATAATCAAGATGCCTATGCTTTAGCAGCTCTCTTTGTCTCTTGGTGTTTCATTATATTGTCAAGAATAATGAGTAAAATCCCTCATGAACATTTCAAGGTTCCAGGCAACCACTGCTAATCTCTGGCATTTAGTTTAGTTTGCTCCATATTACATTATTAGAGCTGACACCCAGTTTCTTTATTAGAAAAGTTTGACTTTATTTACTTGGATTTTAGTGAGCAGCAGGTGGCATTGCCTGCACTAAGATTTGCCAGCATGATTGATTTCCCACAACTGAAGGCTGCCATGAAAAGTACTCATATTTCTATGAGGGTTCTTTATGTGTTCCGTTGGCGAACCTGGATAGCTTCATGAATGGAAAGGGTTTCTTATTTTGTGAGGATGCAGGTTGCTAATCGAAGAAAAATTGTCTCTTGGTAAGTACAATGAGTTCACATGACTCCTTCATGCTTGGTGGATCTGTACTACCTAGCAGTTTCTGTTGATAATGCTACAAGAAATGGATTCTTGCTGAAAGACTTTTGGTACTTGTACACACTCCCTCTACCCCAGCTAACCATCAGTGCAACAACAGACATGGAACTGCAGGGAGAATGGTGAGGATTTCCATCAGACTCTTAAAGTAAGTGACTGGTGTGCTCAGCAGCATGGGCCTATGATGCAGTGCACACCAATCTGTATACTTCACGCATGGTGCATGGCCTAGCTGACATGTGCCTGAGCCTGAGGAAGGAGTAACACAGGTGAATAACCAGCAGGAACAGAAGACTAAGAAAAGGTTGATGGCCTCAAACTGAGTCATTATGCTTCAGGAAGGAAACAATGTGTGGATGTGCAATTAAAAAAAAATCCCCTATCGTGAGAAAATTCACAGGAACACCTTACACAATCCTGGTTTCCTTGCAAAATAGATGGATAACTTTCTCTACATTCCATTTATTTCCTACACCAATAAACAATTTCCCCAAGTGCTGTAGATAGAAATTACAGTAATACTTCCCCCTGTTACTAAGTATTTTTACACAATATCTCTCCATTTCCTTACTTTAAGTACTCTGACTTCCATACTCAGAGCAGCTTCATTTATATGGTATAACAATGGTTGTAAATTTTTAACACTTGTGTCTGCTCTTCAACATCATTAGCAAATATTCCTAATGAAGCTGATGCAGCTGAGGGTTAACAAACAACAATATATAGTGTATTGAACAGACGGGGCTACAATGGACAGGAAGATGCACTGCGGGGTTAACGTTTCAAAACAACGAAATCCACATTGGCTTCTTGAAGTCAGTAGCTTCGTACATCTCACATTGAGGCGTAAGTTTTGTTTAAACCATATTGAAATATTTGGACAATTCAAGATGAATAACAAGAAACTAGGAGAAGGACTGTGTCTCACTCTGTTCAAACCAATCAGATAGGAATCCTGCATTGTCATGCCATCCTGCTCAATAAATCAGTTCTGGCTAATGCTTAATTACTTGTACATGTAGGTTTTAATCCTGCAGATAGAGTGAATAAGCAACACTGAGTGGATATTTCATTTCACTATGCTGCCTTGTTCATGTTCCTCACCATCTCATTGCCTCCTTTGGACGGTTCCATTAAAAGAGCTCGAAGACCACACCAAGCAAGAGATATTTCTAAGAATCATCTTCCCATGAGCACGTGGGTTTCCTGCGGGTGCTCAGGTTTCCTCCCTTAGTCCAAAGACGAACCGATTAGTAGGATAGTTGATCACTGTAAATTGTCCTGTGATCAGGCTAGGGTTAAATAGGTGGGTTTCTGGGTGGCATGGTTCGTTGGGCCGGAAGGGTTTGTTCAATGCTGTATCTGTAAATAAATACATAAGTAAATAAATAACAGGTCTTTTTCCTTCATTAACTAAATTATATGGCAGCTCTTGAGTACACATCAAGAATTGTGGGACACACATTAAAGGTCCGGACTTCATCTCATACTTCTCGGCCCATTAAGTCTTTTCTAGTTCCCAGAGAAAATCCTGTTACCCCTCTTATTTCCTTCAAACCAATGAAGGGAGGTAATTTGGTGCCTGAGTGACAGGAGGCAACCATATCCTCAGTCAGCATGCTTTGTTATTTTTCACATTACAAATATCGGACCTTACCATGTTCATTCCTATACTGCTATATACAGGACCTATAGAGTCCTGCTCTAACCGGAAGTCTGCCTGTGAGAATGAGTTCTGTGGCACATCTCTGCTTCTGCATTTGGCATTGTATGCCAGGTTGCTGTTTCAGTACGAGAGCAATCTGATCACTTGTGGCATTTCCTTTGCTCTTACCAGCAGAATAAATACAGGATCTTTTTGTAGCTGTTCTGCAGGAGCTGTTTAGTAGCAGCCTCCCATAGAACAGCAAACAGCTCATGAGTCGTATCTTTGTGTCTACTGAGAGCAGCTCTCTGCTCACAAGTGGCATCTCATTGCTCACTTGGTAGCAGGTCACTTTTCCCTGAAAAGATTCAAACTACAGAATTCCTTCAGCTAGAAATCAAACTTCAGGTGGGATGCAGGTGACACTTCATAGAGTTAAAAAGATGTCAGGTGGGCTTTATATATGCTTGCATAGTAGTTACCATCGGAATCTGTTAGAACTGTGTGACAGGATTGACTCAGCTTTGCATATTCTTCAAAATTTCCATATTTCTCTTGTTGACCATGAAGAAATTAAGATATGGAAGAAAACATCAAATTTAGAAAACATCAAAGATAGTGGAAGAAAATAAACCATTGTCTTTGTTTTTGCTATGTGGGTGAAGGAATGGAGGCTGCCATTTTGTGAAGCTGCTCTTGAACCTCCATTTTGTGATCTGTCTTATGAAATGGTTTTGCTCAGGAACAGCTGTAACAAAGTGCTTTAAAGTGGATGGTGTTGATAATCTGCTGAACTCGAGATCATTTTCAAATAAGAATTTATTTATAAGGGATTCCTTGGTATGATAGAACTTGTATGTTTATGAATAGGGGAGTCTGTCTGACCTGAGTAACCTGAGCCGAGTAACTGGCTGGTCTGCTCTGATTCAGAACAAAAAGACATTAATTACAAGTTGTTACTTGTGAGAGGGGCAATAAAAAGATGTTAGCTTGAACTAGAGCAAATGGGTAATTGGCACACATTAATCAGACCGGCCTGAGCCAACAAGATCGAAACACAACATTTGAACTGATAAGGGAAGAGTATAAGAATGAAGAGCTTTGAATGCACGCAATGAGAATATGGAACCTTACTATTGAAAGCAACACCCACGTGCCTGGGACTGGGAGAAGAAGAGTCAATCATTTGGCTAATGGGACATCCCCTATTTCAGTGTTATAAATTGGAGCAGGTGGTCTGAGTGAGTGTTGGTACAGAGGGAACAGCAGAATTCACACTTTAAGTTGTTGGTCCAGGGTCAACATT
Organism: Mobula hypostoma; assembly: GCF_963921235.1. Classification (NCBI taxonomy): domain Eukaryota; kingdom Metazoa; phylum Chordata; class Chondrichthyes; order Myliobatiformes; family Myliobatidae; genus Mobula; species Mobula hypostoma. Next base: position 115,383,457 of record NC_086105.1, read on the forward strand.
GTTACATTGGAGTTTGTGCAGAGACAATAAAGTTCAAGGTTTGATTAATTAAGAGTTGTGTAATGAATTGCCTAACCTAGATCAGTTGATGATAGTCTTGGCTTGAAAGTTCTAATCTTTGAGAGAAAAGATTCCTTAAATGACCCACCTCACTTGGTTTCACCTTTCACTTGCTAGCTTTGTACTTCTTCCTTTCACCCACCTATTCTGGCTTCTATTCCCTTCCTTTCCAGCTCTGATAAAGGGTTGGCCTGAAATGTCGACTGTTTATTCCTCTCCATAGATCCTGCCTGACCTATTGAGTTCCTCCAGCTTTTTGTGTTTTTGCCCTTAAATAACCAACTTTCCAACTGTGAAACCATGCATCTAATCTATCAAGCCCACTCATAATCCAATATGACTGTTTCAGATCAGTTCTTATTCTCCAAAACTCCAGTGAAAATAGACCAAACCAGCTCAATTGTTCCCCAAACAGCAGCCCCTTCATTCTATCCTGGTAAATTGTCTGTGACTTGTTCTACAAAAGCCTAGATATATTCAACTGCTTAAACAAATAGTGCATGATCCATACTAACTTTATTACTTCACATTTTTTTAATGTCTCTTGTTGATGAATTGGCTGGCTAATTGATTTTTGACCCATATGCATTTTGTCATTTCATTGTAGATTGTGAAAATCATATGGAATGCATTCCACTGAAAAACATTACTTGTGAAAAGATATATATTACAGCTGCATAAAATGCCTTCTCTGAAACTTGAGGTTATCACATTTCCAATTTATTTGAAGCATGTTATGTGATAGCTTACATCTGCAAGAAATAAATACACTGGAATTCATAGTGAATGAACGTTATTTGGAATGTTGCATGTGGGTGGGAGATAGCACTGGTAGTGTGTATCAACTTCCTTGCCCTAAGAAGATTAACAATATCAGTAAGAACAACAATGTGACACACTGCTTTTATCTTTTCTTCCTTTTGTGCAGTGATGCCTGATATACCTTCAACTGTTAAAGAGTACTTTGACCACATGTTCTGATCAATGGATTTCTTGTATTGCGGTCATGTATTGCTGTCACAAACACAACCTAAAACAATCTCTTTTTCTTTGCACCAGTTCTTCCTGATTATTTGGCACATGCTCTCCATGCCAAGCCTTCAACTTGTGTTGTCAGTCAGGAGAAATTGATGCTCAGCATCTGCCAAAGGCAGGGCGAATGAGCATATATCTTCACCTTTGGATCCATTCTGATCTAGCAGCCCATGGTACTCCTTGGAGAGCATACCTGTCTTTAGATATAGTGAGGCTGGCATCATAATGGTGTTGGACATTTATCGGTCTTTCTGACACAAAATATTCAAGATTCAACATTCAAGTCTATTTATCATGTGTACATCAAAACATACAGTGAAAAGCACCGTTTGCATTAATAACCAACACAATCAAGGGTGTGCTGGGGTCAGCCTGCAAGTGTCATCACACATCCTAGTGCCAACTTCTTTGCTTCCATTTGCACGTATGCGCAACTTCTTTACTTCCATTTTCTCCTTTCATGCCGATGATTTTACCACTCACTCTCAGCTTCTACCATCCTTCCCTACAGATCCATTGCAGCAATGAATCAGAGATTGAACCAGAAGGCAAGAACAAATAGAAATGATGGAAATATTATCTCAGTGTGAGCCAATGAAGAGAATGATGATGGTCTGCAATACCCCCCACCCCCAAAGACTCCAAAAGACTATAAGAAATAGAAGTAAAATTAGGCCATTCAGCCCATCAAGTCTGTTCTGTCATTTTACCATGGTTGGTTTATTACCCCTCTCAGCCCCATTCTCCTTCCTTCTGCCCATAACCTTTGATACCCTTACTAATCAAGAACCTATCAAACTACTTATGGTGATGAATTCCACAGATTCATCCCCTCTGACTAAAGAAATTCCTCCTCATCTCTGTTCTAAAGGGTCGTCTTTGTATTCTGAGTCTGCTCCCTCTGGTCCTAGACTCCCCCACTATAGTTAACATCTTCTCCACATCCACTCTATCTAGGCTTTTCAATATTCGATAGGTTTCAATGAGATTCCTTCCCATTCTTTTAAACACCAGCGAGTACAGGGCCAGAGTCATCAAGCACTCCTCATTCATTAATCCTTTCATTCCCAGAATCATTCCCATGAATTTTCTCCTCTATTCCTTCAAAACCCAACAATTTACCTGCTGCTTCACTTGCTTCCTCATTCCCAGGTAACATCTTCCATGTTTCTACCTGAAAACAATTAGTCATTGCGAAATATTCACTTACCAATAAGGAAGTGAAGGTTGCTTAATGCTTCTATGATTCAAGTTCTATTTGTGGACACTTTTGAGAAAGAATTGTTTGGGAAACATTACGTCCACTTGATATGCACAGATCTGCTACTGTACTTCCATACACGACCACAGAAAGAAGGCTTGAAAAAATACCTCATGGAACCTAAAGTGCTTTGGAGTGTCCTGGAATGGTGAAAAATACTGCAGAATCACATGTCCTTTTCTACTAGCCTGACTGAACAAACACATTAAATTGCACTCAATGGAGTGGCATTTTCCTGGAAGTGAGATTTCCTAAACCATTCACTAATACCCTGAGCATTTAGTGCATATGCTGCAAGTATGCAATTTAGTTAGCAAAAGTACTTAACAATTCGAAAGGGATTTGCTGTAAATGGTTGCAGTAAATGATGATTATACGGTGGAAATGGAGATGGTGAAGAGATATCCAACAAAATGGCTCAGAAAGATAACTTTCTGGGGGACATAAGGGAATCTATTTCCCTGGTCTTTCTGCATGTTTCAATTCTAACCATCAATATTTGTTTCAGATGGAAGTGGAAGTAAAGTGAACATTTATTTAGCAATGGGTACCATTTAGCTGCTCAGGTAGCATTCTCAGTTTCAGAATCAGTGTGTTTTTTTTCCCTATCCCTTCTAATGTCACAGCACAGTGGTTTAAAAAGATATGGAACAATGCTTCTTAGAGTCTCAAAGCTGACAGAAGTCTCCTGTCGATCTTGACAGGGTTTCAGCGCAGAGGCTGTAGTTATGAGGTGCTGCGTGATATAGCACAGGTGCAGGACGGTCTGCGGCCCCACATTGTTGTCATCAATCCTGTGTGGCCACCTTCATTTTTAAGTTATTGCTCTCCTTGGTCATTCCAGCAGAAAAATGAAAAGAATGAACCAATTCATCAAGGTGACTCGGAAGAATGTCACAGAATATCTGCTTTGGGTGATCATTCCCTGACTATTATTTAATAGCACCAATAATGGCAAATGTCTGGAGTCTCTGAGTAAGAAGCTGGTGAGAACGTGACTTCCTATGCAGCTAGGGTGACATGTCAGATGTAACTATTTCACATGTCACTTAAGAAAAGAATTACTCATTCTCACTGGGGATATATTTATCTTTCACTGTTTGATTTATCCATAGAGTGACTGAATGTAAAGTATGTTGTGAAGAAATACCATGTAATTCTTGCATCAGGAGACAACCTTGCAAACAACTGGCCCATCTCGTGCCAAGCTTCACAGCCAGGGGCATACCCAATGGTGGATAGGTTGCCGTCAAAAGAAGATTGCAACTCTCTGCTGCACAGAAATGTTCAATTCATTATTCGTCAGTTATTTCTTTAAAACTCCTCCACATGCTGAATGGACTGATCTGACACTAATTGTTCCACTGCTACAAATAAAATGTCTGGAACAGAACCATAGACCATTGGCTGATGCTAGTTCTTCTGAAACCCCATGAGTCTTTCTACCATGGTGAACATCCACAGAGTGGCTCCATATTAAAATGTGGATCTCATCTGAAACAGTCAAAGAGAACCCTTTGAATAGTTTCAAAGGCTGGTTCCATCCCTAAGCTCACATCCTTGGAAGATGTGCTGCAGAACTTTGGCCAACTAAATCTAATTTAACATCCAGGCTAATAAACAAAGCCTACAGGCCTCCATCCTTGCATCCTTCTATAAGCCATGACAAGCTGACAAGCATAGAGTCCCCCTAAGATTCACCCTTGAAGTTCCCCAAAAATAATCACTCATTATCTCATCTAACACAATCCTGATCTGTTAGTAATTTATATCTGAATATTAGACAATGACTTCAGATTTATTAGACACTGTAAGCGTACATTCATCTACCTATATTAGGATGGCACTTTTTGGAATGATTTTTCCAATTTCTTCAGCCCTTAACTGGAAATTGTTATCAACAAAATGTTGCATAACATCTTATATTTGAAATTCACTGTGGCCTTTTCATGTAAGAGCCTTCAGAAACCATCTGCACTGAAACAGAAAGTGCTGAAAATATGATATAGCATCTGGGTAAATAAAGAGAAGCAGAGTTAATATTTCAGATCAATGACACTTCATCAAATGCAGAACATGACAGTTATACATATGTTTAAAAAACATTCAGTCTTTCTGGTGAGTACATGCAGGATTTTTTGTATTTATTTCAGTTTTCAAGCACTGGATTTTTTTTTTTTTTTTGCTTTTCAATCACCTGCAGTTGTAATCTGTCTTGCAGTGCAATACGTGAGATTATAGCATTAATTAAAGAATAATATTTCCATCTTTGTAGACTTGATGTTGCCATCATAGGGACGGCTAACTTCAGTCTGAAAATGAACAACAATATCATGGTCTTCTACCATGATTTCTATGTGGGACTTGCAAAAGCAAGTTGGGATGACAGCGATTAGTAACAACATCTTTTTCATGAGTGTGTATTAGTCTTACCATTTTCTGTCACCAGGCGAGGAGTCCATACAGTGCCTATAAAAATATATACCCCTCCCCTTGGAAGTTTTCATATTTTATTATTTTACAACATTAAATCACAGTGGATTTATTTGGCTATTTTTTGACACTGATCAACAGAAAAAAACTTTCGAGTCAAAGTAAAAACAAATGTCTACAAAGTGATCTAAATTAATTACAAATCTAAAACACAAAATAATTGATTGTATAAGTACTTATCCCCTTTTAATATGACACACCAAATCATCACTGGTGCAGCCAATTGGTTTTAGAAGTCACATAATAAGTTAAGGTATCTTGGCTATATATAAATCTGTGTACAGTCAAGGTGTTTCAATTGATTGTAGTAAAAATACACCTGTATCTGGAAGGTCCCACTGCTGGTGAGTCAGTATCCTGGCAAAAACTATATCATGAAGACAAAAGAAAACTCCAAGAAACTCCGTGAAAAGGTTATTGAAAAGCACAAGTCAGGGAGATTGATAAAAAGAAAATTTCCAAATCACTATTTATCCCTTGGAGTACAGTCAATCATCAAGAAATGGAAAGAATATGGCACAGCTGTAAATCTGGTTAGAGCAGGCCGTCCTCAAAAACTGAGCGGCCATGCAATAAGGGGCCGAGTGAGGGAGGCCACCAAGAGACCTATGACAACTCTGGAGGAGTTACAGGCTTCAGTGGCTGAGACAGGAGAGACTGCACGTACGGCAACTGTTGCCCGGGTGCTTCACCAGTCACAGCTTCATGGGAGAGTGGCAAAGAGAAAGCCACTATTGAAAAAAATTCACATAAAATCTCGGCTAGAATTTGCCAGAAGGCATGTGGGGAGGCTCTGAAGTCAGCTGGAAGAAGGTTCTAAGGTCTCACGAAATCAAATTTGAGCTTTTGGGCCATCAGACTAAACACTATGTTCGGCGTCAAAAACACACTATCACTGCCATGAAGCGTGGTGGTGGCTGCATCATGCTGTGCGGATGCTTCACTGCAGCAGGCCCTGGAAGGCTTGTGAAGGTAGAGGGTAAAGTGAAGCAGCACACAGGAAAATCCTGGAGGAAAACCTGATGCAGTCTGCAAGAGAACTGCAACTTAGGAGATGACTTGCTTTCCAGCAAGGCAACCACCCCAAGTATAAAGCCAAAGCTACAAAGGAATGGCTTAAAAACAACAAAGTTAATATCCTGGAGTGGCCAAGTCAGAATCCAGACCTCAATTCAATTGAGAATTTGTGGCTGGACTTGAAGAGGGCTGTTCACTCATGATCCCCATGCAATCTGACAGCTTGAGCAGTTTTGTAAAGAAGGATGGAAAAAAATTGTGGTGCCCAGGTGTGCAATGCTGATAGAAACTTATCCAAGCAACACACATCAAAGTTGCTGGTGAACGCAGCAGGCTGGGCAGCATCTCTAGGAAGTGGTACAGTCGATGTTTCAGGCCGAGACCCTTCGTCAGGTGTGTTGCTTGAATTTCCAGCATCTGCAGAATTCCTGTTGTTTGCATTAGAAACCTATCCACACAGATTCAAGGCTGTAATTACTGCCAAAGTTGCATCTACTAAATGTGAAGATGTGAGTAATTATGTAATCAATTATTTTGTGTTTAATGATTGTAATAAATTTAGACCAAGTTGTAGACATTTGTTTTCACTTTGAAATGAAAGAGTCTTTTCTGTTAATCAGTGTCAGAAAAGCCAAATTAAATCCATCGTGATTCAATGTTGTAAAACAAAACATGAGTTCAAAACATGAGTTTGAATTATTTTTATAGGCATTGTACATCATAGGTTGCATGTAACATCTAACCACAACCTGAATGATAACAGAGCCAACCATAAGTAGAGGAATTTTAAGAAAAAGTTTTAGTGTCATTGCAGACCAGGAGTGACCTGCCATACATTCATGCTGCACTTGCCGTTACTCCTCATCATAATGATAGGCTTTGTGGTAAAACCTGTTGTAATATTCTAACATGCAGATGAAGTCCCCGTATTCTGTGAAGTTTTTTGGTGTATTTGATATCACTCCAATCTTCTCTTTCATAGATTGCAGTCATTTCTCATCTACCATTCGGACTAGATACATAACCATTTTGTGCCCAGACGTACATTTGCTGTTTCACTATAACACACCTAATGAGCTTTTAAAAAAATCATCAAACATTCTCAAGTCCTTTTTGTCAGTTACAAGGGCAATCAATTTGGTATAATAACAAGTTTCTATAACATCAGGTCATGATAGCCTGGAAGATATTAAACATCAATTTTACCTACGCCTTTTTTGTGCACGCTTTAAAGCCTTTACTCGCTATCAAGTAGTTTCAAATATTTGGGGAAGGTTTCACAAGATTGTAAAAGAGCAAATGGAACTCTTCTTCGAAAAGAGTGGAAGACAGAAAGCAGGACACTGTAGCTGAAGTATAATATGTAAAATGCCAGTGATATTACAGTAAGCCACATTGAAAGAAATCAAGGCTATCAAACAATATCAATCGGACGAAGGGTCTCGGCCTGAAACGTCGACTGCGCCTCTTCCTATAGATGCTGCTTGGCCTGCTGCGTTCACCAGCAACTTTGATGTATGTTGCTTGAATTTCCAGCATCTGCAGAATTCCTGTTGTTTGCAAACAATATCAATGTGGTTTTATGAAAGGAAAGTGGAACATGAAACACAGAACAATACAGCATAGGAACAAGTCCTTCAACTCACAATGTTATGCTGATCTAATTAAACAAGTAATTAAATCCCTAACTAAACGAATTCTGCCTTCACAATGTTTATATCTCTCTGTTCCTGCACATTCGTGTCCATCTGAGAGCATCTCAAACACATCTGTAGTATTTGCCTCCTCTGACTGCACATTCCACATACCCACCACTCTCTGTGTGAAAAACCTTTCCCTGCATCTTCTTTTAGCTTAACTTCTCTCACCTTAAATGCCTGCCCTCTAATGTTAGACACTTTGACACTGGAAAAAAAGATTCTGCCTTCCCACTCTATCTATGCCTATCATAATTCTATAAACAAAGAGGTCTCCTCTCAGCTTCCGTGGCTCCAGATAAAACAATCCAAGCCTGTGCAAGCTCTTCCCATAGCAGATGTCCTCTAAAGCAGCATCTGTGCACCCTCTCAAATGCCTCCACATCCTTTCTTTAATGTAATACTCCAGATGTGGCTTAAATTGGTGTTTTATAAAGCTCCAATGTCATTTCCTGACTCTTGAACCCAATGTCTCAACTAAGAAAAGCAAACATTCCATACACGTTCTTTACCACTCTATCAATCCGTGCACCACTTTCAGGGAGCTATGAACTTGACCCCAAGATCTCTCTACACTCAATGTTGTTAAGGGTCCTGCAGTTAAATACATCTTGTACTCTTACAATTTGAACTTCCAAAGTCCAACACTTCACACCTACTCAGATTAAACTCAGTAATTTTCCACTCATAACATCAACTGACCAATATCCTGCTCTATCTTTTGGTAATCTTTTACACTACCCACAGCCCCATCAATCTTTGTATCATTTTCAAACTTACTAATCCATCCATCCACTTTTTCACCCCAGTTACTTAAATAGTAACAGAGACATCCCAAGCCTGGCTGTGAAACGAGGACGATCAGGTATGGGTTTGACTCCCATTCTGTAAAAACCCAGAGCTACAGAAACAATGACAGAAGCTCCAAAGACCTCATCGCTGAGAGAGGAAGGAACTTCACCGTGGGCAATTTGAAAGACTGACCCAGGGCAGAGGACTCTGATGAGCTGCTAGTGGTGGCATATGTCCCAGCAGGGATGATGGGCTTAAGACTAGAGATCTTAAGGCCATTAGACATCAGAGCAGGGTTAGACCATATGGCCCATCAAGTCTGCTCCACCATTTGATCACAGTTGATCCATTTCTCTCTCAACCCTTCTCCTGCCTTCTCCCTGTAACCTTTCACTCTCTGACTTATTGAGAATCTATCAACCTCTGCCTTAACTACACCCAGTGACCTGGTTTCCAGGTTCATCACTCTGTGGCTAAAGAAATTCCTCTTCATCTCCATTCAAAATGGACATCCCTCTATTCTGAGTTTGTGCCCTCTGGTGCTGGACTCCTCAACTATAGGAAAAAACCTCTCCACATCCACTGAATCTGGGCCTTTTAACACTAGAGAGGTTTCAATGAGATCTCCGCTTATTCTTCTAGATTCCAGTGAGTACAGGCAAACACTTCTCATACGATAAGCCTTTCATTCCTGGAATGGTTTTCATGAGCCTCCTTTGAATCTTCTTCAATGTCAGTACATCCTTTCTTAGATAAGTGGACCAAAGCTGCTTACAATACTCCAAATGAGGCCTCACCAGTGCCTTATATCCTTTCTTAAAAAAATATTCTAGTCATCCCAAAATGAATGTTAATATTGCATTTGCCTTCCTCACCACCAACTCAACCTGCAAGGTAACCTTTAGGGAGTCTTGCATGAGGGCTCCCAAGTACTTTTGCAACTGAGAGTTTGAATTTTCTCCCCATTTCAAATGTTTTTTTTCTTTCTACCAAAGTGCATGACCACACTTTGTATTCCATCTTCCACTTCTTTGCCCATTCTCCTAATCCGTCTAAATTCTTCTGGAGCCTCCCTGCTTCTTCAACACTACCTGTCCCTCCACCTATCTTTGTATTGTCTACAAACTTGGTCACAAAACCACCAATTTGTTATGCAAATCATTGAAATACATCATAAAAAGAAGTATGCCCAACATCTGTTGGTTTTTGAAAGCTTTTCAATCCTCTAACTTCCCATTAATTTTTGCTCTATAATATACACTCTCCTGCCCTTTTATGCTGGCATTGACATCTCTTGTCAGGTACAGATGCATCGTTCTGCCTTTGGAATACCTCTTCTTCTTCTTTGGGATATATCTATCCCGTGCCTTTTGAATTGCTCTCAGAATCTCCTGCCATTGCTGCCCTACCGTCATCCCTGCTAGTGTTTCCTTCCAATCAACTTTGGTCAGTTCCTCTCTTATACATTTGTAATTCCTTTACTCTACTGCAGGGGTTCCCAACCTGGGGTCCACAGACCTCTTGCTTAATGGTATTGGTCCAAAGGATAAAAGAGTTTGGGAATCCCTGCTTTACTGTAATATTGATACATTTGACTTTAGCTTCTCTCTCTCAAATTGCACGGTGAACTCTATCATATTATGATGACTCTCTCCAAGGGGTTCTTTTACCTTAAGCTCTCTAATCAAATTCAGTACATTCCACAACATCCAATCCAGAATAGCAGATCCCCTAGTGAGCTCAACCATTAGCTGCTCTAAAAAGCCATCTCGCAGGCATTCTACAAATTCTCTCTTGGGATCCAAAGTCAGCACCAATCTGATTTTTCTCAATCTACCTGCATGTTGAAATCACCCATGTTGTTATAACAATGCCCTTTTTACTTGCCTTTTCTATCTCCTGTTGTAATTTGTAGCCCACATCCTGGCTACTGTTCAGAGACCTGTATATAACGTCCATCAGGGTCTTTTTACCCTTGCCGTTCCTTAATTCTACCCACACCGATTCTACGCCTGCTGATCCTACGTCACCTCTTCCTCAGGATTTGATTTCATTTTTTTATCAGCAGAGCTATTCTGCCCCCTGCCTACCTGCCTGTCCTTTTGAAACTATGTGTAGCCATGGAAGTTAAACTATAATCTTCTATCAGCCACGACTGATTGATCCCCACAATGTCGTACCGGCCAATCACTAACTGTGCTACAAGACTACCTGTCTTATTCCGTCTACTGTATGCATTCAAATACAACACCTTCGATCCTGTATTTGTCCTCCTGATGCACTGCAACACATCCCACTGACTGCAATTTTTCCCTGTTATCTGCCTGTCCTGTTTGATAGTCTCACCACATACTGACTCTGCTTGTATACCAAATGCCTATCCTCATCCGCATCACCCAGTTTCCCACCTTCCTGCCAAATTTGTTTAAATCCTCCACAAACAGTTCTAGCAAACCTGCCCACAAGGATATTGGTCCCCCTCAGATTCAGGTGTAACCCATCCCTTTTGTACAGGTCATACCTTCCCCAGAAAATCCCCCTGCACTAATTCCTCAGCCATGCATTCATCTGCCAAATCATCTTATTCTTACCCTCACTGGGATTGGTACAGGCAGTCATCCAGAGATTACTATTCCGAAGGTCCTGCTTTTCTGTTTTCTACTTAGCTCCCTCAATTCTCCCTTTGCCCACCTATATCATTGGTGCCAAAATGTACCACGATTTCTGGCTTTCATCCTCCCCCTTTCGAATGTTGTGGACCTGATGCAAGACATGTCAGGATTTGTATGCAGCACACAAACCAATTTTTCAGTGTAAGGCTTAGGAACTTCCAAAAATTACAAGACTGCAACAAATCCATTATTCATTGATGTAATCCACCATTGCTTCTCCAGTTCTTTGGCTGTAATTCCTTAATTTAAAACTTTCAAAAGTTTTTGAAGATGCTGGCTTAACGTAACTAAGTATAATTTGATAACCTCACTGAAAGAGTCACCATTATCCAACAAGCTATGAATAAATATGTTATCCTTGTTTAGTATTGCTTGGAAGACAGGATTTTCTTCATCCTGTGCACTTCATAAATGCTCTCCAAAGTGATATTTTGGTGCAGACATGTGTAAACTTAGAAATGAAAAAGAATCTACATTAACAAATTGCAAACTGCTGCTCATTTTAATTCTCAAAAATTATAAGAAAGTTAGAAAAGAATAAAAAACAGATTGAAGAAAAGTTGTAGTATTCTAGTACTCTCACAGCTAACTAGACTATACCTTTTCCCACCCTGTTACTTGTAAAAATGCCATCCCCTTCTCTCAATTCCTCCGTCTTCGCTGCATCTGCTCTCAGGATGAGGCTTCTCATTCTAGAACAATGGAGATGTTCCTCCCTTTTCAAAGAAAGGGGCTTCCCTTCCTGCACCATCAATGCTGCCCTCAACTGCATCTCTTCCTTTTCAGACACGTCAGCTCTCACCCCAATCCTCTCACCACCCTACCAGGGATAGGGTTCCACTTGTCCCCTCCTACCATTCCACCAGCTTCTACGTTCAGCACGTAATTCTCCGAAACTTCCACCATCTCCAATGGGATCCCACCACTATGCACATCTTCCTCCCGCCCCACTTTCAACTTTCCACAGTTTCCACAGGGATCACTCCCTACACGACTCCCTTATCCATTCGTCCCTCCCACTTGATCTCCCTCCTGGCATTTATCCTTGCAGACAGAATAAGTGCTACACCTCCTCTCTCACTACCATTCAGGGACCTAAACCGACCTTCCAGGTGAGGCAACACTTCACTTGTGAGCCCGTTGGGGTCATATACTATGTCTGGTGCTCCTGGTGTGGCCTCCTGTACATTGGTGAGACCCAACATAGATTGGAAGACTGCTTCACCAAGTACTTTTGCTCCATCCACCAGAAAAAGTGGAATCTCCCAGGGGCTATCCATTTTAGTTCCACTTAATTCCTATTCCATTATGTCCATGCATGGCCTCCTCCACTGTTGTGATGAGGCCACACTTAGGTTGGAGGAACAACACCGTATGTACCATCTGGGTAGCCTCCAACGTGATGGCATGAACATTGATTTTTTGAACTTCCGGTAATGCCCCCCATCTCCCTTCTCCTTCACAATTTCCCATCCCCTTTTCCCTTTCTCACCTTATCTCCCTGCCCACCCATTGACTCATGCTCCTCTCCCCTTTTCTTTCTTCCATGGCCTTCTGTCTCTTTCACCTATCAACTTTCAAGCTCTTTACTTCCCCCTTCAGATTTCACCTACCACTTTGTGTTTCTCTCTCCCCTCCTCCCACCTTTTAAATCTACTCTGCTTCTTTCTCCAGTCCTGCCTGAAATGTCAACAATACTCTTTTCCATAGATGCTGCCTGGCCTGCTGAGTTCCTCCAGCATTTTGTGTGTATTGCTTAGATTTCTAGCATCTGCAGATTTTCTCTTGTTTGTAGTATTTCAATGTTATGTTTGTGTCTTCACAATGGCCTGGCAGGATGCAATTTTTGTCAGTAAACATCAATAGATGTTCATATTATCCCACATTCTCAGATTGGCAAGAAAATATTGCTCTGGAATCATTAATAAATGAACTATCAGCTAGGATTCTGGAAGTGGAGCAGACAGTCTTACAGTTGCATTTTTTAAAGAATTCTTATGTCTGTATTGTAAGTGTCAAGTGAACACAGTGACTCAAAGTGTGTTAGATTTGTATTGATTTATGCACATTTACTTATTTTCGAGTTTGATTTGTAATTCTATGAAACTTTTAATCACATTCTGTCAATGATAATATCTGTAAATGTCTGCTTATACCCCTTCAACTATGTGCATTCCTGAAATTTTAATTGATAGAATTCAAAATAAGTTGCTATAATTAAATATCATTTTATTTTTAGAAATAATTAAAAATAAAAGTCAGCATTAGACATTAATTTGTTTATGCTTTGACAAAAATGCCAGTCTTTTCTTTCAAATATATGTAAATATGATTAATCCATATCATATTTTGTTCTATAAATGCAGTCACTTTGTGGTTTCAGACACAGGACCATAAGACATTGGAACAGAAATAAGACATTTAGCCCATTGGATCTGCTCCACTATTCCACCATGGCTGATTTATTATTCCTCTCAGTCCCATTCTTCTGTCTTCTCCCTGTAACCTTTGACACTTAGTAATCAAGAACCTATCAAATTTCACTTTAAATATACTCAATGACTTGGCCTCCAGAGTCGTCTGCGGCAATGAATCCCACAGATTCACAACCTTCTGGCTAAAGAAGTTCCTCCTCATCTCCGTCCTAAAGGAACATCCTTGTTTTCTTATGGACTCTGCATAATTCACCACCAGGTAATCAAAGTACGTTAATGCATATCTGCAAATCCCTCAAGGTCAATATTATAGGACTCCAACCATTCTCAGGTTGCGACTTGTTACTTGTTATAGCTGCAGGGAAGAGTTGATACAATGGTAGACTTGATAGGAAATAGACAAGCATATAAGGAAAAAATGATTAAAAATGATTATGTTGATGGATTTGGCTAATGAAAGACTGGAAGAGGCTAGAGTACAGTTAAAATGGTAGTATGGAATAGTGGCCTGAATAGTCTGTTTTTGTCCCATATAACTTAGGTAATATTATGTACTTGCACTGGAAGAGTACATTCCCAAATTTCACCTTTTGAACAGGGAAAAAAATGCAAATGCACGATGTTACAATTTTATATATAGTTTGTAAACAATTGATAGGATGATATTTTGATGGGACATTTGTGATGTTTGTTTTCCTTTCAGTAAGAGATGCGCTTTAATTTCTGTCAAAAATTTGGGCACTCTTTTTTAGGAGGTTTAAGAAAATTGTTGATGTAGATGAAGGCAAGTTATTTTTTATACCAATAATTATGAATGTTATCAATACCAGTACTTTTCTGGTTGAGGGTATTTTTTATAACTGTTTCTACTATTTCCATCAGGTGTTAACATATCTTCAATTGTGTGAGTGTATTCTTTTTAAGTTTCAAGTATGCTTATTATCAAAGAATGTATAAATTATACAATCTTGAGATTTGCTTGCTCACAGGTAGCCACAAAGCAAGAAACCCAAAAGAACCCAATTAAAGAAAAAAATATATACCTTCTTTGATAATAAATGTACTTATTCCTCACAAATCCAGCTTGTTCTTAATTATGCATAGGTCTGTTTGACCAGACATTTGGCCAAAAGTTCATTGTCTCTGTGTTTGTTTGTGATTCTGTACAAGAGTTGGAGACATTCTGATGCATCAAATTTAGTTTCAATATCCTTTAATGAACTTTTCTTATTGTTCCTGAACTCATAATTCTGTGTTCTTTGGTGCTTTTCATATATTTGTTTAGTCTGGCTTTGAATACAGCAAGCTTTTGTTTGAGACTATCTATAAACTCTCACAAAGCTTTTGTTCTCTTGATCATGCCTTGTATGACGTATTTCCTTGCTATTTCCTGAGCTTAAATCTCTTGTTTGGGTTTTCCATTTTATACTCTATTATACGGGTTGGTTCTGCTCTGAAGGTTTCAATTTTGTTTCTGTCATTTTGGTGTTTTCATGCAGGTTCGATGTTGTCATTTAAAGTTAAACTGGACAGCTATATGGACAGGAAAGGAATGGAGGGTTATGGGCTGAGTGCAGGTTGGTGGGACTAGGTGAAAGTAAGAGTTCGGCACAGATTAGAAGGGCCGAGATGGCCTGCTTCTGTGCTGTAATTGTTATATGGTTAAATGTAAAATTGATCTGATTCCTAATAGTTGCTGGATTTTGATTGTTCATAGCACTATTACCACCAAATGAAATCCATGGTCTAAAAATCAAGTATGCTCAAAAAATACTTTCACCAAAGTTTTCCCATTATTTATCAGATAGAATTTGAATGGAGACTTTACTGAAATGTGGGTCATCAGCGTTAGCTCAAAATTACCACTGAGACAATTGTCAGGTGACAGATAACTGTGACTCTGACTGTAACAGGTGATAATAACCATGTTTGCTTCAATAATGTGGAACATATTTGGTCTGGATATCATAGTCATTGTCATACCACACTGAAAAAGATTGCTCATCTAACTGTCTCCCTGCAGTCCATTAAGTTCTCATCTGTTCTAATCCCATTTACTAGCACTTGGATCATTGTCTCTGTGCCTTAACAATTCAAGATTTAATTCTAGGTACTTCTTGAATGTTGTGAAAATATCTTCCTCCACCTGCACTCTTTCAGGGAATGCATTCCAGATTCTAAACTCCTTCTGGATGAAAAGATTCTTGCACAGATCCCCTCTGACACTCTCATCCTTTATTCTATATCTATGCCTTTGAAAGTTATGCAATTTAAGTCTGAATCCAGAGATCATCACTGGAAGTAGTACAATTTTGGAAAAGAACCATTTCCAGTGCTATAAACAAATTTAATTCTGAACATTGTTGTTTATTGAATATATAATATAGTCCTGACAACAAGTTCTCAGTTTGCCTGTTCCTTCACAGATTGTGCTATTAGAATCTGGGATTCATTTCCTGGTTGACATCTGATAGAACAGGTGGACTTTGAGGTAGTAGCCCAAAACAATGTATCATGGGATTTCCTGATGGATATTTCCCCAGGTTTCAAACAGGTGATTGTTGGACATTTTGAAGAATTAAGGGTTGATAGTCAAATTTCTCTGTACCTCGCAATAAGATGTTTTCTAAACTGAACTGGGTGGCTTTGAAGTGTGAGAGGAAATGACATGACATTTGCTTTTGATGTCAAAATATTATTTATATCAAATGCCTGTGCACAGGAACAAATAATCAAAATAATGTCAGTCATGAGTGATTAACAGCATAATTTTGGGAGGTTCTGTAATAAACATAGGTAAACATAAAAGTTAGGAGGTTAATGCTAAGAATAATCTCTGAAAACATTTGAAAGCATGTTCCTCCCAATCATCTTGCTTTAAACTGAGTAAAATAACAGGCTGAAGTGTCTCATTTACTTTATCTTAAGCAGACTTCTATTGGACCAGAGCCCAGTTTAATAAAAATTCGTAATACCTTTTCCAGATCAATCTGCTGCAGCTCCAAATGTTCTCGTAAACATTAATTCTCAGTTCCCAATAGTAGAATAAACTGATAAAATAATGTAAAACTATAAACAATGCCTTTTTCTATAATTTGGATGAAATCTCAATTAAGTTATATTTTTTCATATCAGAAGTGCTCATGTAGATCTATTTCCAAGCTCTCTTTGTTTATTGATAAATTATTCATGGTGAGGAAAGTCAAAGAAACTTCATTGCAGAGGGAAAGAGAAAGCTGCCATTAACCCACTTATCAAAGAGGACCTTCTTGATAGATTTTCTTTTTCATTCATATCATTACAATGTAGTTTATAATGTTGCAAGATCAAGGAAAGGTATGGATGTCAGCCATGGCTTTGTGCTGAGTCCTATTCCATGAACTTAAACATTTAATAAAACCATCCTAGAAAGTCTCTCAGAAGAAAGAGATGGTTTAGCCAGGCCAGTCCAAAAAGGGCAACAAACAAAATATTGGAGGAACTTAATGGGTCAGGCAGCTTCTCTGAAGAGAAATAGACCATTGACATTTCTGTTTGAAATCTTTCATCTGGGCTGGCTTTCCAGCCTCATAGTTCCCCAATCCCAGACTGCATGTTTCTGACTCCTAGCAGTCCAGATGAAGAGTCTCAACCCAAAACATCACTGTCCCTTTCTCTGCACAGATGCTGCCTAACCCACAGAGTTCCTCCAGCATTCTATAATCTTCTGTCTCTTGTACCTCATTCCAAAAAGAGCTACTCAACCTGACATTAAATCCAGAGCCTTGCAGATAGGGTCTCCTCAGAAATGAGAGTCCGGTGTTACATACGAAATGTATGCTCTACTAGTTAGGCCACTGCTGAAGGACTGTTCTGGGCACAACAGGAAAGATGTGATTTCACAGGAGAGGATATAGAGGAAATTACTAAAGATGTTATCGGGATAAAAGAAATTGAAACTATGGAGAAATTTTGGATAAAATTGAGCTGTTTTTTATTTGGAAGTGAAGAGGCTGAGAGGCCGAGGTGTATAAAATCATTCAAACTTAGATAGGATAAAGAGGACAGCCATTTTTGCACCTAATAGGGAGGTCAAAAATGAGGAGGCATATTTGGCCCATCATCTGCGCTCGGTCTCAGTTCAATATCATTGCTCCCCTTCCAGCCTAATCTCTCTCACATGCCCATTAACTCCAGCCGGATTCTCCTATTATCTAACTATATGAGGACTAGTTTACAGTATCCAATTACCCGGTACATGTCTGGGATGTGAGAGGAACCCACAGCACCTAGGGAAAATCTAAGAAGTCACAAGAAGGATGTACAACCTCGAAGGAGACAGCAGCTGTGAGGCAGCTCTGGAGACTTGCTGCTCTACTCTGCCACTCCAGTCAAAGTAAAAGGATTAGACAAGAGATGAGAAAAAGGTTTTTATCCTTGAGAGTGGCAGGACTCTGGAACACACTGCTTGAAAGGGGGTTGGCGGCAGAAATTATCATCACATTTAAAAGCAATACGAGGTGCAATCTGCAAGGCTAAATATCCAATGCTGCAAGTCAGAATGGAGCTGGATAAATATGATTAGATTGAATAGCTCTTTTTCTTACCAGTCCAGACACAATGAGCCGAATAGACTCCTTCTCTGTCATAACATTTCTTGGACTTTACATAAAAAACACAAATGATTTGCTTTTAACAAATCCATACCAGTTTATCTTTAACATCCATATGTCTCCAAGTGGCTATTAATATTTTCCTGATTATATTTTTTCTAAAAAAATTCCCACAAGGAGAGACTAAAATATTAAAACACTAATGGAGCCAGCGGTTATTCAATAACATAAAGTCCGTTTGTCTTACTTCATACCACCTTCTTTAACCAGTAAACACATAACGTGAACTTAATGTGTAAAATAAGAAAATACCAAGATAGTAAGGAGCCTTTTGAGTTGCAAAGCCCTTGTTTCTCATACATTTTATAGCTATCAAGTACTGTAATTCTCCTGAGAAATAAGTAATTACAACTAGTATTTGCAAGCAAGATAGGCAACTGCATGATTTCTTGTTCCCTTTTCAACCCAAGTAGTAACACAACCTGGTGACTTTTTGTAATCTATAAATAAAGATGCTTGGTACTTTTCACAGACTGAGGATGTCCCAAAGAGCTTTTCAACCAATGAAGTACAGGGTCCACATTATAGCTGTTGACAGATTCACAGTACTTAATAGAAAGAATAATCCTTTCTATCAATCAACCTGAACCATTAATTTTACTTCTCACTCTGCAGAAGCTGACTGTCCAATTATGATGTAAATATATTTTTAATAAGCATAACATTCTGCTCAATTCCATCACATGGAATGGACAAGTATTGTGAATCTGTCAACAGCTACAATGTGGACCCCGTGCTTCATTGGTTGAAAAGTTCTTTGGGACATCCTCAGTTTGTGAAAAGTACCAGACATCTTTGTAGGTTACAAAAACTCACCAGATTGTGTTACTACTTGGGTTGAAAAGGGAACAAGAAATCATGCAGTTGCCTATCTTGCTTGCAAGTGTTAGTTACAGCTACTTATTTCTCAGGAGAATTAAAAATGTTGAGCACAGTGCATGATGGTTATAAAATATGTGGAAAAACAAGGGCTTTGCAATACAAAAGGCTCCTTATTATTTTGGTATTTTCTTATTTTTGCACATTAAGTTCATGTTATGTGTTTACTGAGTAAGGGACGTGAGGGTGGTAGGAGGTTAGAATGACGTGCTTCTATAGACTTGTATTATTTTTAAAATTGCGAATAATTCTGGTCAGATGCTAAATGCATCTCATTGGCTTTGTACCTGTACCTGGCACAATGACAATGAAGTTGAATCTAATCTAATCTAATAACAATAATAACAAAGAGTGAACATGGAGAAAACTAAATGCAAACAGAAATACTACTTTATATCTGGAGACAGCTTATCTACTGGTGTCTATTATAAACCCACTGACTTTCACAGCGACCTGGACCATACCTCATCCCATCCTGTTTCTTGTAAAAATGCCATCCCCTTCTCTCAATTCCTCCATCTCCGCTGCACCTGCTCTCAGGATGAGGCTTTTCATTCTGAATAAATGAGATGTCCTCCTTCTTCAAAGAAAGGGGCATCCCTTCCTCCACCATCAACGCTGCCCTCAACAGCATCTCTTCCATTTCATGCACGTCTGCTCTTACCCTGTTCTCCCGCCACCCCACCAAGGATGAGGTTCCCTTGTTCTCACCTACCACCCCACCAGCCTTCACGTCCAGCTCATAATCTTCCGTAATTTCCATCATCTCCAATGTGATCCCACAACCAAGCACATCTTTACCTGCCCCCCACTTTCTGCTTTCCACAGGAATCACTCCCTATGTAACTCCCTTGTCCATTCATCTCTCTCCACTGATCTCCCATCTGGCACTTATCCTTGCAAGTGGAACAAATGCTACACCTGCCCCTACACCTCCTCCCTCACTACCATTCAGGGCCCCAAACAGCCCTTCCAGGTGAGGCAACATTTCACCTGTGAGTCTGTTGGGGTCATAGACTGTGTCCATGCTCCCGGTGTGGACTCCTGTGTATCAGTGAGACTCAATGTAGATTGGGAGACTGCTTCTCCAAGCACCCATGCTCTGTCAGAAAAAGTGGGATCTCCCAGTGGCCACCCATTTTAATTCCACTTCTTATTCCCATTCCAACATGTCATTCCATGGCCTCCTCTCCTGTTGTGATGAGGCCACATTCAGGTTGGAGGAGCAACACCTTATATTCGGTCTGGGTAGCCCCCAACCTGGTGGCATGAGCATCAATTTCTCGAACTTCTGGGAATGCCCCCACCCTCCTTCACCATTCCCCATTTCCATTTCCTTCTCTCCTTACCTGCCCATCATCTTCCTCTGGTGCTCCTTCCCCCCCTTGTCTTTCTTCCATGGTCTTCTGTCCTCTCCTATCAGATTCCCCCCTCTCCAACTCTGTATTGCTTTCACCAATCAGCTTCCCAGCTCTTTACTTCACCCCTCCTCCCTCCCAGTTTCGCGTATCACCTTGTATTTCTTGCTTCCCTCCCCCCACCTTATTACTCTGACTCTTCACCTTTTTATTCTCCAGTCCTGATGAAGGGTCTCGGCCCGAAACCTTGACTCCTGTTTCCCATCGATGCTGCCTGGCCTGCTGAGCTCCTCCAGCATTTTGTGCGTGTTGCTTGGATTTCCAGCATCTGCAGATTTTCTCTTGCTTGTGATGTCACTTTTTTCTCCGAATTCGGGCCATGGAGGTTCAATCAGTGAACATCTTCATTTCACGAGGCTTTATAATAGATTCTCACTCTCACTAGCTCTGTTTTGTATTGTTGGTAAAAGAGAGATGTGAACGGTGGTAGAAAGTGCTCCCTTGGTTTATTTGAGGTTTTACACGTGCTCTTACGTGACAAGGAGTCTGAATGCACTGCACAGGGTTCGCAGTAGAGTTTCTGTAAATTCTGTTGCTATTCCCCCCTCCTTTTCATAAACCCATTCATTATTTGGTGACTCACTGTACATTTGTTTTGTGCAAGCACCATTTTAGTTTCAGAAGAGTTGTTATTGCTACTGACTAGTGTTTCTGTGTTGCAGAGCTCAGCCACTTTGGTTTCTCTTTGTTATAGTTCCTTTCTGAATTTGCCTGTACCACTTCCTCCTTGCAGTGTTTACTCCAACATGCATAGGTGGTGCTATTAACTCTAGTTGGTCATACTCCAAAACATTTCCCACCTTCAACCATAATGTCCAGCAAGCACTGCCCTTCTTGAACTAATTTTAATTGTAATTTATAAATGAATGTTCAATCATAACATTAAAAATCATATTCTAAATCCTGCTTTAATTGTTCTCGTGCATTTGCATTTGATCTGTTAATATAAAAATCTACAAGATGAATACTAGAGACTTGGCAAATCTGAACAAAGTCAAATTTGTCTTTTCTAATAGTTGTCTTACATTTGAAGTGATATCTTTGAAGTGTGAGCTATAAAACTTATCTGGTCATGACCAATGCTCCATTTAACGAGCCTCATTCTTATAAAACACATGCAGAACAAGTATGAGAAAAATCTGGTAAGTGAGAGTCGGGTGGATAATAATAGCCTAATTTTACAGTGACTAACTTAGCCTCAAGCTGAAGGTCAATCTGGAGTTTCTAAATTACTCAAGCCCTGCTGGTTACCACTCAAGCATTCATTTTGGTCCACGTCACTATTTTTCAGTTCCAGACCCAATTTCATATCAATTGATTGTTATAGCTCCTATTTTTTCCAGACATTAGGTACTAATAATGAAATAAGACAGAATCTATTGAAAATGCTCAGCCGGTATGTATATATATGGGAGGAGAAAATGAATTGGTGCTTGAAGTTGATGCCTATCATCTGAACAATCCTCCACAATCAGATGATCATAATGGCCTAGTCTCAGAATTAAAACCTCCTCCAGACCATTCTTTGTTCTTTTTAATTATTATTCCCTTGTACCATTGGATTTTACCTTGCATCATCACCTACTTCACCATTTCATCACTCCAGCCCCCCTGACTTTGTTGACAATTGGTTTTTCTCTTTTCTCTGTATCCACACTGAAAGCAGTTTCTCTGCCTGTGCTTACCTAAGCATCACTATTTCTCACAAAAACAGAACAAGTAAACTGCATTTGCTGTAAATTTGAAATAGAAGCTTAAAATGCCAGAAGCAAGTTGGACAGCATATTTGGTGAAAGAAACAGAGCTAACACTTCGGCTCCTATGGAAAGTCACTGACCTTGAATTTTAATTTGAATTTATTTAAATCTTACATCCATCCCACGAGGAGAGGGAGTAAAAATCTTTGCGCTATTACTCCGTTGCAATGTATAGACATATGAATTTATAAGTCTAATGGCTTGTAGAAAGAAGCTGTCCCATAGCCTATTGGTCATGGCTTTAATGCTGCGGTATCGTTTGCCAGACAGAAGCAGCTGAAGCAGTTTATGGTTGGGGTGACTGGTGTCCCCTGATGATCTTCAGGCCTTCTTTACGCACCTGCTGTGTAAATGTCCTCAGTGGATCGAAGTTCACATCCATAGATGTGCTGGGCTGTCTGTACCACTCTCTACAGTGCCCAGCGATCAAGGTGCATTTCCCATACCAGGCGATGATATACCTGGTCAGGATGCTCTCAAGTATTTGGGAGCTCATGTCAAACTTCTTCAGTCGCGTGAGGTGGAAGAGATGTTGTTGTGCTTTTTTTGCCACACAGCCAGTGCATACAGTCCAGGTGAGATCTTTGGTGAGATGTATACCTAGGAACTTGAAACTACTCACCCTCACAACTGCAGTCACATTGATGTTGATCGGGGCGAGCCTGTCTCTGTTCCTTCTGTAATCCACGATCAGCTCTTTTGTTTTTTGGACATTGAGGGAGAGATTGTTATTTGGCACCACTATGTCAGGGTGTTAACCCCTCCTCTGCAGGCTGACTCATCACCACTAGAAATAAGGCCGTTAGAAATGAAACTCAGTTTGCTCAACAGATCTGTTGGGTTTACACAGCATTTTTTTCTGTTACCCTAATATTTACAATATTCACAACTTTTAATTTACCTGAGACCATTACCTGAGACTTCTGAAAAATGGGAACCATTTCTCATAGAGGGATCAGAAGTGGAGAGAGTGAGCAATTTCAAGTTCCTGGGTGTCAAGATCTGTGAGGATCTAACCTGGTCCCAACATATCGATGCAGCTATAAAGAAGGAAAGACAGCTGCTATATTTCATTAGGAGTTTGATGAGGTTTGATTTGTCACTTAAGACACTTGAAAAACTTCTACAGATATACCATGGAGAGCATTCTGACGGGCTGCATCACTGTCTGGTATGGGGGAGGGGGAGGGGGAGGGGGTACTGCACAGGATCGAAAGAAGCTACAGAAAGTTGTAAAATTACATGCTCAGCTTCATCATGGGTGGTATTCAAGACATCTTCAAGGAGCAGTACCTCAGAAAGGCAGTGTCCATTACTAAGCACCCAGGACACACCCTCTTCTTGTTGTTACCATCAGGAAGGAGATAGGGAAGCCTAAAGGCACACACTCAGCAATTCAGGAACAGCTTCACCCCCTCTGCCATCTGATTCCTAAATGGACATTGAACCCACGAACACTACCTCACTTTTTTATTATTTTTGTTTCTGCACTATTTTTAATTTAACTATTTAATAATAATATATACTTACTGTAATTTATTCATTTATTTATTTTTCTCTATATTTATCATGCATTGCATTGTACTGCCGCCATTAAGTTAACAAATTTCACAATATATGTTGGTGATATTAAATCCGATTCTGATTTTCCCTGTCTTTCTGTAGATTCTCCTTGACCTATTGGATACTTTCTGCTATTTTTTCCTGTTTTTGTTCCATATTTTTAGAATCTACTGTACTTTAAAATCTTGTTTTGTCTTCTTTTTTAAGGTACTCTCTCAAGCTTCTTTTAATGCAAGATGTCTCACAGCACCTCATCCTCTTTTTTAATACGTGAATTCAAACAATAATTATTGAGAGGCTTCATCTCACCTGAGCTAATATAGTCTAACTGATCTCCACAGGCAAACACATTTGACAAGGGTCACTAGATAATATTTTGGGCCAATTTATTTTCATGTTCCACACACTAAATGCGCAGACATCAAGATTAGTAGTTGATAAGCAATTCTGCTCAAACACTGGTTAAAATTTAATTTTTCTGACACACTGGCAGTGGGAGAACTTTTATTTTGTCTGTATATCTTTTTAAGTCACTTTAATTCAGCCATAGGATTAACACATCATATCATGAGCTTTCTACTTATTATTATGATAACGTGGATGATTCAGCATCAGATCAATTATTTAAAAGCACGCTGAAAGACTATGTATACACACAACATGAAATTAGGAGGAAATAAGCACTGACTACCATGCTGGATTATGCTGGAAGTTGGAGGTTGTAATGCTCCCAATGCGGTAGGACGAGGAAGTTAGCATGAGGCACCAAGAAGGTGTGCTAGGTGTGCTTGCAAAAGACTATAGCAAGAATGTGTTTCTTCAATCAGGAATGGTGAGCATATTTGCCTCCATCCTAATACAGTGAAGTCTGGTTAATTGGGCCATCAGTTAATCAGGGCATCTGCTTATTTGGGACAACTCTTAAGGAACAGAAACAAATCAAGAAAATAGTTTGGAACACTATGTTGCTGAACTGGGGCAGGAGACTGTTGCCAAATATTTTCCAAACAGTGTCAATCGTGTGCATGTCACGTGCTTGTTAGACACAATGTTGTGCTTATAGCAAACAGTTTTTAAATTGCGTCACTTGCCTGTCTGTGTTCAAAAAGCTAAAATTTTTTTTTTGCACTGGTAGTTGGTGAGTAATAAACAGCAAGACGATTCAGAACTGTTTTGCTCACTGAGGTTTCAAGCATTCAGGCTTAGAGATGCCAGAAATGGCTAGGAGTGAAAATGAAACGATTTCACGACCTCAGTAAGTTAGGAACTATGAAGAATTTGAAGGTGTTGACAATTATCTTGAATATTACAATTAAAAGGAAAAAGGAAGATTTGGAGGATGCAGTTGTTGGAAGAACTGTTTGAAGGTAGTCCATTATCTGCATTAGGTGTCTGCACTGATTTTGTTCATTTACAGTCAATCAAAAGAACACCAGTGCACATTCAATTAATTTCTCCATTGATAACTATCAGGAACTTAAACACAGTTTTATAGTACCGTAGTAGTATTGGGAGTGTTCTAATTTATTCTGTTATTTATTTAAATACATAATTTATTACTCGGTTTAACAGTAGTTTGCCTTTTATATACCTTATTAACTATTTCCATGAAATTTCTGCTCATTCGAGCAGCCGCTTAATTTGGCCAAAATGGACTGGTCCCAATATCTCCCAATTCACTGTATATCTATTGCCATTTTCTTCATTTTTCCTTCTTGACTTCTACTTGGTAGATGATCACCCATAATCATGTTGAATGGTAGAAGAGACCTGAAGCACTAAATGGCTGTTTCTTCCGATAGTTAGCATCTATAATAGCCAAACTCAGCCTCTGTTAACAGGTGATGTTCACAAGTTATAGTCTCTTATGATCTGTACTCTTGCTGTCCTGCTGTCATGTGTTGTTGCATCTTGGTAATGCGTACTGTACAACTTCTAAGATTAGCTTCATTGTCACACGTACCTCAAAACAGCACAACATACAGTGAACTGCGTCATTTGCGTCAAATCGAATCAGCCAGGATAGTGCTGGGGTCAGCCACAAGTGTTGGCACGCTTCCGACACCAACTTAGCATGCCCATAACTCACGAATCATTACCAAAACCTGTACGCCTTTGGAATCTGGAAGGAAGCCCAAGCATGTGAAGGAAACCCACACAGTTATGGGGAGAACATACAAAGTCCTTATAGACAGTGGCAGGGTCAGTGTTGCTGACACTACAAGGCCACCATACAATACTACCGTGCTGTCCCTCTCTTAACACCTCTTGATATGCCTAAAATTTATCCTTCTGTTTTGCTTCTGGATCCCACAGAATGATGAACTCCCATTTTGTTGCCTCTCAGTTGATCTACTAACATCTGTAAAGAAGTGATGGATAAGTTCTAAAATAGCCAAATTGAATATCAAAATTGACAAAGTAAGCACAAATCCTATTAAAGCTTCTATCCATATTTTTTTGGGAAGGGACCATCACAATTGAACCAAAGAAAGATTTATATGGAATCACTAAAGCTAAGAGCAGGGAGACAGAAGCATTCATTAGCATATTTGCCTGTCAGCTCCTCAGATCCTTGCTATATTTTTGTGATTTTGTTTCTCTCGGGAATTCCAGGAAGCTCAGGAAAACCATATGCATGCCTTAAATTCACAAACAGCTGCTAAGGTTTCATCTTAATGATTAGATTTTGTATTTAATTTTCTGAATCACAGCCTGAATTAAATCTGGTCAGTGGGTTCACATGTTATTTCCAACCTGGTGTCATTGTTGGCAGATGTGATGCTCTGATCACTGAAAACCCAGTCATTCCTGAGGTTTAAAGTTCCATATTCTGTGTTTGTTCAGTGATAACCTACAGAGCCTGAGAGTAAAAGATTATTTATCTTAGCTTAGCATAAATTTGACAAGTAACTAATCCAAGAAATCAAATTCAGGTGTTGCCCAATGGCTGTGAATTACTTTAGGCTGCAAATGTTCATCTGCAAAAACAAACTGAAATTTCTACATCTCTCTTCCCAAAAAGAGAAATGTCCAATTTCTGCCAATGACACAAACCCACCATTAAGAACAGAAAGCTGCATTCACATTACCACATTTTAAATTAATTCTTTGACTACTGAGACCCTTTTATATTGCTTTACACTCGTGATTTGAATAACGCCTGATTGCCTCATAGATCTTTACCAAAAAAATACAGAGCTGAAAATAAAACCATTTTTCTTCAAGACATTTGTGTCAATTTTGATAGCTAACTACACCAATAAGCGTAAGAAGAAATGTCAAACTTTCTTACAGTAAATTAATTTCACTTCCTGATTACTGAAGAAGGCTAGGTTAAAGTGATGTAATTTTGCTTAATTATTTCCCATTTCCATACGTATGATCATAAGATGTTCCTGAAATGCAATATCTGTATCCTCAGGAATTTACAAGCTATATCTGGGGGCTACGTGTAGAAATAGATACTGAAGGCAGCACAATGGTGCAATTATAAGACCATAAGATATAGGAGCAGGTTTAGGCTATTTGGCCCATTGAGTCTGCTCTGCTATTTCCCCATGGCTGATCCATTTCCCTCTCAGCCCCAATCTCCTGCCTTCTCCCTGTATCCATTCATGTCCTGACTAATCAAGAATTTATCAACTTCTGCCTATACCCAATTTATCAACCTATACCCAATGACTTGGCCTCCACAGCCACCTGTGGCAATGAATTGCACAAATTCACCACTCCCTGTCTACAGGAATTCTCCTCATCTCTGTTCTATATGAGCGTCCCTCTAATCTGAGGCTGTGTCCTCTGGCCTTAGACTCCTCCACCATAAGAAGCATCCTCTCCACATCCACTCTAATCAAAACCTTTTATCTTTTCATAGATGCCCTCTCATTCTCCTAAATTCCAGTGAGTACTGGCCCAGAGACATCAAACACTCCTCATATGATAAGCCTTTCAATCCCAGAATCATTTTCGTGAACCTCCTTTGAACCCCCTCCAATGTCAGCACATCATTTCTCAGATAAGGTGCCCAAAACTGCTCACAATACTGCAAGTGAGGCCTCACCAGTGCCTTATAAAGCCTCAACATTACATCCTTGCTTTTATATTCTAGTCCTCTCAAAATGAAAGCTGACATTTGCCTTCCTCACCATCAACTTAACCTGCAAATTAACCTTTAGGGAATCCTGCATGAGGGCTCCCAAGTCCCTTTGCACCTCAGATTTTTGAATGTTCTCTCCATTTAGAAAATAGTCTATGCTTTTATTTCTTCTACTAAAGTGCATGACCATACACCTCCTGACACTGTATTCCATCTGCCACTTCTTTGCCAATTCTCCCAAACTGTCTAAGTAGTTCTGTAGCCTCTCTACTTCCTCAACACAATCTGCTCCTCCACCTATCTTCGAACGTCCACAAACTTGGCCACAAAGCCATCAATTCCATCATCCAAATCATTGACATATAACATAAAAAGAAGCTGTTCCAACATAGAACCCTGTGGAACAGCACTAGTCGTGGCAGCCAATCAGAAAAGGCTTTCTTTATTCCCATTCGCTGTCTCCTGCCAGTCAGCCAATGCTCTCTCAATATTCCTATCTTCCCACAGGCTCTTAACTTGTTATCAGCCTCATGTGTGGCAACTTGCCAAAAACCTTCTGAAAATCCAAGTACACAACATCTTCCGATTCTCCTTTGTCTAGCCTCCTTGTTATTTCTTCAAAGAATTCCAACAGATTTGCCAAGCAAGATTTTGCCTTCAGGAAACTATACTGACTTTGACCTTTGGACTTTTATCAGGTGCCTCCAAGCACTCCAAATCACATCCTTAAAAATCGACTCCAACATCTTCCCAACCAGAGGTCAGACTAACTGATGTATACTTTCCTTTCTTTTGCCTTGTTTCCTTCTTGAAGAGTGGAATAACATTTGCAAATTTCAAGTTCTCTGGAACCATGCCAGAATCTATTGATTCTTGAAAGATCATTACTAATGCCTTCACAATCTCTTCAGCCACAGCCTTCAGAACCCTGGAGTGTAGACCATTTGGTCCAGGTGACTTATCTACCTTCAAACCTTTCAGTTGCCCAAGCACCTTCTCCCTAGTAATGTCAATTCCACTCACTTCTGCCCCCGATACTCTATAACTTCCACCACACAGTTAATGTCTTCCACCATGAAGATAGATGCAAAATATTAATTCAGTTTGTCTGCCATTTCCTTGTCCCCCATTATTACTTCTTCAGCATCATTTTCTAGTGGTCCAGTATCTACTGTCAACTCTCTTTTACACTTTATATATCTGAAGAAACTTTTGGTATCCTCTTTAATATTATTGCCTATCTTATATCTTTGTACTCTATCCTTTCATTCTTTATGACTGTTTTAATTGTCTTCTGTTGGCTTTTTTAAAAGCTTCCCAATCCTTTAACTTCCCACTAGTTTTTGCTCTATTATGTGCCCTTTATTTGGCTTTTATGGAGGCTTTCACTCCTCCTGTCAGCCACGGTTGCATCATCATGCCTTTAGAATACTTTTTCTTCTTTTGGATGTATCTATACGGTGCTACCAGAAACTATAGCTATTGTTACTCTGCCATCATCCCTGCTAGTGTTCTCTTCCAATCAATTTTGGTCAGCTCCTCTCTCATGCCTCTGCAATTCCCTTTACTCCACTGTAATACTGATATATCTGATTTCAGCTTCTCCTTGCAGGATGAATTATATAATATTATGATCACACGCTCTTAAGGGTTTCTTTACCTTAAGCTCTCATTACACAACACCCAATCCAAAATAGCTGTTCCCCTAGTGGACTCAATCACAAGCTGCTCTACTCACAATGATTTTATACCTTCTGATCCAATGTCACCTGTTTCTAATGATTAGATTTCATATTTTACCAAAAAAAACCCACCCCACTGCCTCTTCCTACCTGCCTGTCCTTTTGGTGCAATGTGCATCCTTGGATGTTAATCTCTCAGCTATAATCTTCTTTCAGCCACAATTTGGTGTTGCCCTCAACATCATACATGCCAATCTAAAACTGTGCTACCAGTTCAACTACCTTATTCCATATACTGCATGCATTCAAATATAACACCTTCAGCCCTGTATTCATCACCCTTTTCAATTCTGCCCTATCATCAGCCTCCCCTTGCTAGCAGGATCACTACACACTGCTTCTGTTTGTAAACCAACTACCCCATCCTTATCCCTAGCAGTGAGTTTCCCATTCCGCTGCCAAATTAGTTTAAATCCTCCCCAACAACTCTAGCAAACCTGCCCACAAAGATATTGATCTCCCTTGGGTTCAGGTGTAACCCATCCGTTTTGTATAGGTCATATCTTCTCCAGAAGAGATCCCAACGATCCAGAAATCTAAACCCCTTCCCCCTGCACCAGTTCCACAGCATTCATCTGCCAAATCATCTTGTTTTTACCCTCACCGGTGCATGGCATAGGCAGCAATCCAGAGATTACTACCCTGGAGGTCCTGTTTCTCAGCTTTCTACCTAGCTCCCTAAAATCTCTCTTCAGGACCTCCTCAGTTTTCTGACCCGTGTCATCGATGCCAATATGTACCAAGACTTCTGGCTGCTCACTCGCTCCCTTTAGAATACCATTGATCCAATCCAAGACCCTGGCACCTGAGAGGCAACATACCATCTCTCTCGCGTCCACTGAATCTTGCCTCTCTTCCTCTAACTATGGATTCTCCTATCACAACTGCAGTCCTCTTCACCTCTCTTCTCCTCTGAGCCGCAGTACTGGAGACCAGGTCGCTGTGGCTTTCCCCGGTAGGTTGTCCCCCTCAACAGAAACCAAAATGTTATATTTATTATTGAGGGTATCAGCCACAGGGGGACTCTGTGCTGCCCTTTCATCTCCTGACAGTCACCCAGTTGCGTGCCTCGTGCACCCTAGGGGTGGCTACCTCCCTGTAGCTTCTATCTATCACCTCCTCAGCTTCCCATATGAGACGAAGGTCATCGAGCTGCAGCTCCAGTTCCTTAACATGTTCCCTGAGGGGCTGCAGCTTGGTCCACCTGGTGCAGATGCTTTTATCTGGGAGGCTGAAGGTCTCCCAGAATTCCCACATCTCACACCAAAAAACAATACACAGCCCCTGGAGCCATCCTCAGTCCACTAACTGTACCCTAACAAACATATTCTGAAGAATAAAGAAGAAGAAGAAGAAACTGACCAGATACTTACCTCGCCCGAGCCTGATGAGCCAAAGCCACTCCAGCGCTGGCCCACTCACACAATAGCCACACCGCTTGCTCCTGCCTTATTTTTATTCATCCCTTCTTATGAATCCCATTCACTAATTGGGTGCAATTCAATTCTGAAAACTTCCATGAATTGTCGCTCTTTTTAATCTTCAACTGGGGTCCAGAGTGAAATTGCTGCTTCTTCTCGTGCTCCTGTTCGCTGATTGGGCGCAGTCCAATTAGTGGAGTGATTACGTCACAGCACTAAGATGCTCAAGTTCAATCCTGACCTTGGATGTTATCAACACGATATGGAGTTTGCATATTCTCCCTGTAAATGTATGGGTTTCCTCTTACATTCCAAAGACACGTAACTTCGTAAGCCTGCTATAAATTGCCCCTTGTGCATAGGCAAGTCGTAGAATCTGGTGGAAGTTGATAAAACTGGGAATAAAAAGGAGGTTAGTGTAGAATTATTGTAAATGGGTGGTTGATGGTTGGCACAGACACAGTGGGCTGGAGGGTCTTTTCCTGCTCTCTCTTTGACTCTAATTTGTACAATGGTGAGTTATATGTTCATGATAGTGTAAAGCCATGGGTACTTATTAGCATGATCACCCAGCTGCTGTTATTGGTCCTTAGTGTCAGGATTGGGCTGAAGAGCTGAATGGCAAAGCCAGAAGTCAGACCTCAGGCACCTCCTTGGCTTGAAGGCATGATACTCCAGCACAGCAGGGAAGGGCTTTTGAGAACAAAGGGTTACCTCACTCTTGAAGCTTGAGCCCCCAGTTGGGCGCACTCTCATCCGGTGGAGCAGGAGTGCGCGATGGCTGACCCTCACTCTGGGCCTGGTGGTGGCAGGCCTGGATGGTTGATCCTCTGGGTGATCCACTTCTGCACCACCTGGCTTAGCTTCTGCAGGGTAAGGCCTGTGTGCCTCCTGCTTAGGCTGGATAGTTTGCATTGGGTCTCTCTGCTTATCTGCCTGGCATCCCAACAACTACCTTTGCTTTGAGGTGGAATCTTATCTGTCATCATTGCTGTGGCCTCACTAGCATAAACTGGTCAATATGGGAGGAGATGAGGTACCCAAAAATAAAGTTTGGAAAGGTCTGCACTAGACTACTGCTTTCTTAATTTGTTCATTGCTCTTAATTTCCTTAATTAAATATTTTAATTTGTAATAACTACAAGC
The DNA here is from genome assembly GCF_963921235.1 of Mobula hypostoma. Classification (NCBI taxonomy): domain Eukaryota; kingdom Metazoa; phylum Chordata; class Chondrichthyes; order Myliobatiformes; family Myliobatidae; genus Mobula; species Mobula hypostoma. The sequence continues at coordinate 115,415,596 of NC_086105.1, forward strand.
TTTAACAGAAACCATAATATAGTATGATTTTCAAGTGTATAAATACAATCGTGGTGAGAATAAATTTTTGCAAACAAGGTCAAAATATAGGAATTACTCTAAAAAAAACAAGAAATGAAGAAATATTTAACATATGAAAGGAATGCAGAAAAATAAAAAAGTGATTTAATTAAAATGTGAAAATTTATTTGAAAATAAGACAGTACAAACTGGATAAAATATCATCAGAAGATCAAGAAATATGTTAACTGTTCTTTTTCTTTGGTTATCAGTGTCAAGTGAGTTAAGCATACATTAGTGAATACATTAAGTCTTTGATTAAAGATAGCTGTAATTATGGAGTCTCCACTTATCATGGAAACTGGAAATAAAATATCCGTCTCTGTCATTTAAGTCCTAAAATTTCTGCAGCTGTTTGGATTCAAATTAGTGCATCTGTTATTTGTTGAGATAACCAGTACTATGCAATTTTAAAAATTATTTAGTGGAATAATCAAGCTGTTCTGTAATATCAACACAATGTTTGAAATATGTACCTAGTTTTCTTTTCTTTGTTCATCTCTCTCATCCTCTCACAATCTGACTCAATTTATTACCTACCAGCCTCTGCACTCCCCACAACCCCTTGATTACATCTGCATTCATCCTCTGCCCATTTATTCCCACCTATCAGCTACCAGCCTCAATTCCACCCTCATTGCACTGCTAATATATTGGCAATCTTTCCTGTTCCCTCTCAGTCTTGATGCAGGGCCTCAACTTGAAATATCAACTTACACTCAGGCCTGTTCTTTTAGGCAGCTCCCAGTCTCTATGCAGCTAATAGGATTGATCTGCTGCTCATTCCAGTCTCCTCACTTGCAGCCGACTTAACTCCAGCACTTATCCACAGTCCTCATTCATGCATCAAATCAGCTGACCTCAACCATTTGGCTGTTGTGTTAAGATTCTGTTCTCTCTTGGATTGTTGCCTGTCATGTCTTGCTATTTTGCTGTCTAGTATGAAAGCTATCAGTTACTGTTGAATCCTCTCTGCTGCTCTTCTTTCAGGTCAAGCCTCCTCCACATCCCCTGACAAGATGAGTAAACCATCGATTGACCCAGCAGAGTATGCTCTCCTGAAGGAAGTTATCCACCGATTCGAGTATACAATCCAGGAGCAGCAGGAAACCTTTGACCAACTGCTCACCACTCTCTTCCAGCTCACTGCCCCCGTACAGCATCTTTGCACCAGTCAACCTCCTCCCTCCTCCCTCTGGATTCCTGTGCCTGAACCCTTCGATGGAACCTCGACCTGGTGCTGCAACTTTCTGTCCCACTGCACCTTATACTTCGAGCCCCAGCTGTCTATGGACGGGGCCCAGATCGCCGCCTTCACCTCCCTCTTGACTGGGCAAGCTCTGACCTCATCCACTGCTAACTGGGACAATAAAATGCCCATTTGTGCCAAATATGAGGATTTCACTGCTGAGTTGTGCCAGGCCCTCAACCACCCAGGAAGTGGAAGGGAGGCAGCGCATCAAGCTTCAGGACCCTAGCAGTGGAGAGCAGCTGGAGTGTAGAAGTGCTGCTGGCCCGTCACAATCTCAGCCTCTTGAAGCGCTTGAAAGATGAGCTGTCTACCCAGGAGATGTCCACCGACCTCAAAAGCCTCATTACTCTGACTCTCCATATTGACAAGCATCTTATGGAATGACCTCCCCGACTGCACCCCCCAGATCATCAACCAGACCCCCTAGTTCTATTCCCAGAACCATTTCATGCTGCAGGGCCCTCCTCACCAACATCTCCAGAACTAAAGCAGCTAGAGAGAACTCCCTTAACACCACACCCCCGAGAGCCAAGAGCACGAGTGTTGGTGGAGAAACATGTACTGCAGAGCAGCCGACCACCAACGCATCAAGTGTGCACTGCATCTGGGAAAGAACCCCTCCAGACAGAGACGAGTTGAATCCTATCTGGCAAGCTCTTCCGGGCCCCTCATTGCAGCACCATAGTCTGTCTCAGTCTCTCTGTACTCCAAACGCCATTGGCTCTACGTGCACAGGAGGCTCTGGCGGACGCTGGCGCAGTAGGCAGCTTACTGGACTGGATTCTCTGTGTGCTGCTCAGCCTCCTATTGAACTTATTGCTCACTCCTTCAACATCGCAGCCCTTGGGGGTCTGGGACAGTCAATGGAGAGCACTGCAAGTCCATCTAATTCCTCCTGCTCCATGCACCTAACACTCCTCTTGTTCTGGGTTACTTCTGGCTCTCCATTCATGACTCTTGCTTTGCCTGGTCAGCCAGTTCACTGCTGAGATGGGTCCCACCTGTCAACAATCTCAGTTAACTTCACCCTGTAACTCACTGGAGACAGAAGGATTCCTCACCTCACCAAACTCCCACAGGAGCATTACAACTTAGCCAGCGCTTTCAGTAAAAGAGAAGCCAGCTCTCTGTCACCTCACAGACCACATGACTGCACAGTCGACTTCCTTCTGGGCACCACCCCTCCCCAAGGCTGTCTGTTCTCAGTCTCTCTTCCTGAAACCTAAGCCCGAAATGACTACATCGCTGAGGTGCTGCAGTGTGGCTTCATTCGCCCTTCCCAGCCCCTTTGCTGGTGCAGGATTCTTCTTTATCAAAAAGAAAGATGGGGGCCTTTGTCCTTGCATTGACAATTGTGGACTCAACACAATCACCATTAAGAATCACTACCCTCTCTCCTTAGTGGATAATGAAACAGTCTGCTTGGCCCAGATCTCCACAAACCTGGATCAACAGAATGCGTACAAATTGATCTGCACCTGCCAGGGGGATAAGTGGAAGACAGTCTTCATAACACCCACTGGCCAAATCACCCACCTGGTGATGCCTTTTGTACTTTCCAATAGTCCTGCCATTTTTCCAAGCCCCCAAACCTTCATTACCAAGATCTTCTGAGATATGCTGCACAAGGGTCTGTTCAACTAACTTGACAACATTTTCATCTTCTGCAGGGACCCCCAAGACCAAATATGTCACATCCAATCAGTCCTTCAACATCTCCTCAAAAACCAACTGTACTGCAAATTAGAAAAATGCCAGTTCCACAACCCAGTCATTTCCTTCCTGAGTTACATCTTCACCCCAAGCCATAAGCATGGCCCAAAGAAAGTGTGCCCCATTGTTGAGTGGCCACTACCATGCTCCCTCAAATAGATACAGCGTTTCCTGGTCTTCTCCAACTTCTACGGCTGTTTGATCAGAAACTACCACCAAATTGTTGCCCCTCTCACCTCCCTCACCAAGTTACCTACCTCCCAGATAACCTGGTCTGCCACCCAGTTCCAAGAACAAAAAGGCGGTTGTCCTATCACAATAATAGATCCCTACCATAGTGAAACACTAGAAAATGTGGTTGTTTGGTCTTGGGAGCCATCCCTCAGTAAAGATGGATTTACATGGCCAAAATCCCCATTACTAGAACAACCTTTGGGTACCTTAAGAAAAGAATATCAATATCTCACACCCAACACGAAGCTCAAAGTATGTCAAGTCGCAGTGAACCCTAGCTTCCTGCATGCTCCAAAAAGAGCAGTAGCTCGTCATCGCGCAAGGCCGCTGAGAAGGTTCCGGGATAAAAGGGAAACTGCCGAATGAAACGATCGTAGGAGTAGCGTGAGTCAGAGTAGTAGGGTTTTGGCTCAATGAGGCTTTGGTGAGGACGGGCCTAGGCAAGGTAAGACACTTTCCTATCTCTTTTTCCCTCTAACTTGAGAATAGTGGGTATGACTGCAAGGCCCGTTTTCTGTTCTGGGTATCAGATGTGGGATATTTGGGAAACTTTCAGCCTGCCTGCTGGCCACATCTGCGCCGGGTGCATTAAGCTGCAGCTCCTTAGAGACCGAGTTAGGGAACTGGAGCTCCAGCTTGATGACCTACAGCTTGTTAGGGAAGGTGAGGAGATGATCGATGGGAGCTAGAGGCAGGTAGTCACCCTGGGGCCACAGGAGACAGATAAGTGGGTGACCGTCAGGAGAGGGAAGGGTGAGCTTCAGGTAGTGCAGAGCACACCTGTGGCCATCTGCCTTAACAATAAGTACTCCATTTTGAGTGCTGTTGGGAGGTCGACCTACCTGGGGGAAGCAACAGCGGCCGCACTTCTTGCACTGAGTCTTGCCCTGTGGCTCAGAAGGGTAGGGAACGGAAGAAGATGGCAGCAGTAATAGGGGACTCTATAGTTAGGGGAAGCAGATAGGTGATTCTGTGGGGGTGAAAAAGAAACACGGATGGTAGTTTGCCTCTCAGGTGCCAGGGTTTGTGATGTTTTTTAGTGCGTCCACAACACCCTGAAATGGGAGAGTGAGTAGCCAGAGGTCGTGGTACATATTGGTACCAATGACATAGGTAGAAAGAGAGAGGAGGTCCTGAAAGCAGAATACAGGGAGTTAGGAAGGAAGATGAGAAGCAGGACCTCAAGCGTAGTAATCTCGGAATTGCTGACTGTGCCACGCGACAGTGAGAATAGGAATAGAATGAGGTGGAGAATAAATGTGTGGCTGAAGGATTGGAGCAAGGGGCAGGGATTCAGATTTCTGAATCATTGGGACCTCTTCTGGGCCAGGTGTTAACTGTACAAGAGGGTCAGGTTGCACTTAATTTCGAGGGGGCCAATATCCTGGTGGGGAGGTTTGCTAATGCTATTGGGGAGGGTTTAAACTAGATTTGCTGGGGGGTTGGGAACCAAAGAGAAGAGGCAGAGGATGGGGCTGTAGTGCACAAGTAGTGACAACTTGTAGGGAGTTTGTGAGGAAGGATAGGGAGATGATAGAGCAAAGATACACTCAGCCTGATGGTTTGAGATACGTCTATTTTAATGCAAGGAGTATCATAAACAAGACAGATGAACTTAGAGCATGGATCAATACGTGGAACTATGATGTTGTGGCCATTACAGAGACTTGGATGTCTCAGGGGCAGGAATGGCTGCCTACTGTGCCAGGCTTTAGACGCTTCAAAAAGGACAGGGAGAAAAGCAAAAGAGGTGGGGGTGTAGCATTGCTTATCAGGGATAGCTTCATGTCTGCAGAAAAGGAAGAAATCGTGGAGGGGATATCTGTTGAGTCAGTGTGGGTGGAAGGCAGAAACAGGAAGGGGCAATAATTCTACTGAGTGTTTTTTATAGACCTCCCAACAGTAACAGGGATGTCGAGGAGCAGATAGGGAGGCAGATTCTGGAACGGTGCAAAAATAATATGATTGTTGTGATGGTGATTTTAACTTTCCTAATACTGGCTGGCATCTGCTTAGATCAAGGGGTTTAGATGGGGTGGAGTTTGTGAGGTGTGTACAGGAAGGTTTCCTGACACAATATATAGATATGCTAACTGGAGGAGAGGCTGTACTTGATCTGATATTGGGAAATGAACCAGGTCTGGTGTCAGATCTCTTGGTGGAAGAGCATCTCAGAGGTAGTGACCGCAAATCTATCTCCTTCACCATAGCGCTGGAGAGGGATAGGAGCAGACAATTTGGGATAACATTTAATTGGGGTAGGGGGAAATATGATGCTATTAGGCAGGAACTTGGGAGCATGAATTAGGAGCAGATGTTCTCAGGGTAATGCACAGCAGAAATGCGGCAAATGTTCAGGGAACAATTGCATGGCGTTCTGTATAGGAATGTTCCATTAAGGCAGGGAAAGGATGGTAGGGTAAAAGAACAATGGTATACAAAGGATGTGGAAAATCTAGTTAGGAAGAAAAGAAAAGCTTATGAAATGTTCAAGAAACTAAGTACCATTAGAGCTCTAGTAAATTACAAGGCTGCCAGAAAGGAGCTTAAGAATGAAATTTGGAGAGCCAGAAAGGGCCATGAGAAGCCCTTGGTGAACAGGATTAAGGAAAACCCCAAGGCTTTATACAAGTATGTGAAGAGCAAGAGGATAAGCCATGTGAGAATAGGACGAATCAGGTGTGATAGTGGAAACGTGTGCGTGGAGTCGGAGGAGGTAGTGGAGGTACTTAATGAATACTTTGCTTCAGTATTCACCAGGGAAAAGGACTTTATAGACATTAAGAAAGTGGATTTGCTGGAGCTTTTAAAAAAGCATTAGGTTAGATAAGTCACTGGGACTGGATGAGATGTACCCCAGGCTACTGTGGGAGGCGAGGAAGGAGATTGTTGAGGCTCTGGCGATGATCTTTGCATCATCAATAGGGACGGGAGAAGTACTGGAGGATTAGAGGGTTACAAATGTTGTTCCCTTGTTCAAAACGTGAGTAGAGATAATCCAGGAAATTAGAGACCAGTGAGTCTTATTTCAGTGGTGGGCAAATTGTTGGAGAAGATCCTGAGTGGCAGGATTTATGAGCATTTGGAGAGACACACACAATCTGATTATGGATAGTCAGCATGGCTTCATCAAGGGGAGGTCATTCCTTACGAGCCGGATTGAATTCCTTGAGGATGTAACAAAACACATTGATGAAGGTAGAGCTGTGGATGTAATGCATATGGATTTCATTTATGCATTTGATAAGGTTCCCCATGCAAGGTTCATTCAGAAATTAAGGAGGTATGGGATCCAAGGAGACCTTGCTTTGTGGATCCAGAATTGGCTTGCCCACAGGAGGCAAAAGGTGGTTGTAGATTGTTCATATTCTGCATGGAAGTTGGTGACCAGTGGTGTTCCACAGGGATCTGTTCTGGGACCCCTCCTCTTTGTGATTTTTCTTAAATAACTTGGATGAAGAAGTAGAAGGGTGGGTTAGTAAGTTTGCTGATGACACAAAGGTTGGGGGTGTTGTGGATAGTCTGGAGGGTGGTCAGAGGTTACGTCGATAGGATGCAGAACTGGGCTGAGAAGTGGCAGATGGAGTTCAGCCTTGATAAGTGTGAAGTGGTTCATTTTGGTAGGTCAAATTTGAAGGCAGATTATAGTATAGTATTAAAGGTAAGACTCTTGGCAGTGTGGAGGATCAGAGAGATCTTGCGGCCCATATCCATAGGGCACTCAAAGCTGCTTCGCAGGTTGGCAGTGTTGTTAAAAAGGTGTATGGTGTGTTGGCATTCATCATCTGTGGCACTGAGTTCAAGAGTTGTGAGGTAATGTTACAGCTATATAAGTCCTTGGTCAGACCCTTCTTGGAGTACTGTGTTCAGTTCTGGTCACCTCACTACAGGAAGGATGTGGATACTATAGAGAGAGCGCAGAGGAGATTTACAAGGATGTTGCCTGGATCGGAGAGTGTACCTTATGAGAATAGTTTGAGTGAACTTGGCCTTTTCTCCTTTGAGTGACGGAGGATGAGAGGTGATTTGATAGAGGTGTATAAAATGATGAGAGGCATTGATCGTTTGGATAACCAGAGGCCTTTTCCCTGGGCTGAAATGCGCTGCCAGTGACGGTAGTGGAGTCGGATACAATAGGGTCTTTTAAGAGACTCTTAGAAAGGTACGTGGGACTTAGAGAAATAGGTGGCTATGCAGTAGGTTAATTCTAGGCAGGTTTTAGAGTAGGTTACATGGTCGGCACAACATTGTGGACTGAAGGGCCTGTAATGTGCTGTAATTTCTATATTCTATGTTCTAGATGGAAATCATACAGTATACACCTCAAAGCAAAGGAGAATTACCGTCAATGCTGTCTGCATAAAACATTATAATCCAAATCATCAGCAAAGGAAAGCAATGGCAGGTCTCTGCAAGGCCAGCATCTATGCACTGAATCTCCCATCACCCTTTGAGTGGGTTGGCCACACCCAACATCAGACTCCTGAAGCAAAAACTTTGCTTTTCTGACCTCCGAGATGGGAAGAGTTCCTACAGCATTTTGTGTCTGTTTCCAACATAAGTTTATTTTCCAGATTTCCCACACCGCTATTTTGGAAAAAAAATCACCTTCATTACTCCTTGTGCTGCTGTCTCACCATGAAAGTATTTTGGCCTAAGCTTACATGCAATTGTCTTCTATTTTGTGTTTGCAGGGTACAGAGAGGCTGTCAGTATCCGCCCCCCCCCTCAGAAGGAGCAGAAGCATGACAGGGGCAGCAAATGGAATTTAAAAGGAGGGGGTTGATGCAGATGAAGACCCCAGTATGTCATTGTCCAGCACCTCACAACAGCATCTCCAAGACTGACTCTGTGAAGGGTGAGCATATTAGATAAGTGGGAGTCTGCACATCCATACTGCCCCAAAGGGCTCAGATCATTCCTTAATTGGAATGCTGTTAGGGTTAGACTGGTGCAGAATGACAGTCGGATGGTTATTGAATTACTAAGCCTGCCTCAGTAGCTGCAAGAGGTAATTAGAAACATGAAGCACACATCCATGCTCTTGCACTTTAGAAGCAGACATCTTTGCCGATGATTGGCAATGGCCTCACCACACTGGTTACACACAGCTGCTGTGGAAGCACAGCTTTGCCACAGATGGCTGTGGAGGTCAAGTCACTGGGTAGATTTAAAGCAGAAGTTCAAATCACAAACAAGAGAAAATCTGCAGATGCTGGAAATCCGAGCAACGCACACAAAATGCTGGAGGAACTCAGCAGGCCAGGCAGCATCTATGGAAAAAAGTACAGTCGACGTTTTGGGCACAAGCCCTGCCAGAGGGTTTTGGCCCGAAACGTTGACTGCCACTTTTTGCTTGAGGCAAAGGTCAATAGATTCTTAATTCATAAGGGTATCAAAGATTACCAGAAGAATAGGGTTGGGAAGGATAATAAATCAGACGTGATTGACTGGCGGAGTAGACTCAGCTCCTATATCTTACAGTCTCATGCTCATTCTGCTTCTATTCAAACTCACACTGCTCCAGATAAAGATTTGATCAGTACTGTGGAAGCATCTTGATCCTCTGAGGAACAACGAAATGTAATCAGGAGACAGCTGAAAGTGCTGCTGGAGCGGAGAGAATCTGCTCCAGAGTGGATCACCTCATTGAGCTGCTGGATGCTGTTGGTGGTTACAGAGACATTACTCTGGTTCTCCAGGAGCAAAGGTTGCTGCACAGGAACAGAGCCGAGTGGCACCCACGCCAATTGCTTTCCTGCATCAGAAGCGATGTGACATGACGGAACTCACCTGACTACTGCAGGAGCAACACACGCATTCATACAGTCTTCATTATGAGTGCCGGTTTACTCAGGAAACACAGGGTCTGCAAGGTCCGAGTGGAGTTAGGTGGCTGGGTCAGGATTTACTGCACCATAGTTCCCCGGGATATTCTGCAGATTTTGGGCATTACTGACTCTAGTTTCCCAGGAGTACACTCACCCTTCACCCCTCGCCCCACACACAGCTAGACACCTGAGGGCCACCCTCTAAATAGGCCAAGGGCAACGCTATGAAGCCGTCCCATCTACTACTACAGCTTCTCGTGATCAAGAATTGTACAAACTCCAGGGGAGCAGCCAGACAGAAGCCGCGGAGACAGCGGCCGGACTTTGAACGGCACATAAAAGGCACCGTTGTTTACTTAATGCAGCCCGATTTGTTGTCTGCAAGTGTCTGATCAAGGGGTCCTACAGCTTCGCGCACGGAAATTCTCAGCTCGCATGGGTTCCTCTATATTTTAATGTGTGTCAGTGCGGTTTTACAACTCTCCGCCCACGAGCCCGACAGCAGCTCTGAAGCAATGTGGGTTTTATTTCGTCAAAGCCCGGAGCTCTAACCCGATCAGCCTGAAGCACTTGACTCAAGCAGAACTAGGCTCCTTCATCTGCTGTGATCGAAGCAAGTATGAAGAACAAACCACGGCGCAGTTGAAAAGTGAGAAGTTAGTGGACATGACTTTGAAAGGTGAGTCTACGATCTTCATGCAATATTTGTTTGGGCATCAGGTATTTAGGTATGGACTAAATACAATCACGTGAAGTTTGTTTGTAGACTATCGGTTGTTTCAACTTTACCGCTCGAAAAGTAAACGTAGTGTCATGTCTTCGATTGCACACAAAACTTTTTTCCGAGAATGAGCTCGTAGCGGAGTTGTGCACTTCATCTTGGGAGCGAGTAACTTCGCTCACTCAGCGAGAGAAGGGGAAAAGACAGATTTAGTAACATTTTTATCAGCAGTCATCCGTGCAAAATAGTTCTTCTTTCGAAAAGCTCAATAGGGAATAGATTGGTTTAAAAATATGAATAACTTCCTGAGTGCAATGAACTGTGTGGTGGTAAATACATTTTGTCTTAAAGATTGAAACACGCTTTAATTGGTACCTGTGATACAATATCTGTGATACTGTGATATAAATATATATGCCGTAATATAAATAGGTTAGGTTTGGAATTAAGTTAGAATAAAAGCTTGAATCAGTCAGTTGAAATTTAGTATGATGTCTACAATAATTGCACACTGCTTTTGACTAATAGAGCTAATCTGTGAGTAGGAATAGTTTGCTTTTATGACCTGCTTGTTGCGTAAGTGTGTTAAAGCTCTACTGCACTGGGATTAAATGATGTTGGGCATCTGTTTTTCAAGTACTTTGTGGATATAACAACTGTAGGTCTGATTTATATGCCATTAATGGCGCCTTTTAAAGCTGCAATGTCTCAGGAGACTTGGAAAGACTTGAACTTACAGTGCAGCTTTCATTCGCTCAGAACATCCCAAAGTGATCTTCAGTCAATTAGCTACCATTGCAGTCACTTTTGTAAATCAGAATATGAAACAGCCAATTTGTGCCCACTAAGCATTCAACAATGTAGTATTATTAGTTAGTTGGGTTATCAGTGCAGGTTGACTGAGGGACAAATTTCACCATAAATAATCCATTTGCTCTTCAAAGTAGTGCCGTTGACACTTATGAGGGTATGTTGGGGCTTGTTTTAATTTTTTAAAGATGGCAATTCCAGAAGTTCTTTGGTATTGTGCAGGAGCATTACTGTTGTACTAAGATCTCTGAGGTGAAAGTACTTCCCACTCAGCCACAGCTGACACAAATAAAGATTTGTAATAAAATAACAGTGAATTTGTCCCTTTGAGCATGGATCCTTCCACCATTTTATTGTGACTCCTCAAGGGCTGAATTGTCAAACTGTAATTCTTCAATTTTCAGGCTTCTCTTCAATAATTCTTCCAAATGATTATCTTAGTGCACACGCTTATTATATGAGTGTGGCAAAGTATTACATGGTTGAAAGAAGTATGACTGGATACCATTGTGTCCTCACCCCCTCATCCACAGGTTTCTTTAGGAATCATTGGGTGCCAGTTTTTGGGATTTCAACTTTTTCTTTCCTTAAAAACAGGATGTGAATTAACCTGAGATCAGGTAACTCTGTACTGTTTGTGACATACAAGATTTATATAATATTGGATATCACCATGTGTTTAGTTACTGGAAACAAACAATATATGTCTTTTTCTTCCTTTCTTCTACTATTTTCCCTTCCTTTGCTGGGGAGTCAGAAATGGCAAGCTTGCTTCCTTAATAAAATACACAGAATGGAGAGCACTGGTTACTTCTTCACCAAGCAAAATACAGTTTAGAATGGTTTTACTGTAGAATTCATCATAAATAATGCTTTTTGCTTGCCCCCTACAATTTTGAGTCTTGTTTAATAAATCTTGATAATAAATCTGCCAAGACAAGCAGTTTTAGGCCTTTATGTGCATTTTATTTACTTTCAGTTACTGTACTGAGTTTTGAACCGTACGTCACAAAGACGCAGGCTCTTTGGTTGTCCATTCTGAAGTTAACATGTTGCAAAGTTCCTTTAGCTGATACCAATAGAATAGTACTGTTCACTTAGAGCAAAACAAATGGTGAAGCTTTTTAAATTAGGTTACACTTTAAAAATAAATATTGAGTACATCCTAGATTAAATATTGTAACATTTTTTAAAAAAAAGTTGTGCTAATGACTGACCATGCTGGTGAACTTTATAAATGATAAATTCACTTCAATATCTGCCAATGGAGCTTCAAGATCAAATTGAAGAAAAATATCTAAGCCTATGAGCTAATTCCAACTGGAAACCTTTAGATGTACCGTGCTGAGCAATATACATCGTTGCTGGAATGTGGAATATTGAATGAAAGAGGCTGATGAATTTCTTCAAATCCTCACATGAAGACAAGGACTGTGAAACAGCTTGGAATTAAGGCATAACTCCACCTAACTTTTCAAGTTTTATTTTCTTCTGTGATTTGCATATTTCTCAATATTATTAAAAATTAACTTGGTATAAAGTTTTACTTCCAGCTTTAAGATGAATTCATGTGCGAGGAAGTGTATACTTAATATATTTTAACAAATATTTACCAAGATAAACTACAATGCCTATTAATTTATGTATACAGGGCAGGAATAGGCCATTACATCTCACATGCCTGCAGCTGGAACCTGCTGAGTGAGACCTCAGCTACTTTAATGGGCCTCAGCTCCTTCTGCGTTGCATACCTAAACAACTGAATCTGTCAGCGAGGCTCAAGAAGTCAGTTGTCCCAGCATCCACAACTTCTTAAAACAGATCGTTTGAGATCTCAGATTTCTATGAAACATTTGCTTATTTGCTCCAATGACAAATTGCTACATTGGGACCTTACTTAAATCTTAGCTTCTGAATGTCAGTGTATTTTGGATAATAGTTTCATGTGGTAATCCCAGTGATAATTATATAATCTAACAAATGGACAGTTCTGTTCCATAACATGACCAAGTCAATGTATTTGTTCTACTTTGAGCTAAACTGATTTCATTAGGACCCAAAGGGAATTAGTTCACCACACACATAGCACGGAAGTAAAATAAGTGAGTCTGCCTTTGTTTCCCTAGCTTCTTATTACTTAGTTACAGGACTATGTTTTCAGAAGTTTGGACTTTTGATTACATGCCCAACATTTAGACTGTAGACTGACACAAGGTTTAGGATGGACATGAGCTTTGGAATACTGCCATTGTTATTAAAGTGAATGCTGGCACTGTTGGTGGATAATTTCTCAAATATGACAATTGTTTTTTGACGATGGTTAACTCAATTAAATGTTCACTTGTTGATGTTTTTGACCTGGTCAAATGAATCAGTCAGCTCAGATCGATGAATGGTTGGAAGAACAGCAATTGCCAGCATTTGAGAACCAATAGCTGAAGTTTAGCTTCTAGAATGAGTGATACTACCTTGGATCATCCACTGCAACATTAGGCCTGAGCTTGTTGGGAAATATTGGCACTTCTACAGTGAATTACTATTATTTACCCTTGTGGATGTCAGCAAGTTTGTGGCTTACAAGTGAACACCAAAGTCCTGAGCTTCCTAGCTGAATTCTGCTGATCACTTCCTGGCTGCATTCCAATATTGGCCTCCACATGTAATCTAAAAGAAGTGCATGAATTTGCTGAATTCCCCAGTGCTTGCTCACTAAGTTTTTGCCATGAACAGTTAGCCTATCCTTTTGAATGGCCACAAACAGCTGTGAGTTATGAGGATAAGTCATACAGCAATAAAGTATTTGGCCCATCCCATGTATGTTGACTAAATTACCTTCCTGGGCTAGTGTCATTTGCCTGCATTTGGACCATGTCCCTTTAAACTTGTCCCATCCATGAACCTGTCCAAATATCTCTTAAAAATATTGTAATTGTACCAACATCTATCACTTCCTTTGGCTGCTCATTCCATACATCTACCACCCTCTGTATGGAAAAAAACGTGCTCTTTGCATCCCCTTTCACTATTTCTTCTTGCGTCTTAAATCTAAGACCGCTAGTTTTAGACTCCCCTACTTTTTGGAAAAAGACTGACCATCCACTTTATTTACTCAGTTTATGATTTTGTAAACCTCTCTGAGGTCACCTTCATCCTCCTTTGCTCTAGGAAAATCAGACCCAGCCTAACCATCCTCTTCTCATAGTAACAATGTACAGGATTACAGTATTTCCATTTTTAAAATTAGTTGTGTATACATTAATGTCAATTTATTCAAAATAATTTAATTTTAACTGATGTTTTATGTTTCAACATTTTCCAGAACATTCATATTATTCATAATTTTTGGATGGTTTGCAATGTTAGTGACATTTAGCATTTTTTTTACAGATTACTCCAGCAGTTTAAACTATAAACCAGGAGAGAGTTGCTCATGCAACTGAATAACTGTATAAAATATGACTAAAATTGAAGCAATATGAATCATCTAGTGTTATAAGCTCTTAAATAATAAAATTCTGCAGAAACACACTGATCATTGTTTGAGCCATTTTCCATTATGAAAAAGGTGAGAGAAATGAGGCCAAAGCATTGTAGATTGATCTGAGTGATGTGTGGATTTCAAGGTTTCTGTTACAAATAAACATGTCAAAACATTAAATGTGAAAGAAGATGCAACTGAAATTTCTCCTTTTTATTTCGGCAGCATGGGGAAGTGTTACAAATTTCACGTCTGGGACAGATAGATTTTTGATTTTGGCACTGGTGACCATTATCATAAACTGGCCTACTCTATTGGAAAGAAAGTACTTTTCCTGTGCATTATCTTGTGAACTGATTGCATCACCAAGGGGCCATAGAAATAAAGCTCCTTTATCAGCACAAGCAACACACACAAAATGCTGGTGGAATGCAGCAGGCTAGGCAGCATCTATTGGAAGAGGTACAGTTGACGTTTCGGGCCGAGACCCTTTCTCAGGACTAACTGCCTGGCCTGCACAAACTAACTTTGTCCTTTGCGTTTCAAAGTTCAAGGGGTGATGATATTGATGCTTTCAAAATATTACATCATAGAGAGAGAACAATCTAGTTTGTGGATTAGGAGGTTTAACAGCTACATGGTAGCATGTGGCACAGAGAGTAGAAGTGTACCTCACAGCTTCAGTGACCCAGGTTTTCATCCTGACCTCCAGTGTTGGCAGTGTGCAGTTTGTACTTTTTTTCCTGTGATTACATGTGATCCTCTTAAGAGGACAGGTTTTCCACCAAATGACATTCAATTGACCACGCTTAGTTGCCCCTAATGTGTAGGATCTGGGAAGAGTTGATGGGAATGCAGAGAAAACAAGATGAGATCATAAACAAGTACAATTGATTAATAAGTGTGAATTTGACAGTGTGAATTTATCCAACTTCCTTGCTGTTTGACAATTTGACATGGTGTAAGGTTTGAACACTTCTACTTGCAAAAAGAAGGTAGAACTTTTCTACAAATGGCAACCAATGCTTGGTAAATTTTAATATTAAATCTGAAAGAGATACAAGTCCACGCATTTCTTTTCACAACATTCCTTGATTTAAACAAAAACTAAATTTATCAGGGCATCCAGTGAGCAAGATGGCACCAGCAACCAATGCAACTAATGGTGACGTCCTGCAGACAGTTCTCAAAGTTACTTCTTATTCTGCTTAGCAACACACATCAAAGTTGCTGGTGAACGCAGCAGGCCAGGCAGCATCTCTAGGAAGAGGTACAGTCGACGTTTCAGGCCGAGACCCTTCGTCAGGACTAACGAAGGGTCTCGGCCTGAAACGTCGACTGCACCTCTTCCTGGAGATGCGCCTGGCCTGCTGCGTTCACCAGCAACTTTGATGTGTGTTGCTTGAATTTCCAGCATCTGTAGAATTCCTGTTGTTTGCATTTCTTATTCTCCTTCTTCTTTTAAATATTGGAGCCTGTAATTTACATTTTGATAATGTGTTTTTGGGCCATCTGAGCAATCTGTTCTTTCATTGTCTGGGAGGGAATTCGGTGTGGTAAAAGTGAGATTCAGAACAGAATGTGCATTTTGGCAGAGCATGAACCCACGATTGGCTCTTATTCTTGACCAACTCGCTGACTAAACTGTTGGGCAAGATTGAAATCACCAGGGAAGAGTGGAAGACGAGCTGGTGTTCAGCACTGTCAGAATCTTTGAACCTCTGTTTGCCTGCGTTACACCAGCCTTCCTCTCCCTCACACTCGCTGCTGTCAGAGGAAGGTGCAGGAGTCTTGGGTCCTGGGCAAGATTTGATCAGTACGGTTTGTGACTTGGACTAATTTTTAAGAGTACTCTGCAGTTCATATTTTATGTGTTTCTGGTTACTTTTTTAATTGCAATTTTGATTGAGGTAGGCTGGTCTGAGGCCTGCCATCAATGAATTACACAGCGTTATATTGAACTGATCTGAACTAAGCTGAACATTCCTGGACTGTTTCAAGGACACTGCAGTTAGTTGTTTAATATTCTGTGTGATATTCACTTGTTTCTTGCCATTTCCATGATTTGTTCTCTTTAAGGTGCCTTTGGTGTTTGATGTTTTCTTTGAATGAGTTCCACAGTGTTTCTTTGTTTCATGGCTGTCTGTGGGAAGACGAATATCAGGGTTGTATACTGTATACATACTTTGATAATGTACTTTGAATCTTTGAATATGGGGAAAAGAGAGGGGTATAGGTTTAAGTTGCTGATCATCTAAATCAACTTTTGTCATGAAGTTTCTATTTGTCAAGTATGGCTAAATAAAGATACTTTATGAAAATAAGAATGCTCGAGGGGAAAAGGTGTACCAGCCTATCCAGTCTTTCTTATAATTCAAGCCCTCCAGTGTTGGAAATATTTTTGTGAATCCTTTCTGCATCTTTTCAAATGCAATGGCATCCTTCCCAGAGCAAGGTGGTCAAAATTGCACTCCCAGTGTGGTTGAACCAATGTCTTGTTTAGTCGTAACATGATGTCCTAACACTGGTCCAATCCAACATTGGCCATGCCACTTGTCCCTGCCTTACTTTTATTTGCCCTTGCTACTGCATGTGGGCTCCTGTTGATTCGCTTGCGAATGTGCTGCCGAAAAAAGCTTGTTAAGTATAAACTATAATGTTGACCCTTCATCCCATTGTTACTTGCTAAGATTCCCACTCCAAGCAACACCCTCCTTAACACTTCCACTCATCACTTCCTTGTCCATCTTAAAAAAAAAATCCAAACTCATCTTTTACATTAAGATTGATCATCTCTCTCAGTTTTCCTTCCATGGACAATATTTGCTTTGATTTTCCCCCTTCCTTTTATGTCTTAAGCTATTGGGCATCTTTGGTTGGAAGCACGATTTCATTATTAAAATACTTCTATTCAGAATTAGTAGGTTTGAATACCCATTGATACAGAGGTTACTCATTTCATTTTGCCCTTCATTTGATTTTAGGTGGTACTGTCAGGAGCTACTGTGTATTCTCACTAACTTATCTCTGAGGGTAGCAGGAGCATACAAACCTGCAGTTAGCAGTAAGCTGTGTGTTGACTCATTTAAGATGAGATTTTACAGGTTATCAAAGGAGAGTTTTATGATGAGAGTAAGAAACCTATTCCATTGGCAGAATGGTCAACAACAATAGGTTAGAAATCTATAATGAGCAGAAAAAAGATCTAGTGCATTCCTGGCGTATATGACAAATGAACTCTTCTTGGGCTTCCAGCTGGGTACAGGTATTGATTTTAACTGACGCTTCAACGACAAACTCTGCCATATTCATCAGGGCACATCTAGTCCAGTGGTATTTATACCCTGTTGTCCAATCCTCTTGATTGGATAGCTCTCATCCAATCAGGTTCCGCTCTCCCACCTTGTTTACAATCGAATTCCAATTCTTAGAGCGACGCCTTCTCAAAGCTTATATGGGTCAAAGATGACTTGGTACTCCACACAGCTGGCATTTACAAGATTCCCTGTGAATGCGGAGCAGCTTATATCAACCAGAGGGAAGTCAAGGTGGAAGCCCCCATCAGGGAGCACAGGAGGTGTATTTGTTGAGTTACCCAGAGAAATTGGCAGCAGCAGAACATTGCAGTTGCATTGGCCATGGTATTGACTTTGACAGCACAAAACTATAGTGCCGCGCCAATGGCTTTTGGGATTGCCTGGTGAAGGAAGCCAGTGAAATAAACTAGAGGAAATGAATTTTAACAAAGACGAAGGTTTTGCTCTAAGTAAGAACTGGAATTTGATTGTAAACAAGGTGGAACAGCAGAAACCTGATTGGATGAGGACTAACCAATTAGTAGAGCTGGACAAAGGGGGTATAAATATTACCTCACGAGACATGCCCAGACATCAACCCTGATGAAGATCATCAAAATGTCGGTTAAAATCGATACCTGTACGTGGCTGGAAGCCCGAGAAGAGTTTATCTGTATAATGAACAGCTTAGTAGGCAGAGGAGAGATGTGGAGAAAAATTATCTTAATGAGCTTTTATGATTTGGAAACATTGTCTGAAAGGATTGTGAAAACATACTCAACAGTAACAAAAGAAAGATAATTGAAGGGAAAGATAATACAGGGAAAGAATTATTTAGATAGCTCCTTCAAAGGGCTGGCAACCGGAACAAAGAATGAAGAAGCCTCTTTTTTGTTGGGAGATTCTGCAGTTGTTTGAATAGTGGATAATGTGGCAGTGGACTGTCTGATCCATGCCTCGTATTGCTTGTTATCAGGCCAAGATTTATTGTTACAAGGGACATTCAAGAAACATTTCCAGAAGAGGAGTAGTCATTGGCTGTCCTACAAAAGGAGTGTATAAAGAAAAAAAACAATTGCTCATGTGAGGCTGCCCTCTGCACGTCATGGGCTTACCATATCATGGTTCCTACCTTGCTCATTAAATATCCCAAGGAAGAGGTCTATCTAGATAACTTCTGCTTCTGAAAACGTAGTGTTGGTGACACCCACTTCCTGGCAAAACATCCAAACATGATAAATAACTCGTGTTCATCCTCCAGTAAAGACGTCTACAACACCTTAGTTCAAAACCAAAAGATGTGTCTCTGACGTTCTCACTTATCACATTATGAGAAAATAAAGGCTATCAGCAAAGGCACACCGTTAATTACCTAATTAAGGAGAAGCAAAGTGATTTACAATCAAGGAAAAACTATGTGAAGTCTTCAATTCCAACCCTAGACCCTGCTAGGCAGCACCTATGGAGGAAAGTGAACAGTTGACGTTCAGACTGAAACCCTTCATCAGACTGGAAAGGGCAAAAGCCAGAATAGAAGGGTAAGGGTAGGGGGTGGGGTAGAGCAGGAGCTGGCAGGGTGATAGGTGAATCCAACTGAGAGGGGGAAGGTAGGTGAGTGGGGGATGGGGTAAAGGAAATAATGAGAGAAGCTGTGAGGTGATAGGTGGGGAAGGCAAAGGGCTGAAGAAGGAGTCCAATGGGAGAAGACAGTTGCCCATGGAATAAAGGGAAGGAGATAGGGAAAGAGAGGGAGGAAGGTAAAGGTGATGGGCAGATCATGGGTGAGGTGAAAGAGAGTGGTTAATGGCTGGAGGGTCTTGGTCTGACATGCAGACTGTTCACTTCCCTCCATAGATACTGTAATACCTGCTGAGTTCCTCCTGCAGGAACTCAGTTTTGTGTGTGTTGATCCACATTTCCAGCATCTCCAGTGTCTCGTGATTAGACCCTGTTAAATCACACTCATATTTCAGCCCTGACTATTCAAGAATGAAATCTAGTTGAGAAAATGCTGATTGAAATAGCAAGTTCAAAACAGGACTTTATCAGACCCAAAATATGTGTCAGGTAACCATGAAGAGAAAGAATAGAACCCTTTGAGCATCAATGTAATAATGTATTTGTGGAACCAGGAGAGATTGTAGAAGTCTTAACTGAACACATCTCATCTGTACTTATTGTGAAGGTCATGGAGGCTAAAGAAATCAAGGAAGACAATAGTGATATCTTGGAACATATCAACAGTATAAAAGAAGTCTTAAATCACATAAAAATCCTTGGGATTTATCATCTATCTTGGTCGAGGACATTGTGGAAAGGTAAGGAGAAACTGCAGGGAGTTTGACAGAGTCCAGAATAGGATCCAGGGCAAACTGGCTAACTGGATACAAAGTTAAATTGGCAGAAGGAGTTGAAGAGTAATAGCGGTGGGCTGTCTCTCAGATTCAGGGCTTGTAACCAGTTGGATGCTGCAGGGTTTGGTGCTCTGCCCACTGTTGCTCTTTGTACATTTTAATAATTTGATTGAAATGTACTAGGCATTGTCAGCAAGTTTGTGAGTGACGCCAAAGCTGGTGGTGTAGTGGACAGTGAATAAGGTTAGTAGATCAGCTGGCAAGGTGGGCCAGGGAATGACAAATGACATTGAACAAGTGTGTAATGTTGCATTTTGGTAATTTTAAGCAGGATAGGACTTGCTCAGTAATTGGCAAGGCCCTAGGTAGTGTAGAACAGAAAGCTGAAGGCAATTCCCTGAAAGTGGTGGTACTGGTAGACAAGGTAGCGAAAAAGGTGTTTTGCACACTTTCTTTGGCTCATCAGGCCTGGGTGAGGTATGTATCTGATAAGTTTCTTCTTATTCGTTCTTCATTCTTTGTCTGTTAGTAAATAGTTAGAGTAGTGAGAATGGCTCCAAGGGCTGTGCTGGGTTCTTTGTGTGAGATGCAAGAAATTTGGGAGACCTCCAGCCTCCCAGGCAACTACATCTGCACTAGGTGCTCCAAGCTGCTGCTCCTCAGAGAACATGTTGAGGAACTGAAGCTGCAGATTGATGGCCGTTGGCTCAAACAGGAAACTGAGGAGATGATGGTTATGAGCTACAGGGAGGTAGTCAGCCCAAAGTGGTAGGAGGTAGGGAAATGAGTGACTGTCAGGAGAGGGAAGGGAAATGGGCAGCTAGTACAGAGTATCCCTGTGACCGTTCCCCTCAACCATAAGTATACTGTTTCGGATACTTTTGAAGGGGATTGCCTACCAGAGGAGAGCTGTAGCAACTGGGTCTCTGCAACTGAGTCTGGTGCTGTGGCTCAGTAGGGAAGAGGAAGAAGAGGGCTGCAGTTGTGACAAGGGATTTCATAGTTAGAGGAGTAGATGTGAGATTCAGTGGATGTGATAGTCATCTGGATGGCATGTTGCCTCCCAGATGCCAGGATCAGGGACATCTCTGACCGGGTTTGTGACATTTTTAAAGGGGGAAGGTGAGCAGCCAGAAGTTCTGGTACATATTGGCACCACTGACATAGGTAGGAAAAGTGAAGAGGTCCTGAAGAGAGAATGTAGGGAGCTAGGTAAATAGCTGAAAAGGAGTCAATTCTTAAGGATGTGGTTTTGGGGTATTTGAAGGCACAGGATAAAATAGGCCAAAGTCTTGCCTGACAAATCTGTTAGAATTCTTTGTGGAAATAACAAGCATTATAGTCAAAGGAGGATCAATGGATGTTGTTTACTTGGATCTTCCGAAGGACTTTGACAAGGTGCCACACTTGAGTCTGCTTAACAAGGTAAGAGCCCATGGTATACTAGCATGGACAGGGCATTGGCTGATTGACAGGAGGCAAAGAGTGGGAATAACGGGAGCCTTTTCTGATTGGCTGCTGGTTTCTAGTGGCGGGCCGCAAGGGTTGTTTTTGGGACCACTTCTTGTTACGTTGTATGTCAATGATTTGGATGAAGGAGTTGATGGTTTGTGCCTAGATTTGCAGACAATATGAAGATCGGTGAAGAGGCAGGCAGTGTTGAGGAAGCAGGGAGGCAGCAGAGGGACGAACAGATTAGGAGAAAGGGCAAAGAAGTGGCAGATGGAATATCATGTCAGAAAGTGTACAGTCATGCACTTTGGTAGAAGGAATAAAAACATCGACTTTTTTATAAATGGAGAGAAAAATCAAAAATCCAACCTGCAAAGGGACTGTGGAGTATTTGTGCAGGATTCCCTAAAGGGTAGTTTGCAGGTTGAGAAATGCAAATACAATGTTACCATTCATTTTGACAGGACTAGAGTATAAAAACAAGGATGTAATGCAGCGTCTTTATAAGACACTGGTGAGGCTTCATTTGGAGTATTGTGAGCAGTTTTGGCTCCCTTATTTAAGAAGGGACGTAGTAACATTGGAGAGGGTTCAGAGGAGGTTCGCAAGAATAATTTGGGAATGAATGAGTTATCATATGAGGAGCGATTGATGGCTCAGGGCCTTTACTCACTGGAATTTAGAAGAACGAAGGGTAATCTCATTGAAACCTTTCCCATGTTGAAAGGCCTCAATAGAGTGGATGTGGAGTGGATGTTTCCTCTGGTTGGGCCGTCTAGAACAACAGGGCACAGCCCCATTTAGAATGGAAATGAGGAATTTCTTTAGCCATAGGGTGGAAAATCTATGGAATTTGTTGCTACAGGTGGCTGTAGAGGCCAGGTTATTGGGCATATTTAAGATATAGGTTGATAAGTTCTTGATTGTTAAGGTGTGAAAGGTTATGAGGAGAAGGCAGGAGAATGGGGTTGAGAGGGAGATGGATCAGCCATGATGAAATGGTGGAGCAGACTTGATGGGCTGAATGGTTTAATTCTATTCTTGTGTCCTAATCCTTGAGAAGTGATAAGTCCACTTAATAAATAGTTCTGTGTGTTTGGAACAGAAGTAGCTAACTGCCCAAACAGTTCAGCTTAATGAACTACCATATATAAAATTGTGATGCTACTTCATTTCCCAAAATGCGGAAGTATAAATCACTGCTGTAGGAATTGGTTTGTGCGCACAGCACTGTTCACAAAATGGCCAACTGGTTTCTTTTAGTGAGTATATTGAGGGACGGCTGAAGTACAGAGAGTGTTCCTTTGCTCTCTTTCAAGTATTGTGTACATGTCATGAGTGGGACAGGTGGAATGATGATTCTGCCTCTTATCCAAAGCCATCTACTGGTCCATTGGTTGACTTGAATGCACAATTTTCTGGCTTCTTGGGAATTATAACTGATACAATGAATCTCTAGTAAAGGTTCTAGATAATAAATGAAGATATGTATATTGCCATTTTGATGGTAAAGGATATTAAGTCTTCTATACTATTGAGTGCATTGGATTCCGTATTAATGTTACAGAAGGGCATGAAGAAAGCCATACAATGAAGGCATTAGGGTAGGTCCTCAGAAACAACACTAGTTGAGTTGCTGCTACACAGCTTTGATGACCTGGATTCGATCTTGACCACCAGTACTGTCTATATGGAGGTTGTGCATTTCTCCCTGTGTATATTAGTTTCCCCCAAGAGCTTACAAAGATGTGGGAGAATTGAGGACAATAGGTTAATTGGGGATTATAAATTTCCGCTAATACAGTTGGAGGTAAAATCTGGGGATAGTTGATGGAAATGTGAGGAGAACTGTTTGCGGGGAAATTTAGTGGGCAAAGAGTTCTCTCTGAGAGGCATCATGGGCTCAATGGGCCAAATGGCCATCTCCTCTGTCATTGGGAAAATCGTATATGGCGTTATTAGATAAAAAGTATTTCTAAAAGATGGTTGCATTTTTTATTTGTTCTCAGTAAAAAAAAGCTAACTCTGTTCTCAAAGGTTAATTGGTTTCTTGAATGTGTGTGAATGACGGGTATATCCAATCTTGTAATCTTACTTGTAATCTTGGGAGTGACATGTTGTGCTAACAGAATCAATTCGCTTCTACAAAGTGGGTATTGAGGGAAGGGACAAATTACACACTTTGCAATGGTTCAGAAACCATCTCATTTTTCTAACTCATATCATTATAGTTTTCTTTCTTTCTCTGCTCTACTGGGTTTCCTGTGATTGAGCTAATGAGTAAAACATACTCATCTTTGCCATTCCACTTCTGATCGATGTTGGATAGCTTCCTTCAGGTAGCTGATAAAAATATTGGAAAACTAAGGACAAATCTAAGCAAGAAATGTAGCCTAAATAAGGTAGCTATCATATCCCTTACCGCTTCTCCCCTTTAGGACCCCTCTCAAGCTCATGCCTTGTGTAAAAGTGAGGCACCATTGGCAATTCCATTGTTTTTGATAATGCTCTAATGATATTTTCCAATGTTATGTTGTTGTCAGTGGTGATTATGTACAAGTCTTTTGAGTAGAAAATTGAACTCATGGTTTTCTAATTAAGAGCCCAGAGTGGTAACCCTGAGCTGAATTCTGATCTGGAGCAGTGGTTCCCAAACCTTTTTGGGGTACTGACCCCTGGGCTTTGATACTAGTGGAGAATATAATAGCTAAATTATATAAATTAGGTATGTGTAGACACAGTACATGATAGATAGTGGAGGTTCTGGTGTGTTGGTAATCATAAGAGTACCAGAGAATAATCTTTGGGGCAGCACAGCAGTGAAGTGGTTAGCGTAGTGTTTTACAGCACCAACTGTAAGATCTTAGTTCAATTCCTGCCATTGTTTATAAGGAGGTTATATGTCCTCCCCGTGACTGTGTGTGTTTCTTGTGTGCTCCAGTTTTCTCCCACACTGCAAAGGCATGCAGGTTAGGGCTAGTAAATTGTAGGCATACTATGTTGGCAAAGAAAGCATGGTGACATTTGTGGGCTACCTTCAAGACGTCCTGAGTGTGTTGGTCTTTGATACAAAAGACACATTTTACTGTATGTTTCAATGTACATGTGACAATAAAACTAATCTACAGTTTGTAATTTAATCAAATAGAGATGACTATACTGATTTTATTATAACAGGAATTACTGCGTGCCCTCTACCTTGCAAGCTGGATACATCATAATTACTGATGACACTTGACTACTGCTGTTTTATTAGCAAGTTTGTGATTTCTCTCAGAATTTTTATTTTATTTGAGATATTGTTCAGAAGGAAAGCCACAAGTCTCACCAGTTATGCTGTTCCTGGGTTGTCCATTGCGCTCACGCTTGGATCTGCCCAAACCCAGTCCCAGGAGTATACAGGACAAACTGAGGGCTTCTCAAACAAGAAAGTTTGATATTTCACTCCTGGATAAGCAATCCTGGTGAGGGACTACAGAGATGATCAAAAGTGGGTACTTGGAAAGATTAAGGGCAGAACTGGACCACTCTCCTCTACGGTGGAGATTGTGTCTGATGTCATTTGCAGACAGCACGTTGATCCGTTGAGGAGAGCAGAGTCAATTGTTAGAGAAGAAAGGTGCCTAGAGCTGTCAGAACCACTTCCTGCAGACCCATAATCAACTCCTACAACCACCAAGGAGGAGGCCTCGGAACCTGAGACTGTTTCACAGCCACAAGCCTCATCTACCCCACCCCTTGTCAGGTAAGATGTTATCCCACAAGAGTAAGAAATCCTCCACAAAAATTACACCTTTAGACCTAAATAGGACAATTTAAAATTTACTCTGCTGTGGTTGTATATATGGTATATTGTGTGTGGTGAAGTATACAGGTGAAGTATACACATGAAACATGGTGGTGGCTGCATCATGCTGTGGGGATGCTTTACTGCAGCAGGCCCTGCAAGGCTGTGAAGATAGAGGGTAAAATGAATGCAGCAAAGTACAGGGAAATCCTGGAGGAAAACCTGATGCAGTCTGCAAGGTGACTGTGACTTGGGAGAAGGTTTGTTTTCCAACACGACAATGACCCCAAACCTAAGGCCAAAGCGACACAGGAATGTCTTAAAAACAACAAAGCTAATGTCCGGGAGTGGCCAAATGAGAGTCCAGACCTCAATCCAATTGAGAATTTGTGGCTAGACTTGAAAAGGGCTGTTCACTCACGATTTCCATGCAATATGATGGAGCTTGAGCAGTTTTGTAAAGAAGAATGGGGAAAAATGATGTGCAAATCTGATAGAGACCTATCCACACAGACGCAAGGCTGTAATTGCTGCCAAAGGTGCATCGACTAAATACTGACTTGAAGGGGGTGAGTAATAATTGTAACAAATTTAGATCAATTTGTAGACATTTGTTTTCACTTTGACACAAGAGTCTTTTCTGTTGATCAGTGTCAAAAAAGCCAAATTAAATCCACTGTGATTCAATATCGTAAAACAATAAAATATAAAAACTTCCAAGAGGGATAAATACTTTTTACAGGCACTGTGTGTGTGTGTGTGTGTGTGTGTGTGTGTGTGTGTGTGTATATATATATATATATATATATATAAAATATGACATTATTGGGCAGGAACTTGGCAACGTAAATTTGGAACAGATGTACTGAGGGAAATGCACAACAGTACGGTGAAGGAACTATGGTTGACAATCTAGTCAAGAGGAAGAAAGAAACATATTTAAGGTTTAGGAAGCAAGGATCAGACAGAGCTCTACAGACTTATAAGGTAGCCAGGAGTGAGCTTAGAAGAGCAAGAAGGGGATATGAGAAGGCCTTGGTGAGTAGAATGAAGGAAAACCCCTAGGCATTCTACATATATCTGAAGAACAGGAGGATGACTGCAATAAGGATAGAACCATTAGAGATAAAAAGAGGAAACATTGCCTGGAGTCAGAAGAGGTTGGGGAGGTCTTTAATCTATACTTTCCAGCGAGAGGGATCTTGACAAATGTGTTAGAATGTGCTGACATTAAGAAAGAGGATGTACTAGAACTTTTGATTAGGATAGATTAGTCCCTGTGAGCCGATGGGATGCACCCCAAATTATTACAGGATGTGAGGCCATTGTGCCTCCATGAGATTGGAGGGTGGCAAATAGTATTCCTTTGTTCAAGAAAGGTAATGGAGATAACCCTGGGAATGCTAGGCCAGTGAGTCTTATGTCAATGGTGGGTAAACTTTTGCAGAGGAGTTTTAGAGACAGGATTTATGTGCATTTGAAGAAGCATAGTCAGCATGGCTTTGTGAAGGGCAGCTCAAGCCTCATGGTCCTGATTGTACTTTTTGAGGAAGTGATGAAACAAGTTAAGACCAAAAGACATTGGAGCAGAATTAGGCTATTTAGCCCATTGAGTCTGCTCCAACATTCAATTACGGCTGATCCTGTTTTCCCCCGCTCAGCCCTGCTCCGCGGCCTTCGCCCCATAACCTTTGATGCCATGGCCAATAAGTAAACGATCAATCTCCACCTTAAATACACCCAATGACCTGGCCTCCTCGGCTGCCTGTGGTAACAGTTTCCACATATTCACCGCCCTCTGGCTAAAGAAATTTCTCTGCTTCTCTGTTTTAAATGGGCACCCCTCTATCCCGAGGCTGTGCCCTCTGGGCTGGAGTATGAGTGAAGTGATACTTTGGAAAGTTGAACTTGAAGGCAGATAACTTGGTTGATGGTGAGGTTCCTAGCAGAGTGGACGAACAGAGGGGTCTACATCCATAGATCCCTCAGAGTTGCCGTGCAAGTTGATTGGGTGGGTGAGAAGATGTATGGTGTGTTAGCCATCATTTGTCAGAGAAATGAGTTCAAGAGTCATGAGGTAATGTTGCAGCTCTATAAAACTCTGTTTAGACCACAGACTATTTTGTTCAGTTTTAGTCTTCTCACTATAGGAAGCTTGTAGAAGCTTTAGCCAGGGTGCAGAGAAGATTTACCAGTACAGTATACTGCCTGGATTAGAGAGCATGTCCTCTGAGGGTACATTGAGCGAGCTAGGCTCTTTCTCTTTGGAACGAAGGAGAATGAGAGGTGACTTGATGGAGTTGTATAAGATGATTAGAGGCTTGGACAGCTAATGCCTCTAATAGATGGATGGTGAGTACGAGGGAGCATAACTTTAAGGTGTTTGAAAGATAGTATAGTGGTTGTCAGAGGCAGGTTTCTACACAGAATGGTGGGTGCGTGGAATGAGCTACCGTGGTGGTGGCAGAGGCACGGATATTTAAGAGACTCCGAGAAAGCTCTGCATTTTTCATTTTCCTTTCATCCATTTGCCTTTGTGGGAAGGAAGGGTTACAATAATGTTAGAGTAAGTTATAAGGTTGGCAAGAGATTGTGGGCTGAAGAGCCTGTACTGTGCTGTACTGTTCTATCTTCTATATGTGAAGACAATATATTTTTCAGAATTAGATAATTGAAATATGATAGTGAATGCTTCTGGGTATCTTGGCTTCACTCCACGGATGCAGCCAGTCACTTCCCAGAGTAATCCCCCCCTTGAGTGTCTGACTCCTTTTCCCTATCAGGCATGCAGTGGTAATCAATGCTCTTTAAGAGTATTGTGTTATTGATTAGATCATATAGGAGGATGACAATAAATCTTGTTCCTGTTTGGGAGTGGTGGGCTGGAGAGAATGACACTAGTCACTGTCATTCAGAAGGCTCTCTTGGGTCAGTTGCAAAACTCTAGTTGTTGGCCCCATAATATATTGGCATTCTTGCAAAGAACTAGATTTACAGGTATTAGTTGATACCAGATGGCTTATTTGTGGGAACAACTATGTTGCTATAAGCACAAGTTAAAGCAAACCTCAACTATAATACTAGGCATCATATTAATCCCTACTAAATGATGCATTCTGTCATTTGAAAGATTGCCTGTGGCGAAGAGCAGCTTCCCAGTCATAGGTTATTGGTTCAGATAACCACTATTTTCTCTATTCATCCTGCACACAGTGGAATGATATTGATTTTTCAGCATAGGATCTGCTCACTTTGCCAAACTCATCTATATCATTACCTACAGCAACCTCCACATTATTTTCTTCCCATCCTTCTTCATCTTACCCTGTCCACATAATCTTCTATTCTTTTTCCCACCAGATGTTTATCTAGCTCCCCGTAGTGTTTTGCATTCCAATCATTGTCTGGAAGGCAGTTCTTAATGTTTAGCTTGGTCTTGCTATAACTCACACAGAAGATCTAGTTTGTCACTGTGTGTACATTTGTATTTTAGTGATTCTTCAATTTAGGTGATTTTAATTCACTCAATTGTTACACATTTCTCCTAGTTATTTTTCACTAAATTGAATATTTCTACTTCCTTGCAAGTCCCAGGTGTAATCTGTCCCAATTCCTCTCATTTAAACTATCATGTAACATTTTTGTAATATGTCTTTCATTAGTGTTCAAAATGAGGTCATCACTGGCATAATCCATCTCCGAGCAGATGATAGTACAAAATAATTGCTTTTTTTCCCCTGGACCATTTAAGAGGGCACAAGAGCAAGGTGGATGAAAATTTACCTTTGTTCACTAACACATATTCTTCATATACCTTCTCTATATGCAGTCTCATTTAAAATCAAGAATGAAGTTTAATGGATGACCAATACGCTTGCATTATTGCTAGCAATCAAATTAATATCAGTTTCAAACATTCAAGAGTGGAAATTTGAAGCATGAATTTAATAGAATATTTTTTGGGAATGTAATGAGCAGGGTTAATAATGAAGTATCATTAGATCTGATATCTCTGGTTTTTCAAAAGCATTTAATACGGTTATTTATTATATGAGATAAAGATTTGCAGGGTTGAATATTAGGATGAATGAAAGTAAAGAAGGTAAAGAATGGTTAAAGTACAGAAAACAGAATAGAAGCAGTTGGTTGATTTTTCCTGCTTGTGGCTTGTAACTGGATGGTGCCATAGGGATCTGCATTGGACTCTTAGCTGGCTGCAATTTGTATAAGTGACAGATGAATGGATAGAATGTAACATACAGTATTAAGGTTCAATGATGATCTAGAACGTGGTGAGAAAGTGAACTGTGAAAAAAGCTGCAAACGGATGTAGTCAGTTTGAGTGAGGAGATATAAGATGCATTCAATTTATGAGCTGATTGATTTTGAATATTAAGAAAGCATTTTTAAATGCCGAGGAAATAACAAGCTTTTGTGTACAGAAAGATCTTGATGAACTGACTCAGGAGATCCTGAAAGTAAA
Organism: Mobula hypostoma; assembly: GCF_963921235.1. Lineage (NCBI taxonomy): Eukaryota > Metazoa > Chordata > Chondrichthyes > Myliobatiformes > Myliobatidae > Mobula > Mobula hypostoma. The sequence continues at coordinate 115,445,067 of NC_086105.1, forward strand.
TATGTAGTTACAACAAGCAATTAGGAAGGCAGGCAAGATGGCAAATAAGAAAATAAGGCAAATGAATACATGCCTGGAGAGATGGCTTTAGGTTTCTGAGGCAGGACAGGTTTTACCACAGCAGGACTAGTACCAATATCCATATGAGAGGATTTGCTATAACTATGGGGAAAGTTTAACCAAGCAGGCAGGAGGATGCCTTTAAAGGGAACTCAGTGAGGAGGGAGGCAATGCAGGATGTGGTTTAGAAAATTCATAACCAAAATAAATCGGTAGCTAAATTAAAAAAAAGGCATGTTACAAATTATACAGAAAAGTGTTCAAATGGTAAAATTAATGATGTTATATCTGAAGACTCATGTCATTCACAACAAAGGTGGATGAATTAACGAAATAAATAGAAATGCCACTTACGGTCATTATTATATTATGATTGCAGCGTGGTCATTCAGAAAGGATAGATGAAAAGAGAAAAAGAAGTAGTGGAGTGTGATTAATTTGGTGGAAGGTCAGGACAACTTGAGAATTAACTTAGCAAGACAGATCATGATATAGATTTAGAATGGTATTAGTTTGAATAAAGAAACAAAAAAAGAGACAAAAACATTGATAGAGATTGTTTGTAGGCCTCCAAGTAATTGTAATATTGGGCACAACATAAATCAGGAAATTGGAGGTGTTTGTAATTGGGAGAATACAGTAATGATGGTGCACTTTAATCTACATGTAGACTGGACAGTTCAATTCAACTGTCAGGAGGAAGATTAATTCATGGGATATATACAAGATTGATGAATGCACTATGAAATAAACTATTTTAGTTAAGTGGATTTAGGTTTCCTAATAAACTTGTTCAGGGAATTTCAGGGATATGAGGGGATAATATGTTAGAATTTTACATGGAGTTTGAAAGTGATATTGTTCAATCTGAAACTGAGGTCTTAAATCTAAACAAAGCAAACTATGAATGTAGAAGAGGATAATTCAGAAAATACATAGAAAGGTATGGCAGAAGACGGGTAATTCAGAGCATTTAAAGAATTGATGCACAATTTGTAGAAAAAAAATACTCCTTTTAAGACACAAAAACCCAAAAGAAAACATGGTCCATATATGGCTGACAGGTGAAATTAAATACAGTTTTGAATCCAAGGAAGAAACTCAGAAGATTACTAGAAATAGCACTATGCCTGAATTGTGAGCATTTTTAGAACTTTGCGATGGAGGATCAATAATGATAAAGAAAGGCACAAAAATCTGAGAGGAAATTGGAAGAAACACCAAATAGGCAGAAGAACTTCTATAGGCACGTAAAAAAGAAAAGATTAGCAAGTTTAAATGTGGGCCTCTTGCAGGCAGAGAGGAGAATTTGTAATGAGGAAATGGCAGAGGAAGTATGTTCACTGTCATGCAAAAAGCCCTCGAAAATCTGCCGGAGATATAAATGAACTAAGTCCAGCAAGAATAAGGAACAAAATTAAGTAAGTTTTGGTGGGGGTGGGTAGAAAAAGAATTAGACAAGTTAGTGAGACTAAAAGGCAATGATTTATATTGCCAGTGTTTTCAAAAGGGTCACAATTGAGGTTGTGAAGAGTCTGGTTAACATCTTCTAAATTGTTATATATTCTGGAATTGATGCTGTAAAGTGGAAGGTGGCAAATGTGACCCTACTGCTTAAGAAGAATGGGGGGGGGAATGGGGGGGGGGTGGAGGAAGGCAGCAAATTGTCGAGCAGTTACTGTAACACCTGGAGTAGAGGAAATAATGGAATTTGTAATGAGGGATGTAATAACAATATTTTGTTTGCTACCAGCTAAAAATACCGAGGCACTACTTAAAGAAGAGTGAGACTGTTTTTCATCAGCTGAAGAAAAATAGTCGAATCAACAGTCACTCTCTTCTCTCATCTGTTCCAGTATCCATAGACCCAAGTAGTCCTTTCAGGTGAAACACTGATCCAGTTGCACTTCCCCCAGTCCAGTGTAGTACATACAGAGCTGCAACGTGGTCTCCCCTACGTTGAAGAACTCCAATGCAGATGATTGGGCAATTGCCTTGTTGACTGCCCCACTGATCTGCAAGGGCAATCCTGAGTTTCCATTTGCCTGTCACTTTAGTTTTCTATCACACTTCTGCTAAGATCCGTGTATCTGTGTGCCCCTTCACTCTTCAACAATGCCCAAGGTCAGCTAAGAGGAACAGTGCCTCATTTTCCGTCTGTGCCTGCAATATCATATTAAGTAATTTTGGATAATTTGCATTTTGTTTTTGCATTACAACTGGCCATTTCTACTGTAAGCTGATGCATCCATAATACTAATTCAGTTATCTCCTTCTTCAGAAACTTTGTGACTGCGGGGATCCAAAATTCTTCTTTTGGTTTCAGCTCTCAGCAACTACTCTGACCCACATTTCACAGTTTATGACCCTTTCTTTGTTTTCTCTTTCTAACATCTTGCATTAATCTATCAATCAGGTAGCTTTCTGAACAGCAGAGTTATGTCAACTATTCCAGTCTCACCCTATCAGAAAGACTCTCTTTGACCTATACATACCTACCACCCCCGTCTGCAACTTAAAAGTAATTTGTTTTCTTACTTACCCAGAGCTGATGAAAGGTATTTGACTTGAAATGTTAGTTCTTTTTCCAGAGATCTTGTCTGATCTGTTTGTGGCATTTCTGTTTTCATATTGGTTCTTATGTTTTATCTTATTTCTTTAATTTAGAGATACAGCTTAGAATAGGCCCTTTGAGCTGCATTGGGCAGCAACCCCCGACAACCCGAATTTAACCCTGACCTAATCACGGGACAATTTACAATGACCAATTCACCTACCTGGTATGTCTTTGGACTGTGGGAGGAAACTAGAAGGACCTGGAGAAAGCCTGCACATTCCACTAGGAGGACATACAAACTCCTTACTGAAGACGCCAGGATTGAACTCTGAACTTTGATGCCCCGAGCAGGAATAGTGCCGTGCTGACCGCTACACTACTGTGGCATCCTTTGTTGATTGTAATACTAATGTTTCTATTAGAATTCATTGAGTATTCTTTTAAAATTAGCATTGAATATACTGTACTCCTTGCACCGCAGTGGGTTTGACACAGCATCACTCTAAATCCACTGGCGAATTCAAGGATTTGGAGCAAATGTCTTTATAGATCGTGATGCATGGGTGTTGAGTTGCTATGATATGTCTGTTTGCTGATGCAACTCATAACATTTGTAATAGTGTCTGTAACTATCTGTTCTCCACTTATTTCTTGTGCTTGTATCCCTAATGTTCTTCACAAAGCCCTTGGTAATTTTGCCTCCACCCATACAGCTTGCAGCTAGTGACTGGATTTGTGACCAGTGTTGAAGAGTGGGAAGAAGAAATCCCTGTGAGTGTGTTAAATGTGCAATGCCTGTTCCATTGTATATGGCACTTTGAGCCCCATGTGCATTAGAATTTTGTCATTTCTGCAATTCTTGGCTAGTCTGAAGTTTTGGATAGCCATAATGAAAAATTGACATTGGCAGGATATGTTGTGGAGAGAGAGAGAAGATTAGAAGTTGCATGTTTATTCTATCTGCGACTTGTAAATCAGAAAAGAGTATGGGTTGCGAGGGAATTAGGATGTAAGAAGAAGGATTAGATACAAGGATACATTCATCTTCTCATGGCTTCAGTCCTAACGCTTTCCACATCCTTTCAAACTGTCTGCTGGATTCTGTAGGAACATCGGAAGAACTGCTGAACTGTGGTCTATTTGTACTCAAGCAGAATTAAAAACACCGGAGCCCTTCTTGCAGAGAAAAGACTTTTCTTTGGTGGTTTGGATATCACTTCTCCCTCAACCAACATGCCCATAAATGCACTTTTGTGTTGTTCTTTGCAAGATCTTATTACATTTAACTTTGAAGGTTATGTGTTGAATGTGACACATTCAGGAGCTGTGTTGCCTATGAATTGAAGTTCTTTATTATTATCTCTGTGGTGGCTTTTCCGTGATATTTTACTAATACTTCCAGCAAAACTGTTATGCCTGTTTTACACTTTTAATATTAGGATTAGTTTTCTGCAAAATTAGTTGTTCTTTGAAACCTTTACAACCATCAGTCTTTTGCCAAAAGCTTATAGGAGCATTGATTCACTTTACAGAAAGCTGTAGAACCAGTTAGTTTTGGAATGACACATGCACAGTAGGTTTGAGGGGGGTTTGTACAGCCAATAAATATGCATTAACTGTGAAAATATTTGATTCTGAAAAGCATGGTGCAAATCGGAAACTGTACTGTGACTCAATTAAAAGATTTCAGCCATTTTTATAATGTACTATTAAAGTAGCTCAGTAGTTTCACTGTTGCTCGAGGAGGAAATTGCAACATGTGAAGCCATTTCCTTCTCCACCAATCTGCAAATCCAACTTGCAGTGAAATGAAATCCCATTGGAAAACCTGTTTTGTTTTTGGCATTGATTCATTGAATGCTGCATTAGTGGAATTCTTTTGATCTTCCAGGCAAGAAGCACACCATCTGATTCAGACTTCCTTGGTATTTTCAGTTAACAATTCCAAACGCTACTGAAAATCGAACATTTAATTGGACAGATTTACTGTGATGTCTCAGCTCCACTGATAATGGACAACAGGAATGGAGAAGGAAACTGAGAGGTGATGGACTTAGAAAATGAAAAGATATACAGTGCCTTGAAAAAGTATTCAGCCCCCACAATTATTTTCACATTTTACTGTCTCATTTCCTAAATTTAGAATACATTGAAGTAGGATTTTTGAGCTAATCTACAAAGTATTGTGTATCATGTCAAATCAAAAGAAAAATTCCAAGTCCTGTCAACAATTTACTAAAAATTAAAAACCAAATTTGTGAGGCTGAAAAAGTGAAAATGTATTCATCCCCTTTGTAATTACTTCGTTAACTTTCCTCAGCAATATACAGTACTTCCTTACCAACTGACCAAATTTGTTGACGTAGAAAATTTGAGAATCACCTGTTTTCGATGAATTCATAAGAATAAATATCCTCTCTCTCTATAAGGTCCAACAGTATGGTAGATTTTCAACAGACTAAATCAAAATGAAGGCAAAAGAATAATCAAGACAAGTCAGGGAAATGATAATTGAGAAGCACAAATCTGGAGAAGGGTACAAGACCATCTCAAAGCCACTGAACATATCTTGTCGCCGGAGAGGAATGGCATTCCTAAGAGAAGCTGCTGTGAAACCAACAGTCATTCTGAGTGAGCTGCAGAAGTCAGGTCCTGCAAATGGAGATGAATTTCATTGGTCTACAAGCTCTGAGGTTTTGCATAAAAAGAGTATTATGGAAGAGTGGCAAGGAAGAAGCCCTGGCTGGGAAAAAATACATATCCTTCCCATAAAGACTTTGCAAAGCATCACTTAGTAGATACTGTAAAGATGTGGAAGGAGGTCTTGTGGTTAGATGAGACTAAGGTGGAACTTTTTGGTCTCAACACTAAGCAATACGTGCGGCATAAATCTAATACTGCGCATCAGGTAACACCATTCCTACTGTAAAGTATGGTGGAGGTAGTATCATGCTATGGGAATGCTTTTCAGCAGTAGGGACTGGAAATCTGCTTAGGATTGATGAGAAGATGAATACTGCTAAATACAGAGAGATTCTGGATCCTGGATAAAAACCTGCTACCCTCTGCCAGAAAGCGTAAACTGGGGAGGAAATTTGTCTTTCAGCAGCACAATGACTCCAAAGCACACTGCCAGAGCAACCACAAAGTGGCTTCGAATGAAGGAAATTGATATTCTTGAGTGGCCCAGTCAAGAGTCCTGACCTTAACCCGAACAAACATCCCTGACAAGATCTTAAGATTGCTGTCCATTGCTGCTCCCCAACTAACCTGGCACAGCTTGAGCAATTTTTGCAAGAAGGAATGGGCAAATCTTGCTCCATCACATTGTGCAAAGCTGTACAAAAGACTACTGGCTGTACTAGTTGCAAGAGGTGGTTCAACTAAGTACTGAGCAAAGGGGGATGAATACTTTCTAACGACTGACATTTCAGGTTTTCACTTTTTCAAACTTAGCAATTTTCCCTGTTTTTTGGGGGATATACTGTGGGGGGGGGCGGAGCATGTGATTAAAAAATAAAAATTCTCAGTTAAATTATTTAAGATCAGCTGTATTACTCATTGATGTGAACGAAGGGTTGGGGACTCAATACTTTTACAAGGCACTGTATATAAAAAAGAAATTGTATTTCTGTAGTGCCTTGCACAACCACATGACATCCAAAATTGTCTTACACCAAATGTAGTACTTTTGAAATCTGCTCAAGCAAGCTATGACAAACAATAATATAATAACAACTATATAATAAGATGTTGAGTGAGCCATAAAGACACTGGGAAGAATTATACCTTTCTTCCAAAATAATATTTGAAATGTCACCTTCACATGCACTGTTTCATCCAAAGCACAGCATTTCTAACAGTGCAGCATTGCTTGGTTTTATACCCTGAATTGTAAATTTAGTTGTGTACCCATGGCTGGCAATAGCTGTGAAATCAAATAACAACCTATGAAAGTAGAAAGTATCTGCAGGGCAAGGGGAAGTTGTTTTTTTTTCGCTGTTTTGGAAAATCTGACTTGAGCAGGAGCAGCAGACGTTTGTGAAACACAGCAACGATTTGAATCTGAGAGTATCATGTCGTACTGCTTTTATGGACTTCCCAGAAATAAGACATTCTCTTTGAAACCTACTTTCCATTTTATCACAGATTACTTCCCTTTGTAACCCATAGCACTGGATTTCTTATAGACTAAGTGAGAGATTTAATCTTTTTTTTCAAAACCTTGTATTCATTTTGGAAAAAAAAAGCAATAAAGGAACTGTGTTAATAACAACTTCCAGTATTCAGTGCTAAATTAATTAATTTAAAACTGCAAGTCTTTCTTTAGGTTCTAAACATTTCTATGCATCTGTGAAAAATCCCACGTACTTAACATTGCAACTGTTTTCAACTTAATTACTGATACTTTCTTTTTGCAAAATAATTTAGTATTGAAATAGCTTTCTGCTCTTTTATTACATTTTTAAAATCATGTGCAACTTCTCTGTTTAAATGTAAGCAGATCAAAATTTCTGGAAACACATTGCAGTTCAGCAATCTTTTTCAGAAAAAGAAAAGTAGGATTAAACATTTTCATGAATAACTTCTTTGCTGAACAGGAAGGTAGTGCAAAATCCTGGAAGAATATAAAATACGTTATGGGTTGAACAAGAGGAATAGGTTTATGGTAGGGTTGAGAACAGAGGTGCCATCTGCCTCATTCTCTCCCAATTTGAGCATGTATTGCCCAGCATTCTTGGCAATTCTGAAATCAACTCAACACGTAGGTGAATTGCAAATTGAAGTTCAAGATATGCATGTGTGCTGTGCATCTACAAAATTGTCCTTCTGAAAGTAACTTCTCGAGTATGCCTTCTGTAACTTGTTAATGATTTGCAGCTTTCCGAGGTATAGTTATAAATAATCTGCCATTGAACTTGTGTGGAAGCAAGTCTGTCAGTAGTAAACTTATTCAAAATTCGATCACAGTTCAGGCTAGGTTAGCTGACCTAAGGATACCATTTGCTGTGCTACATCTGAGCTCAGTACCCTGGACCACAAAGAAAGAAATAACAACAAACTGGATTTTGTGTTCAAGTGGATCTTAAACCCTCAACCACCCGAGAAAGGAGACGCGACTGTTGCAGCTAAACCACATGCAAAGATAAAACTTGAACTCTGCTGTGCCATAGCAAGAGTGTTAAATATTAAACAAACAAATGTATACTAAAATTCTGTTTTGGACTATATGTGCCTGAACTGCTTGACTGAACTATTATGAACAGTGTGGTTACATAGAAAAACTTCTCTTGTGACCGGAGCAGTTACTTTGATTAAAGTTGCAAAGGTCAGAATCAGAATCCGAATCAGGTTTATTATCGTGAAGTTTGTTAACGTAGCAGCTGCAGTTCAATGCAATACATAATCTAGCAGTGACAGAAAAAAAAGTAATAATAAATAAACTAAAACAAAATAATAAATGAACAAGTAAATTACACATATTGAATAGATTATTAAAAATGTGCAAAAACAGAAATACTGTATGTTTTAAAAATTGAGGTAGTGTCCAAAGCTTCAAAGTCCATTCAGGAATTGGATGGCAGAGGGGAAGAAGCTGTTCCTGAATTGCTGAGTGTGTGCCTTCAGGCTTCTGTATCTCCTACCTGATGGTAACAGTGAGAAAAGGGCATGCCCTGAGTGCTGGAGGTCCTTAATAATGGACACTGCCTTTCTGAGACACTGCTCCCTGAAGATGTCCTGGGTACTTTGTAGGCTAGTGCCCAAGATGGAGCTGACTAGATTTACAACTTTCTGCTGCTTCTTTTGGTGCTGTGCAGAAGCCCCTCCATACCAGACAGTGATGCAGCCTGTCAGAATGCTCTCCATGGTACAAATATAGAAGTTTTTGAGTATATTTGTTGACATGCCAAATCGCTTCAAACTCCTAATGAAGTATAGCCATTGTCTTGCTTTCTTTATGACTACATCAATGTGTTGGGACCAGGTTAGATCCTCAGATCTTGACATCCAGGAACTTGAAACTGCTCACTCTCTCCACTTCTGATCCATCTAAGGATTGGTGTGTGTTCCTTTGTCTTACCCTTCCTGAAGTCCACAATCAGCTCTTTCACCTTACTGACGTTGAGTGCCAGGTTGTTGCTGTGGCACCATTCCACTAGATGGCATATCTCACTCCTGTACGACATCTCATCACCACCTGAGATTCCATAATATATAATAAATATGATAAATAATCTTTGCAAGGTGGCTCGTCCAGACATTCCAGGAGGTGTACCTTTCTTTTGGATGAGGCACAGGTAAATGGCAAATGGATGTGGAGGGAGGCAGCATCTGACAGAAGGATTGAGTTCCAGATGGAGAAAGCTGTGGCAGAGACTTTGCATTAGAGGGTTAGAGAACCTGGAACATCAAAGGGACAAAGCAGATTAAATTTCTTAGTTCAAAGAAGTTTGCAGACTAGATGGCGACAAATCATTTAGCATTTCAATAACTGATGTGTTTATAGTTGGAAGGTTTATGTACTCAAGGAAGTTAGCTTTACAGCATTAATAGTGGAAAGCTGAGAACTGTCTCCATAAAAGCTTTTAGATTGTTTGTGTAAAAAGTTATTCTAAGCAAATATTACATGCGTGTGAAGTCACCCAAGTAGCAGTATAAATGTAGAGGGCAGTTCAGGCTTTTTGGGAATGGTTATGGAACTTCTAGAAACCTGAACGAAACGTGGGGTGAACTGGAATCCCATCCCCTCACTTTGATTTCTGCAATGGACAATTCATTTGTCTGCATCATTGGTATGTCTTTTTAGTTTATAGAAATTGTACCTATGTTTTGGAAATCCTTTATATTTTGTGTTTTGAAAATGTTTTGTAGTTTAGAAATGGTTTGTAATTTGGAAGTGTTTTATAAAACAGAAATCCTCTGAGTTTTAAATATGTTTAAAGAATGTTGCTTGGATTTAAATTTGTATCTTTGAAAATAATTGAATTGTGTTTTCAACTATTTTGTTGGTTGGAAGTATCTTCTGCTTGGTAGGGAGAGGGGACCCACTGCTCGAATTATGGATATTAGCAGCTAAACTCACCATGGAGAATAAATAAGGAAGTGAACTAGTGTTTGCAGATTAGGTAGTTACAGTATAATCTCCGTTTAGTGAGATTTTTTTGTGGCTTTTTATATCCAATAGGGATAATATTTTAATGTAAGTTTAGAACTTTATGGTCAGTAAACCCAGTGCTACCACAAGTCAAATATGGTCTTCCTGTGTGTAGCCTTTTTACCCACATGAGGAATGAAATGCAGATTCAATTGGTAAAATTTTTCATCAAGAAATGATTTGGCTTGAGGTTGAACAAGGAATTTTGTGAAAGGAATTGATCTGACAGACCAGGGGTTCCCAACCTTTTTTTGACTCTACCATTGACGAAGGGGTTTGTGGGCCTCAGGTTGGGAACCCCCATGATAGACTAACTGCTCCTTTATCATATTAGTGTTTCTCATACAAATTTCTGATCTCAACCTCTTAGCTATACATTGCGAAGAAATTATTTTGTGACTTCTCTAGGTATTTGTGGATAGATTTGTGGATCAAAGTCAAAAAGCCCCAGGATTCTGACATGAAAAGTATCTTATTATATTGACTGTAAACAACCTTGAAAATCTTAGTAAGGTGATATTACTTTGATGTTGGATGTGGGGGAAAAAAGCATAAGACATGTTTAAAAAAACTTACAAATGCCAACATACTCTGCATTGAACAGATAGTACACTGGATCATAATTTTAGCTTTCATGTAGACTGATTTGATTGATTCCATGGTGGTGCATTTAAATCGAAACCAACGGATTTTGGATCAGAGACCAACATTACCTCTTGCCTTCATTAGTTTGCACTAAAGACTCCGAGCAATTATCATCCAAGAACTTTCGAAGTCTTTATAGTGGTAATGTGAATCATGATTTCATGCATGTGTGGTGCTGCAGCCTAATTGTTTGGATGCTGTTGACAATTGAAGTGTATTCTGGAACCTGGATACCACTATCATTTACTTCCTTATCTGGAAATGTGGTGGCAAGCAGCAAAAGAAAAACACACTTGATATAAACACACAGGAAAAAGTACCAAAGTTGTTCCTGACTGAAAACTGATCAAGTATTTTGTTACTTTGCATCTCAACTGGCAATACTCACTTCTTGGTAAGGTTTCTTCAGTCTTTAGTGCAATAACCTGCATGATTAGAACAGAAATACAAATAAGTAATTGAGTTGACTATCTTTGAGTTGCTTAGTTATTTAGTCAGAGGAGTAGAGAGCCTGGTCAGATGTGGCTTGTCTGGGATTGAAGGCTGTTCTAGTCAAGAACACGAGAATGATATTGGGGGTTAAAAGGCCTTTTCCCTCGCTGAACTGTTCTATCTTTTAGAAATTTAGATTACCACGCCAATGTAACTCCAAAGGAACGCTCCATATTTAGGGCAATACACACAAAATGCTGAAGGAACTCAGTAAAGCAGGCTGCATCTATGAAGGGAAATGGACAGCTGATATTTTGGACTGAGACCCTTCATCAGAATTAGAAAGAAAGAAGGCATAAGTAAGAATAAAAGGGTCAGGGGAGTGGCGAAGATCATTGGCAGGTGACAGATGAATCCAGATAAGACGGGGAGCAGCCAGGATCTCCCAGTGTCCAGCCATTTTAATTCTACTTCCCATTCCCACACTAGAGTGTCTATCCATGGCCTCCTCTACTGCCAAATTGACTAGACACAGTTTAAAGGAACAACACCATACATTCCATCTTGGTAGTCTTCAATATGATGGCATCCATGTTAACATTTCTAACTTATGGTAACTACTCCCCCTTCCCCCGCCCTGTGCTGCAACCCCATATTTTTCCTTATGCCTATACCCCCTTTTCCTTTCTCTTCTCTTACCCTTATAAACCTGCTTATCTTCCTTCCTCTGATTCCTCACCTCTTTCCCTTTCCTGTCCTATCTTTACTGTCCTCTCCTATCAAAGTCTGCCTTCTTCAGCTTTTTGCCTCTTCCATCTATCATCTCCCATCTACCTACCTTCCCCCCCCCTCACCTGGATTCAACTATCACCTGTCAGCTTGTGCCCCTGCCCCTGCCCCGACTTTTTTTCTGGCTTCTACTTCTTTCTTTCCAGACCCTTTGAAGCATCTTGACCTGAAATGTCAAATGTCTCTCTTGTGATTCCCATTTAGGGGTGTTTTCTGTTGAAGAAGTGTCTTAAACCAAGACTCTTCTTTGCTCTTTCAACTGGATACTAAAGATTTCAGAACACTACTTCAAGGAATTATGGTGATTTTCTCAGAGTTTTGATGGGTATTTGTCTCTCAGTTGATATCAGAGCTTGAAATGCTCCACACATACACGAGGAATTCTGCAGATGCTGGAAATTCAAGCAACACACATCACACATCACATCATTAGTCCTTACTCTTAATAATTTCTCCTTTAGCTTTAGTCCTTCCTTTTACTTCTTCTAAATTGTATAAACAAATGAATAATCCAATAGTTAAGCATACTTTACGTATATGGTTTCAATTTCGAAGATTTTTTGGGTTTAATCAATTTATTTTAGCAAGTCCTATTATATCTAATTTCCTTTTTCAACCTTCCATTATGGATCAAGCTTACTTTGATTGGAAAACCAAAGGTTTAGTACGTTTTCATGATTTATTTTTGGATAACTGTTTTATGTCTTTTGATCAACTTTCTAATAAATATAACTTACCCAAATCTCACTTTTTTAGATATCTACAGATCAGAAGCTTTTTAATTCCTGTTTCTCCTAATTTTCCACGCTCATATCCAATAGATACTTTCGAAAAAATTTTAGATCTAAATCTCTCTCAGAAAAGTGTTGTAGCAATTATTCATAACATAATTATGAATTTATGTCCTGATGTTTCCGATAAAATTAAAACTGATTGGGAAGGAGAACTTAAGATTATTATACCGATTGAAAAATGGGAAAAAATTCTTAAATTGGTTAATTCATCCTCTATATGTGCTAAACATGTGTTGATACAGTTTAAAGTAGTGCACAGGGCTCACATGTCCAAAGATAAACTATCTTGTTATTATTCTTATATTAATCCTATATGTGATAGATGTCATTTCGAGATAGCTTCTTTAACTCACATGTTTTGGTCAGGTCCTTTGTTGGAAAAATATTGGAAAGATATTTTTGATATTATTTCAATGGTTTTGAATATAGACTTACAACCTCATCCAATTACTGCTATTTTTGGATTACCAATGACAGACTCAAATTATTTAACCTCTTCAGCACGCCGGATGATTGCATTTCTTACTTGAATGGCTAGAAGATCCATTTTGCTGAATTGGAAAGAGATTAATCCTCCTACTGTATTTCACTGGTTTTCACAAACTATGTTGTGTTTGAATTTAGAAAAAATTAGAAGTGTGGTTTATGACCCTTCCACTAAATTTGAAAAAACTTGGAGGCCACTCATTCAGCATTTTCATATGATGTAATTTGACCATTTCCAAACTTATTTTATTTCTCTGTACTGTTGGTTGAGAGGAATGGAGTCGTCGACACTAAGGTTTTCTTCTCTTCCATTTTTACGTTGTTAGAATTGCCCAAGTCTTTTAGTTTAGTTGACTAATTCTGTTTAGTTTAGTTTTTTTTTGGGGTGGGGTTTTTTTTTTCTATTTTTTTTCTTTTTCATGATTTTTCTTCAGTTTTTTTTCCTGTATTATTCATTGTTATCCTATACGATTGGGAGTTTTTTCAATTTATACTATTTGGTCTTATAATTACTCATTTTAAGTACAACAACGTATCTCCAACTATTTGTATTATTGCTATCTTATGTTTATATTTTATGAAACTAATAAAAAGATTGAAAAAGAAAGAAAGAATTAGTCCTTACTCTTAATAATTTCTCCTTTAGCTCCTCCCACTTTCTCCAAACTAAAGGTGTTGCTATGGGCACCCGTATGGGTCCTAGCTATGCCTGCCTTTTTGTTGGCTTTGTGGAACAATCTATGTTCCGAACCTATTCTGGTATCTGTCCCCCACTTTTCCTTCGCTACATCGACGACTGCATTGATGCTGCTTCCTGCACACATGCTGAGCTCGTTGACTTTATTAACTTTGCCTCCAACTTTCACGCTGCCCTCAATTTTTACCTGGTCCAGTTCCGACACCTCCCTCCCCTTTCTAGATCTTTCTGTCTCTTATCTCTGGAGACAGCTTATCTACTGATGTCTACTATAAGCCTACTGACTCTCACAGCTATCTGAACTATTCCTCTTCTCACCCTGTCTCTTGCAAAAATGCCATCCCCTTCTCGCAATTCCTCCGTCTCCACCGCATCTGCTCTCAGGATGAGGCTTTTCATTCCAGGACATGGGAAATGTCTTCCTTTTTCAAACAAAGGGGCTTCCCTTCCTCCACCATCACCTCTGCTCTCAAACGCATCTCCCCCATTTCACGCACATCTGCTCTCACTCCATCCTCCTGTTACTCCACTAGGAATAGGGTTCCCCTGGTCCTCACCTACCACCCCACCAGCCTCTGGGTCCAACGTATTATTCTCGGTAACTTCCTGCACCTCCAACGGGATCCCACCACTAAGCACATCTTTCCCTCCCCCCCTCCCTGCTTTCCGCAGGGATCGCTCCCTATGCGACTCCCTTGTCCAATCATCGCTCCCCACTGATCTCCCTCCTGGCACTTATCCTTGTAAGCGGAACAAGTGCTACACATGCCCTTACACTTCCTCCCCTACCACCATTCAGGGCCCCAAACAGTCCTTCCAGGTGAGGCAACACTTCACCTGTGAGTCGGCTGGGGTGATATACTGCGTCCAGTGCTCCCGATGTGGCCTTCTATATATTGGCGAAACCCGACGCAGACTGGGAGATCATTTTGCTGAACACCTACACTCTGTCCGCCAGAGAAAGCAGGATCTCCCAGTGGGCACACATTTTAATTCCACATCCCATTCCCATTCTGATATGTCTATCCACAGCCTCCTCTACTGTAAAGATGAAGCCACACTCAGGTTGGAGGAACAACACCTTATATTCCGTCTGGGTAGCCTCCAACCTGATGCCATGAACATTGACTTCTCTAACTTCTGCTAATGCCCCACCTCCCCTTCGTACCCCATCCGTTATTTATTTTTATACCCACATTCTTTCTCTCACTCTTTTTTCTCCCTCTGTCCCTCTGACTATACCCCTTGCCCATCCTCTGGGTTCCCCCCCCCTTTCCTTCTCCCTGGGTCTCCTGTCCCATGATCCTCTCATATCCCCTTTGCCAATCACCTGTCCGGCTCTTGGCTCCATCCCTCACCCTCCTGTCTTCTCCTATCATTTTGGATCTCCCCCTCCCCCTCCCACTTTCAAATCTCTTACTAACTCTTCCTTCAGTTAGTCCTGACGAAGGTTCTCGGCCTGAAACGCCGACTGTACCTCTTCCTAGAGATGCTGCCTGGCCTGCTGCGTTCACCAGCAACTTTGAAATGCTCCATTCGTTTATAACGGAATCAACCAAAAGTTATGGTCAGCCATAATAAGATGCTTCATGCAGGGTTTCAACCCAACAAACCAACATTTCCCTTCGTCCCCCAAATGCTGCTCAATCTGCTGAGGTCTTCCAGCAGATTTCTAGCTGTTCTAGATTCCAGCATCTGTGGTCTTTCATGTCTCTAATAAGGCGCCTTTGGGTGTCAGATATTGGGGCTTGATGATTTTGATCTCTCATCCTTCAGAATGAAAGGTCAAACAGAGTTGGTTAGTTGTAAAACACTTTGGGCTGCCTTGAATGATGAAAGACATCAGATGAGTCCTGAATGAATGCATTAATTCTCACGCTTAGATCTTTCCTTCTTTATTTGTGAAAAATTATGTTCCCTCCATTTTGTGACAAGCCTGAACAGCTTGAGTGCCAAAAGAAAATTACAGGGTGCTGAATCCACTCACCAACCTCAAGATATTGCAGAGCCATTAAAATTCACGTAAAGTTGTTGAGAATATGCAGCTAACTTAAGCAATTGAGCTCTCACAAATAGCGATTATTTGATTGTCTGTTTTCAATAGTGATTATTTATGGGATAAATTGTTCAGTACTTCAGGCAGAAGATTGCCTGTATTATATTCCAAATTAATGACTATAGATCTTTTGAGTTCACATCTATTTAAAATCAATACTGGTAAGAGTGCTATGTGCTCAGAAGTGCTGCCTTTCATAATACATTGAATTGAATTGAACTGACTTTATTTCTTACATCCTTCACATACATGAGTAAAAATCTTTACATAACATCTCCATCTAAATGTGCAATGTACAATCATAGTAATTTATAATAATTTATAATAAATAGTACAGTCAGTGCAATATAGAGTACACTCAAATCAGCGTGAGTTCATCAGTCTGATGGCCTGGTGGAAGAAGCTGTCTCAGAGCCAGTTGGTCCTGGCTTTTATGCTGCAGTACCGCTTCCCGGATGATAGCAGCTGGAATCGATTGTGGTTGGGGTGATTTTGGTCCCCAATGATCCTATGGGCCCTTTTTATACACCCGTCCTTGTAAATGTCATGAATCATGGGAAGTTCACAACTACAGATGCACTGGGCCGTCCTCACCACTCTCTGCAGAGTCCTGTGATTAAGGGAGGTACAGTTCTCATACCAGGCAGTGATGCAGTCAGTTAGGATGCTCTCAATTGTGACCCTGTAGAAAGTTCTTAGGATTTGGGGGCCCATACCAATCTTCCTCAACCGTCTGAGGTGAAATAGGTGCTGTTGTGCCTTTTTCACCGCACATGGTCTGTACGCACCAGCTGTGAAGTCCTTGGTGATGTGGACGTCAAGGAACTTAAAGCTGTTTACCCTCTCAACCCCAGATCCACTGATGTCAATCGGGGTTAGACCACCTCCAATCCTCCTGTAATCCACAAACAGCTCCTTTGTTTTTGCGACATTGAAGGAGAGGTTGTTTTCTTAACACCACTGTGTCAGAGAGGTGACTTCTTCCCTGTAGGCCACCTCATTATTGTTTGAGATTAGGCCAATCAATTTAGTGTCATTGGCAAGTTTAATTAGCATATTGGAGCTGTGAGTGGCAATACAGTCATGGGTATACAGGGAGTAAAGGAGGGGACTCAGTACGCAGCCCTGAGTGGCTCTTGTGTTGAAAGTCAGAGGGCTGGAAGTGAGGGAGCCCACTCTTACAACCTGCTGGCAATCTGACAGGAAGTCCAGGATCCAGCTGCACAAGCCAGGGTCAAGGCTGAGGTCTCTGAGCTTCTTGTCGAGCCTGGATGGAACTGTGGTGTTGAATGCTGAATATTGGATTTAGAATAGTACAGCACAGCACAGCATAAGAACAGGTGCTTTGGTCTTCCGTGTCTGTGCTGACCATGATGCCAATTTAAACTGCACATGATCTACAACCCTCAATTTAAGCCTGTTCATGCTTATATAACTACATCTTAAAATTGCTTCCGTATCTGCTTGCTTCACCTCCTTCAGATGCATACCACTGTATTTTTTTTAAAGCTTGCAATGTAAATCTCCTTTAAACTTTTTCTTTTTCAATCTCTTTTAAACTTTTTCCCTCTCACCCTAAATTTATGCCTTTTATGTCCTGGGGGGAAAACTGACTTTCTAGCCTGCTTATCCCTCTCACAATGTTACATACTTCAATCAGGTCTCCCCACAGTCTCTGACACTCCAGAGAATACAATTCAAGCTTGTCCAGTCTCTCCTTATCCAGTAGCTAATACTATAATCCAGGAGACATCTTGATGGGTGAACCTCTTCTGCATTTTCTCAAAAGCATTCACATCCTTTCTATAAAGTAGTGGCATGAATTGCACATAAATGTGGCCTAACCAAAGTTATACACAGCTGACTTCCTGACTTTTATACTCAACACCCAATCAATTAAGGTGAGTATGCAATGTGCTTTCTCAACCATCCTATCTTGCCACTTTCAGAGAGCTATGAACTTGCACCCCAAGATCCCTCTGTACATCAGTGCTCCTAAGGGTCCTGACATTTATTGTATACAGTAGTTTCCTCCAAATTTTACTTCTGTTAGGTTGTCTGCAAAATTACTAATCAGCTCATCCACATTTTTGTCCAAATTATGTCACAAACCAAGTCTAAGCAATGATCCTTCTGGATTAAAATTCTTTTATTTATCACGTGTACATCAATACATGCAGTGAAATGCACCATTGGCATTAACCAACCACTGCAACCCAAGGTTGAGCTGGGATCAGCCCCCACGTGTCCTCACACATTTTGACACCAACACAGCATGCCCTTGGCAGAACAACACTTGCAACAACATAAAAGAACAACAGCCAACAAACGCCTATTCTTCCACCCACCCACCTACCCATGCACTCACCCACTCACACACATAGACAGGCCACCTCCGGGCCTCTAGACTCCATTGGACTTGCAGGCATTTAGGCCTCAGACTTCCAAACAGGCTGAGCCAGGGGCTTTGACCAATGGGCTGCGACTTCTAGATCCACTGACTTCGATCTTTGACCTTTGGGCTTCAATCTCTGGTGTTGACCTCAGAACTCTTCCCTCTAAGCTGCGCATGTGCATGGCCATGCAGTAACTGAAATGCTCCCACGCACATAGCCTTTGTTGCCGCACAGCTGGAATTTTCTTTTAATATAAAGTGCCACGCAGTTTTTAGGCCATGTAAGAATTTCCTGCTTAGAGCAATGGTCTGAGCAGGTAATGGCCAACCGTTGGGCTCTTGAACGAAAGGGAATAACTACACTCACTTGCCCATCCGTTAAGATGTTCCCATAACCAATGAGCTCACTTTAAGGACTCGTGTTCTCATTATTTATTGCTATTTTATTTATATTTGTATTTGCACAGTTTGTTGTCTTCTGCACTCTGGATGATCCTGTTACAGATACTATTATATAGATTTACTGAGTATGCCTGCAGGAAAATGAATCTCGGTTGTATATGATGACATATATGTACTTTGATAATAAATTTACTTTGAACTTCGGACTTTTGAACTTTGGTTGGTGTGTGCATTTGTAAAATAAATTGGAGGGAGTATTGCTCAGGACTTGCTGAGCTTTGGACAAGATTAGCTCCCCACTGAAACTGATTTCCCTCTGACTTCTCATGAGCACAGACCTGGCTGAGGGAAGTGAAGCTCTCCGCCTCCCCCCCCCCCCCCGCCCACCCACCACCACTGTCTCTCCCGAGGTATGTGGTCCAATGGCTTCCAGGAGAAAGGGGGCAGTAAGCCTGGTCCACTGAGGGCAGCGTACCAGGCGTGGGATCTCTGAACATCAGCAGAAGGCAGGGCAGCTCTTCCATTTCCCTCCCACCCTCTTTCCCCATAGATCCTATCCAGTGGAATTTCCAATAAAAACAGCTCCCACACAACAGTTCAAACCATGCTCTCAGTCTGGATATGAAGAGAAGGTAGAGGGGAGGGGGGAGAGGGAAGAGAAGGGTTGGAGGGGAGCAAAGAGAGACTGGGTGGGAGGGAGAGATAGCAGAAGGCAGGGAATGAGGGGTGGCGGATAGCGCACATTGCTATTCAAGTCCTTTAGACTTGCTCAGCTCTCTCTTTCTCTCCATACCACTGACTGTAGACATTCAATCAGACTATCACCCCACTACCCCTATACAATTTTGAATCCAATCTACTAAATCTCCACGGATCCCATGTGCCTGATCTTCTAGATTATTTTGCCTTGATGAAGCTTGTTGAAAGCTTTACTGAAGTCCATGCCCTGCCCTCTTCAATTATATTCGTCATCTATATAAAAAAAACGCAATCATATTTGAAATAAGTAACTTCCCTCATACAAAGCCATGCTGCGTAAGCTGTCAAGTGTATGCTTTTCCAGATGTAACTAGATCCTATCTGTAAAAATCCTCTTCAGTTATTTCCCTACCGGTGATGGAAGGCTCACTGTTCTATAATTTTTTAGTTTGTCCTTACCTGCCCTTGTTAATTAGAGGAACAACACTGTCTATTCTCCAGTTCTCTGGGATATTGCCTATGGCTAAAGAGGTTACAAAGATCTCTGTCAAGGCCTAACAATATCATTTCTTTACTCTCTCAATAAACTGGTTTAGATCCAATCAGGCTCTGGGGACTTATCCACCTCAATGCTATGCCTGTTGCTTCAGAAGGATGTAAAGAGGAGTAGAGGAGTGTGGTGTCTTTGTCAATATTTCTCTGTTACTGTACTTGACATTAACTACAAAAAAATGATTTCATCATGGTCATATTGGTGTGATTACCTTTGAAGCTCGCTGTGTTCAAGATGGCTTCCATAATATAATATGACAATTTCAAAAGTTCCTCAGAAGTTATGAATATTTTTGTGATATTCTAGAATGTGTACGTAGGAGAATGGGGATGGACCGTGAAAGATGCAAAATATTAAAAAATCTTTCTTTTGATGATTGAAGACAAGATATCCCTCCAATTTAATATTTCTGCATTAAACCCTTCCACTTTGCATTTTCTTTTAACCTAGGAAAACACAAAGGTGCTGCAAACAAGACCTAAGGTTTCCTTATTATTTCTACACCTGTGTGAAGTAACTTTCAACTTAATTTATAGTAATTACTTGGTTTTATTGGAAATCCCCTAGGTAGAGACTTAACTAAAAGTGGTACCGTAGCAGCTTCAAGTACACACAATGTCTTCATGATTGGCTACAAGATGTTGTCACAACTGCCCGCGGATGTTTGAACAAAACACTGAAATTCAGGATCAGCATGTGCCATTGATTCATTCATAGCCCAAAGTTCAAAGCATTCGTTTGGAATTTCCATTCACTGTTCGCACTTGTATCAAGTTACGCCACGGTAAAATGTTGAAGAGACATTGATGCCCCTGTTTGTGATTATTTATAAGCTATCTTAATGACCTGGAGGAGGAGACAGAGCATCAGGTAACCAGGTTTGACAATGATACAAAAGTATGTGGGAGGGCATATTACAATGAGGATATTTGGTCTCTGCAACATGATATAGGGAGTCTGAGTGAGTGGGCGAGAATCTGGTAAATGTAGAAAATGTGAGATATACTTCAGTAGGAGGGAACTTACA
The DNA here is from genome assembly GCF_963921235.1 of Mobula hypostoma. Classification (NCBI taxonomy): domain Eukaryota; kingdom Metazoa; phylum Chordata; class Chondrichthyes; order Myliobatiformes; family Myliobatidae; genus Mobula; species Mobula hypostoma. The sequence goes on from NC_086105.1 coordinate 115,465,815, forward strand.
GTAAGGCATACTGTTATCTAAACAGAGAAAGATTGCTGATCAGTAAAGTGCAGAGGGAATTACATGTTCTTGCATACAGAATGCAAAAATTAAGCAAGCAGGTGCAGCAGGTAGAATGGAAGGCTAATGGCATGTTGGCCTTTATTGCAAGAGATTGGAATTTAGAAATGGGTAAAATTTATTTCAGTTGTATAGAGCACTGGTGAGTTTTGGAGTATTGTGCACAGTACTGTTCACTTCTTTCAGAAAGAATGTACTTATACTGGAGGCAGTCCCAAAGAGATTCACCAGACAAATTCCTGGGATGAGAGGGTTGTCCTGGACAAATGACTGAAGAAATTAGATCTACATTCCTCTTAAATTCCAAAGAATAAATAGTGATCTGATTGAAACAGAGAAGATCCTTAATGGGAGTGTTTGGAGATATATCTATGTGCACTATTAGTGGGAGAGTCTTGAATGAGGGGTTGTAGTTACTACATTTGCAGCAGTTATTTAAAACTGAGATATGTAGAAATCTCTTGCAAAGGGTGGAGAACCGCTTATTTAATAAAATCATAAGATATAGGAGCATATTTAGGCCATTTGGCCCATCAAGTCTGCTCCACCATTTCATCATGGCTGATCCAATTTTCCTCTCAGCCCCCAATCTCCTCCCTTCTCCCAATATCCCTTCATGCCATGACCAATCAAGAATCTATCAACCTCTGCCTTAAATATACATAAAGACTTGGCCTCCACAACTGCCTGTGGCAAAGATTTTCATAGATTCAGCACTCTGGATTGTTGTGGAGGCTAGATCATTGGTGATATTTAAATAACAAATTAATTTTTTGAAAGGTTAGAGTATATTCATAATGTAGTTCACAGTTTTTTTTTCTCTATTATGTATTGCATTGTACTGCTGCCACAAAGTTAACGAATTTCACAACAGATGCTGGTGGTACTAAACCTGATTCTGACTTGAGGACTCTGGGAACTGCTGCACAAAGGGAGATGGGATATGTCAACTACGATCATATATGAGAAGGCAGACTTGAGTGATCAAGTAGTTCCTCATGCTGCTTGTGTTGCCTTTAAGTTTACCTGGTGCTTGAATTCCCTGGCCTTCAGTCCTGGTACAGAAAAGCCTTTCAGAAAACCTACTGTAAAATTCTAGAAATACTCAGCAAGTCAGGTACCATTAATAAAAATATGAAGAGTTAACATTTCAGGTTGAAATCAAAGCCTTGAAAAAAAGAAAAAACAACTTGTTCCAGTTGTGAAAGCCTGAAACATTAACACTATTTTTGCTTTCACAGGTGCTGTTTGAACTATAGAGTACTTCCAGTATTTTCTATTTTTATCTCATATTTCCAGCAACATCATATTATTTTTGACTTTTGCTTTTCCTTCAGAGAAATCTTCTGCTCAAACAGAGCTCTACCTTCTCATTCAAAGGATTAAAGAATGCTGTTATTCCTGCATTACGTGTTTATAGGCATCCGTTAGTCTCATGAGACCATGGATTTGCGCCTTGGAAGGTTTCCAGGGCACAGGCCTGGGCAAGGTTGTATGGAAGACCAGCAGTTGCCCATGCTGCAAGTCTCCCCTCTCCATGCCACCGATGTTGTCCAAGGGAAGGACATTAGGACCCATACAGCTTGGCACCGGTATCGTCGCAGAGCAATGTGTGGTTAAGTGCCTTGCGCAAGGACACACATGCTGCCTCAGCCAAGGCTCGAACTTGTGACCTGCAAATCACTAGACGAACACCTTAACCACTTGGCCACACGCCAACACATTAAGTGTATGAAGTTTTCAGATGACTCTGCCATAGTTCGGTGCTTCAGCAAGGGAGATTGGGCTGAGTACAGGGCTACGGTAGGAAACTTTGTCACGTGGTGTGAACAGAATTATCTGCAGCTTAATGTGAAAAAGACTAAGGAGCTGGTGGTAGATCTGAGGAGAGCTAAGGTACCGGTGACCCCTGTTTCCATCCAGGGGATCGGTGTGGACATGGTGGAGGATTACAAATACCTGGGGATACGAATTGACAATAAACTGGACAGGTCAAAGAACACTGAGGCTGTCTACAAGAAGGGTCAGAGCTGTCTCTATTTCCTGAGGAGACTGAGGTCCTTTAACACCTGTCAAAAGATGCTGAGGATGTTCTACGAGTCTGTGGTGGCCAGTGCCATCATGTTTGCTGTTGTGTGCTGGGGCAGCAGGCTGAAGGTAGCAGACACCAACAGAATCAACAAACTCATTCGTAAGGCCAGTGATGTTGTGGGGATGGAACTGGACTCTCTCACGGTGGTGTCTGAAAAGAGGATGCTGTCTAAGTTGCGTGCCATCTTGGTCAATGTCTCCCATCCACTACATAATGTACTGGTTGGGCACAGGAGTACATTCAGCCAGAGACTCATTCCACCGAGATGCAGCACAGAGCGTCATAGGAAGTCATTCCTGCCTGCGGCTATCAAACTTTACAACTCCTCCCTTGGAGGGTCAGACACCCTGAGCTGGTCCTGGATTTATTTCATAATTTACTGGCATAATTTACATATTACTATTTAACTATTTATTACTATTTAACTGTCTATTACTATTTATTATTTATGGAGCAACTGTAACGAAAACCAATTTCCCCCGGGATTAATAAAATATGGCTATGACTATGACTATGACTAGTGTGTCAATGTTAAATCAGTTTCTGTCTAAATTATTAAAAATAAAAGGAATCTGTCACAGTTCTTGGGGTTTTAACTCTTCTTGAGAACAATGCACCTTTTATTGCACTTTGGGATGTATCTATGCAAAATTGTGACTATTATAATTAATGAAGAGACTTCTCTGATGCATTTCTTTTAATATTAAACGAAGAATGGACGATGACTATCACACAAGTGGTTTCACTTTCATAGGTAAACAAGGCAAAAGTTGATTTATTTGATGACCCAAATTTCAACTTATTTGTGCTGCTTTTACATTACTTTGTGTTTATACAGTGGGCAAAAGATTCTGGCATGTACGTATCTGTAGCTTGTTGTCAAGAATGTTTAAAATTTTGGATAGTTTATTTTTACTACTGTATTTAAAATATTCACAGAAGGATCCAAAGCTTTGTGATATGAGGACATTTACCATTTTTCATTTTGGACTGTTGTGGGTTATTGAATAATGCTGAATCACATCTATTTTTATGTGGCTGGAGAAAAGAGGATATCTATTCAGTTGGAAGGTAATATTAACGGTGAAGTAATATTTTATTTCAAGGCTGCTCTGCATGAATGAATTGGTTACTCTTTTCTCTTGCCATTCATGGTTTTATGTTTTCCTAGCTTCCAGGGATGTTTATTAAGGTCACAAACAGTCAGCTCAAAGTGAGGTAAGGTATTCGCTGATAAGATGTTTAAGATTTTAATATCTTAGCAGTCAAGTACTTTTGCCAAATTTTCCCTGTAACTGGCTTGAAAAGCAAATTTAATTTTGGCCTTTTGCACTTATCAAATGTTTACAGCTTTTGTTCTTTAGTCGCTAAGCTCTGGAATTATTTTCCTCAGGCTCTGTGCTTTTCTACAGCTCTTCCATTTCTCTAACCCGGGTGTTTGCTACCGATTGAATGTTCACCCATCATTAGTTGTTTTTTTATTTGCCCTGCTTATTGAAAATGCTCTTCCACATTGTCAAGTGCAAACCAGTTTAGTAACTTCATTTGAACAGCTTGATTTAAAAACAGCTCAGCTAGTTCCTGAGCTAATTCTTCGTCTTTGCAGGCACAATGTTGCCTGGTCCTCTATCCTTTCAATATCTTGCCCTTCAGCTGTTTATTGATATCATACGGAATGACTCAAATTAGTGGAAGAATGATCATGCTGCTGGTGGGAACTTCTGGCTTAGAACTGCCCCACTGAAGCTGTCAAACTTCATCTGATTATACTGTTGTGGGACGGTTTTACCATACTAAAGTAGCATAAATCTATGTTGTCTGGTTTTTGTAATAGCTACTGATAACTTAGACTTCAGGTGACCATATGGCAACCTTTTTAAGAGCTATATTCAAGTCTGTACATTTTTGAGGAAGAGCTTAATTTTTTCATGATGTGACTGTCATCGACAAGGCCAACTATTATTGCACATCCCAAATTTATGCTCCTGCTAGCAACACCCTCATTCTATGCCACTATCTGGACGTCTTCTGAAAACACAATAGAATGTTTTGGATGCTGAATGAATTCCAATATATGGTAATCCTGAAAGGATTAAGATAATGTGCTGATAGACTTGGCTTTTTCAGAAACAGATTATATTGAAATGATAAAAAGGGAAGCAGTGAGACATCCTCCCAGCATCTTAAATTTAGACTCTGCAGCTGTGCATTCAGCGGTCTTTGTTGTGATTCCTGTGCTGCTGGGTAGACCTCAGTCAATTGTACCAGTGTAACCTGTCTGAACTGATAACACTTGAAATACTGTGACAACATTCTTTATATTCCTGAACAAGGGAAAGAGCATTGCAGGGTTGCCATATTCATAAGTAATTCAGTGAGAGGTAAGGGTCCATCCTTTAAATATTTATACTGATTGCCAAATAACTTTCCTGATGCCACTGTAGTTTACCCTTGAGCGTACTTGTGACAAGAGAGTCAGAGCAGGATAAAACCGCCACCATGTTAAATGGATGTTTATTGGAAATCTGTTTCAAATCTGACACGGAATCAAAATAAGCATTCAAATCTCTGGATAATCCAGAGAGAGAGAGAGTGAATAAGAGAAAGAAAGTTAACTGGTATATTTTTACCAAGTCTCAAAAAGAGAAAATCTTTTATGATGTTAAATGCTGCAAGTTCCTTAGTGGTTTGTGGTTTTGCTATTAACAGAATACGTAGACAGAGTATGTGGCAGTCTGTTTCCGTTCTGGTACAGAGAGATAAGGGCAGATCCTGATACATTTAGTACCAGCTGGAGTTGCACCTTTTTGTGACAAGCCAGAGTTCAGCTCTCTGCTGGGGCCCGGTATATCCTCAGATGGCCATTCTGGGCTGCTTCGAGGACTGCATTTTATCATGCGGCTTCTATGAAGTTTTGTGAATACTGTGATTGTTTTGGTTAAAAAAAATGTGACTGCAAATTGGATCTCACCCATTTTATGTGTGTTAAATGTGAAAAGCAAACACTACTAAGGCACAGCCTTGCCTGCAAAAGATTGACGTTGGCCAAAAGTACATTGCATTGGAGATAGTGTGCTGAAACGGCACCTGTGCATTTCCCAGTGGGACCCCACCCGTGCAGCACAGCTGGAAATACTTAACCTGCACAGCGTCAGAGGTAGGCTCCCCTTGGGGACGAGATAGAAGCAACACATATTAAGGCGGCCACGAAAGAGCCAGAGCAGGGCAGAGGGAGATGAAGGGTCTCCACCCAAAATGTCGACTGTTTACTCATTTTCATAGATGATGTTTGCCCTGCTGAGTTCCTCCAGAATTTTCTGTGCGTTGCTTGGGCTTCCAGCTTCTGCGGGTTTCTGTCGTTTTTTTAGAACACATAGCGATGTTTCGTAGGCTGCACAAAGCTTCTGTTTCGAAGACTGTTTCACAGCTGTAACAGAGCTTGAATGCTATCACTTCCCACAATGAGAAACCAAGTGACATAGGTGATAATAAGGTTTTGCCCCCAGATGAGCTCAGTGCCTTTGATGCTTGCTTTGTCCATCAGAACATGGGACAACTTCACAAGCTCCCATAGACCTCCAATGACCCTGTTTTTCTGCCTGAAGTGTTACTTGGATCTACTCCAAATGGCCTACCACCATAAAAAGTCAACAGCAAATGCTAATTCATTGGCTTTTCACTCAGCCTTGGAACATGTCGACAGTGAAGATACATGCATCAGGATGTTCTTCATTGACTACAGCTCAGCATTCAATACTATCATCCCCTCAAAACTAATCAATGAGCTTCAGGACCAAGGCCTCAATACTTCCTTGTGTAACTAGATCCTCAATTTACTATCTTGCAGATCCCAGTCAGTTTGGATTAGCAACACCATCTCCTCCACAATCTCCATCAGCAGAGATGCACCACAAGTCTTTGTGCCTAGCTCCCTGCTCTACTCAATTTGTACTTCTGATGGTGAGGCTAAGCACAGCTCCAATGCCACATTTAAATTTGCTGATGACACCACAGTGGGCTGAGTCGAAGGTGGTGATGAATCAGCATATAGGAGGGAGATTGAAAATCTGGTTGAATGGTCCCACACCAACATCTCACTCAATGTCAGCACAATCAGAGGTGGAGAGCGTCAACAAATTTTAAATTCTTTGCTGTTATCATTTCAGAGGATCTGTCCTGGGTCTTTACGAAGAAAGCACGGCAGTGCCTCTACTTTCTCAGAAGTTTGAAAAAATTTGGCATGTCATCTAAAACTTTGACAAACTTCTATAAATCTGTGATGGAGAATTGGCTGGTTGCATCATAGCTGGTATGGAAACACCAATGCCCTTTAATGGAAAATCCTATATAAAGTAGTGGATACTGCCTAGTACATCCCTCCTCACCATTGAGCACATCTACACAGAGCTCTGTCACAGGAAAGCAGAATCCAACATCAAGGACACCCACCACCCAGGCCACGATCTCTTCTTGCTGCTGAGGTGAAGGAGCCTAAGAACCCAAGCCACACACACAAAACACTGGAGGAACTCAGCAGGCCAGGCAGCATCTTTGGAAAAAAGTACAGCTGACGTTTTGTGCTGAGACCCTTTGGCAGGGCTGGAGAGAAAAGATGAGCAGTAGATTATAATTGGTGTTTCAGGCAGCGACACTTCGGCAGGATTGGAGGGAAAAAGATGAGGAGTAGCTTACGGTCGATGTTTGGGGTCAAGACCCTTTGGCAGGACTCTCGCAGTTTGTGTGTGTTGCTTAGATTTCCAGAATCTGCAGATTTTTCTCTTGGTTGTGTAAGGACCCAAACCACCAGGTTCAGGAACAGCTACTACACATCAACCATCAAGCTCTTGAACCAGAGGGGATAACTTCACCCATACCATCACTGAGCTGTTCCTACAAACTGTGACCTCACTTTCAAGAACTCTTCATCTCATGTTCTTGTTATTTATGGCTTACTTATTATTAGTAGTTTTTTTTTTCTTTCTGCTTGTATTTGCACTGTTGTCTGTCCATCCAGTTGGTTGTGGACTTTGATGAGTTCCATAGTATTTCTTGTATTTACTGTGATTGCACGCAAGAAAATGAATCTCTGGGTTATAGATGTACTTTGATAGTAAATTTACTGAGAACTATGGCACAGAAACAGGCTCTTTAGTCCATTACACCTTTCTGCCCATCACACTAATCAAATTTTTCTTTGTTAGGAGTATATCCATCTATGCCTTGCCTATTTAAGTATCTGTTGAAGTACTTCAGCTGTCTTCATTTTTGGATGGTTTGGTCTGATCCACTCACAAGGTGTACTAACATCACAGAATTCCCTCAGACTTCTAGTTGTTGCTGTAGGGGATGGCATTTGCTTCAGAGAATTCCCTTGCTAAGAATCTCTGAAAGTTATGCATCCAGTTAAATTGGTAAATTGGCTTATTATTGCCGCATGTACCAAGGTAACGGTGGAAAAACTTAACTTGCACACTGACCATACAGATCAATTTGCGGCAATGGTGCATTGAGGTGGTGCAAGAGCAAACAATAACCCGAGTGCAGGATCAAGTGCTTCAGTGCAGTGCAGATTGATAGTAAGGTGCAATGTCACATCGAGGTAGATTGTGAGATTAACTGTCTACTTTATCGTACTAGGCAAATATTCGATACTCTTTATAATGTTCACATAGAAGCTGTCCTTGAACCTGGTGGTATGTGCTCTTTGGCTTTTGTATCATCTGCCTGATTGGATGAGGGACAAAGTTCAAGGTACTTTTATTATCTAAGTATGTACACGTCATACAAATTTGGCTTTCGGTTCTTTACAGTTAGTATAAAACAAAGAAACCCAAAAGAACCCATCAAATAAAGAAGACCGTCAAACTCCCAATGAGTAAGAGAGAGAGAAAAAACAACTGACAATCATGCAAACAATAAAAGTAAGCAAATGGCATTCAGAACAGAAATGACTTTATAGGGACAAAGCCCAGAGCAGGTCACACCCTCATCCTCAGTTCAACGTGGAGCTGAGTAAATATCACAGAGCCCTCAGACATAAAGCTGGGGCAGGCTACAGCCACATCCTCAGTTCAGTGCAGAGCCAAGTAAATGTCACGGAGCAGCGAACTGAACCACCCCAATCCTGCCTCTGGTTTTGATACGCAAACATGAGGAAATCTGCAGATACTGGAATTTCAAACAACACACATAAAAAATGCTGGTGAACGCAGCAGGCCAGGCAGCATCCTAACGAAGAGTTTCGGCCCGAAACGTCGCCTGTACCTCTTCCTATAGATGCTGCCTGGCCTGCTGCGTTCACCAGCATTTTTTATCTGGTTTTGACACCCTGCTTTTTCAATCCACCTGGCCCAGTGTTTAAATTGTACAAACATCGGGTTGTTCCGCACACTAGGACCCGGGCTCTATCACACTGACATGTTGCGGATCTGAACACCACTGTCACACTTGGCCCATACCCGACCTTTCCAATTCGGCCTGGCCTGGCGATCAGACCTTGCTCTTGATTTAGGTGGACGGGCCCCGAATCTGCCTCTCCTCCGCTCCGACTTTGCCTCAAATATGCCTTGACCTCGCCCTAACTTTGTCCTGAACAGGCCTCAACCTCTCCTTGTCTTCGCCTCACACGCACATGCTTCAACCCTTGACCCAGCCTCACGTTTGCTCAGTTCTCCATTGTTTGTGGTGGTTGTTTACCATAAGTTTTACGAGAAAAAGTGTTATTAATAAAGTATTTAATTGTTTTTTTTGCTGTTAGTAAGTAGTTGCCGGGCTTCATTAATGCCGTCTTAAACTGGAAGCTTAAGAGATTAGGGCAGTTATTTGTAATACATCCCTCTTTTTTGAGGTTAGTTGATTAATGGATTATCAATGACCATTCCATGGTGACCTATCCCAGTTGTAAGAGGCACATATCCTTTCATGTGCTGTGGAACATCAGTTAGTGCTGTTGCCACACCACTCCAGGTTTCAAACCTGACCTCCGTTACTATATGTTTGGCACTTGCACTACATTCTGTCTGTGGCTATATGGTTTTCTTCAGGTGTTCTCCAACATGCTAAAGGTGTGCTGGTTGGTGAGTTAATTGGTTACTGTAATTTATCCCCAGTGAACGTGTGTGGTGGGAGAATCAAGCTCGAATCAATTTGCCACATGAGAGAGAACAGACTAGAAGGAAATAAGTTGGGAAGGACGGGCGTGAAATGGTATTACTCTGAGAGTTAGCATGGATTTACTGGGGCAGGTGGCTTCCTTCTATGTCATGAGGGGGAGGAAGGAAAGAAGGGCCAGTGCAAAGGTACTACGGGTTGAATATCCCTTATCTGAAATAACTTTTCTTGTTAAGTACATGTATGTGATGAGTAAGTGTGAGACAAAGGCTCCTTACTGATAGCACATACATTCAGAGTTGGAAACGATGGCGAGTCCATGCTACCTCATTATATATTCCAGAATCCAAAAACATCTGAAATCTGAACCACTTCTTGCCCCACGCATTTTGGATAAGGAGTACTCAGCCTGTAGATGGGTGCAAAATATTCATTGCCATACTATACTTTTCATTTGTAGCCATTGGCATCAAGATGAAGCCGAAAGTCAGAGCTGATTGTGTGGATGGGAAAAAGCAGGTTCGTTCACACCAAGTGATGGGTGTCCTTGGAGCTGATGTGAGCAATAATGAGCTGGACTAGGGTTGATTGAGGGAAATAATTTGGGAGACTTACACATCTTCCCTAAACTGCTGAGATCATTAACCTATTTGTGGCATGAAACCTGGGAGAAGGGGTCAGATTTTTGCTGGTGCTGACTGATTCCAGTGGGATCCTCTAAACACCCTACATGATATCAATATCTAATTTCTAACTACAGGTATCAGGGAACAAGATACCTCCACAGCTGCCGGCATGTGTTTCGCAGGTTGTTTCTATATCTTAGGCTTTGTTTACTTGGCTGCAGTTCATTTTATCAATTGGATTGATTATGCAGGCAACAATCAGTTTCCCCAAATGTCATATTTGCAATGTGTGTTAAATACTTGTGCTGAAGTTGTGGTATTTGCTTTGTTGTTGCATTTGCTCAGATTATTTGGGAGAGTGCTAAGGGTGCTATATTTTGTAACTTCAGAACATAAAAATAATTAAAAGGACAAGCACAGGGAGCTGGGAATAACATGTCTAGTTTTGTTTCTACTTTAAATAAGACACTCGCATATGGTGTGGTGCATAATGACGTATGCCATTCATGTACTTTTACATATAACACATAATGCGTTATGTAAACAGCAAAGAATGCTTAAACAAACAAAATATTTAAAATATTACTCAAATATTACTGAAATATTGAATGCATGACAGAGGGAGTTGCAATGACAACTATGTTCCTCTGGAAATTTGCTGGCATTTTCCAGTCTGAGTTGTGCTTGTTAGGATTTTCATATCAGGCATTCATCAAGTGAGGTTTTGTCTCCCTGCTCATTCCCATGTTCTCCTGAGCATACCTGTTGTTGGACACTTTCAGCACAATGTAGCTTTAATTGTATGCCATTCTGGACCCCAATGGGGTAAGCACCATTATTTTCCTTCTATCATTTGCCAGCAGCACCCATTCCTTAAAAATATTATGCAGCTAATCTACACCACACATATTCATTTCCTCTGCATGTTCAGATTCCAACCTGCCAATACCTCTGGTTCCAGCTCTCAATTGCTTCCAATCCCAACACCCGACTAGCCCTGAAGCCAATCTCCCTAGCTTCATCTTCCTAGTATCCCTGGGCACATCTCTGTAACCGTCCCCAGCTGCATCTTGTAAAACCATTCCCAGCTGCATCTCCCCAATTGTTCAAGACCTGACTCCGTCTTGCATACATCCTGTAGGAAAATTAAACTGATATTTACTCTGAATAGTTGAATAGCCATGAAACAGTAGCATTAGAAGAAATGTTTGTTTATATGTTCTGCTCAATTCTGTCAGAACAAGTTAGCAGACTACTGTGAAGAATGGAGCTTTGAGAATGTATTATTTCTGTTTGTCCTATGATAATCCTTTGTGATTTATAATCCTCCAAATTAGTTTTTGAAGTTCTACTTTAATACATACTATTGACTGCCACACATGTTGTTGCCAACATTAAAATAATCCAGTAAGGAGCATGGAAAAATGGATTTCTGTTCACAACACACATCAAAATCCTGAAGATTTACAGTGGTAATTTTTTGTTGGATACCTAATAATTGATATAATGTTTTTAGACTCATCAGGATGAATACTGTACCTAAAAGCAATGAAAGTGAAGATGAACTCAAACTGAGAAACCTTTTGACAATTTGACGTGAAGTAGAAAAATGTAGCAGTATTCTACAAACTATGTGGGACAAGAAATAGGTAACAGAGAAATGTTGTGGGATACTTAAGGGAATTTAACACCAGAGATCAAATCTGGCTGGATTAGTTAGACTATAAGTCTTGGAGTTCTGCATGTGTGTTTCCAGGTGCAGAAGTTTGGGACTTACTGAATGACAGATGGTGCTGCATCTGTCACCATGCTCTGTCACATTATATTGTGGAATTGCCAATCATATCCTGCCCCAGGTCAGATCTAGCACAGAACTTGACACTCGATTTATTTCAATAGCAATCTTACCAATGATCCAGGGTCAAAAAGGCAATTTTCTTTTAATTATTTGGGCTCAGTTTAATCTGTTTAATTATGTTTATGCATTTTGTGTCATTCAAATTAAAAATAAACAACTTTTGAAAATTGTGATTACTTACTTCAGTTTTAATAGTTATCAAATGTCTCTCAATGTCAGAGACATTTAAAAACTGTTCAATAACTTGCAATTTTCACAGCTGACAAAGATTCATTCCCAGCTTTGACAGCAGGAGAGGTCTGTACACAATATTCTGGGAAGCACCTGCAATTTAGTTGTCATCCTGCCCTTGCTGCTGGGCTTGTGGCTGCAAAGGGCTGGCAATACAGAGGTCTTTTGTGTCAAGCCCATCTAAATGTGGATGTAAAAAAACTCAAAGTTCGTAGTCCATTTATTATCAAAGTATGTATCCTGTGCACCACCTTGAGCTTCATCTCGCCTCAGGCAGCCACAACAAAAGGAAACACGATAGAGCCCCTTTAAAAAAGGCCCGCACAACAAAAAACATCAAATACCCAAAGAAAGACCAAACCATGCAAACAATAACAAAGTAAACAAAAAATACACAGAACTTGAACTGCAGAGTCCTCAGAAGTGAGTACGAGACTTGCGGGTATGTGACTGTGGACTATGAGTTTAGTCCAGCACAAAATAGACCTCTTCCAGACACCCAAACCAAGATAGTTAAAAGTTTCATAATTCAAACTATCATGAGTTTTATAAAGATTTGAACAGAAGACGAGGTAGGTCAAGGGACAATTAATTCGGAATGATTATCTGAGTTCCTTCAGTTTCTAATTTGTAGGCAAATGAAAATTGAAGGAGGTAAGGAGTTGCCAGAAGCTGCAGATCTTGAAACATTGTGATAGTCACAGAAAGTTATAAAAAATGATCTCAATTATTATAACAACAGCTAACTATCTTGGTTGTTTTTGTTTTATAAAATAAACAAGTATTAACATTTGCTCTGAACACTCGTAATTCTTTTCTATCTTCTAACAGCCAGATATCTGTTTAGGTGATGGGTTCACTGTGGCATCATTTTCCATACTTTAAATTGTTGTGCATACTCTATCCATGTAATTACTGTTAGAAGATGTATTATGGTACATGGCTGAACAAAAAGTCTCTCTGCACAACGATTTAAAAACTATTTGAATTCTGTGTTCATTGCAAATATATATATGTGATAGAGACTGTTCCACTCTCTACGCTGCTGAATCTCAATCAGTGGGAACTGCAGAATTTCCTCAACATCTAAACTGCAAAGTCCATCACAATGTGTATTAGTGTCTTGGCTCC